>NC_139849.1:1808826-3008826 GCF_963691815.1 Echiichthys vipera
ACTGACGGTCGAACATGACACTGACAGTCAAACATAGCAGCGTTGGTCGAACATGACAATAACTGTCGAACATAACACTCACGGTCAAACATAGCAGCGTTGGTCGAACATTATACTCACGGTTGAAATTGACACTCACGGTCGAACATAGCAGCGTTGGTCAACATGACACTGACGGTCAAACATAGCAGCGTTGGTCGAACATGACAATCACGGTCGAACATAACACTCACGGTCGAACATAGCAGCGTTGGTCGAACATCATACTCACGATCGAACTTGACACTCATGTCGAACATAGCAGCGTTGGTTGAACATGACAGTCACGGTTGACATGGCAGCGTGGTTAAACATAAAACTCTCGGTCGAACATGATACTCACGGTCGAACAAGACACTCACGGTCGAACATGACACTCACGGTCAAACAAGACACTCACGGTCTAACAAGACACTCACGGTCGAACATTACCCTCACAGTCGAACATAGCAGCGTTGGTAAAACATGACAGTCACGGTCAGAAACAACAGTCACGGTCAGAAAAAACAGTCACGATCGAACATGACAGTCACGGTCGAACATAGCAGCGTCGGTCGAACAGTCACGGTCGAACATGACAGTCACGGTCGAACATGACACTGACGGTCAAACATAGCAGCGTTGGTCAAACATGACAATAACGGTCCAACATAACACTCACGGTCGAACATAGCAGCGTTGGTCGAACATTATACTCACGGTCGAACTTGACACTCACGGTCGAACATAGCAGCGTTGGTCAAACATGACACTGACGGTCAAACATAGCAGCGTTGGTAGAACATGACACTCACGGTCGAACATGACAGTCAAGGTTAAACATGACACTCACGGTCGAACACAGCAGCACTGGTTGAACATATCACTCATGGTCGAACATGACACTCACGGTCGAACATAGCAGCGTTGGTTGAACATAACACTCTGGATCGAACATGACAGTCACGGTTGAACATAACTCTCAGGGTCGAACATGACACTCACCGTCGAACATAGCAGCGTTGTTCGAACATGACAGTCACGGTCGAACATGACACTCACCGCCGAACATAGCAGCTTCGGTCAAACTTGACACTCACGTTCGAACATAGCAGCGTTGGTCGAACATGACAGTCACGGTCGAACATGATACTCACGGTCAAACATAGCTGCGTTGGTCAAACATGACAGTCACGGTCGAACATGACACTCACGGTCGAACATAGAAGAATTGGTCGAACATTACTATCACGGTCGAACATGACACTGACGGTCAAACATAGCAGCGTTGGTCGAACATGACAATCACGGTCGAACATAACACTCACGGTCGAACATAACACTCACGGTCGAACATAGCAGCGTTGGTCGAACATCATACTCACGGTTGAACTTGACACTCACGGTCGAACATAGCAGCGTTGGTTGAACATGACAGTCACGGTTGGACATGGCAGCGTTGGTTAAACATAAAACTCACGGTCGAACATGATACTCACGGTCGAACAAGACACTCAAGGTCGAACATGACACTCACGGTCGAACAAGACACTCACGGTCGAACAAGACACTCACGGTTGAAAAAGACAGTCACGGTCGAACATGACACTCACTGTCGAACATTACCCTCACAGTCGAACATAGCAGCGTTGGTAAAACATGACAGTCACGGTCAGAAACAACAGTCACGGTCAGAAAAAACAGTCACGATCAAACGTGACAGTAACGGTCGAACATGACACTCACGGTCGAACATAGAAGAATTGGTCGAACATGACTATCACGGTCGAACTTGACACTCACAGTTGAACAAAGCAGCGTTGGTCGAACATGACAGTCACGGTCGAACATGACACTGACGGTCAAACATAGCAGCGTTGGTCGAACATGACAATAACGGTCGAACATAACACTCACGGTCGAACATAGCAGCGTTGGTCGAACATTATACTCACGCTCGAACTTGACACTCACGGTCGAACACAGCAGCGTTGGTCAAACATGACACTGACGGTCAAACATAGCAGCGTTGGTCGAACATGACAATCACAGTCGAACATAACACTCACGGTCGAACATAGCAGCGTTGGTCGAACATCATACTCACGGTTGAACTTGACACTCACGGTCGAACATAGCAGCAATGGTTGAACATGACAGTCACAGTTGGACATGGCAGCATTGGTTAAACATAAAACTCACGGTCGAACATGATACTCACGGTCGAACAAGACACTCACGGTCGAACATGACACTCACGGTCGAACAAGACACTCACGGTCGAACAAGACACTCACGGTTGAACAAGACAGTCACGGTCGAACATGACACTCACTGTCGAACATGACACTCACAGTCGAACATAGCAGCGTTGGTAAAACATGACAGTCACGGTCAGAAACAACAGTCACGGTCAGAAAAAACAGTCACGATCGAACATGACAGTCAAAGTCGAACATAGCAGCGTTGGTCGAACATGACAGTCACGGTCGAACATGACAGTCACGGTCGAACATGACACTGACGGTCAAACATAGCAGCGTTGGTCGAACATGACAATCACAGTCGAACATAACACTCACGGTCGAACATAGCAGCGTTGGTCGAACATCATACTCACGATCGAACTTGACACTCATGTCGAACATAGCAGCGTTGGTTGAACATGACAGTCACGGTTGGACATGGCAGCGTTGGTTAAACATAAAACTCACGGTCGAACATGATACTCACGGTCGAACAAGACACTCACGGTCGAACATGACACTCACGGTCAAACAAGACACTCACGGTCGAACAAGACACTCACGGTCGAACATTACCCTCACAGTCGAACATAGCAGCGTTGGTAAAACATGACAGTCACGGTCAGAAACAACAGTCACGGTCAGAAAAAACAGTCACGATCGAACATGACAGTCATGGTCGAACATAGCAGCGTCGGTCGAACAGTCACGGTCGAACATGACAGTCACGGTCGAACATGACACTGACGGTCAAACATAGCAGCGTTGGTCGAACATGACAATAACGGTCCAACATAACACTCACGGTCGAACATAGCAGCTTTGGTCGAACATTATACTCACGGTCGAACTTGACACTCACGGTCGAACATAGCAGCGTTGGTCAAACATGACACTGACGGTCAAACATAGCAGCGTTGGTAGAACATGACACTCACGGTCGAACATGACAGTCAAGGTTAAACATGACACTCACGGTCGAACACAGCAGCACTGGTTGAACATATCACTCATGGTCGAACATGACACTCACGGTCGAACATAGCAGCGTTGGTTGAACATAACACTCTGGATCGAACATGACAGTCACGGTTGAACATAACTCTCAGGGTCGAACATGACACTCACCGTCGAACATAGCAGCGTTGTTCTAACATGACAGTCACGGTCGAACATGACACTCACCGCCGAACATAGCAGCTTTGGTCGAACATGACAGTCACGGTCGGACATGGCAGCGTTGGTTAAACATAACACTCACGGTCGACCATGATACTCACGGTCAAACATAGCAGCGTTGGTCAAACATGACAGTCACGGTCGAAAATAACACTCACAGTCGAACATAGAAGCATTGGTCGAACTTTATACTCACGGTCAAACTTGAAACTCACGTTCGAACATAGCAGCGTTGGTCGAACATGACAGTCACGGTCGAACATGATACTCACGGTCAAACATAGCTGCGTTGGTCAAACATGACAGTCACGGTCGAACATGACACTCACGGTCGAACATAGAAGAATTGGTCGAACATTACTATCACGGTCGAACATGACACTGACGGTCAAACATAGCAGCGTTGGTCGAACATGACAATCACGGTCGAACATAACACTCACGGTCGAACATAACACTCACGGTCGAACATAGCAGCGTTGGTCGAACATCATACTCACGGTCGAACTTGACACTCACGGTCGAACATAGCAGCGTTGGTTGAACATGACAGTCACGGTTGGACATGGCAGCGTTGGTTAAACATAAAACTCACGGTCGAACATGATACTCACGGTCGAACAAGACACTCACGGTCGAACATGACACTCACGGTCGAACAAGACACTCACGGTCGAACAAGACACTCACGGTTGAAAAAGACAGTCACGGTCGAACATGACACTCACTGTCGAACATTACCCTCACAGTCGAACATAGCAGCATTGGTAAAACATGACAGTCACGGTCAGAAACAACAGTCACGGTCAGAAAAAACAGTCACGATCAAACGTGACAGTAACGGTCGAACATGACACTCACGGTCGAACATAGAAGAATTGGTCGAACATTACTATCACGGTCGAACTTGACACTCACAGTTGAACATAGCAGCGTTGGTCGAACATGACAGTCACGGTCGAACATGACACTGACGGTCAAACATAGCAGCGTTGGTCGAACATGACAATAACGGTCGAACATAACACTCACGGTCGAACATAGCAGCGTTGGTCGAACATTATACTCACGCTCGAACTTGACACTCACGGTCGAACACAGCAGCGTTGGTCAAACATGACACTGACGGTCAAACATAGCAGCGTTGGTCGAACATGACAATCACAGTCGAACATAACACTCACGGTCGAACATAGCAGCGTTGGTCGAACATCATACTCACGGTCGAACTTGACACTCACGGTCGAACATAGCAGCAATGGTTGAACATGACAGTCACAGTTGGACATGGCAGCATTGGTTAAACATAAAACTCACGGTCGAACATGATACTCACGGTCGAACAAGACACTCACGGTCGAACATGACACTCACGGTCGAACAAGACACTCACGGTCGAACAAGACACTCACGGTTGAACAAGACAGTCACGGTCGAACATGACACTCACTGTCGAACATTACCCTCACAGTCGAACATAGCAGCGTTGGTAAAACATGACAGTCACGGTCAGAAACAACAGTCACGGTCAGAAAAAACAGTCACGATCGAACATGACAGTCACAGTTGAACATAGCAGCGTTGGTCGAACATGACAGTCACGGTCGAACATGACAGTCACGGTCGAACATGACACTGACGGTCAAACATAGCAGCGTTGGTCGAACATGAAAATAACGGTCGAACATAACACTCACGGTCGAACATAGCAGCGTTGGTCGAACATTATACTCACGGTCGAACTTGACACTCAAGATCGAACATAGCAGCGTTGGTCAAACATGACACTGACGGTCAAACATAGCAGCGTTGGTCGAACATGACAATCACGGTCGAACATAACACTCACGGTCGAACATAGCAGCGTTGGTCGAACATCATACTCACAGTCGAACTTGACACTCAGGGTTGAACATAGCAGCGTTGGTTGAACATGACAGTCACGGTTGGACATAACTCTCAGGGTCGAACATGACACTCACCGTCGAACATAGCAGCGTTGTTCGAACATGACAGTCACGGTCGAACATGACACTCACCGCCGAACATAGCAGCTTTGGTCGAACATGACAGTCACGGTCGGACATGGCAGCGTTGGTTAAACATAACACTCACGGTCGACCATGATACTCACGGTCAAACATAGCAGCGTTGGTCAAACATGACAGTCACGGTCGAAAATAACACTCACAGTCGAACATAGAAGCATTGGTCGAACTTTATACTCACGGTCAAACTTGAAACTCACGTTCGAACATAGCAGCGTTGGTCGAACATGACAGTCACGGTCGAACATGATACTCACGGTCAAACATAGCTGCGTTGGTCAAACATGACAGTCACGGTCGAACATGACACTCACGGTCGAACATAGAAGAATTGGTCGAACATTACTATCACGGTCGAACATGACACTGACGGTCAAACATAGCAGCGTTGGTCGAACATGACAATCACGGTCGAACATAACACTCACGGTCGAACATAACACTCACGGTCGAACATAGCAGCGTTGGTCGAACATCATACTCACGGTCGAACTTGACACTCACGGTCGAACATAGCAGCGTTGGTTGAACATGACAGTCACGGTTGGACATGGCAGCGTTGGTTAAACATAAAACTCACGGTCGAACATGATACTCACGGTCGAACAAGACACTCACGGTCGAACATGACACTCACGGTCGAACAAGACACTCACGGTCGAACAAGACACTCACGGTTGAAAAAGACAGTCACGGTCGAACATGACACTCACTGTCGAACATTACCCTCACAGTCGAACATAGCAGCATTGGTAAAACATGACAGTCACGGTCAGAAACAACAGTCACGGTCAGAAAAAACAGTCACGATCAAACGTGACAGTAACGGTCGAACATGACACTCACGGTCGAACATAGAAGAATTGGTCGAACATTACTATCACGGTCGAACTTGACACTCACAGTTGAACATAGCAGCGTTGGTCGAACATGACAGTCACGGTCGAACATGACACTGACGGTCAAACATAGCAGCGTTGGTCGAACATGACAATAACGGTCGAACATAACACTCACGGTCGAACATAGCAGCGTTGGTCGAACATTATACTCACGCTCGAACTTGACACTCACGGTCGAACACAGCAGCGTTGGTCAAACATGACACTGACGGTCAAACATAGCAGCGTTGGTCGAACATGACAATCACAGTCGAACATAACACTCACGGTCGAACATAGCAGCGTTGGTCGAACATCATACTCACGGTCGAACTTGACACTCACGGTCGAACATAGCAGCAATGGTTGAACATGACAGTCACAGTTGGACATGGCAGCATTGGTTAAACATAAAACTCACGGTCGAACATGATACTCACGGTCGAACAAGACACTCACGGTCGAACATGACACTCACGGTCGAACAAGACACTCACGGTCGAACAAGACACTCACGGTTGAACAAGACAGTCACGGTCGAACATGACACTCACTGTCGAACATTACCCTCACAGTCGAACATAGCAGCGTTGGTAAAACATGACAGTCACGGTCAGAAACAACAGTCACGGTCAGAAAAAACAGTCACGATCGAACATGACAGTCACAGTTGAACATAGCAGCGTTGGTCGAACATGACAGTCACGGTCGAACATGACAGTCACGGTCGAACATGACACTGACGGTCAAACATAGCAGCGTTGGTCGAACATGAAAATAACGGTCGAACATAACACTCACGGTCGAACATAGCAGCGTTGGTCGAACATTATACTCACGGTCGAACTTGACACTCAAGATCGAACATAGCAGCGTTGGTCAAACATGACACTGACGGTCAAACATAGCAGCGTTGGTCGAACATGACAATCACGGTCGAACATAACACTCACGGTCGAACATAGCAGCGTTGGTCGAACATCATACTCACAGTCGAACTTGACACTCAGGGTTGAACATAGCAGCGTTGGTTGAACATGACAGTCACGGTTGGACATGGCAGCGTTGGTTAAACATAAAACTCACGGTCAAACATGATACTCACGGTCGAACAAGACACTCACGGTCGAACATGACACTCACGGTCGAACAAGACACTCACGGTCGAACAAGACACTCACGGTTGAACAAGACAGTCACTGTCGAACATGACACTCACTGTCGAACATTACCCTCACAGTCGAACATAGCAGCGTTGGTAAAACATGACAGTCACGGTCAGAAAAAACAGTCACGATCAAACATGACAGTCACGGTCGAACATAGCAGCGTTGGTCGAACATGACAGTCACGGTCGAACATGACAGTCATGGTCGAACATAGAAGTGTTGGTCGAACACGACAGTCACGGTCGAAAAGACACTCACGGTGGAACATAGCAGCGTTGGTCAAACATGATAGTCACGGTCGAACATGACACTGACGGTCAAACATGACAGTCACGGTCAAACATGACAGTCACAGTCGAACATAGAAATGTTTGCTCCAACATGACACTCACGGTCGAACATGACACTCACGGTCGAACATGACAGTCAAGGTTAAACATGACAATCACGGTCGAACATAGCAGCACTGGTTGAACATAACACTCACAGTCGAACATGACACTCACGGTTGAACATAGCAGCGTTGGTTGAACATAACACTCTGGATCGAACATGACAGTCACGGTCGAACATAACTCTCAGGGTCAAACATGACACTCACCGTCGAACATAGCAGCGTTGGTCGAACATTATACTCACGGTTGAACTTCACACTCACGGTCGGACATAGCAGTGTTGGTCGAACATGACAGTCACGGTCGAACATAACACTCACAGTCGAGCTTAGAAGCATTGGTCGAACATTATACTCACGGTCCAACTTGACATTCACGTTCGAACATAGCAGCGTTGGTCGAACATGACAGTCACGGTCGGACATAACACTCACGTTCGAACATAGCAGCGTTGGTCAAACATGACAGTCACGGTTAAACATAGAAGCATTGGTCGAACATTATACTCACCGTCGAACTTGACACTCACGGTCGAACATTGCAGCGTTGGTCGAACATGACAGTCACGGTCGGACATAACACTCACGGTCGAACATAGCAGCGTTGGTCGAACATAGCAGCGTTGGTCAAACATGACACTCACAGTCGAACATGACAGTCACAGTCGAACATAACACTCAAGGTCGAACATGACACTCACGGTAGAACTTAGCAGCGTTGGTGGAACATGACAGTCACGGTCGAACATGACACTTACAGTCTGACATGACAGTCAGGGTCGGAAACAACAGTCACGGTCGGAAACAACAGTAACGGTGGAAAATGACAGTCACGATCGAACATCACACTCCCGTTGGAACATGACACTCACGGTCAAACATAGCAGCGTTGGTCGAACATGACAATCACGGTCGAACATAACACTCACGGTCGAACATAGCAGCGTTGGTCGAACATTATACTCACAGTCGAACTTGACACTCACGGTCGAACATAGCAGCGTTGGTCGAACATGACACTGACGGTCAAACATAGCAGCGTTGGTCGAACATGTCAATCACGGTCGAACATAACACTCACGGTCGAACATAGCAGCGTTGGTCGAACATCATACTCACGGTCGAACTTGACACTCACGGTCGAACATAGCAGCGTTGGTTGAACATGACAGTCACGGTTGGACATGGCAGCCTTGGTTAAACATAAAACTCACGGTCGAACATGATACTCACGGTCGAACAAGACACTCACGGTCGAACATGTAACTCACGGTCGAACAAGACACTCACGGTCGAACATGACACTCACTGTCGAACATTACCCTCACAGTCGAACATAGCAGCGTTGGTAAAACATGACAGTCAAGGTCAGAAACAACAGTCACGGTCAGAAACAACAGTCATGATCGAACATGACAGTCACGGTCGAACATAACCCTCACGGTCGAACATGACACTCACGGTCGAACATAGCAGCGTTGGTCGAACATGACAGTCACGGTCGAACATGACAGTCATGGTCGAACATAGAAGTGTTGGTCGAACACGACAGTCACGTTCAAAAAGACACTCACGGTGGAACATAGCAGCGTTGGTAAAACATGACAGTCACGGTCGAACATGACACTGATGGTCAAACATGATCGTCACAGTCGAACATGACAGTCACAGTCGAACATAGTAACGTTGCTCCAACATGACACTCACGGTCGAACATGACACTCAGGGTCGAACATGACAGTCAAGGTTAAACATGACACTCACGGTCGAACACAGCAGCACTGGTTGAACATAACACTCACGGTCGAACATGACACTCACGGTCGAACATAGCAGCGTTGGTAAAACATGACAGTCAAGGTCAGAAACAACAGTCACGGTCAGAAACAACAGTCATGATCGAACATGACAGTCACGGTCGAACATAACCCTCACGGTCGAACATGACACTCACGGTCGAACATAGCAGCGTTGGTCGAACATGACAGTCACGGTCGAACATGACAGTCATGGTCGAACATAGAAGTGTTGGTCGAACACGACAGTCACGTTCAAAAAGACACTCACGGTGGAACATAGCAGCGTTGGTAAAACATGACAGTCACGGTCGAACATGACACTGATGGTCAAACATGATCGTCACAGTCGAACATGACAGTCACAGTCGAACATAGTAACGTTGCTCCAACATGACACTCACGGTCGAACATGACACTCACGGTCGAACATGACAGTCAAGGTTAAACATGACACTCACGGTCGAACACAGCAGCACTGGTTGAACATAACACTCACGGTCGAACATGACACTCACAGTCGAACATAGCAGCGTTGGTAAAACATGACAGTCACGGTCAGAAACAACAGTCACGGTCAGAAACAACAGTCACGATCGAACATGACAGTCACGGTCGAACATAACCGTCACGGTCGAACATGACACTCACGGTCGAACATAGCAGCGTTGGTCGAACATGACAGTCACGGTCGAACATGACAGTCATGGTCGAACATAGAAGTGTTGGTCGAACACGACAGTCACGTTCGAAAAGACACTCACGGTGGAACATAGCAGCGTTGGTCAAACATGACAGTCACGGTCAAACATGACACTGATGGTCAAACATGACAGTCACGGTCGAACATGACAGTCACAGTCGAACATAGTAACGTTGCTCCAACATGACACTCACGGTCGAACATGACACTCACGGTCGAACATGACAGTCAAGGTTAAATATGAAACTCACGGTCGAACACAGCAGCACTGGTTGAACATAACACTCACGGTCGAACATGACACTCACGGTCGAACATAGCAGCGTTGGTCGAACATAGCAGCGTTGGTCGAACATGACAGTCACGGTCGAACAAGACACTCACAGTCGAACTTAGAAGCATTGGTCGAACATTAGATTCATGGTCCAACTTGACATTCACGTTCGAACATAGCAGCGTTGGTCGAACATGACAGTCACAGTCGGACATAACACTCACGGTCGAACATAGCAGCGTTGGTCAAACATGACAATCACGGTTGAACATAGAAGCATTGGTCAAACATTATACTCACGGTCGAACTTGACACTCACGGTCGAATATTGCAGCGTTGGTCGAACATGACAGTCACGGTCGGACATAACACTCACGGTCGAACATAGCAGCGTTGGTCGAACATAGCAGCGTTGGTCGAACATTATACTCACGGTCGAACTTGACACTCACAGTCGAACATAGCAGCGTTGGTTGAACATGACAGTCACGGTCGGACATCATACTCACGGTCAAACATAGCAGGGTTGGTCAAACATGACACTCACAGTCGAACATGACAGTCACCGTCGAACATAACACTCATGGTCGAACATGACATTCACGGTAGAACTTAGCAGCGTTGGTGGAACATGACAGTCACGGTCGAACATGACACTTACAGTCTGACATGACAGTAAGGGTCGGAAACAACAGTCACGGTCGGAAACAACAGTAACGGTGGAACATGACACTCACGGTCAAACATAGCAGCGTTGGTCGAACATGACGATCACGGTCGAACATAACACTCACAGTCGAACATAGCAGCATTGGTCGAACATTATACTCACGGTCGAACTTGACACTCACGGTCGAACATAGCTGCGTTGGTTGAACATGACAGTCACGGTTGGACATGGCAGCGTTGGTTAAACATAACACTCACGGTCGGACATGATACTCACGGTCGAACATAGCAGCGTTGGTCGAACATGACAGTCACGGTCGAACAAGACACTCACGGTCGAACATGACAGTCACGGTCGAACATGACACTCCTGGTCGGACATGACACTCACTGTCGAACATAGCAGCATTGGTTGATCTGGACACTCACTGTCGAACATGACCCTCACGGTCGAACATAGCAGCGTTGGTCAAACATGACAGTCACCGTCAGAAACAACAGTCACGGTCAGAAACAACATTCACGATCGAACATGACAGTCACGGTCGAACACGACAGTCATGGTCGAACAGGACACTCACGGTCGAACATAACCCTCACGTTCGAACTTAGCAGCGTTGGTCAAACATGACAGTCACGGTCAGTGCCAACAGTCACGGTCAGAAACAACAGTCACGATCGAACATGACAGTCACGGTCGAACATGACAGTCACGGTCGAACATAGCAGCGTTGGTCGAACATTATACTCACGATCGAACATGATACTCACGGTCGAACAAGACACTCACGGTCGAACATGACACTCACGGTCGAACAAGACACTCACGGTCGAACAAGAAACTCACGGTTGAACAAGACAGTCACGGTCGAACATGACACTCACTGTCGAACATTACCCTCACAGTCAAACATAGCAGCGTTGGTAAAACATGACAGTCACGGTCAGAAACAACAGTCACGGTCAGAAACAACAGTCACGGTCGAACATGACAGTCATGGTCGAACATAGAAGTGTTGGTCGAACACGACAGTCACGGTCGAAAAGACACTCACGGTGGAACATAGCAGCGTTGGTCAAACATGACAGTCACGGTCGAACATGACACTGACGGTCAAACATGACAGTCACGGTCGAACATGACAGTCACAGTCGAACATAGCAACATTGCTCCAACATGACACTCACGGTCTAAAATGAAAGTCAAGGTTAAACATGACACTCACGGTCGAACATACAAGCACTGGTTGAACATAACACTCACGGTCGAACATGACACTCACGGTCGAACATAGCAGCGTTGGTTGAACAAAACAATCAGGATCGAACATGACATTCGTGGTCGAACATAACTCTCAGGGTCTAACATGACACTCACCGTCGAACATAGCAGCATTGGTCGAACATGACAGTCACGGTCGAACATGACACTCACCGTCGAACATAGCAGCGTTGGTCGAACATTATATTCACGGTTGAACATCACACTCACGGTTGAACATAGCAACATTGGTCAAACATGACAGTCACGGTTGAACATAGAAGCATTGGTCGAACATTATACTCACTGTCGAACTTGACACTCACGGTCGAACATTGCAGCATCGGTCGAACATGACAGTCACTGTCGGACATAACACTCACGGTCGAACATAGCAGCGTTGGTCGAACATAGCAGCGTTGGTCGAACATTATACTCACGGTCGAACTTGACACTCACTATCGAACATAGCAGCGTTGGTTGAACATGACAGTCACGGTCGGACATGGCAGCGTTGGTTAAACATCACACTCACGGTCGAACATGATACTCACGGTCAAACATAGCAGCGTTGGTCAAACATGACACTCACAGTCGAACATAGCAGCACTGGTTGAACATAACACTCACGGTCTAACATGACAGTCAAGGTTAAACATGACACTCACGGTCGAACATAGCAGCACTGGTTGAACATAACACTCACGGTCGAACATGACACTCACGGTCGAACATAGTAGCGTTGGTTGAACATAACACTCTGGATCGAACATGACAGTCACGGTCGAACATAACTCTCAGGGTCGAACATGACACTCACCGTCGAACATAGCAGCGTTGGTCGAACATGACAGTCTCGGTCGAACATGACAGTCTCGGTCGAACATGACACTCACCGTCGAACATAGCAGCGTTGGTCGAACATTATACTCACGGTTGAACTTCACACTCACGGTCGAACATAGCAGCGTTGGTCGAACATGACAGTCACGGTCGAACATAACACTCACAGTCGAACTTAGAAGCATTGGTCGAACATTATACTCACGGTCCAACTTGACATTCACGTTCGAACATAGCAGCGTTGGTCGAACATGACAGTCACGGTCGGACATAACACTCACAGTCGAACATAGCAGCGTTGGTCAAACATGACAGTCACGGTTGAACATAGAAGCATTGGTCGAACATTATACTCACCGTCGAACTTGACACTCACGGTCGAACATTGCAGTCAAGGTTAAACATGACACTCACGGTCGAACACAGCAGCACTGGTTGAACATAACACTCACGGTCGAACATGACACTCACGGTCGAACATAGCAGCGTTGGTAAAACATGACAGTCACGGTCAGAAACAACAGTCACGGTCAGAAACAACAGTCACGATCGAACATGACAGTCACGGTCGAACATAACCGTCACGGTCGAACATGACACTCACGGTCGAACATAGCAGCGTTGGTCGAACATGACAGTCACGGTCGAACATGACAGTCATGGTCGAACATAGAAGTGTTGGTCGAACACGACAGTCACGTTCGAAAAGACACTCACGGTGGAACATAGCAGCGTTGGTCAAACATGACAGTCACGGTCAAACATGACACTGATGGTCAAACATGACAGTCACGGTCGAACATGACAGTCACAGTCGAACATAGTAACGTTGCTCCAACATGACACTCACGGTCGAACATGACACTCACGGTCGAACATGACAGTCAAGGTTAAATATTAAACTCACGGTCGAACACAGCAGCACTGGTTGAACATAACACTCACGGTCGAACATGACACTCACGGTCGAACATAGCAGCGTTGGTCGAACATAGCAGCGTTGGTCGAACATGACAGTCACGGTCGAACAAGACACTCACAGTCGAACTTAGAAGCATTGGTCGAACATTAGATTCATGGTCCAACTTGACATTCACGTTCGAACATAGCAGCGTTGGTCGAACATGACAGTCACAGTCGGACATAACACTCACGGTCGAACATAGCAGCGTTGGTCAAACATGACAATCACGGTTGAACATAGAAGCATTGGTCAAACATTATACTCACGGTCGAACTTGACACTCACGGTCGAATATTGCAGCGTTGGTCGAACATGACAGTCACGGTCGGACATAACACTCACGGTCGAACATAGCAGCGTTGGTCGAACATAGCAGCGTTGGTCGAACATTATACTCACGGTCGAACTTGACACTCACAGTCGAACATAGCAGCGTTGGTTGAACATGACAGTCACGGTCGGACATCATACTCACGGTCAAACATAGCAGGGTTGGTCAAACATGACACTCACAGTCGAACATGACAGTCACCGTCGAACATAACACTCATGGTCGAACATGACATTCACGGTAGAACTTAGCAGCGTTGGTGGAACATGACAGTCACGGTCGAACATGACACTTACAGTCTGACATGACAGTAAGGGTCGGAAACAACAGTCACGGTCGGAAACAACAGTAACGGTGGAACATGACACTCACGGTCAAACATAGCAGCGTTGGTCGAACATGACGATCACGGTCGAACATAACACTCACAGTCGAACATAGCAGCATTGGTCGAACATTATACTCACGGTCGAACTTGACACTCACGGTCGAACATAGCTGCGTTGGTTGAACATGACAGTCACGGTTGGACATGGCAGCGTTGGTTAAACATAACACTCACGGTCGGACATGATACTCACGGTCGAACATAGCAGCGTTGGTCGAACATGACAGTCACGGTCGAACAAGACACTCACGGTCGAACATGACAGTCACGGTCGAACATGACACTCCTGGTCGGACATGACACTCACTGTCGAACATAGCAGCATTGGTTGATCTGGACACTCACTGTCGAACATGACCCTCACGGTCGAACATAGCAGCGTTGGTCAAACATGACAGTCACCGTCAGAAACAACAGTCACGGTCAGAAACAACATTCACGATCGAACATGACAGTCACGGTCGAACACGACAGTCATGGTCGAACAGGACACTCACGGTCGAACATAACCCTCACGTTCGAACTTAGCAGCGTTGGTCAAACATGACAGTCACGGTCAGTGCCAACAGTCACGGTCAGAAACAACAGTCACGATCGAACATGACAGTCACGGTCGAACATGACAGTCACGGTCGAACATAGCAGCGTTGGTCGAACATTATACTCACGATCGAACATGATACTCACGGTCGAACAAGACACTCACGGTCGAACATGACACTCACGGTCGAACAAGACACTCACGGTCGAACAAGAAACTCACGGTTGAACAAGACAGTCACGGTCGAACATGACACTCACTGTCGAACATTACCCTCACAGTCAAACATAGCAGCGTTGGTAAAACATGACAGTCACGGTCAGAAACAACAGTCACGGTCAGAAACAACAGTCACGGTCGAACATGACAGTCATGGTCGAACATAGAAGTGTTGGTCGAACACGACAGTCACGGTCGAAAAGACACTCACGGTGGAACATAGCAGCGTTGGTCAAACATGACAGTCACGGTCGAACATGACACTGACGGTCAAACATGACAGTCACGGTCGAACATGACAGTCACAGTCGAACATAGCAACATTGCTCCAACATGACACTCACGGTCTAAAATGAAAGTCAAGGTTAAACATGACACTCACGGTCGAACATACAAGCACTGGTTGAACATAACACTCACGGTCGAACATGACACTCACGGTCGAACATAGCAGCGTTGGTTGAACAAAACAATCAGGATCGAACATGACATTCGTGGTCGAACATAACTCTCAGGGTCTAACATGACACTCACCGTCGAACATAGCAGCATTGGTCGAACATGACAGTCACGGTCGAACATGACACTCACCGTCGAACATAGCAGCGTTGGTCGAACATTATATTCACGGTTGAACATCACACTCACGGTTGAACATAGCAACATTGGTCAAACATGACAGTCACGGTTGAACATAGAAGCATTGGTCGAACATTATACTCACCGTCGAACTTGACACTCACGGTCGAACATTGCAGCATTGGTCGAACATGACAGTCACTGTCGGACATAACACTCACGGTCGAACATAGCAGCGTTGGTCGAACATAGCAGCGTTGGTCGAACATTATACTCACGGTCGAACTTGACACTCACTATCGAACATAGCAGCGTTGGTTGAACATGACAGTCACGGTCGGACATGGCAGCGTTGGTTAAACATCACACTCACGGTCGAACATGATACTCACGGTCAAACATAGCAGCGTTGGTCAAACATGACACTCACAGTCGAACATAGCAGCACTGGTTGAACATAACACTCACGGTCTAACATGACAGTCAAGGTTAAACATGACACTCACGGTCGAACATAGCAGCACTGGTTGAACATAACACTCACGGTCGAACATGACACTCACGGTCGAACATAGTAGCGTTGGTTGAACATAACACTCTGGATCGAACATGACAATCACGGTCGAACATAACTCTCAGGGTCGAACATGACACTCACCGTCGAACATAGCAGCGTTGGTCGAACATGACAGTCTCGGTCGAACATGACAGTCTCGGTCGAACATGACACTCACCGTCGAACATAGCAGCGTTGGTCGAACATTATACTCACGGTTGAACTTCACACTCACGGTCGAACATAGCAGCGTTGGTCGAACATGACAGTCACGGTCGAACATAACACTCACAGTCGAACTTAGAAGCATTGGTCGAACATTATACTCACGGTCCAACTTGACATTCACGTTCGAACATAGCAGCGTTGGTCGAACATGACAGTCACGGTCGGACATAACACTCACAGTCGAACATAGCAGCGTTGGTCAAACATGACAGTCACGGTTGAACATAGAAGCATTGGTCGAACATTATACTCACCGTCGAACTTGACACTCACGGTCGAACATTGCAGCATCGGTCGAACATGACAGTCACGGTCGGACATAACACTCACGGTCGAACATAGCAGCGTTGGTCGAACATAGCAGCGTTGGTCGAACATTATACTCACGGTCGAACTTGACACTCACAGTCGAACATAGCAGCGTTGGTTGAACATGACAGTCACGGTGGGACATGGCAGCGTTGGTTAAACATCACACTCACGGTCGAACATGATACTCACGGTCAAACATAGCAGCGTTGGTCAAACATGACACTCACAGTCGAACATGACAGTCACAGTCGAACATAACACTCAAGGTCGAACATGACACTCACGGTCAAACTTAGCAGCGTTGGTGGAACATGACAGTCACGGTCGAACATGACACTTACAGTCTGACATGACAGTCAGGGTCGGAAACAACAGTAACGGTGGAAAATGTCAGTCACGGTCGAACATGACACTCACGGTCGAACATAGCAGCGTTGGTCGAACATGACAGTCACGGTCGAACATGACAGTCATGGTGGAACATAGAAGTGTTGGTCGAACACGACAGTCACAGTCGAAAAGACACTCACGGTGGAACATAGCAGCGTTGGTCAAACATGACAGTCACGGTCGAACATGACACTGACGGTCAAACATGACAGTCACGGTCGAACATGACAGTCACAGTCGAACATAGCAACGTTGCTCCAACATGACACGCACGGTCTAACATGACAGTCAAGGTTAAACATGACACTCACGGTCAAACATACCAGCACTGGTTGAACATAACACTCACGGTCGAACATGGCACTCACGGTCGAACATAGCAGCGTTGGTTGAACAAAACACTCCGGATCGAACATGACAGTCATGGTCGAACATAACTCTCAGGGTCGAACATGACACTCACCGTCGAACATAGCAGCATTGGTCGAACATGACAGTCACGGTCGAACATGACACTCACCGTCGAACATAGCAGCGTTGGTCGAACATAACACTCACGGTCGAACATGGCACTCACGGTCGAACATAGCAGCGTTGGTTGAACAAAACACTCCGGATCGAACATGACAGTCATGGTCGAACATAACTCTCAGGGTCGAACATGACACTCACCGTCGAACATAGCAGCATTGGTCGAACATGACAGTCACGGTCGAACATGACACTCACCGTCGAACATAGCAGCGTTGGTCGAACATTATACTCACGGTTGAACATCACACTCACGGTTGAACATAGCAGCGTTGGTCGAACATGACAGTCACAGTTGAACATAGAAGCATTGGTCGAACATTATACTCACAGTCGAACTTGACACTCACGGTCGAACATTGCAGCGTTGGTCGAACATGACAGTCACGGTCGGACATAACACTCACAGTCCAACATAGCAGCGTTGGTCGAACATAGCAGCGTTGGTCGAACATTATACTCACGGTCGAACTTGACACTCACAGTCGAACATAGCAGCGTTGGTTGAACATGACAGTCACGGTCGGACATGGCAGCGTTGGTTAAACATCACACTCACGGTCGAACATGATACTCGCGGTCAAACATAGCAGCGTTGGTCAAACATGATACTCACAGTCGAACATAGCAGCACTGGTTGAACATAACACTCACGGTCTAACATGACAGTCAAGGTTAAACATGACACTCGTGGTCGAACATAGCAGCACTGGTTGAACATAACACTCACGGTCGAACATGACACTCACGGTCGAACATAGCAGCGTTGGTTGAACATAACACTCTGGATCGAACATGACAGTCACGGTCGAACATAACTCTCAGGGTCGAACATGACACTCACCGTCAAACATAGCAGCGTTGGTCGAACATGACAGTCTCGGTCGAACATGACACTCACCGTCGAACATAGCAGCGTTGGTCGAACATTATACTCACGGTTGAACTTCACACTCACGGTCGAACATAGCAGCGTTAGTCGAACATGACAGTCACGGTCGAACATAACACTCACAATCGAACTTAGAAGCATTGGTCGAACATTATACTCACGGTCCAACTTGACATTCACGTTCGAACATAGCAGCGTTGGTCGAACATGACAGTCACGGTCGGACATAACACTCACAGTCGAACATAGCAGCGTTGGTCAAACATGACAGTCACGTTTGAACATAGATGCATTGGTCGAACGTTATACTCACCGTTGAACTTGACACTCACGGTCGAACATTGCAGCATCGGTCGAACATGACAGTCACGGTCGGACATAACACTCACGGTCGAACATAGCAGCGTTGGTCGAACATAGCAGCGTTGGTCGAACATTATACTCACGGTCGAACTTGACACTCACAGTCGAACATAGCAGCGTTGGTTGAACATGACAGTCACGGTCGGACATGGCAGCGTTGGTTAAACATCACACTCACGGTCGAACATGATACTCACGGTCAAACATAGCAGCGTTGGTCAAACATGACACTCACAGTCAAACATGACAGTCACAGTCGAACATAACACTCAAGGTCGAACATGACACTCACGGTAGAACTTAGCAGCGTTGGTGGAACATGACAGTCACGGTCGAACATGACACTTACAGTCTGACATGACAGTCAGGGTCGGAAACAACAGTCATGGTCGGAAACAACAGTAACGGTGGAAAATGTCAGTCACGGTCGAACATGACACTCCCGGTGGAACATGACACTCACGGTCAAACATAGCAGCGTTTGTCGAACATGACAATCACGGTCGAACATAACACTCACGGTCGAACATAGCAGCGTTGGTCGAACATTATACTCACGGTCGAACTTGACACTCACGGTCGAACATAGCAGCGTTGGTCGAACATGACACTGACGGTCAAACATAGCAGCGTTGGTCGAACATGACAATAACGGTCGAACATAACACTCACGGTCGAACATAGCAGCGTTGGTCGAACATCATACTCACGGTCGAACTTGACACTCACGGTCGAACATAGCAGCGTTGGTTGAACATGACAGTCACGGTTGGACATGGCAGCGTTGGTTAAACATAAAACTCACGGTCGAACATGATACTCACGGTCGAACAAGACACTCACGGTCGAACATGTAACTCACGGTCGAACAAGACACTCACGGTCGAACAAGACACTCACGGTTGAACAAGACAGTCACGGTCGAACATGACACTCACTGTCGAACATTACCCTCACAGTCGAACATAGCAGCGTTGGTAAAACATGACAGTCACGATCGAACATGACAGTCACGGTCGAACATAACAGTCACGGTCGAACATGACACTCAGGGTCGAACATGACCCTCACGTTCGAACATAGCAGCGTTGGTCAAACATGATAGTCACGGTCAGAAACAACAGTCGCGGTCAGAAACAACAGTCACGATCGAACATGACAGTCACGGTCGAACATGACAGTCACGGTCGAACATAGCAGCATTGGTTGAACTGGACACTCACTGTCAAACATGACCCTTAAGGTCGAACATAGCAGCGTTGTTCGAACATTATACTCACGGTCGAACATTATACTCACGGTCGAACTTGACTCTCACGTTCGAACATAGCAGCGTTGATCGAACATGACTTTCACGGTCGAACATGACACTGACGGTCAAACGTAGCAGCGTTGGTCGAACATGACAGTCAAGGTCAGACATAACACTCACGGTCGAACATAGCAGCGTTGGTCAAACATGACACTCGCATTCGAACATAGAACCATTGGTCGAACATTATACTCACGGTCGAACTTGACACTCACAGTCAGACATAGCAGCGTTGGTTGAACATGAAAGTCACGGTCGGACATGGCAGCGTTGGTTTAACATAACACTCACGGTCGAACATGATACTCACGGACAAACATAGCAGCGTTGGTCGAACATGACAGTCACGGTCGAACATGACACTGACGGTCAAACATAGCAGCGTTGGTCGAACATGACAATCACGGTCGAACATAACACTCACGGTCGAACATAGCAGCGTTGGTCGAACATTATACTCACGGTCGAACTTGACACTCACGGTCGAACATAGCAGCGTTGGTCGAACATGACAATCACGGTCGATTAAACACTCACGGTTGGACATGGCAGCGTTGGTTAAACATTACACTCACGGTCGAACTTGATACTCACGGTCGAACATAGCAGCGTTGGTCGAACATGACAGTCATGGTCGAACAAGACACTCACGGTCGAACATGACACTCACTGTCGAACAACACACTCACGGTCGAACAAGACACTCACGGTCGAACATGACACTATCGGTCGGACATGACACTCACGGTCGAACATAGCAGCATTGGTTGAACTGGACACTCACTGTCGGAAACAAAAGTCACGGTCAGAAAAAAAGTCACTATCGAACATGACAGTTACGGTCGAACATGACACTCACGGTCGAACATGACACTCACGGTCGAACATAACACTCAGGGTCGAACATAGCAGTGTTGGTCGCACATTATACTCACGGTCGAACTTGACACTCACGGTCGAACATAGCAGCGTTGGTCGGAAATTATACTCACGGTCGAACATGACACTCACGGTCAAACATGACACTCACGATCGAACATAACACTCACGTTTGAAAATAGCAGCGTTGGTCGAAGATAACACTCACAGTCGAACATGACAGTCACAGTCAAACATAACACTCACGGTCGAACATGACACTCACGGACGAACATAGCAGCGTTGGTGGAACATGACAGTCACGGTCGAACATGACACTTCCAGTCTGGTATGACAGTCATGGTCGGAACCAACAGTCACGGTCGTAAACAACAGTAACGGTGGAACATGACAGTCACGGTGGAACATGACACTCCCGGTGGAACATGACACTCATGGTCAAACATAGCAGCGTTGGTCAAACATGACAGTCACGGTCGAACATTATAATCACGGTCGAACTTGACACTCACGGTCGAACATAGCAGCGTTGGTCAAACATGACAGTCACGGTTGTACATGACACTGACGGTCAAACATAGCAGCGTTGGTCGAACATGACAATCACGGTCGAACATAACACTCACGGTCGAACATGATACTCACGACCGAGCATAGCAGCGTTGGTCGAACATGACAGTCACGGTCGAACAAGACACTCACGGTCGAACATGACACTCACAGTCGAACAAGTCAGTCACGGTCGAACATGACACTCCAGGTCGGACATGACCCTCACTGTCGAACATAGCAGCGTTGGTCAAACATGACAGTCACGGTCAGAAACAACAGTCACGGTCAGAAACAACAGTCACGATCGAACGTGACTGTCATGTTCGACCGTGAGTGTCATGTTCGATCGTGACTGTTGTTTCTGACCGTGACTGTTGTTTCTGACCGAAACTGTCATGTTTGATCCAACGCTGCTATGTTCGACCGTCACAGTCAGAAACAACAGTCACGATCGAACATGACAGTCACGGTCGAACATGACAGTCAGGGTCGAACATGACACTCACGGTCGAACATAGCAGCCTTGGTCAAACATGACAGTCACGGTCAGAAACAACAGTCACGGTCAGAAACAACAGTCACGATCGAACATGACAGTCACGGTCAAACATGACAGTCACGGTCGAACATAACCCTCACGGTCGAACATGACACTCACGGTCGAAAAAGACACTCACAAAACTGCTCGAACATAGCAGAATTGGTCAAACATGACAGTCAAAGTCGAACATGACACTGACGGTCAAACATGACAGTCACGGTCGAACATGACAGTAACAGTCGAACAGAGCAGCGTTGCTCGAACTTGACACTCACGGTCAAACATGACACTCACGGTCGAACATTGCAGCACTGGTTGAACATAACACTCACGGTCGAACATGACACTCACGGTCTAACATAGTAGCGTTGGTTGAACATTATACTCATGGACGAACATAGCAGCGTTGGTGGAACATGACAGTCACGGTCGAACATGACACTTCCAGTCTGGTATGACAGTCATGGTCGGAACCAACAGTCACGGTCGTAAACAACAGTAACGGTGGAACATGACAGTCACGGTGGAACATGACACTCCCGGTGGAACATGACACTCATGGTCAAACATAACAGCGTTGGTCAAACATGACAGTCACGGTCGAACATTATAATCACGGTTGAACATGACACTGACGGTCAAACATAGCAGCGTTGGTCGAACATGACAATCACGGTCGAACATAACACTCACGGTCGAACATGATACTCACGACCGAGCATAGCAGCGTTGGTCGAACATGACAGTCACGGTCGAACAAGACACTCACGGTCGAACATGACACTCACAGTCGAACAAGTCAGTCACGGTCGAACATGACACTCCGGGTCGGACATGACCCTCACTGTCGAACATAGCAGCGTTGGTCAAACATGACAGTCACGGTTAGAAACAACAGTCACGGTCAGAAACAACAGTCACGATCGAACGTGACTGTCATGTTCGACCGTGAGTGTCATGTTCGATCGTGACTGTTGTTTCTGACCGTGACTGTTGTTTCTGACCGTGACTGTCATGTTTGATCCAACGCTGCTATGTTCGACCGTCACGGTCAGAAACAACAGTCACGATCGAACATGACAGTCACGGTCGAACATGACAGTCAGGGTCGAACATGACACTCACGGTCGAACATAGCAGCCTTGGTCAAACATGACAGTCACGGTCAGAAACAACAGTCACGGTCAGAAACAACAGTCACGATCGAACATGACAGTCACGGTCGAACATGACAGTCACGGTCGAACATAACCCTCACGGTCGAACATGACACTCACGGTCGAAAAAGACACTCACATAACTGCTCGAACATAGCAGAATTGGTCAAACATGACAGTCAAAGTCGAACATGACACTGACGGTCAAACATGACAGTCACGGTCGAACATGACAGTAACAGTCGAACAGAGCAGCGTTGCTCGAACATGACACTCACGGTCAAACATGACACTCACGGTCGAACATAGCAGCACTGGTTGAACATAACACTCACGGTCGAACATGACACTCACGGTCTAACATAGTAGCGTTGGTTGAACATTATACTCACGGTCGAACTTGAGACTCACGGTCAAACATAGCAGCGTTGGTCGAACTTGACAGTCACGGTCGAACATGACACTGACAGTCAAACATAGCAGCGTTGGTCGAACATGACAGTCACAGTCAAACATAACACTCACGCCCGAACAAAGCAGCGTTGGTCAAACATTATACTCATGGTCGAACTTGACACTCACGGTCGAACATAGCAGCGTTGGTCGAACATGACAGTCAGGGTCGGAAACAACAGTCATGGTCAGAAACAACAGTCACGGTCAAACATGACACTCACGTTCGAACATGACACTCACGGTTGAACATAGCGGCGTTGGTCAAACATGACAGTCACGGTCGAACATGACAGTCACTGTCTGACATGACAGTCACGGTCGAACATGACAGTGACGGTCGAACATGACACCTACGGTCGAACATGACACTCATGGTCGAACATGACACCTACGGTCGAACATGACACTCATGGTCGAACATAGCAGCATTGGTCGAACATGACAGTCACAATCGAACATAACACTCACGTTTGAACATAGCAGCATTGGTCGAAGATAACAATCACAGTAAAACATGACAGTCACAGTCGAACATAACACTCACGGTCTAACATGACACACACGGTCGAACATAGCAGCGTTGGTGGAACATGACAGTCACGGTCGAACATGACACTTACAGTCGGACATGACAGTCACGGTCGGAAACAACAGTCACGGTCAGAAACAACAGTAACGGTGGAACATGAGAGTCACGGTTGAACATGACACTCCCGGTGGAACATGACACTCATGGTCAAACATAGCAGCGTTGGTCAAAAATGATAGTCACGGTCGAACATGACACTCACGGTCAAACAAGACACTAACGGTCGAAAAAGACACTCGCGGTCGTACAAGACAGTCACGGTCGAACATGACACTCTCGGTCGGAAATGACACTCACGGTCGAACATAGCAGCATTGGTTGAACTGGACACTCACTGTTGAACATGACCCTCACGGTCGAACATAGCAGCGTTGGTCCAACATTATTCTCACGGTCGAACTTGACAGTCACGGTTGAACATAGCAGCGTTGGTCAAACATGACAGTCACGGTCGGAAACAACAGTCACGGTCAGAAACAACAGTCATGATCGAACATGACTGTCACGGTCGAACATGACACTCACGGTCAAACATGACACTCAAGATCGAACATAACAATCACGTTTGAAAATAGCAGCGTTGGTCGAAGATATCACTCACAGTCGAACATGACGGTCACAGTCGAACATAACACTCACGGTCGAACATGACACTCACGGTCTGACATGACACTCACGATCGAACGTAACACTCACGTTTGAAAATAGCAGCGTTGGTCGAAGATATCACTCACAGTAGAACATGACAGTCACAGTCGAACTTGACACTCACAGTCGAACATAGCAGCGTTGGTTGAACATGACAGTCACGGTCAGAAACAACAGTCACGGTCAGAAACAACAGTCACGATCGAACATGACAGTCACGGTCGAACATGACAGTCACGGTCGAACATAACCCTCACGGTCGAACATGACACTCACGGTCGAAAAAGACACTCACATAACTGCTCGAACATAGCAGAATTGGTCAAACATGACAGTCAAAGTCGAACATGACACTGACGGTCAAACATGACAGTCACGGTCGAACATGACAGTCACGGTCGAACATGACAGTAACAGTCGAACAGAGCAGCGTTGCTCGAACATGACACTCACGGTCAAACATGACACTCACGGTCGAACATAGCAGCACTGGTTGAACATAACACTCACGGTCGAACATGACACTCACGGTCTAACATAGTAGCGTTGGTTGAACATTATACTCACGGTCGAACTTGAGACTCACGGTCAAACATAGCAGCGTTGGTCGAACTTGACAGTCACGGTCGAACATGACACTGACAGTCAAACATAGCAGCGTTGGTCGAACATGACAGTCACAGTCAAACATAACACTCACGCCCGAACAAAGCAGCGTTGGTCAAACATTATACTCATGGTCGAACTTGACACTCACGGTCGAACATAGCAGCGTTGGTCGAACATGACAGTCAGGGTCGGAAACAACAGTCATGGTCAGAAACAACAGTCACGGTCAAACATGACACTCACGTTCGAACATGACACTCACGGTTGAACATAGCGGCGTTGGTCAAACATGACAGTCACGGTCGAACATGACAGTCACTGTCGGACATGACAGTCACGGTCGAACATGACAGTGACGGTCGAACATGACACCTACGGTCGAACATGACACTCATGGTCGAACATGACACCTACGGTCGAACATGACACTCATGGTCGAACATAGCAGCATTGGTCGAACATGACAGTCACGATCGAACATAACACTCACGTTTGAACATAGCAGCATTGGTCGAAGATAACAATCACAGTCAAACATGACAGTCACAGTCGAACATAACACTCACGGTCTAACATGACACACACGGTCGAACATAGCAGCGTTGGTGGAACATGACAGTCACGGTCGAACATGACACTTACAGTCGGACATGACAGTCACGGTCGGAAACAACAGTCACGGTCAGAAACAACAGTAAAGGTGGAACATGAGAGTCACGGTTGAACATGACACTCCCGGTGGAACATGACACTCATGGTCAAACATAGCAGCGTTGGTCAAAAATGATAGTCACGGTCGAACATGACACTCACGGTCAAACAAGACACTAACGGTCGAAAAAGACACTCGCGGTCGTACAAGACAGTCACGGTCGAACATGACACTCTCGGTCGGAAATGACACTCACGGTCGAACATAGCAGCATTGGTTGAACTGGACACTCACTGTTGAACATGACCCTCACGGTCGAACATAGCAGCGTTGGTCCAACATTATTCTCACGGTCGAACTTGACAGTCACGGTTGAACATAGCAGCGTTGGTCAAACATGACAGTCACGGTCGGAAACAACAGTCACGGTCAGAAACAACAGTCATGATCGAACATGACTGTCACGGTCGAACATGACACTCACGGTCAAACATGACACTCACGATCGAACATAACAATCACGTTTGAAAATAGCAGCGTTGGTCGAAGATATCACTCACAGTCGAACATGACAGTCACAGTCGAACATAACACTCACGGTCGAACATGACACTCACGGTCTGACATGACACTCACGATCGAACGTAACACTCACGTTTGAAAATAGCAGCGTTGGTCGAAGATATCACTCACAGTAGAACATGACAGTCACAGTCGAACTTGACACTCACAGTCGAACATAGCAGCGTTGGTTGAACATGACAGTCAGGGTCGAACATAGCAACGTTGGTCGAACATTATACTCACGGTGGAGCATGACACTCACGGTCGAACATAGCAGCGTTGGTCGAACATGACAGTCACGGTCGAACAAGACACTCACGGTCGAATATGACAGTCACCGTCGAACATGACACTCACGGTCAAATAAGACACTCACGGTCGAACAAGACACTCACGGTCGAAGAAGACAGTCACGGTCGAACATGACACTCTCGGTCGGACATGACACTCACGGTTGAACATAGCAGCATTGGTTAAACTGGACACTCACTGTCGAACATGACCCTCACGGCCGAACATAGCGGCGTTGGTCAAACATGACAGTCACGGTCGGAAACAACAGTCACGGTCAGAAACAACAGTCACGATCGAACATGACAGTCACGGATCGAACATGACAGTCACGGTCGAACATAGCAGCGTTGGTTGAACTGGACACTCACTGTCGAACATGACCCTCACGGTCGAACATAGCAGCGTTGGTCAAACATTACAGTCACGATCAAATATGACACTCACGGTTGAACATAACACTCACGGTCGAACATAGCAGCGTTGGTCGAACATTATATTCACGGTCGAACTTGACACTCACGGTCAAACATAGCAGCGTTGGTCGAACATTACAGTCACGGTCGGGAACAACAGTCACGGTCGGAAACAACAGTCACGGTTTGAAACAACAGTCACGATCGAACATGACAGTCACGGTCGAACATGACACTCACGGTCAAACATGACACTCATGGTCGAACATAGCAGCGTTGGTCGAACATGACAGTCACGATCGAACATAACACTCACGTTTGAACATAGAAGCGTTGGTCGAAGATAACACTCAAAGTCGAACATGACAGTCACAGTCGAACATAACACTCACGGTCGAACATTACACTCACGGTCGAACATAGCAGCGTTGGTGGAACATGACAGTCACGGTCGAACATGACACTTCCAGACTGGTATGACAGTCATGGTCGGAACCAACAGTCACGGTCGTAAACAACAGTAACGGTGGAACATGACAGATAGGTGGAACATGACACTCCCGGTGGAACATGACACTCATGGTCAAACATAGCAGCGTTGGTCAAACATGACAGTCACGGTCGAACATTATAATCACGGTCGAACTTGACACTCACGGTCAAACATAGCAGCGTTGGTCGAACATGACAGTCACGGTTGAACATGACAGTGACGGTCAAACATAGCAGCGTTGGTCGAACATGACAATCACGGTCGAACATAACACTCACGGTCGAACATGATACTCACGACCGAGCATAGCAGCGTTGGTCGAACATTACAGTCACGGTCGAACAAGACACTCACGGTCGAACATGACACTCACAGTCGAACAAGTCAGTCACGGTCGAACATGACACTCCAGGTCGGACATGACCCTCACGTTCGAACATAGCAGCGTTGGTCAAACATGACAGTCACGGTCAGAAACAACAGTCACGGTCAGAAACAACAGTCACGATCGAACATGACAGTCACGGTCGAACATGACAGTCACGGTCGAACATAGCAGCATTGGTTGAACTGGACACTCACTGTCAAACATGACCCTTAAGGTCGAACATAGCAGCGTTGTTCGAACATTATACTCACGGTCGAACATTAAACTCACGGTCGAACTTGACTCTCACGTTCGAACATAGCAGCGTTGATCGAACATGACTTTCACGGTCGAACATGACACTGACGGTCAAACGTAGCAGCGTTGGTCGAACATGACAGTCAAGGTCAGACATAACACTCACGGTCGAACATAGCAGCGTTGGTCGAACATGAAACTCACATTCGAACATAGAACCATTGGTCGAACATTATACTCACGGTCGAACTTGACACTCACAGTCAGACATAGCAGCGTTGGTTGAACATGACAGTCACGGTCGGACATGGCAGCGTCGGTTAAACATAACACTCACGGTCGAACATGATACTCACGGACAAACATAGCAGCGTTGGTCGAACATGACAGTCACGGTCGAACATGACACTGACGGTCAAATAAGACACTCACGGTCGAACAAGACACTCACGGTCGAAGAAGACAGTCACGGTCGAACATGACACTCTCGGTCGGACATGACACTCACGGTTGAACATAGCAGCATTGGTTAAACTGGACACTCACTGTCGAACATGACCCTCACGGCCGAACATAGCGGCGTTGGTCAAACATGACAGTCACGGTCGGAAACAACAGTCACGGTCAGAAACAACAGTCACGATCGAACATGACCCTCACGGTCGAACATAGCAGCGTTGGTCAAACATTACAGTCACGATCAAATATGACACTCACGGTTGAACATAACACTCACGGTCGAACATAGCAGCGTTGGTCGAACATTATATTCACGGTCGAACTTGACACTCACGGTCAAACATAGCAGCGTTGGTCGAACATTACAGTCACGGTCGGAAACAACAGTCACGGTCGGAAACAACAGTCACGGTTTGAAACAACAGTCACGATCGAACATGACAGTCACGGTCGAACATGACACTCACGGTCAAACATGACACTCATGGTCGAACATAGCAGCGTTGGTCGAACATGACAGTCACGATCGAACATAACACTCACGTTTGAACATAGAAGCGTTGGTCGAAGATAACACTCAAAGTCGAACATGACAGTCACAGTCGAACATAACACTCACGGTCGAACATTACACTCACGGTCGAACATAGCAGCGTTGGTGGAACATGACAGTCACGGTCGAACATGACACTTCCAGACTGGTATGACAGTCATGGTCGGAACCAACAGTCACGGTCGTAAACAACAGTAACGGTGGAACATGACAGATAGGTGGAACATGACACTCCCGGTGGAACATGACACTCATGGTCAAACATAGCAGCGTTGGTCAAACATGACAGTCACGGTCGAACATTATAATCACGGTCGAACTTGACACTCATGGTCAAACATAGCAGCGTTGGTCGAACATGACAGTCACGGTTGAACATGACAGTGACGGTCAAACATAGCAGCGTTGGTCGAACATGACAATCACGGTCGAACATAACACTCACGGTCGAACATGATACTCACGACCGAGCATAGCAGCGTTGGTCGAACATTACAGTCACGGTCGAACAAGACACTCACGGTCGAACATGACACTCACAGTCGAACAAGTCAGTCACGGTCGAACATGACACTCCAGGTCGGACATGACCCTCACGTTCGAACATAGCAGCGTTGGTCAAACATGACAGTCACGGTCAGAAACAACAGTCACGGTCAGAAACAACAGTCACGATCGAACATGACAGTCACGGTCGAACATGACAGTCACGGTCGAACATAGCAGCATTGGTTGAACTGGACACTCACTGTCAAACATGACCCTTAAGGTCGAACATAGCAGCGTTGTTCGAACATTATACTCACGATCGAACATTAAACTCACGGTCGAACATAGCAGCGTTGGTCAAACATTACAGTCACGATCAAATATGACACTCACGGTTGAACATAACACTCACGGTCGAACATAGCAGCGTTGGTCGAACATTATATTCACGGTCGAACTTGACACTCACGGTCAAACATAGCAGCGTTGGTCGAACATTACAGTCACGGTCGGAAACAACAGTCACGGTCGGAAACAACAGTCACGGTTTGAAACAACAGTCACGATCGAACATGACAGTCACGGTCGAACATGACACTCACGGTCAAACATGACACTCATGGTCGAACATAGCAGCGTTGGTCGAACATGACAGTCACGATCGAACATAACACTCACGTTTGAACATAGAAGCGTTGGTCGAAGATAACACTCAAAGTCGAACATGACAGTCACAGTCGAACATAACACTCACGGTCGAACATTACACTCACGGTCGAACATAGCAGCGTTGGTGGAACATGACAGTCACGGTCGAACATGACACTTCCAGACTGGTATGACAGTCATGGTCGGAACCAACAGTCACGGTCGTAAACAACAGTAACGGTGGAACATGACAGATAGGTGGAACATGACACTCCCGGTGGAACATGACACTCATGGTCAAACATAGCAGCGTTGGTCAAACATGACAGTCACGGTCGAACATTATAATCACGGTCGAACTTGACACTCACGGTCAAACATAGCAGCGTTGGTCGAACATGACAGTCACGGTTGAACATGACAGTGACGGTCAAACATAGCAGCGTTGGTCGAACATGACAATCACGGTCGAACATAACACTCACGGTCGAACATGATACTCACGACCGAGCATAGCAGCGTTGGTCGAACATTACAGTCACGGTCGAACAAGACACTCACGGTCGAACATGACACTCACAGTCGAACAAGTCAGTCACGGTCGAACATGACACTCCAGGTCGGACATGACCCTCACGTTCGAACATAGCAGCGTTGGTCAAACATGACAGTCACGGTCAGAAACAACAGTCACGGTCAGAAACAACAGTCACGATCGAACATGACAGTCACGGTCGAACATGACAGTCACGGTCGAACATAGCAGCATTGGTTGAACTGGACACTCACTGTCAAACATGACCCTTAAGGTCGAACATAGCAGCGTTGTTCGAACATTATACTCACGGTCGAACATTAAACTCACGGTCGAACTTGACTCTCACGTTCGAACATAGCAGCGTTGATCGAACATGACTTTCACGGTCGAACATGACACTGACGGTCAAACGTAGCAGCGTTGGTCGAACATGACAGTCAAGGTCAGACATAACACTCACGGTCGAACATAGCAGCGTTGGTCGAACATGAAACTCACATTCGAACATAGAACCATTGGTCGAACATTATACTCACGGTCGAACTTGACACTCACAGTCAGACATAGCAGCGTTGGTTGAACATGACAGTAACGGTCGGACATGGCAGCGTCGGTTAAACATAACACTCACGGTCGAACATGATACTCACGGACAAACATAGCAGCGTTGGTCGAACATGACAGTCACGGTCGAACATGACACTGACGGTCAAACATAGCAGCGTTGGTTGAACATGACAATCACGGTCGAACATAACACTCAAGGTCGAACATAGCAGCGTTGGTCGAACATTATACTCACGGTCGAACTTGACACTCACGGTCGAACATAGCAGCGTTTGTCGAACATGACAATCACGGTCGATTAAACACTCACGGTTGGACATGGCAGCGTTGGTTAAACATTACACTCACGGTCGAACTTGATACTCACGGTCGAACATAGCAGCGTTGGTCGAACATGACAGTCATGGTCGAACAAGACACTCACGGTCGAACATGACACTCACTGTCGAACAACACACTCACGGTCGAACAAGACACTCACGGTCGAACATGACACTCTCGGTCGGACATGACACTCACGGTCGAACATAGCAGCATTGGTTGAACTGGACACTCACTGTCGGAAACAAAAGTCACGGTCAGAAACAAAAGTCACTATCGAACATGACAGTTACGGTCGAACATGACACTCACGGTCGAACATGACACTCACGGTCGAACATAAGACTCAGGGTCGAACATAGCAGTGTTGGTCGCACATTATACTCACGGTCGAACTTGACACACACGGTCGAACATAGCAGCGTTGGTCGGAAATTATACTCACGGTCGAACATGACACTCACGGTCAAACATGACACTCACGATCGAACATAACACTCACGTTTGAAAATAGCAGCGTTGGTCGAAGATAACACTCACAGTCGAACATGACAGTCACAGTCAAACATAACACTCACGGTCGAACATGACACTCACGGACGAACATAGCAGCGTTGGTGGAACACTTCCAGTCTGGTATGACAGTCATGGTCGGAACCAACAGTCACGGTCGTAAACAACAGTAACGGTGGAACATGACAGTCACAGTGGAACATGACACTCCCGGTGGAACATGACACTCATGGTCAAACATAGCAGCGTTGGTCAAACATGACAGTCACGGCCGAACATTATAATCACGGTCGAACTTGACACTCACGGTCGAACATAGCAGCGTTGGTCAAACATGACAGTCACGGTTGAACATGACACTGACGGTCAAACATAGCAGCGTTGGTCGAACATGACAATCACGGTCGAACATAACACTCACGGTCGAACATGATACTCACGACCGAGCATAGCAGAACATGACAGTCACGGTCGGACATGGCAGCATTGGTTAAACATAACACCCATGGTCGAACATGACACTCACGGTCGAACATAACACTCAGGGTCGAACATAGCAGTGTTGGTCGAACATTATTCTCACGGTCGAACTTGACACTCACGGTCGAACATAGCAGCGTATGTCGGAAATTATACTCACGGTCGAACATGACACTCACGGTCAAACATCACACTTACGATCGAACATAACACTCACGTTTGAAAATAGCAGCGTTGGTCGAAGATAACACTCACAGTCGAACATGACAGTCACAGTCAAACATAACACTCACGGTCGAACATGACACTCACGGACGAACATAGCAGCGTTGGTGGAACATGACAGTCATGGTCGGAACCAACAGTCACGGTCGTAAACAACAGTAACTGTGGAAGATGACAGTCACGGTCGAACATAACCCTCACGGTCGAACATGACACTCACGGTCGAAAAAGACACTCACATAACTGCTCCAACATAGCAGAATTGGTCAAACATGACAGTCAAAGTCGAACATGACACTGACGGTCAAACATGACAGTCACAGTCGAACATGACAGTAACAGACGAACAGAGCAGCGTTGCTCGAACATGACACTCACGGTCAAACATGACACTTACGGTCGAACATAGCAGCACTGGTTGAACATAACACTCACGGTCGAACATGACACTCACGGTCGAACATAGCAGCACTGGTTGAACATAACACTCACGGTCGAACATGACACTCACGGTCTAACATAGCAGCGTTGGTTGAACATTATACTCACGGTCGAACTTGAGACTCACGGTCAAACATAGCAGCGTTGGTCGAACTTGACAGTCACGGTCGAACATGACACTGACAGTCAAACATAGCAGCGTTGGTCGAACATGACAGTCACAGTCAAACATAACACTCACGCCCGAACAAAGCAGCGTTGGTCAAACATTATAGTCATGGTCGAACGTGACACTCACGGTCGAACATAGCAGCGTTGGTCGAACATGACAGTCAGGGCCGGAAACAACAGTCATGGCCAGAAACAACAGTCACGGTCAAACATGACACTCACGTTCGAACATGACACTCACGGTTGAACATAGCGGCGTTGGTCAAACATGACAGTCACGGTCGAACATGACAGTCACTGTCGGACATGACAGTCACTGTCGGACATGACAGTCACGGTCGAACATGACAGTGACGGTCGAACATGACACCTACGGTCGAACATGACACTCATGGTCGAACATGACACCTACGGTCGAACATGACACTCATGGTCGAACATAGCAGCATTAGTCGAACATGACAGTCACGATCGAACATAACACTCACGTTTGAACATAGCAGCATTGGTCGAAGATAACACTCACAGTCAAACATGACAGTCACAGTCGAACATAACACTCACGGTCTAACATGACACACACGGTCGAACATAGCAGCGTTGGTGGAACATGACAGTCACAGTGGAACATGACACTTACAGTCGGACATGACAGTCATGGTCGAAAAAGACACTCGCGGTCGAACAAGACAGTCACGGTCGAACATGACACTCTCGGTCGGAAATGACACTCACGGTCGAACATAGCAGCATTGGTTGAACTGGACACTCACTGTTGAACATGACCCTCACGGTCGAACATAGCAGCGTTGGTCGAACATTATTCTCATGGTCGAACTTGACAGTCACGGTTGAACATAGCAGCGTTGGTCAAACATGACAGTCACGGTCGGAAACAACAGTCACGGTCAGAAACAACAGTAACGGTGGAACATGAGAGTCACGGTTGAACATGACACTCCCGGTGGAACATGACACTCATGGTCAAACATAGCAGCGTTGGTCAAAAATGATAGTCACGGTCGAACATGACACTCACGGTCGAACAAGACACTCACGGTCGAAAAAGACACTCGCGGTCGAACAAGACAGTCACGGTCGAACATGACACTCTCGGTCGGAAATGACACTCACGGTCGAACATAGCAGCATTGGTTGAACTGGACACTCACTGTTGAACATGACCCTCACGGTCGAACATAGCAGCGTTGGTCGAACATTATTCTCACGGTCGAACTTGACAGTCACGGTTGAACATAGCAGCGTTGGTCAAACATGACAGTCACGGTCGGAAACAACAGTCGCGGTCAGAAACAACAGTCATGATCGAACATGACTGTCACGGTCGAACATGACACTCACGGTCTGACATGACACTCACGATCGAACGTAACACTCACGTTTGAAAATAGCAGCGTTGGTCGAAGATATCACTCACAGTAGAACATGACAGTCACAGTCGAACTTGACACTCACAGTCGAACATAGCAGCGTTGGTTGAACATGACAGTCACGGTCGAACATAGCAGCGTTGGTCGAACATTATACTCACGGTCGAGCATGACACTCATGGTCGAACATAGCAGCGTTGGTCGAACATGACAGTCACGATCGAACATAACACTCACGTTTGAACATAGCAGCATTGGTCGAAGATAACACTCAGGTCGAACATGACATTCACAGTCGAACATAACACTCACGGTCGAACATGACACTCACGGTCGAACATAGCAGCGTTGGTGGAACATGACAGTCACGGTCGAACATGACATTTACAGTCTGACATGACAGTCAGGGTCGGAAACAACAGTCACGGTCGGAAACAGCTGTGGAACATGACAGTCACGGTCGAACTTGACACTCCCGTTGGAACATGACACTCACGGTCAAACATAGCAGCGTTGGTTAAACATGACAGTCACGGTCGAACATGACACTCACGGTCGAACATAGAAGTGTTGGTCGCACATTATACTCAAGGTCGAACTTGACACTCACGGTCGAACATAGCAGCGTTGGTCGAACAAGACAGTCAGAGTCGAACATGACACTCACAGTCGAACATAGCAGCGTTGGTCGAATATTATACTCACGGTCACGGTCGGACATGGCAGCATTGGTTAAACATAACACTCACGGTCGAACATGACACTCACGGTCGAACATAGCAGCGTTGGTCGAACATGACAGTCATGGTCGAACAAGACACTTGGGAGAAATATCCAAAGATTGACCTAACTTTTTTTGTAACTCTTTATTTGTCTATGATGTAAATCCCGGTATGTTGATTAACATAAACATTCAAGCTGTGAATGAGTGCTGGGGATTGTGGAGAAGGAGTCACAGGGGGTTTGCAAATGGTGACATTCGGTGGTCGTACAACACTGATAACATCCACTGGGGTCATAAACATTGGGTAGGGTGTTTTTGTTACTTTGATGTCCTTGTGTTTGTAAGATGCTTTGATGTGAGTGTATATCTGCTGAAGAGATTTGGAGACAGGCAGAGATCATTTGAGACCTGGTTGGGTAGACTCTCTCCTGTATGCATGCAGTATTTAGTAAAGACATGATTTGAGAAACACTGAGGACTCCAGAGATTTTCTTTCACATTTGGCGACGAGGATGGGATTGGACGATCCGCTGATCAGGCCTGAGTCCTGACTGAAGGTTAAACCGGTAAGGAAAAATTCCGCTCCACCAAGGAGGACAGGATTCCGCCTGATGTCAGGAACGGGTGCTGGACAGCGGACGCTCCATCAATTTTAAACGTGAGTACAGTGTTTTTAAAATCATATCTCGTGTGTAATTTTGAAGACAAGCTTCATTTACTTGTGGGGTTTTTGAAGCCCAGAAGAAGGTGTGTGAAACCTAGGCGACAGTTCGAGAACCTGTGTGTGGTCGGCTGTCAAGATATTCTGTAATTCCTGTAAGTATGAATATGAGGTCCGACGAGTCCTTTTTGGGGGAGGTTGGATCGTCTTCATATGTCCTTTGTGGTTTTAAAGACTAGTTTCAATTTCTGTGTGATTTCGAGGCTCTGAGAAGGCGTGGTAACCTAGGTTACAGTTCGAGACAATGTGGTCTGCTGTCTGATATTCTATAATTCCTATAGGGTTGAATATCAAGGTCCAATGAGTCCCGTTTGGACATTGCGACCGTCTTCATATTTTCTGTGTAATTTTATTTTGTAGACTAGTTTAATAAAAAAAAATATATGCACTTAAACTATATAAGTGATGTCTCTAAATAGACATAAATGAGTATAATGTGTTGTGAGAGGTTGGTGCAACCTAACAAATGAGAGAAGTGTTTTGGAAAATACATAAGCATTTAGGGAGAAAATGAATGATTTCTGAATCAATTATTTAAAGGAGTAGAAATTTTTGAACTGCAAATATAATTTGCATGAGTGTGGGGATTCCCAACTACAATAAAATGGGCGTATGAATGTAGTAAGAAAAATAAACTTTGTGGTAACTCATTTCAGTGTCTAAATATCCAGTTATTAAAGGGTGCGTTGCTCGGAACAAAGGTGGCTGAAAGATTATCCAAAGTTAGTGTATGTGTGATAAGATCTAACCATGTTCGTATGGAAAGATCAGCATGAGTGAACGATAAGCCCAATGAAAGTAAAAGCACATCCCAGTGAGTCAATAGAAAAATGGGAAACAAAATGGGAAAGTTAAAAGTTTTACAGATCCTGCTAAATTTATAGCAGATAAATGGGTTAATGTGGTTGAGAGGTTCCATTTTGGCATTACTAGACTATGGGAGTTTTTTTTATTTTTCCGTCTTTTATTAGGCACATGTTTAGGTACAAATGTAGTGAAGAGGGTAAAGTGATGAGAGAGAAAGGGACAGCGAGTAGGGAAAGATAGGAGGGAAGCAAACTCAGTTATAGAAAGACAAGAAATAAAAGAAATAAGTATGTGTGACAGAAAGAGAAGTGAATGAATGATGAGGAGCAGAGATTAGGGATAAAAGACAGCGGCCACCTCCTAATGTCTCCAAGCCATGCAGCCCCTCCATCAAGCCCATATGCATATTTCCAGAAGGACTTTGACAATGAGGGGGAGGGGAGACTGAACCTGCATCTGATATGTCAGTTGTCACAAAACCAGTGACTGAGGAAAAAAGACTGAAACAAAGAAAAAGCTAGCATTGCTTCCCCAGAAAAGTTCTCTCTCCAAACAGCAACTTCTTTTTTGACTACTGGCCTGAAGAAAAGGAAACCGATGTCCACCGCACCAGATGTTCAGTTGAATTGAACACTGAAGAGCTTGTGTTCAGGACATGGCAGCCAGAGGAACTATAAGATTGCAAGGAGGTGGAGCTGGAGAGGTGTGAACTCCGATGGGCCAACATTCGACCGGCCATTTGGTTCGCTATACCAGCAGAATGGGGCACAGAATCCTGGACAAAGATGGCCTCATCAAGACAACAGCAGAAGGAGAGAAAGAAGGAGACTGGGACAAGATCCAGAGAAGTCCTGGTTGCGTGTTTCTGCTTGGGGTTTTTTCATGGTTCCCCATGAACAGGCCATGCAGACAGCGGAGGAAGGTCAGAGCATTTGAAAATCACAAATTAGAAATTAAAGATAAAAACATCCACACTAGATGACACCGTTAGTTGAACTTAGAATGAACAGGATGTTAATGTTAAACACATATACACACTTGCATATACATATAGGAACATTTATTAAGAATAAGTATTGGTGTCAATAGGGAAAATTAGGGTTTTGCAGTGAGAGTTGATCATTAGACACACAGAAAGTTAAGGTTTTGATTACTATGCTCAGAAAAAATCTTTTTAGCTCACATAAGACAAAATTCAAGTTATTGATTCACTGATTATTTCTTTTAAAACAAACATGCCGTTTTGGAATATCTCAAATATACCTCCCATTTTACCTGAAGAGGCTTCATAGATGTCACAGGTTTGAGTTTCTGGTGATTGATTATAGAAAATGCAATATTGATGCATCACTGGAAATCCTGACTCATTATTCTGGGTTTTTTGCTTTCACTCTCAATGGTATTTCAATTTTTGGCATTTAATGGTACAGTTTTCTGGGAAAACCTGGTTTAAAAAACTGCCATAGTGATGGTGAAGTTTTCAGAAACATACGTCTTGTTTTTGCAAATTGAAGCATTAGATATAACAATAATAATAAGGATAATATTATTAATAATGATAAGTGGGTCCTGACAGCATCCATAGGAACTGGATGGGTTTTTTAAAAAATAAATAAATAAATAAGTAGATTAAATTCTATTGCCACTTATGGATTATTTTATGTTTCTGTGGAGATCTCCAAAACCCTGTATGAAGAAACTTGGCCAATGACTGACTTTATAGCCTGTGACTGCTGAGGCAACCGACTTAAAATGACCTACCTGATCAAGCTCTGATTGTTTCTTTTTAATTTTTGCATGATAGTTGTATGTCAATAGTTTTATGTTGATTAACAAACACTAACAGCTGACACTATTGTATTTTCAAAGTGTGCATGTTCTGCATGATACTCATTGTCACACTAATGTTTAATGTCAGCCTGAAGCGCTGTACTGTCTTAATTTTTGACCTTTTGATCCTACAGCTGAAGATGGAGAACCATTCTTGAATGGAAATGTTTAACAGTGGATCAAAACCATGGGATGCATTGTTTGATACATAGTGTCTAACGATGATTCTGTTTTTCTTCATAGATGGTTCTGCGAGGAATCCGTCTAACTGCTCTTTCTGTGTTTGCCTTTGAACCAAACTACCAAATAACGTCTGCTAAGACGACAGAGTTATTTGTATTAATCTGTGGTTTTCTCTCTAGGCGCAACAGATGATACAGTGTCAGAGTCACAATATGCTCTAATATTGTCCATAACTTTCACACTCTGGGAACAACTGTGGCATTCTCACTCCTACAGGACACCCTTGTCCTTAACCTTTTTTCTCTAACACTTTTACCTGTTTACAGTTAAAAGAGTTCACGCTGACTGCAACAACTCAGTTTTCACAGGGCAACGCCATTGCAGATGATGGTGCTAAAGAAGAAAATAAATGAGACAGTGGTAAAGACTTGTTTCCGACGGTGTGTTAAGTGCTGGAAACCTCTGACACCAGAAGGACATGGAAGAGAGAAGAAAATAGCATCGAATGAGGCAAAATAAAGCAAAGAGACCTATATAGTGGCTTAGATGATGATACGGTGTAAATAGAATTGTGTTTGTTTTAATGTTTTTCGTTGTTTTTATTTTTCCTTGTCATATTCGGAGAGTTAAAAGTGAACCTCTGTGTAGTCAAAGAAGGAGTTAGTTGATGATATTGTGTTATTTCAAAAAAATCATTTGACACTTTGTGTCAAAAGGGGGGAATGTGAGAAATAACCAAAGATTGACCTAACTTTTTTTGTAACTCTTTATTTATCTATGATGTAAATCCCGGTATGTTGATTAACATAGACATTCAAGCTGTGAATGAGTGCTGGGGATTGTGGAGAAGGAGTAACAGGGGGTCTGCAAATGGTGACATTCGGTGGTCGTAAAACACTGATAACATCCACTGGGGTCATAAACATTGGGTAGGGTGTTTTTGTTACTTTGATGTCCTTGTGTTTTTGAAGATGCTTTGATGTGAGTGTATATCTGCTGAAGAAATTTGGAGATAGAAAGAGATCATTTGAGACCTGGTTGGGTAGACTCTCTCCTTTATGCATGCAGTATTTAGTAAAGACATGATTTGAGAAACACTGAGGACTCCAGAGAATTTCTTTCACACACTCACGGTCAAACATGACACTCACGGTCGAACATGACACTCACAGTCGCACAAGAAAGTCACGGTCGAACATGACACTCTCGGCCGGACATGACACTCACGGTCGAACATAGCAGCATTGGTTGAACTGGACACTCACTGTCGAACATAACCCTCACGGTCGAACATAGCAGCGTTGGTCAAACATGACAGTCACGGTCGAACATGACACTCACGTTCGAACATGACAGTCAGGGTCGAACGTAACACCCACAGTCGAAAATAGCAGCGTTGTTTGAACTGGACACTCACTGTCGAACATAACCCTCACGGTCAAACATAGCAGCGTTGGTCGTACATGACAGTCACGGTCGAACATGACACTCACGGTCGAACATAGCAGCGTTGGTTGAACATGACACTCACGGTCGAACGTAGAAGCATTGGTCGAACATTATACTCACGGTCGAACTTGACACTCACGGTCGAACATAGCAGCGTTGGTCGAACATGACAGTCAAGGTCGAACATGACACTGACGGTCAAACATAGCAGCGTTGGTCGAACATGACAGTCACGGTCGAACATAACACTCACAGTCGAACATAGCAGCGTTGGTCGAACATGACACTCACGGTCGAACGTAGAAGCATTGGTCGAACATTATACTCACGGTCGAACTTGACCCTCACGGTCGAACATAGCAGCGTTGGTCGAACATTACAGTCACGGTCGAACATGACACTGACGGTCAAGCATTGCAGCGTTGGTTGAACATGACACTCATGGTCGAACATAGCAGCGTTGGTCGAACACTATACTCACGGTCGAACTTGACACTCACGGTCGAACATAGCAGCGTTGGTTAAACATGGCAGTAACGGTTGGACATGGCAGCGTTGGATAAACATAACACTCACGGTCGAACATGATACTCACGGTTGAACATGACAGTCAGGGTTGAACATAACACCCACAGTCGAACATAGCAGCGTTGTTTGAACTCGACACTCACGGTCGAACATGACACTCAAGGTCGAACATAGCAGCGTTGGTCAAACATGACAGTCACGGTCAGAAACAACAGTCACGATCGAACATGACAGTCACGGTCAAACATGACACTCACGTTCGAACATGACACAGTTGAACATAGCGGCGTTGGTCAAACATGACAGTCGCGGTCGAACATGACAGTCACGGTTGGACATGACACTCACGGTCGAACATACTAATGTTGGTCGAACATGACAGTCATGGTCGAAAAGGTTACTCGCGGTCGAACAAAGCAGCGTTGGTCAAACATGACAGTCACGGTCGAACATGACACTCACAGTCGAACATAGAAGAATTGGACGAACATTACTATCACGGTCGAACTTGACACTCACGGTCGAACATAGCAGCGTTGGTCGAACATGACAGTCACGGTCGAACATGACACTGACGATCAAACATAGCAGCGTTGGTCGAACATGACACTGACGGTCAAACATAGCAGCGTTGGTTGAACATGACAGTCACCGTCGGTCATGGCAGCGTTGGTTAAACATTACACTCACGGTCGAAGATGATACTCACGGTCAAACATAGCAGCGTTGGTCGAACATCACAGTCACGGTCGAACATGATACTCACGGTCAAACATAGCAGGGTTGGTCAAACATGACAGTCACGGTCGAACATGACACTCACAGTCGAACATAGCAGCGTTGGTCGAACATCATACTCACGGTCGAACTTGACACTCACGCTCGAACATAGCAGCGTTGGTTGAACATGAGAGTCACGGTTGGACATGGCAGTGTTGGTTAAACATGAAACTCACGGTCGAACATGATACTCACGGTCGAACAAGACACTCACGGTCGAACATGACACTCACGGTCGAACATAGCAGCGTTGGTCGAACATGACAATCACGGTCGAACATAACACTCACGGTCGAACATTATACTCACGGTTGAACTTGACACTCACGGTCGAACATAGCAGCGTTGGTCGAACATGACACTGACGGTCAAACATAGCAGCGTTGGTCGAACATGACACTCACGGTCGAACATAGCAGCCTTGGTCGAACATTACAGTCACGGTCGAACATGACACTGACGGTCAAACATTGCAGCGTTGGTTGAACATGACACTCATGATCGAACATAGCAGCGTTGGTCAAACACTATACTCACGGTCGAACTTGACACTCACGGTCGAACATAGCAGCGTTGGTTGAACATGGCAGTAACGGTTGGACATGGCAGCGTTGGATAAACATAACACTCACGGTCGAACATGATACTCACGGTTGAACATGACAGTCAGGGTTGAACATAACACCCACAGTCGAACATAGCAGCGTTGTTTGAACTCGACACTCACGGTCAAACATGACACTCAAGGTCGAACATAGCAGCGTTGGTCAAACATGACAGTCACGGTCAGAAACAACAGTCACGATCGAACATGACAGTCACGGTCAAACATGACACTCACGTTCGAACATGACACTCACAGTTGAACATAGCGGCGTTGGTCAAACATGACAGTCGCGGTCGAACATGACAGTCACGGTTGGACATGACACTCACGGTCGAACATACTTATGTTGGCCGAACATGACAGTCATGGTCGAAAAGGTTACTCGCGGTCGAACATAGCAGCGTTGGTCAAACATGACAGTCACGGTCGAACATGACACTCACAGTCGAACATAGAAGAATTGGTCGAACATTACTATCACGGTCGAACTTGACACTCACGGTCGAACATAGCAGCGTTGGTCGAACATGACAGTCACGGTCGAACATGACACTGACGATCAAACATAGCAGCGTTGGTCGAACATGACACTGACGGTCAAACATAGCAGCGTTGGTCGAACATGACAATCACGGTCGAACATAACACTCACGGTCGAACATAGCAGCGTTGGTTGAACAAGACAGTCACCGTCGGTCATGGCAGCGTTGGTTAAACATTACACTCATGGTCGAAGATGATACTCACGGTCAAACATAGCAGCGTTGGTCGAACATCACAGTCACGGTCGAACATGATACTCACGGTCAAACATAGCAGGGTTGGTCAAACATGACAGTCACGGTCGAACATGACACTCACAGTCGAACATAGAAGAATTGGTCGAACATTACTATCACGGTCGAACTTGACACTCACGGTTGAACATAGCAGTGTTGGTCGAACATGACAGTCACGGTCGAACATGACACTGACGGTCAAACACAGCAGCGTTGGTCGAACATGAAAATCACGGTCGAACATAACACTCACTGTCGAACATAGCAGCGTTGGTCGAACATTATACTCAAGGTCGAACTTGACACTCACGGTCGAACATAGCAGCGTTGGTCGAACATGACACTGACGGTCAAACATAGCAGCGTTGGTCGAACATGACAATCACGGTCGAACATAACACTCACGGTCGAACATAGCAGCGTTGGTCGAACATCATACTCACGGTCGAACTTGACACTCACGCTCGAACATAGCAGCGTTGGTTGAACATGAGAGTCACGGTTGGACATGGCAGTGTTGGTTAAACATGAAACTCACGGTCGAACATGATACTCACGGTCGAACAAGACACTCACGGTCGAACATGACACTCACGGTCGAACATAGCAGCGTTGGTCGAACATGACAATCACGGTCGAACATAACACTCACGGTCGAACATTATACTCACGGTTGAACTTGACACTCACGGTCGAACATAGCAGCGTTGGTCGAACATGACACTGACGGTCAAACATAGCAGCGTTGGTCGAACATGACACTCACGGTCGAACATAGCAGCGTTGGTCGAACATTATACTCACGGTCGAACTTGACACTCACGGTCGAACATAGCAGCGTTGGTCGAACATGACACTGACGGTCAAACATAGCAACGTTGGTCGAACATGACAATCACGGTCGAACATAACACTCACGGTTGAACATAGCAGCGTTGGTCAAACATAGCAGCGTTGGTTGAACATGACAGTCACGGTCGGTCATGGCAGCGTTCGTTAAACATTACACTCACGGTCGAAGATGATACTCACGGTCAAACATAGCAGCGTTGGTCGAACATGACAATCACGGTCGAACATAACACTCACGGTCGAACATAGCAGCGTTGGTCGAACATCATACTCACGGTAGAACTTGACACTCACGGTCGTACATAGCAGCGTTGGTTGAACATGAGAGTCACGGTTGGACATGGCAGTGTTGGTTAAACATGAAACTCACGGTCGAACATGATACTCACGGTCGAACAAGACACTCACGGTCGAACATGACACTCACGGTCGAACAAGACACTCACGGTCGAACATAGCAGCGTTGGTCAAACATGACAGTCACAGTCGAACATGACACTCACGGTCGAACATAGAAGAATTGGTCGAACATTACTATCACGGTCGAACTTGACACTCACAGTCAAACATAGCAGCGTTTCTCGAACATGACAGTCACGGTCGAACATGACACTGACGGTCAAACATAGCAGCGTTGGTCGAACATGACAATCACGGTCGAACATAACACTCACGGTCGAACATAGCAGCGTTGGTCGAACATTATACTTACGGTCGAACTTGACACTCACGGTCAAACATAGCAGCGTTGGTCGAACATGACACTCACGGTCGAACATAGCAGCGTTGGTCGAACATTATACTCACCGTCGAAATGACACTCACGGTCGAACATAGCAGCGTTGGTCGAACATGACACTCACGGTCGAACATAGCAGCGTTGGTCGAACATTATACTCACGGTCGAACTCAACAGTCACGGTCGAACTTGACACTCACGGTCGAACATAGCAGCGTTGGTCGAACATGACACTGATGGTCAAACATAGCAGCGTTGGTCGAACATGACAATCACGGTCGAATATTACACTCACGGTCGAACATAGCAGCGTTGGTCGAACATAGCAGCGTTGGTCGAACATTATACTCACGGTCAAACTTGACGCTGACAGTCGGACATAGCAGCATTGGTTGAACATGACAGTCACGGTCTGTCATGGCAGCGTTGGTTAAACATTACACTCACGGTCGAAGATGATACTCACGGTCAAACATAGCAGCGTTGGTCGAACATGACAGTCACGGTCGAACATCATACTCACGGTCAAACATAGCAGCGTTGGTCAAACATGACAGTCACGGTCGAACATGACACTCACAGTCGAACATAGAAGAATTGGTCGAACATTACTATCACGGTCGAACTTGACACTCACGGTCGAACATAGCAGCGTTGGTCGAACATGACAGTCACGGTCGAACATGACACTGACGGTCAAACATAGGAGCGTTGGTCAAACATTATACTCACGGTCGAACTTGACACTCACGGTCAAACATAGCAGCGTTGGTCAACATGACAGTCACGGTCGAACATGACACTCACGGTCGAACATAGAAGAATTGGTCGAACATCACTATCACGGTCGAACTTGACACTCACGGTCGAACATAGCAGCATTGGTCGAACATGACAGTCATGGTCGAACATGACACTCACGGTCGAACATAGCAGCGTTGGTCGAACATTATACTCACGGTCGAACTTGACACTCACGGTCGAACATAGCAGCGTTGGTCGAACATGACACTGACGGTCAAACATAGCAACGTTGGTCGAACATGACAATCACGGTCGAACATAACACTCACGGTTGAACATAGCAGCGTTGGTCAAACATAGCAGCGTTGGTTGAACATGACAGTCACGGTCGGTCATGGCAGCGTTCGTTAAACATTACACTCACGGTCGAAGATGATACTCACGGTCAAACATAGCAGCGTTGGTCGAACATGACAATCACGGTCGAACATAACACTCACGGTCGAACATAGCAGCGTTGGTCGAACATCATACTCACGGTAGAACTTGACACTCACGGTCGTACATAGCAGCGTTGGTTGAACATGAGAGTCACGGTTGGACATGGCAGTGTTGGTTAAACATGAAACTCACGGTCGAACATGATACTCACGGTCGAACAAGACACTCACGGTCGAACATGACACTCACGGTCGAACAAGACACTCACGGTCGAACATAGCAGCGTTGGTCAAACATGACAGTCACAGTCGAACATGACACTCACGGTCGAACATAGAAGAATTGGTCGAACATTACTATCACGGTCGAACTTGACACTCACAGTCAAACATAGCAGCGTTTCTCGAACATGACAGTCACGGTCGAACATGACACTGACGGTCAAACATAGCAGCGTTGGTCGAACATGACAATCACGGTCGAACATAACACTCACGGTCGAACATAGCAGCGTTGGTCGAACATTATACTTACGGTCGAACTTGACACTCACGGTCAAACATAGCAGCGTTGGTCGAACATGACACTCACGGTCGAACATAGCAGCGTTGGTCGAACATTATACTCACCGTCGAAATGACACTCACGGTCGAACATAGCAGCGTTGGTCGAACATGACACTCACGGTCGAACATAGCAGCGTTGGTCGAACATTATACTCACGGTCGAACTCAACAGTCACGGTCGAACTTGACACTCACGGTCGAACATAGCAGCGTTGGTCGAACATGACACTGATGGTCAAACATAGCAGCGTTGGTCGAACATGACAATCACGGTCGAATATTACACTCACGGTCGAACATAGCAGCGTTGGTCGAACATAGCAGCGTTGGTCGAACATTATACTCACGGTCAAACTTGACGCTGACAGTCGGACATAGCAGCATTGGTTGAACATGACAGTCACGGTCTGTCATGGCAGCGTTGGTTAAACATTACACTCACGGTCGAAGATGATACTCACGGTCAAACATAGCAGCGTTGGTCGAACATGACAGTCACGGTCGAACATCATACTCACGGTCAAACATAGCAGCGTTGGTCAAACATGACAGTCACGGTCGAACATGACACTCACAGTCGAACATAGAAGAATTGGTCGAACATTACTATCACGGTCGAACTTGACACTCACGGTCGAACATAGCAGCGTTGGTCGAACATGACAGTCACGGTCGAACATGACACTGACGGTCAAACATAGGAGCGTTGGTCAAACATTATACTCACGGTCGAACTTGACACTCACGGTCAAACATAGCAGCGTTGGTCAACATGACAGTCACGGTCGAACATGACACTCACGGTCGAACATAGAAGAATTGGTCGAACATCACTATCACGGTCGAACTTGACACTCACGGTCGAACATAGCAGCATTGGTCGAACATGACAGTCATGGTCGAACATGACACTCACGGTCAAACATAGCAGCGTTGGTCGAACATGACAATCACGGTCGAACATACCACTCACGGTCGAACATAGCAGCGTTGGTCGAACATTATACTCACGGTCGAACTTGACACTCACGGTCGAACATAGCAGCGTTGGTCGAACATGACACTGACGGTCAAACATAGCAGCGTTGGTCGAACATGACAATCACGGTCGAACATAACACTCACGGTCGAACATAGCAGCGTTAGTCGAACATTATACTCACGGTCGAACTTGACACTCACGGTCGAACATAGCAGCGTTGGTCGAACATGACAATCACGGTCGAACATAACACTCACGGTCGAACATAGCAGCGTTGGTCGAACATCATACTCACGGTCGAACTTGAAACTCACGGTCGAACATAGCAGTGTTGGTTGAACATGACAGTCACGGTTGGACATGGCAGCGTTGGTTAAACATGAAACTCGCGGTCGAACATGATACTCACGGTCGAACAAGACACTCACGGTCGAACATGACACTGACGGTCGGTCATGGCAGTGTTGGTTAAACATTACACTCACGGTCGAAGATGATACTCACGGTCAAACATAGCAGCGTTGGTCGAACATGACAGTCACGGTCGAACATCATACTCACGGTCAAACATAGCAGCGTTGGTCAAACATGACAGTCACGGTCGAACATGACACTCACAGTCGAACATAGAAGAATTGGTCGAACATTACTATCACGGTCGAACTTGACACTCACGGTCGAACATAGCAGCGTTGGTCGAACATGACAGTCACGGTCGAACATGACACTGACGGTCAAACATAGCAGCGTTGGTCAAACATTATACTCACGGTCGAACTTGACACTCACGGTTGAACATAGCAGCGTTGGTCGAACATGACACTGACGGTCAAACATAGCAGCGTTGGTCAACATGACAGTCACGGTCGAACATGACACTCACGGTCGAACATAGAAGAATTGGTCGAACATCATTAACACGGTCGAACTTGACACTCACGGTCGAACATAGCAGCATTGGTTGAACATGACAGTCATGGTCAAACATGACACTCACGGTCAAACATAGCAGCGTTGGTCGAACATGACAATCACAGTCGAACATAACACTCACGGTCGAACATAGCAGCGTTGGTCGAACATTATACTCACGGTCGAACTTGACACTCACGGTCGAACATAGCAGCGTTGGTCGAACATGACACTGACGGTCAAACATAGCAGCGTTGGTCGAACATGACAATCACGGTCGAACATAACACTCACGGTCGAACATAGCAGCGTTGGTCGAACATCATACTCACGGTCGAACTTGACACTCACGGTCGAACATAGCAGCGTTGGTTGAACATGACAGTCACGGTTGGACATGGCAGCGTTGGTTAAACATGAAACTCACGGTCGAACATGATACTCACGGTCGAACAAGACACACACGGTCGAACAAGACACTGACGGTCAAACATAGCAGCGTTGGTCGAACATGACAATCACGGTTGAACATAACACTCACGGTCGAACATAGCAGCGTTGGTCGAACATTATACTCACGGTCGAACTTGACACTCATGGTCGAAGATAGCAGCGTTGGTCGAACATGACATTCACGGTCAAACATAGCAGCGTTGGTCGAACATGACAATCACGGTCGAACATAACACTCACGGTCGAACATAGCAGCGTTGGTCGAACATCATACTCACGGTCGAACATGACACTCACGGTCGAACGTAGAAGCATTGGTCGAACATTATACTCACGGTCGAACTTGACACTCACGGTCGAACATAGCAGCGTTGGTCGAACATTACAGTCACGGTAGAACATGACACTGACGGTCAAACATTGCAGCGTTGGTTGAACATGACACTCATGGTCGAACATAGCAGCGTTGGTCGAACACTTTACTCACGTTCGAATTTGACACTCACGGTCGAACATAGCAGCGTTGGTTGAACATGACAGTAACGATTGGACATGGCAGCGTTGGATAAACTCGACACTCACGGTCGAACATGACACTCAAGATCGAACATAGCAGCGTTGGTCAAACATGACAGTCACAGTCAAACATGACACTCACGTTCGAACATGACACTCACAGTTGAACATAGCGGCGTTGGTCAAACATGACAGTCGCGGTCGAACATGACAGTCACGGTTGGACATGACACTCACGGTCGAACATACTAATGTTGGTCGAACATGACAGTCATGGTCGAAAAAGTTACTTGCGGTCGAACATAGCAGCGTTGGTCAAACATGACAGTCACGGTCGAACATGACACTCACAGTCGAACATAGAAGAATTGGTCGAACATTACTATCACGGTCGAACTTGACACTCACGGTCGAACATAGCAGCGTTGGTCGAACATGACAGTCACGGTCGAACATGACACTGACGGTCAAACATAGCAGCGTTGTTCGAACATGACAATCACGGTCGAACATAACACTCACGGTCGAACATAGCAGCGTTGGTCGAACATAGCAGCGTTGGTCGAACATTATACTCACGGTCGAACTTGACACTGGCAGTCTAACATAGCAGCGTTGGTTGAACATGACAGTCACGGTTGGTCATGGCAGCGTTGGTTAAACATTACACTCACAGTCGAAGATGATACTCACAGTCAAACATAGCAGCGTTGGTCGAACATCACAGTCACGGTCGAACATGATACTCACGGTCAAACATAGCAGGGTTGGTCAAACATGACAGTCATGGTCGAACATGACACTCACAGTCGAACATAGAAGAATTGGTCGAACATTACTATCACAGTCGAACTTGACACTCACGGTTGAACATAGCAGCGTTGGTCGAACATGACAGTCACGGTCGAACATGACACTGACGGTCAAACATAGCAGCGTTGGTCGAACATGACAATCACGGTCGAACAGAACACTCACGGTCGAACAAAGCAGCGTTGGTCGAACATTATACTCACGGTTGAACTTGACACTCATGGTCGAACATAGCAGCGTTGGTCGAACACTTTACTCACGTTCGAATTTGACACTCACGGTCGAACATAGCAGCGTTGGTTGAACATGGCAGTAACGGTTGGACATGGCAGCGTTGGATAAACTCGACACTCACGGTCGAACATAACACTCACGGTCGAACATAGCAGCGTTGGTTGAACATGACAGTCACGGTTGGACATGGCAGCGTTGGTTAAACATGAAACTCACGGTCGAACAAGATACTCACGGTCGTACAAGACACTCACGGTCGAACATGACACTCACGGTCGAACAAGACACTCACGATCGAACAAGTCACTCACGGTTGAACAAGACAGTCACGGTCGAACATGACACTCAATGTCGAACATTACCCTCACAGTCGAACATAGCAGCTTGGTCAAACATGACAGTCATGGTCAGGAACAACAGTCACGGTCAGAAACAACAGTCACGGTCGAACATAACCCTCACGGTCGAACATGACACTCACGGTTGAACATAGCAGCGTTGGTCGAACACGACAGTCACAGTCGAACATGACAGTCATGGTCGAACATAGAAGTGTTGGTCAAACATGACACTCACGGTCGAACATAGCAGCGTTGGTCAAACATGACAGTCACGGTCGAACATGACACTGACGATCAAACATGACAGTCACGGTCGAACATGACAGTCACAGTCGAACATGGCAGCGTTGGTCGAACATAGCAGCGTTGGTCGAACATTATACTCACGGTCGAACTTGACACTCACAGTCGAACATAGCAGCGTTGGTTGAACATGACAGTCACAGTCGGACATGGCAGCGTTGGTTAAACATTACACTCACGGTCAAACATGATACTCACGGTCAAACATAGCAGCGTTGGTCAAACATGACAGTCACGGTCGAACATAACACTCACAGTCGAACATAGAAGCATTGGTCGAACTTTATACTCACGGTCGAACTTGACACTCACGTTCGAACATAGCAGCGTTGGTCGAACATGACAGTGACGGTCGAACATGATACTCACGGTCAAACAAGACACTCACGATCGAACAAGTCACTCACGGTTGAACAAGACAGTCACGGTCGAACATGACACTCAATGTCGAACATTACCCTCACAGTCGAAAATAGCAGCTTGGTCAAACATGACAGTCATGGTCAGGAACAACAGTCACGGTCAGAAACAACAGTCATGGTCGAACATAACCCTCACGGTCGAACATGACACTCACGGTTGAACATAGCAGCGTTGGTCGAACACGACAGTCACAGTCGAACATGACAGTCATGGTCGAACATAGAAGTGTTGGTCAAACATGACACTCACGGTCGAACATAGCAGCGTTGGTCAAACATGACAGTCACGGTCGAACATGACACTGACGATCAAACATGACAGTCACGGTCGAACATGACAGTCACAGTCGAACATAGCAGCGTTGGTCGAACATAGCAGCGTTGGTCGAACATTATACTCACGGTCGAACTTGACACTCACAGTCGAATATAGCAGCGTTGGTTGAACATGACAGTCACAGTCGGACATGGCAGCCATGGTTAAACATTACACTCAAGGTCGAACATGATACTCACGGTCAAACATAGCAGCGTTGGTCAAACATGACAGTCACGGTCGAACATAACACTCACAGTCGAACATAGAAGCATTGGTCGAACTTTATACTGACGGTCGAACTTGACACTCACGTTCGAACATAGCAGCGTTGGTCGAACATGACAGTCACGGTCGAACATGATACTCACGGTCAAACATAGCAGCGTTGGTCAAACATGACAGTCACGGTCGAACATGACACTCACGGTCGAACATAGAAGAATTGGTCGAACATGACAGTCACAGTCAAACATAACACTCACACCCGAACAAAGCAGCGTTGGTCAAACATTATACTCATGGTCGAACTTGACACTCCAATCGAACATAGCAGCGTTGGTTGAACATGACAGTCACGGTTGGACATGGCAGCGTTGGTTAAACATAACACTCACGGTCGAACATGATACTTACGGTCGAACATAGCAGCGTTGGTCGAACATGACAGTCACGGTCGAACAAGAAACTCATGGTCCAACAAGACACTCACGGTCGAACAAGACAGTCACGGTCGGACATGGCACTCTCGGTCGGACATGACACTCACGGGCGAACATAGCAGCATTGGTTGAACTGGACACTCACTGTCGAACATGACCCTCACGGTCGTACATAGCAGCGATTGTCAAACATGACAGTCACGGTTGAAAATAGAAGCATTGGTCGAACATTATACTCACGGTCGAACTTGACACTCAGGGTTGAACATTGCAGCGTTGGTCGAACATGACAGTCATGGTCGGACATAAAACTCACGGTGGCACATATTAGCGTTGGTCGAACATAGCAGCGGTGGTCGAATATTATACTCACGGTCGAACTTGACACTCACAGTCGAACATAGTAGCGTTGGTTGAACATGACAGTCACGGTCGGACATGGCAGCGTTGGTTAAACATTACACTCACGGTCGACCATTATACTCACGGTCAAACATAGCAGCGTTGGTCAAACATGACAGTCACGGTCGAACATGACACTCAAGGTCGAACATAGAAGAATTGGTCGAACATTACTATCACGGTCAAACTTGACACTCACGGTCTAACATAGCAGTGTTGGTCGAACATGACAGTCACAGTCGAACATGACACTGACGGATCAAACATAGCAGCGTTGGTCGAACATGACAATCACGGTCGAACATTACACTCACGGTCGAACATAGCAGCGTTGGTCGAACATTATACTCACGGTCGAACTTGACACTCACGGTCGAACATAGCAGCGTTGGTCGAACATGACACTGACGGTCAAACATAGCAGCGTTGGTCGAACATCATACTCACGGTCGAACTTGACACTCACGGTCGAACATAGCAGCGTTGGTTGAACATGACAGTTACGGTTGGACATGGCAGCGTTGGTTAAACATAAAGCTCACCGTCCATCATGATACTCACTGTCGAACAAAACACTCACGGTCGAACATGACACTCACGGTCGAACAAGACACTCACGGTCGAACAAGACACTCACGGTTGAACAAGACAGTCAGGGTCGAACATGACACTCACTGTCGAACATTACCCTCACAATTGAACATAGCAGCGTTGGAAAAACATGACAGGCACGGTCAGAAACAACAGTCACGGTCAGAAACAACAGTCACGATCGGACATGACAGTCACGGTCGAACATAACCCTCACGGTCGAACATGACACTCACGGTCGAACAAAGCAGCATTGGTCGAACATGACAGTCACGGTCGAACATGACAGTCATGGTCGAATATAGAAGTGTTGGTCGAACACGACAGTCACGGCCGAAAAGACACTCACGGTGGAACATAGCAGCGTTGGTCAAACATGACAGTCACGGTCGAACATGACACTGACGATCGAACATGACAGGCACGGTCGAACATAGCAGCGTTGGTTGAACATGACAGTTACGGTCGGACATGACAGCGTTGGTTAAACATTACACTCACGGTCGACCATGATACTCACGGTCAAACATAGCAGCGTTGGTCAAACATGACAGTCACGGTCGAACATAACACTCACAGTCGAACATAGAAGCATTGGTCGAACTTTATACTCACGGTCGAACTTGACACTCACGTTCGAACATAGCAGCGTTGGTCGAACATGACAGTCACGGTCGAACATGATACTCACGGTCAAACATAGCAGCGTTGGTCAAACATGACAGTCACGGTCGAACATGACACTCACGGTCGAACATAGAAGAATTGGTCGAACATGACAGTCACAGTCAAACATAACACTTACGCCCGAACAAAGCAGCGTTGGTCAAACATTATACTCATGGTCGAACTTGACACTCACAGTCGAACATAGCAGCGTTGGTCGAACATGACACTGACGGTCAAACATAGCAGCGTTGGTCGAACATGACAATCACGGTTGAACATAACACTCATGGTCGAACATAGCAGCGTTGGTCGAACATCATACTCACAGTCGAACTTGACACTCACGTCGAACATAGCAGCGTTGGTTGAACATGACAGTCACGGTTGGACAAGGCAGCGTTGGTTAAACCTAAAACTCACGGTCGAACATGATACTCACGGTCGAACAAGACACTCACGGTCGAACATGACACTCACGGTCGAACAAGACACTCACGGTCGAACAAGACACTGACGGTTGAACAAGACAGTCACGGTCGAACATGACACTCACTGTCGAACATTACCCACACAGTCGAAGATAGCAGCGTTGGTAAAACATGACAGTCACGGTCAGAAACAACAGTCACGGTCAGAAAAAACAGTCACGATCGAACATGACAGTCACGGTCGAACATAGCAGCGTTGGTCGAACATGACAGTCATGGTCGAACATGACAGTCATGGTCCAACATAGAAGTGTTGGTCGAACACAACAGTCACAGCAAAAAAGTCTCTCACGGTGGAACATAGCAGCGTTGGTCAAACATGACAGTCACGGTCGAAAATGACACTGACGGTCAAACATGACAGTCACGGTCGAACATGACAGTCACAGTCGAACATAGCAACGTTTGCTCCAACATGACACTCACGGTCGAACATGACACTCACGGTCGAACATGACAGTCAAGGTTAAACATGACACTCACGGTCGAACAAGACACTCACGGTCGAACATAGCAGCGTTGGTTGAACATAACACTCTGGATCGAACATGACAGTCACGGTCGAACATAACTCTCAGGGTCGAACATGACACTCACCGTCGAACATAGCAGCGTTGGTCGAACATGACAGTCACGGTCGAACATGACAATGACGGTCAAACATGACAGTCACGGTCGAACATGACAGTCACAGTCGAACATAGCAACGTTTGCTCCAACATGACACTCACGGTCGAACATGACACTCACGGTCGAACCTGACAGTCAAGGTTAAACATGACACTCACGGTCGAACATAGCAGCACTGGTTGAACATAACACTTACGGTCGAACATGACACTCGCGGTCGAACATAGCAGCGTTGGTCGAACATGACAGTCACGGTCGAACATGACAGTCATGGTCGAATATAGAAGTGTTGGTCGAACACGACAGTCACGGTCGAAAAGACACTCACGGTGGAACATAGCAGCGTTGCTCAAACATGACAGTCACGGTCGAACATGACACTGACGATCGAACATGACAGGCACGGTCGAACATAGCAGCGTTGGTTGAACATGACAGTCACGGTCGGACATGACAGCGTTGGTTAAACATTACACTCACGGTCGACCATGATACTCACGGTCAAACATAGCAGCGTTGGTCAAACATGACAGTCACGGTCGAACATAACACTCACAGTCGAACATAGAAGCATTGGTCGAACTTTATACTCACGGTCGAACTTGACACTCACGTTCGAACATAGCAGCGTTGGTCGAACATGACAGTCACGGTCGAACATGATACTCACGGTCAAACATAGCAGTGTTGGTCAAACATGACAGTCACGGTCGAACATGACACTCACGGTCGAACATAGAAGAATTGGTCGAACATGACAGTCACAGTCAAAGATAACACTCACACCCGAACAAAGCAGCGTTGAACAAACATTATACTCATGGTCGAACTTGACACTCCAATCGAACATAGCAGCGTTGGTTGAACATGACAGTCACGGTTGGACATGGCAGCGTTGGTTAAACATAACACTCACGGTCGAACATGATACTTACGGTCGAACATAGCAGCGTTGGTCGAACATGACAGTCACGGTCGAACAAGACACTCATGGTCCAACAAGACACTCACGGTCGAACAAGACAGTCACGGTCGGACATGGCACTCTCGGTCGGACATGACACTCACGGGCGAACATAGCAGCATTGGTTGAACTGGACACTCACTGTCGAACATGACCCTCACGGTCGTACATAGCAGCGATTGTCAAACATGACAGTCACGGTTGAAAATAGAAGCATTGGTCGAACATTATACTCACGGTCGAACATAGCAGCGTTGGTCAAACATGACAGTCACGGTCGAACATGACACTCACGGTCGAACATAGAAGAATTGGTCGAACATGACAGTCACAGTCAAACATAACACTTACGCCCGAACAAAGCAGCGTTGGTCAAACATTATACTCATGGTCGAACTTGACACTCACAGTCGAACATAGCAGCGTTGGTCGAACATGACACTGACGGTCAAACATAGCAGCGTTGGTCGAACATGACAATCACGGTTGAACATAACACTCATGGTGAAACATAGCAGCGTTGGTCGAACATCATACTCACAGTCGAACTTGACACTCACGTCGAACATAGCAGCGTTGGTTGAACATGACAGTCACGGTTGGACAAGGCAGCGTTGGTTAAACCTAAAACTCACGGTCGAACATGATACTCACGGTCGAACAAGACACTCACGGTCGAACATGACACTCACGGTCGAACAAGACACTCACGGTCGAACAAGACACTGACGGTTGAACAAGACAGTCACGGTCGAACATGACACTCACTGTCGAACATTACCCACACAGTCGAAGATAGCAGCGTTGGTAAAACATGACAGTCACGGTCAGAAACAACAGTCACGGTCAGAAAAAACAGTCACGATCGAACATGACAGTCACGGTCGAACATAGCAGCGTTGGTCGAACATGACAGTCATGGTCGAACATGACAGTCATGGTCCAACATAGAAGTGTTGGTCGAACACAACAGTCACAGCAAAAAAGTCTCTCACGGTGGAACATAGCAGCGTTGGTCAAACATGACAGTCACGGTCGAAAATGACACTGACGGTCAAACATGACAGTCACGGTCGAACATGACAGTCACAGTCGAACATAGCAACGTTTGCTCCAACATGACACTCACGGTCGAACATGACACTCACGGTCGAACATGACAGTCAAGGTTAAACATGACACTCACGGTCGAACAAGACACTCACGGTCGAACATAGCAGCGTTGGTTGAACATAACACTCTGGATCGAACATGACAGTCACGGTCGAACATAACTCTCAGGGTCGAACATGACACTCACCGTCGAACATAGCAGCGTTGGTCGAACATGACAGTCACGGTCGAACATGACAATGACGGTCAAACATGACAGTCACGGTCGAACATGACAGTCACAGTCGAACATAGCAACGTTTGCTCCAACATGACACTCACGGTCGAACATGACACTCACGGTCGAACCTGACAGTCAAGGTTAAACATGACACTCACGGTCGAACATAGCAGCACTGGTTGAACATAACACTTACGGTCGAACATGACACTCGCGGTCGAACATAGCAGCGTTGGTCGAACATGACAGTCACGGTCGAACATGACAGTCATGGTCGAATATAGAAGTGTTGGTCGAACACGACAGTCACGGTCGAAAAGACACTCACGGTGGAACATAGCAGCGTTGCTCAAACATGACAGTCACGGTCGAACATGACACTGACGATCGAACATGACAGGCACGGTCGAACATAGCAGCGTTGGTTGAACATGACAGTCACGGTCGGACATGACAGCGTTGGTTAAACATTACACTCACGGTCGACCATGATACTCACGGTCAAACATAGCAGCGTTGGTCAAACATGACAGTCACGGTCGAACATAACACTCACAGTCGAACATAGAAGCATTGGTCGAACTTTATACTCACGGTCGAACTTGACACTCACGTTCGAACATAGCAGCGTTGGTCGAACATGACAGTCACGGTCGAACATGATACTCACGGTCAAACATAGCAGTGTTGGTCAAACATGACAGTCACGGTCGAACATGACACTCACGGTCGAACATAGAAGAATTGGTCGAACATGACAGTCACAGTCAAAGATAACACTCACACCCGAACAAAGCAGCGTTGAACAAACATTATACTCATGGTCGAACTTGACACTCCAATCGAACATAGCAGCGTTGGTTGAACATGACAGTCACGGTTGGACATGGCAGCGTTGGTTAAACATAACACTCACGGTCGAACATGATACTTACGGTCGAACATAGCAGCGTTGGTCGAACATGACAGTCACGGTCGAACAAGACACTCATGGTCCAACAAGACACTCACGGTCGAACAAGACAGTCACGGTCGGACATGGCACTCTCGGTCGGACATGACACTCACGGGCGAACATAGCAGCATTGGTTGAACTGGACACTCACTGTCGAACATGACCCTCACGGTCGTACATAGCAGCGATTGTCAAACATGACAGTCACGGTTGAAAATAGAAGCATTGGTCGAACATTATACTCACGGTCGAACTTGACACTCAAAGTCGAACATAGTAGCGTTGGTTGAACATGACAGTCACGGTCGGACATGGCAGCGTTGGTTAAACATTACACTCACGGTCGACCATTATACTCACGGTCAAACATAGCAGCGTTGGTCAAACATGACAGTCACGGTCGAACATGACACTCAAGGTCGAACATAGAAGAATTGGTCGAACATTACTATCACGGTCAAACTTGACACTCACGGTCGAACATAGCAGTGTTGGTCGAACATGACAGTCACAGTCGAACATGACACTGACGGATCAAACATAGCAGCGTTGGTCGAACATGACAATCACGGTCGAACATAACACTCACGGTCGAACATAGCAGCGTTGGTCGAACATTATACTCACGGTCGAACTTGACACTCACGGTCGAACATAGCAGCGTTGGTCGAACATGACACTGACGGTCAAACATAGCAGCGTTGGTCGAACATCATACTCACGGTCGAACTTGACACTCACGGTCGAACATAGCAGCGTTGGTTGAACATGACAGTTACGGTTGGACATGGCAGCGTTGGTTAAACATAAAGCTCACGGTCCAACATGATACTCACTGTCGAACAAAACACTCACGGTCGAACATGACACTCACGGTCGAACAAGACACTCACGGTCGAACAAGACACTCACGGTTGAACAAGACAGTCACGGTCGAACATGACACTCACTGTCGAACATTACCCTCACAATTGAACATAGCAGCGTTGGAAAAACATGACAGGCACGGTCAGAAACAACAGTCACGGTCAGAAACAACAGTCACGATCGGACATGACAGTCACGGTCGAACATAACCCTCACGGTCGAACATGACACTCACGGTCGAACAAAGCAGCATTGGTCGAACATGACAGTCACGGTCGAACATGACAGTCATGGTCGAATATAGAAGTGTTGGTCGAACACGACAGTCACGGTCGGACATAAAACTCACGGTGGAACATATTAGCGTTGGTCGAACATAGCAGCGGTGGTCGAACATTATACTCACGGTCGAACTTGACACTCAAAGTCGAACATAGTAGCGTTGGTTGAACATGACAGTCACGGTCGGACATGGCAGCGTTGGTTAAATATTACACTCACGGTCGACCATTATACTCACGGTCAAACATAGCAGCGTTGGTCAAACATGACAGTCACGGTCGAACATGACACTCAAGGTCGAACATAGAAGAATTGGTCGAACATTACTATCACGGTCAAACTTGACACTCACGGTCGAACATAGCAGTGTTGGTCGAACATGACAGTCACAGTCGAACATGACACTGACGGATCAAACATAGCAGCGTTGGTCGAACATGACAATCACGGTCGAACATAACACTCACGGTCGAACATAGCAGCGTTGGTCGAACATTATACTCACGGTCGAACTTGACACTCACGGTCGAACATAGCAGCGTTGGTCGAACATGACACTGACGGTCAAACATAGCAGCGTTGGTCGAACATCATACTCACGGTCGAACTTGACACTCACGGTCGAACATAGCAGCGTTGGTTGAACATGACAGTTACGGTTGGACATGGCAGCGTTGGTTAAACATAAAGCTCACGGTCCAACATGATACTCACTGTCGAACAAAACACTCACGGTCGAACATGACACTCACGGTCGAACAAGACACTCACGGTCGAACAAGACACTCACGGTTGAACAAGACAGTCACGGTCGAACATGACACTCACTGTCGAACATTACCCTCACAATTGAACATAGCAGCGTTGGAAAAACATGACAGGCACGGTCAGAAACAACAGTCACGGTCAGAAACAACAGTCACGATCGGACATGACAGTCACGGTCGAACATAACCCTCACGGTCGAACATGACACTCACGGTCGAACAAAGCAGCATTGGTCGAACATGACAGTCACGGTCGAACATGACAGTCATGGTCGAATATAGAAGTGTTGGTCGAACACGACAGTCACGGTCGAAAAGACACTCACGGTGGAACATAGCAGCGTTGGTCAAACATGACAGTCACGGTCGAACATGACACTGACGATCGAACATGACAGGCACGGTCGAACATAGCAGCGTTGGTTGAACATGACAGTTACGGTCGGACATGACAGCGTTGGTTAAACATTACACTCACGGTCGACCATGATACTCACGGTCAAACATAGCAGCGTTGGTCAAACATGACAGTCACGGTCGAACATAACACTCACAGTCGAACATAGAAGCATTGGTCGAACTTTATACTCACGGTCGAACTTGACACTCACGTTCGAACATAGCAGCGTTGGTCGAACATGACAGTCACGGTCGAACATGATACTCACGGTCAAACATAGCAGCGTTGGTCAAACATGACAGTCACGGTCGAACATGACACTCACGGTCGAACATAGAAGAATTGGTCGAACATGACAGTCACAGTCAAACATAACACTCACGCCCGAACAAAGCAGCGTTGGTCAAACATTATACTCATGGTCGAACTTGACACTCACAGTCGAACATAGCAGCGTTGGTCGAACATGACACTGACGGTCAAACATAGCAGCGTTGGTCGAACATGACAATCACGGTTGAACATAACACCCATGGTCGAACAAAGCAGCGTTGGTCGAACATCATACTCACAGTCGAACTTGACACTCACGTCGAAAATAGCAGCGTTGGTTGAACATGACAGTCACGGTTGGACAAGGCAGCGTTGGTTAAACCTAAAACTCACGGTCGAACATGATACTCACGGTCGAACAAGACACTCACGGTCGAACATGACACTCACGGTCGAACAAGACACTCACGGTCGAACAAGACACTGACGGTTGAACAAGACAGTCACGGTCGAACATGACACTCACTGTCGAACATTACCCACACAGTCGAAGATAGCAGCGTTGGTAAAACATGACAGTCACGGTCAGAAACAACAGTCACGGTCAGAAAAAACAGTCACGATCGAACATGACAGTCACGGTCGAACATAGCAGCGTTGGTCGAACATGACAGTCATGGTCGAACATGACAGTCATGGTCCAACATAGAAGTGTTGGTCGAACACAACAGTCACAGCAAAAAAGTCTCTCACGGTGGAACATAGCAGCGTTGGTCAAACATGACAGTCACGGTCGAAAATGACACTGACGGTCAAACATGACAGTCACGGTCGAACATGACAGTCACAGTTGAACATAGCAACGTTTGCTCCAACATGACACTCACGGTCGAACATGACACTCACGGTCGAACATGACAGTCAAGGTTAAACATGACACTCACGGTCGAACAAGACACTCACGGTCGAACATAGCAGCGTTGGTTGAACATAACACTCTGGATCGAACATGACAGTCACGGTCGAACATAACTCTCAGGGTCGAACATGACACTCACCGTCGAACATAGCAGCGTTGGTCGAACATGACAGTCACGGTCGAACATGACAATGACGGTCAAACATGACAGTCACGGTCGAACATGACAGTCACAGTCGAACATAGCAACGTTTGCTCCAACATGACACTCACGGTCGAACATGACACTCACGGTCGAACATGACAGTCAAGGTTAAACATGACACTCACGGTCGAACATAGCAGCACTGGTTGAACATAACACTTACGGTCGAACATGACACTCGCGGTCGAACATAGCAGCGTTGGTTGAACATAACACTCTGGATCGAACATGACAGTCACGGTCGAACATAACTCTCAGGGTCGAACATGACACTCACCGTCGAACATAGCAGCGTTGGTCGAACATGACAGTCACGGTCGAACATGACAATGACGGTCAAACATGACAGTCACGGTCGAACATGACAGTCACAGTCGAACATAGCAGCGTTGGTCGAACATTATACTCACGGTTGAACTTCGCACTCACGGTCGAACATAGCAGCATTGGTCGAACATGACAGTCACGGTCGAACATAACACTCACAGTCGAACTTAGAAGCATTGGTTGAACATTATACTCACGGTCCAACTTGACATTCATGTTCGAACATAGCAGCGTTGGTCGAACATGACAGTCACGGTCGGAGATAACACTCACAGTCGAACTTAGAAGCACTGGTTGAACATTATACTCACGGTCCAACTTGACATTCACGTTCGAACATAGCAGCGTTGGTCGAACATGACAGTCACGGTCGGAGATAACACTCACGGTCGAACATAGCAGCGTTGGCTCCAACATGACACTCACGGTCGAACATGACACTCACGGTAAACATGACAGTCACGGTCGAAAATGACACTGACGGTCAAACATGACAGTCACGGTCGAACATGACAGTCACAGTCGAACATAGCAACGTTTGCTCCAACATGACACTCACGGTCGAACATGACACTCACGGTCGAACATGACAGTCAAGGTTAAACATGACACTCACGGTCGAACAAGACACTCACGGTCGAACATAGCAGCGTTGGTTGAACATAACACTCTGGATCGAACATGACAGTCACGGTCGAACATAACTCTCAGGGTCGAACATGACACTCACCGTCGAACATAGCAGCGTTGGTCGAACATGACAGTCACGGTCGAACATGACAATAACGGTCAAACATGACAGTCACGGTCGAACATGACAGTCACAGTCGAACATAGCAGCGTTGGTCTAACATTATACTCACGGTTGAACTTCGCACTCACTGTCGAACATAGCAGCATTGGTCGAACATGACAGTCACGGTCGAACATAACACTCACAGTCGAACTTAGAAGCATTGGTTGAACATTATACTTACGGTCCAACTTGACATTCACGTTCGAACATAGCAGCGTTGGTCCAACATGACAGTCACGGTCGGAGATAACACTCACGGTCGAACATAGCAGCGTTGGTCAAACATGACAGTCACGGTTGAACATAGAAGCATTGGTCGAACATGACAGTCACGGTCGGACATATCACTCACGGTCGAACATAGCAGCGTTGGTCGAACATAGCAGCCTTGGTCGAACATTAAACTCACGGCCGAACTTGACACTCACAGTCGAACATAGCAGCGTTGGTTGAACATGACAGTCACAGTCGGACATGGCAGCCTTGGTTAAACATCACACTCACGGTCGAACATGATACTCACGGTCAAACATAGCAGCGTTGGTCGAACATGACACTCACAGTCGAACATGACAGTCACAGTCGAACATAACACTCACGGTCGAACATGACACTCACGGTAGAACTTAGCAGCGTTGGTGGAACATGACAGTCACGGTCGAACATGACAGTCACAGTCGAACATAGCAACGTTTGCTCCAACATGACACTCACGGTCGAACATGACACTCACTGTCGAACATTACCCTCACAGTCGAACATAGCAGCTTTGGTAAAACATGACAGTCACGGTCAGAAACAACAGTCACGGTCAGAAAAAACAGTCACGATCGAACATGACAGTCACGGTCGAACATAGCAGCGTTGGTCGAACATGACAGTCACGGTCGAACATGACAGTCACGGTCGAACATGACACTGATGGTCAAACATAACAGCGTTGGTCGAACATGACAATAACGGTCGAATATAACACTCACGGTCGAACATAGCAGCGTTGGTCGAACATTATACTCACGGTCGAACTTGACACTCACGGTCGAACATAGCAGCGTTTGTCAAACATGACACTGACGGTCAAACATAGCAGGGTTGGTCGAACAAGACACTCACGGTCGAACATAGCAGCGTTGGTTGAACATAACAATCTGGATCAAACATGACAGTCACGGTCGAACATAACTCTCAGGGTCGAACATGACACTCACCGTCGAACATAGCAGCGTTGGTCGAACATGACAGTCACGGTCGAACATGACAATGACGGTCAAACATGACAGTCACGGTCGAACATGACAGTCACAGTCGAACATAGCAGCGTTGGTCGAACATTATACTCACGGTTGAACTTCGCACTCACGGTCGAACATAGCAGCATTGGTCGAACATGACAGTCACGGTCGAACATAACACTCACAGTCGAACTTAGAAGCATTGGTTGAACATTATACTCACGGTCCAACTTGACATTCACGTTCGAACATAGCAGCGTTGGTCGAACATGACAGTCACGGTCGGAGATAACACTCACGGTCGAACATAGCAGCGTTGGTCAAACATGACAGTCACGGTTGAACATAGAAGCATTGGTCGAACATGACAGTCACGGTCGGACATAACACTCACGGTCGAACATAGCAGCGTTGGTCGAACATAGCAGCCTTAGTCGAACATTAAACTCAAGGTCGAACTTGACACTCACAGTCGAACATAGCAGCGTTGGTTGAACATGACAGTCACAGTCGGACATGGCAGCGTTGGTTAAACATCACACTCACGGTCGAACATGATACTTACGGTCAAACATAGCAGTGTTGGTCAAACATGACACTCACAGTCGAACATGACAGTCACAGTCGAACATAACACTCACGGTCGAACATGACACTCACGGTAGAACTTAGCAGCGTTGGTGGAACATGACAGTCACGGTCGAACATGACAGTCACAGTCGAACATAGCAACGTTTGCTCCAACATGACACTCACGGTCGAACATGACACTCACTGTCGAACATTACCCTCACAGTCGAACATAGCAGCGTTGGTAAAACATGACAGTCACGGTCAGAAACAACAGTCACGGTCAGAAAAAACAGTCACGATCGAACATGACAGTCACGATCGAACATAGCAGCGTTGGTCGAACATGACAGTCACGGTCGAACATGACAGTCACGGTCGAACATGACACTGATGGTCAAACATAACAGCGTTGGTCGAACATGACAATAACGGTCGAACATAACACTCACGGTCGAACATAGCAGCGTTGGTCGAACATTATACTCACGGTCGAACTTGACACTCACGGTCGAACATAGCAGCGTTGGTCAAACATGACACTGACGGTCAAACATAGCAGGGTTGGTCGAACATGACACTCACGGTCGAACATGACAGTCAAGGTTAAACACGACACTCACGGTCGAACACAGCAGCACTGGTTGAACATAACACTCACGGTCGAACATGACACTCACGGTCGAACATAGCAGCGTTGGTTGAACATAACACTCTGGATCGAACATGACAGTCACGGTCGAACATAACTCTCAGGGTCGAACATGACATAGCAGCGTTGGTCAAACATGACAGTCACGGTTGAAAATAACACTCACAGTCGAACATAGAAGCATTGGTCGAACTTTATACTCATGGTCGAACTTGACACTCACGTTCGAACATAGCAGCGTGGGTCGAACATGACAGTCACGGTCGAACATGACACACACGGTCAAACATAGCAGCGTTGGTCAAACATGACAGTCACGGTCGAACATGACACTCACGGTCGAACATAGAAGAATTGGTCGAACATTACTATCACGGTCGAACTTGACACTCACAGTTGAATAAAGCAGCGTTGGTCGAACATGACAGTCACGGTCGAACATGACACTGACGGTCAAACATAGCAGCGTTGGTCGAACATGACAATAACGGTCGAACATAACACTCACGGTCGAACATAGCAGCGTTGGTCGAACATTATACTCACGGTCGAACTTGACACTCACGGTCGAACATAGCAGCGTTGGTCAAACATGACACTGACGGTCAAACATAGCAGCGTTGGTGGAACATGACAATCACAGTCGAACATAACACTCACGGTCGAACATAGCAGCGTTGGTCGAACATGACAGTCACGGTTGGACATGGCAGCGTTGGTTAAACATAAAACTCACGGTCGAACATGATACTCACGGTCGAACAAGACACTCACGGTCGAACATGACACTCAGGGTCGAACAAGACACTCACGGTCAGAAACATCAGTCACGGTCAGAAACAACAGTCACGATCGAACATGACAGTCACGGTCGAACATAGCAGCGTTGGTCGAACATGACAGTCACGGTCGAACATGACAGTCATGGTCGAACATAGAAGTGTTGGTCGAACACGACAGTCACGGCCGAAAAGACGCTCACGGTGGAACATAGCAGCGTTGGTCAAACATGACAGTCACGGTCGAACATGACAATGACGGTCAAACATGACGTGCACGGTCGAACATGACAGTCACAGTCGAACATAGCGACGTTCGCTCCAACATGACACTCACGGTCGAACATGACACTCACGGTCGAACATGACAGTCAAGGTTAAACATGACACTCACGGTCGAACATAGCAGCACTGGTTGAACATAACACTTACGGTCGAACATGACACTCGCGGTCGAACATAGCAGCGTTGGTTGAACATAACACTCTGGATCGAACATGACAGTCACGGTCGAACATAACTCTCAGGGTCGAACATGACACTCACCGTCGAACATAGCAGCGTTGGTCGAACATGACAGTCACGGTCGAACATGATACTCACCGTCGAACATAGCAGCGTTGGTCGAACATTATACTCATGGTTGAACTTCGCACTCAGGGGTCGAACATAGCAGCATTGGTCTAACATGACAGTCACGGTCGAACATAACACTCACAGTCGAACTTAGAAGCATTGGTTGAACATTATACTCACGGTCCAACTTGACATTCACGTTCGAACATAGCAGCGTTGGTCGAACATGACAGTCACGGTCGGAGATAACACTCACGGTCGAACATAGCAGCGTTGGTCAAACATGACAGTCACGGTTGAACATAGAAGCATTGGTCGAACATGACAGTCACGGTCGGACATAACACTCACGGTCGAACATAGCAGCGTTGGTCGAACATAGCAGCGTTGGTCGAACATTATACTCACGGTCAAACTTGACACTCACAGTCGAACATAGCAGCGTTGGTTGAACATGACAGTCACGGTCGGACATGGCAGCGTTGGTTAAACATCACACTCACGGTCGAACATTATACTCACGGTCAAACATAGCAGCGTTGGTCAAACATGACACTCACAGTCGAACATGACAGTCACAGTCGAACATAACACTCACGGTCGAACATGACACTCACGGTAGAACTTAGCAGCGTTGGTGGAACATGACAGTCAAGGTCGAACATGACAGTCACAGTCGAACATAGCAACGTTTGCTCCAACATGACACTCACGGTCGAACATGACACTCACTGGCGAACATTACCCTCACAGTCGAACATAGCAGCGTTGGTAAAACATGACAGTCACGGTCAGAAACAACAGTCACGGTCAGAAAAAACAGTCACGATCGAACATGACAGTCACGGTCGAACATAGCAGCGTTGGTCGAACATGACAGTCACTGTCGAAAATGACAGTCACGGTCGAACATGACACTGACGGTCAAACATAGCAGCTTTGGTCGAACATTACAATAACGGTCGAACATAACACTCACGGTCGAACATAGCAGCGTTGGTCGAACATTATACTCACGGTCGAACTTGACCCTCACGGTCGAACATAGCAGCGTTGGTCAAACATGACACTGACGGTCAAACATAGCAGCGTTGGTCGAACATGACACTCACGGTCGAACATGACAGTCAAGGTTAAACATGACACTCACGGTCGAACACAGCAGCACTGGTTGACCATAACACTCACGGTCGAACATGACACTCACGGTCGAACATAGCAGCATTGGTCGAACATGACACTCACGGTCGAACATGACAGTCAAGGTTAAACATGACACTCACGGTCGAACACAGCAGCATTGGTTAAACATTACACTCACGGTCGACCATGATACTCACGGTCAAACATAGCAGCGTTGGTTAAACATGACAGTCACGGTCGAAAATAACACTCACAGTCGAACATAGAGGCATTGGTCGAACTTTATACTCACGGTCGAACTTGACACTCACGTTCGAACATAGCAGCGTTGGTCGAACATAACAGTCACGGTCGAACATGATACACACGGTACAACATAGCAGCGTTGGTCAAACATGACAGTCATGGTCGAACATGACACTCACAGTCGAACATAGAAGAATTGGTCGAACATTACTATCACGGTCGAACTTGACACTCACGGTTGAAGATAGCAGCGTTGGTCGAACATGACAGTCACGGTCGAACTTGACACTCACGGTCGAACATAGCAGCGTTGGTTGAACATGACAGTCACGGTTGGACATGGCAGCGTTGGTTAAACATGAAACTCACGGTCGAACATGATACTCACGGTCGAACAAGACACTCACTGTCGAACATGACACTCACGGTCGAACAAGACACTCACGGTCGAACAAGACACTCACGGTTGAACAAGACAATCACGGTCGAACATGACACTCACTGTCGAACATTACCCTCACAGTCGAACATAGCAGCGTTGGTCAAACATGACAGTCACGGTCAGGAACAACAGTCACGGTCAGAAACAACAGTCACGATCGAACATGACAGTCACGGTCGAACATAACCCTCACGGTCGAACATGACACTCACAGTCGAACATAGCAGCGTTGGTCGAACATGACAGTCACGGTCGAACATGACACTCACGGTAGAACTTAGCAGCGTTGGTGGAACATGACAGTCAAGGTCGAACATGACAGTCACAGTCGAACATAGCAACGTTTGCTCCAACATGACACTCACGGTCGAACATGACACTCACTGTCGAACATTACCCTCACAGTCGAACATAGCAGCGTTGGTAAAACATGACAGTCACGGTCAGAAACAACAGTCACGGTCAGAAAAAACAGTCACGATCGAACATGACAGTCACGGTCGAACATAGCAGCGTTGGTCGAACATGACAGTCACTGTCGAAAATGACAGTCACGGTCGAACATGACACTGACGGTCAAACATAGCAGCTTTGGTCGAACATTACAATAACGGTCGAACATAACACTCACGGTCGAACATAGCAGCGTTGGTCGAACATTATACTCACGGTCGAACTTGACCCTCACGGTCGAACATAGCAGCGTTGGTCAAACATGACACTGACGGTCAAACATAGCAGCGTTGGTCGAACATGACACTCACGGTCGAACATGACAGTCAAGGTTAAACATGACACTCACGGTCGAACACAGCAGCACTGGTTGACCATAACACTCACGGTCGAACATGACACTCACGGTCGAACATAGCAGCATTGGTCGAACATGACACTCACGGTCGAACATGACAGTCAAGGTTAAACATGACACTCACGGTCGAACACAGCAGCATTGGTTAAACATTACACTCACGGTCGACCATGATACTCACGGTCAAACATAGCAGCGTTGGTTAAACATGACAGTCACGGTCGAAAATAACACTCACAGTCGAACATAGAGGCATTGGTCGAACTTTATACTCACGGTCGAACTTGACACTCACGTTCGAACATAGCAGCGTTGGTCGAACATAACAGTCACGGTCGAACATGATACACACGGTACAACATAGCAGCGTTGGTCAAACATGACAGTCATGGTCGAACATGACACTCACAGTCGAACATAGAAGAATTGGTCGAACATTACTATCACGGTCGAACTTGACACTCACGGTTGAAGATAGCAGCGTTGGTCGAACATGACAGTCACGGTCGAACTTGACACTCACGGTCGAACATAGCAGCGTTGGTTGAACATGACAGTCACGGTTGGACATGGCAGCGTTGGTTAAACATGAAACTCACGGTCGAACATGATACTCACGGTCGAACAAGACACTCACTGTCGAACATGACACTCACGGTCGAACAAGACACTCACGGTCGAACAAGACACTCACGGTTGAACAAGACAATCACGGTCGAACATGACACTCACTGTCGAACATTACCCTCACAGTCGAACATAGCAGCGTTGGTCAAACATGACAGTCACGGTCAGGAACAACAGTCACGGTCAGAAACAACAGTCACGATCGAACATGACAGTCACGGTCGAACATAACCCTCACGGTCGAACATGACACTCACAGTCGAACATAGCAGCGTTGGTCGAACATGACAGTCACGGTCGAACATGACAGTCATGGTCGAACATAGAAGTGTTGGTCGAACATGACAGTCACGGTCGAAAAAGACACTGACGGTCAAACATAACCCTCACGGTCGAACATGACACTCACAGTCGAACATAGCAGCGTTGGTCGAACATGACAGTCACGGTCGAACATGACAGTCATGGTCGAACATAGAAGTGTTGGTCGAACATGACAGTCACGGTCGAAAAAGACACTGACGGTCAAACATGACACTCACGGTCGAACATAGCAGCGTTGGTCAAACATGACAGTCACGGTCGAACATGACAGTCATGGTCGAACATGACAGTCATGGTCGAACATAGAAGTGTTGGTCGAACATGGCACTCTCGGTCGGACATGACACTCACGGTCGAACATAGCAGCATTGGTTGAACTGGACACTCACTGTCGAACATGACCCTCACGGTCGAACATAGCAGCGTTTGTCAAACATGACAATCACGGTTGAACATAGAAGCATTGGTCGAACATGACAGTCACGGTCGGACATAACACTCACGGTCGAACATAGCAGCGTTGGTCGAACATAGCAGCGTTGGTCGAACATAACCCTCACGGTTGAACATGACACTCACGGACGAACATAGCAGCGTTGGTCGAACATGACAGTCACGGTCGGACATAACACTCACGGTCGAACATAGCAGCGTTGGTCGAACCTGGCAGCGTTGGTCGAACATTATACTCACGGTCGAACTTGACACTCACGGTCGAACATAGCAGCGTTGGTCGAACATGACACTGACGGTCAAACATAGCAGCGTTGGTCAACATGACAGTCACGGTCGAACATGACACTCACGGTCGAACATAGAAGAATTGGTCGAACATCACTATCACGGTCGAACTTGACACTCACGGTCGAACATAGCAGCATTGGTCGAACATGACAGTCATGGTCGAACATGACACTCACAGTCAAACATAGCAGCGTTGGTCGAACATGACAATCACGGTCGAACATAACACTCACGGTCGAACATAGCAGCGTTGGTCGAACATTATACTCACGGTCGAACTTAACACTCACGGTCGAACATAGCAGCGTTGGTCGAACATGACACTGACGGTCAAACATAGCAGCGTTGGTCGAACGTGACAATCACGGTCGAACATAACACTCACGGTCGAACATAGCAGCGTTGGTCGAACATCATACTCACGGTCGAACTTGACACTCACGGTCGAACATAGCAGCGTTGGTTGAACATGACAGTCACGGTTGGACATGGCAGCGTTGGTTAAACATGAAACTCACGGTCGAACATGATACTCACGGTCGAACAAGACACTCACGGTCGAACATGACACTCACGGTTGAACAAGACATTCACGGTCGAACAAGACACTCACGGTTGAACAAGACAATCACGGTCGAACATGACACTCACTGTCGAACATTACCCTCACAGTCGAACATAGCAGCGGTGGTCAAACATGACAGTCACGGTCAGGAACAACAGTCACGGTCAGAAACAACAGTCACGATCGAACATGACAGTCACGGTCGAACATAACCCTCACGGTCGAACATGACACTCACAGTCGAACATAGCAGCGTTGGTCGAACATGACAGTCATGGTCGAACATAGAAGTGTTGGTCGAACATGACAGTCACGGTCGAAAAAGACACTGACGGTCAAACATAACCCTCACGGTCGAACATGACACTCACAGTCGAACATAGCAGCGTTGGTCGAACATGACAGTCACGGTCGAACATGACAGTCATGGTCGAACATAGAAGTGTTGGTCGAACATGACAGTCACGGTCGAAAAAGACACTGACGGTCAAACATGACACTCACGGTCGAACATAGCAGCGTTGGTCGAACATGACAGTCACGGTCGAACATGACAGTCATGGTCGAACATGACAGTCATGGTCGAACATAGAAGTGTTGGTAGAACATGGCACTCTCGGTCGGACATGACACTCACGGTCGAACATAGCAGCATTGGTTGAACTGGACACTCACTGTCGAACATGACCCTCACGGTCGAACATAGCAGCGTTTGTCAAACATGACAATCACGGTTGAACATAGAAGCATTGGTCGAACATGACAGTCACGGTCGGACATAACACTCACGGTCGAACATAGCAGCGTTGGTCGAACATAGCAGCGTTGGTCGAACATAACCCTCACGGTTGAACATGACACTTACGGACGAACATAGCAGCGTTGGTCGAACATGACAGTCACGGTCGGACATAACACTCACGGTCGAACATAGCAGCGTTGGTCGAACCTGGCAGCGTTGGTCGAACATTATACTCACGGTCGAACTTGACACTCACAGTCTAACATAGCAGCATTGGTTGAACATGACAGTCACGGTCGGACATGGTAGCGTTGGTTAAACATTACACTCACGGTCGAACATGATACTCACGGTCAAACATAGCAGCGTTGGTCAAACATGACAGTCATGGTCGATCATAACACTCACAGTCGAACATAGAAGCATTGGTCGAACTTTATACTCACGGTCGAACTTGACACTCACGTTCGAACATAGCAGCGTTGGTCGAACATGACAGTGACGGTCGAACATGATACTCACGGTCAAACATAGCAGCGTTGGTCAAACATGACAGTCACGGTCCAACATGACACTCACGGTGGAACATAGAAGAATTGGTCGAACATTACTATCACGGTCGAACTTGACACTCACGGTCGAACATAGCAGCGTTGGTCGAACATAACAGTCACGGTCTAACATGACACTGACGGTCAAACATAGCAGCGTTGGTCAAACATGACAATCACGGTCGAACATAGAAGTGTTGGTCGAACATGACAGTCACGGTCGAAAAAGACACTGACGGTCAAACATAACCCTCACGGTCGAACATGACACTCACAGTCGAACATAGCAGCGTTGGTCGAACATGACAGTCACGGTCGAACATGACAGTCATGGTCGAACATAGAAGTGTTGGTCGAACATGACAGTCACGGTCGAAAAAGACACTGACGGTCAAACATGACACTCACGGTCGAACATAGCAGCGTTGGTCAAACATGACAGTCACGGTCGAACATGACAGTCATGGTCGAACATGACAGTCATGGTCGAACATAGAAGTGTTGGTCGAACATGGCACTCTCGGTCGGACATGACACTCACGGTCGAACATAGCAGCATTGGTTGAACTGGACACTCACTGTCGAACATGCCCCTCACGGTCGAACATAGCAGCGTTTGTCAAACATGACAATCACGGTTGAACATAGAAGCATTGGTCGAACATGACAGTCACGGTCGGACATAACACTCACGGTCGAACATAGCAGCGTTGGTCGAACATAGCAGCGTTGGTCGAACATAACCCTCACGGTTGAACATGACACTCACGGACGAACATAGCAGCGTTGGTCGAACATGACAGTCACGGTGGGACATAACACTCACGGTCGAACATAGCAGCGTTGGTCGAACCTGGCAGCGTTGGTCGAACATTATACTCACGGTCGAACTTGACACTCACGGTCGAACATAGCAGCGTTGGTCGAACATGACACTGACGGTCAAACATAGCAGCGTTGGTCAACATGACAGTCACGGTCGAACATGACACTCACGGTCGAACATAGAAGAATTGGTCGAACATCACTATCACGGTCGAACTTGACACTCACGGTCGAACATAGCAGCATTGGTCGAACATGACAGTCATGGTCGAACATGACACTCACAGTCAAACATAGCAGCGTTGGTCGAACATGACAATCACGGTCGAACATAACACTCACGGTCGAACATAGCAGCGTTGGTCGAACATTATACTCACGGTCGAACTTGACACTCACGGTCGAACATAGCAGCGTTGGTCGAACATGACACTGACGGTCAAACATAGCAGCGTTGGTCGAACGTGACAATCACGGTCGAACATAACACTCACGGTCGAACATAGCAGCGTTGGTCGAACATCATACTCACGGTCGAACTTGACACTCACGGTCGAACATAGCAGCGTTGGTTGAACATGACAGTCACGGTTGGACATGGCAGCGTTGGTTAAACATGAAACTCACGGTCGAACATGATACTCACGGTCGAACAAGACACTCACGGTCGAACATGACACTCACGGTCGAACAAGACATTCACGGTCGAACAAGACACTCACGGTTGAACAAGACAATCACGGTCGAACATGACACTCACTGTCGAACATTACCCTCACAGTCGAACATAGCAGCGTTGGTCAAACATGACAGTCACGGTCAGGAACAACAGTCACGGTCAGAAACAACAGTCACGATCGAACATGACAGTCACGGTCGAACATAACCCTCACGGTCGAACATGACACTCACAGTCGAACATAGCAGCGTTGGTCGAACATGACAGTCATGGTCGAACATAGAAGTGTTGGTCGAACATGACAGTCACGGTCGAAAAAGACACTGACGGTCAAACATAACCCTCACGGTCGAACATGACACTCACAGTCGAACATAGCAGCGTTGGTCGAACATGACAGTCACGGTCGAACATGACAGTCATGGTCGAACATAGAAGTGTTGGTCGAACATGACAGTCACGGTCGAAAAAGACACTGACGGTCAAACATGACACTCACGGTCGAACATAGCAGCGTTGGTCGAACATGACAGTCACGGTCGAACATGACAGTCATGGTCGAACATGACAGTCATGGTCGAACATAGAAGTGTTGGTAGAACATGGCACTCTCGGTCGGACATGACACTCACGGTCGAACATAGCAGCATTGGTTGAACTGGACACTCACTGTCGAACATGACCCTCACGGTCGAACATAGCAGCGTTTGTCAAACATGACAATCACGGTTGAACACAGAAGCATTGGTGGAACATGACAGTCACGGTCGGACATAACACTCAAGGTCGAACATAGCAGCGTTGGTCGAACATAGCAGCGTTGGTCGAACATAACCCTCACGGTTGAACATGACACTTACGGACGAACATAGCAGCGTTGGTCGAACATGACAGTCACGGTCGGACATAACACTCACGGTCGAACATAGCAGCGTTGGTCGAACCTGGCAGCGTTGGTCGAACATTATACTCACGGTCGAACTTGACACTCACAGTCTAACATAGCAGCATTGGTTGAACATGACAGTCACGGTCGGACATGGTAGCGTTGGTTAAACATTACACTCACGGTCGAACATGATACTCACGGTCAAACATAGCAGCGTTGGTCGAACATAACAGTCACGGTCTAACATGACACTGACGGTCAAACATAGCAGCGTTGGTCGAACATGACAATCACGGTCGAACATAACACTCACGGTCGAACATAGCAGCGTTGGTCGAACATGACAGTCACGGTCGAACATGACAGTCATGGTCGAACATAGAAGTGTTGGTCGAACATGGCACTCTCGGTCGGACATGACACTCACGGTCGAACATAGCAGCATTGGTTGAACTGGACACTCACTGTCGAACATGACCCTCACGGTCGAACATAGCAGCGTTTGTCAAACATGACAATCACGGTTGAACATAGAAGCATTGGTCGAACATGACAGTCACGGTCGGACATAACACTCACGGTCGAACATAGCAGCGTTGGTCGAACATAGCAGCGTTGGTCGAACATAACCTTCACGGTTGAACATGACACTCACGGACGAACATAGCAGCGTTGGTCGAACATGACAGTCACGGTCGGACATAACACTCACGGTCGAACATAGCAGCGTTGGTTGAACATGACAGTCACGTTCGAACATAGCAGCGTTGGTCAAACATGACAGTGACGGTCGAACATGATACTCACGGTCAAACATAGCACGGTGGTCAAACATGACAGTCACGGTCCAACATGACACTCACGGTGGAACATAGAAGAATTGGTCGAACATTATACTCACGGTCGAACTAGACACTCACGGTCGAACATAGCAGCGTTGGTCGAACATAACAGTCACAGTCTAACATGACACTGACGGTCAAACATAGCAGTGTTGAATGAACATGACAATCACGGTCGAACATAACACTCACGGTCGAACATAGAAGTGTTGGTCGAACATGACAGTCACGGTCGAAAAAGACACTGACGGTCAAACATAACCCTCACGGTCGAACATGACACTCACAGTCGAACATAGCAGCGTTGGTCGAACATGACAGTCACGGTCGAACATGACAGTCATGGTCGAACATAGAAGTGTTGGTCGAACATGACAGTCACGGTCGAAAAAGACACTGACGGTCAAACATGACACTCACGGTCGAACATAGCAGCGTTGGTCGAACATGACAGTCACGGTCGAACATGACAGTCATGGTCGAACATGACAGTTATGGTCGAACATAGAAGTGTTGGTAGAACATGGCACTCTCGGTCGGACATGACACTCACGGTCGAACATAGCAGCATTGGTTGAACTGGACACTCTTTGTCGAACATGACCCTCACGGTCGAACATAGCAGCGTTTGTCAAACATGACAGTCACGGTCGGACATAACACTCACGGTCGAACATAGCAGCGTTGGTTAAACATGACAGTCACGTTCGAACATAGCAGCGTTGGTCAAACATGACAGTGACGGTCGAACATGATACTCACGGTCAAACATAGCAGCGTTGGTCAAACATGACAGTCACGGTCGAACATGACACTCACGGTGGAACATAGAAGAATTGGTCGAACATTATACTCACGGTCGAACTAGACACTCACGGTCGAACATAGCAGCGTTGGTCGAACATAACAGTCACGGTCTAACATGACACTGACGGTCAAACATAGCAGTGTTGATCGAACATGACAATCACGGTCGAACATAACACTCACGGTCGAACATAGCAGTGTTGGTCGAACATTATACTCACGGTCGAACTAGACACTCACGGTCGAACATAGAAGCGTTGGTCGAACATGATCAGACGGTACAACATAGCAGCGTTGGTCAAACATGACAGTCACGGCCGAACATGACACTCACGGTCGAACATAGAAGAATTGGTCGAACATCACTATCACGGTCGAACTTGACACTCACGGTCGAACATAGCAGCATTGGTCGAACATGACAGTCATGGTCGAACATGACACTCACAGTCAAACATAGCAGCGTTGGTCGAACATGACAATCACGGTCGAACATAACACTCACGGTCGAACATAGCAGCGTTGGTCGAACATTATACTCATGGTCGAACTTGACACTCACGGTCGAACATAGCAGCGTTGGTCGAACATGACACTCACGGTCAAACATAGCAGCGTTGGTCGAACGTGACAATCACGGTCGAACATAACACTCACGGTCGAACATATCAGCGTTGGTCGAACATCATACTCACGGTCGAACTTGACACTCACGGTCGAACATAGCAGCGTTGGTTGAACATGACAGTCACGGTTGGACATGGCAGCGTTGGTTAAACATGAAACTCACGGTCGAACATGATACTCACGGTCGAACAAGACACTCACGGTCGAACATGACACTCACGGTCGAACAAGACACTCACGGTCGAACAAGACACTGACGGTCAAACATAGCAGCGTTGGTCGAACATGACAATCACGGTCGAACATAACACTCACGGTCGAACATAGCAGCGTTGGTCGAACATTATACTCACGGCCGAACTTGACACTCATGGTCGAAGAAAGCAGCGTTGGTCGAACATGACACTGATGGTCAAACATAGCAGCGTTGGTCGAACATGACAATCACGGTCGAACATAACACTCACGGTCGAACATAGCAGCGTTGGTCGAACATCATACTCACGGTCGAACTTGACACTCACGGTCGAACATAGCAGCGTTGGTTGAACATGACAGTCACAGTTGGACATGGCAGCGTTGGTTAAACATGAAACTCACGGTCGAACATGATACTCACGGTCGAAAAAGACACTCACGGTCGAACAAGACACTCACGGTTGAACAAGACAATCACGGTCGAACATGACACTCACTGTCGAAACATTACCCTCACAGTCGAACATAGCAGCGTTGGTCAAACATGACAGTCACGGTCAGGAACAACAGTCACGGTCAGAAACAACAGTCACGATCGAACATGACAGTCACGGTCGAACATAACCCTCACGGTCGAACATAGCAGCGTTGGTCGAACATGACAGTCACGGTCGAACATGACAGTCATGGTCGAACATAGAAGTGTTGGTCGAACATGACAGTCACGGTCGAAAAAGACACTGACGGTCAAACATGACACTCACGGTCGAACATAGCAGCGTTGGTCGAACATGACAGTCACGGTCGAACATGACAGTCATGGTCGAACATGACAGTCATGGTCGAACATAGAAGTGTTGGTCGAACATGGCACTCTCGGTCGGACATGACATTCACGGTCGAACATAGCAGCATTGGTTGAACTGGACACTCACTGTCGAACATGACCCTCACGGTCGAACATAGCAGCGTTTGTCAAACATGACAATCACGGTTGAACATAGAAGCATTGGTCGAACATGACAGTCACGGTCGGACATAACACTCACGGTCGAACATAGCAGCGTTGGTCGAACATAGCAGCGTTGGTCGAACATAACCCTCACGGTTGAACATGACACTCACGGACGAACATAGCAGCGTTGGTCGAACATGACAGTCACGGTCGGACATAACACTCACGGTCGAACATAGCAGCGTTGGTCGAACCTGGCAGCGTTGGTCGAACATTATACTCACGGTCGAACTTGACACTCACAGTCGAACATAGCAGCGTTGGTTGAACATGACAGTCACGGTCGGACATGGTAGCGTTGGTTAAACATTACACTCACGGTCGAACATGATACTCACAGTCGAACATAGAAGCATTGGTCGAACTTTATACTCACGGTCGAACTTGACACTCACGTTCGAACATAGCAGCGTTGGTCGAACATGACAGTGACGGTCGAACATGATACTCACGGTCAAACATAGCAGCGTTGGTCAAACATGACAGTCACGGTCGAACATGACACTCACGGTGGAACATAGAAGAATTAGTCGAACATGACAGTCACGGTCGGACATAACACTCACGGTCGAACATAGCAGCGTTGGTCGAACATAGCAGCGTTGGTCGAACATAACCCTCACGGTTGAACATGACACTCACGGACGAACATAGCAGCGTTGGTCGAACATGACAGTCACGGTCGGACATAACACTCACGGTCGAACATAGCAGCGTTGGTCGAACCTGGCAGCGTTGGTCGAACATTATACTCACGGTCGAACTTGACACTCACAGTCGAACATAGCAGCGTTGGTTGAACATGACAGTCACGGTCGGACATGGTAGCGTTGGTTAAACATTACACTCACGGTCGAACATGATACTCACGGTCAAACATAGCAGCATTGGTCAAACATGACAGTCACGGTCGAACATAACACTCACAGTCGAACATAGAAGCATTGGTCGAACTTTATACTCACGGTCGAACTTGACACTCACGTTCGAACATAGCAGCGTTGGTCGAACATGACAGTAACGGTCGAACATGATACTCACGGTCAAACATAGCAGCGTTGGTCAAACATGACAGTCACGGTCGAACATGACACTCACGGTGGAACATAGAAGAATTAGTCGAACATTACTATTACGGTCGAACTTGACACTCACGGTCGAAACATAGCAGCGTTGGTCGAACATAACAGTCACGGTCTAACATGACACTGACGGTCAAACATAGCAGCGTTGGTCGAACATGACAATCACGGTCGAACATAACACTCACGGTCGAACATAGCAGTGTTTGTAGAACATTATACTCACGGTCGAACTTGACACTCACGGTCGAACATAGCAGCGTTGGTCGAACATGATCAGACGGTCAAACATAGCAGCGTTGGTCAAACATGACAGTCACGGTCGAACATAACACTCACGGTCCAACATAGCAGCGTTGGTCGAACATTATACTCACGGTCGAACTTGATACTCACGGTCGAACATAGCAGCGTTGGTCGAACATGACACTGACGGTCAAACATAGCAGCGTTGGTCAAACATGACAGTCACGGTCGAACATGACACTCACGGTCGAACATAGAAAAATTGGTTGAACATTACTATCACGGTCGAACTTGACACTCACTGTCGAACATAGCAGCGTTGGTCGAACATGACAGTCACGGTCGAACATGACACTGACGGTCAAACATAGCAGCGTTGGTCGAACATGACAATCACGGTTGAACATAACACTCACGGTCGAACATAGCAGCGTTGGTCGAACATTATAGTCACGGTCGAAGTTGACACTCACGGTCGAACATAGCAGCGTTGGTCGAACATGACACTGACGGTCAAACATAGCAGCGTTGGTCGAACATGACAATCACAGGCGAACATAACACTCACGTTCGAACATAGCAGCGTTGGTCGAACATTATACTCACAGTCGAACTTGAAACTCACGGTCAAACATAGCAGCGTCGGTCGAACATGACACTGACGGTCAAACATAGCAGCGTTGGTCGAACATGACAATCATGGTCGAACATAACACTCACGGTCGAACATAGCAGCGTTGGTCGAACATCATACTCACGGTCGAACTTGACACTCACGGTCGAACATAGCAGCGTTGGTTGAACATGACAGTCACGGTTGGACATGGCAGTGTTGGTTAAACATAAAACTCACGGTCCAACATGATACTCACGGTCGAAAAAGACACTCACGGTCGAACATGACACTCACGGTCCAACAAGACACTCACGGTCGAAAAAAAACACTCACGGTTAAACAAGACAGTCACGGTCGAACATGACACTCACTGTCGAACATTACCCTCACAGTTGAACATAGCAGCGTTGGAAAAACATGAAAGGCACGGTCAGAAACAACAGTCACGGTCAGAAACAACAGTCACGATCGAACATGACAGTCACGGTCGAACATAACCCTCACTGTCGAACATGACACTCACGGTCGAACAAAGCAGCGTTGGTCGAACATGACAGTCACGGTCGAACATGACAGTCATGGTCGAATATAGCAGCGTTGGTCAAACATGACAGTCACGGTCGAACATGACACTGACGGTCAAACATGACAGGCACGGTCGAACATAGCAGCGTTGGTTGAACATGACAGTCATGGTCGGACATGGCAGCGTTGGTTAAACATTACACTCACGGTCGACCATGATACTCACGGTCAAACATAGCAGCGTTGGTCAAACATGACAGTCACGGTCGAACATAACACTCACAGTCGAACATAGAAGCATTGGTCGAACTTTATACTCACGGTCGAACTTGACACTCACGTTCGAACATAGCAGCGTTGGTCGAACATGACAGTCACGGTCGAACATGATACTCACGGTCAAACATAGCAGCGTTGGTCAAACATGACAGTCAAGGTCGAACATGACACTCACGGTCGAACATAGAAGAATTGGTCGAACATTACTATCACAGTCGAACTTGACACTCAAGGTGGAACATAGCAGCATTGGTCGAACAAGACAGTCACGGTCGGACATGGCACTCTCGGTCGGACATGACACTCATGGGCGAACATAGCAGCATTGGTTGAACTGGACACTCACTGTCGAACATGACCCTCACGGTCGTACATAGCAGCGATTGTCAAACATGACAGTCACGGTTGAAAATAGAAGCATTGGTCGAACATTATACTCACGGTCGAACTTGATACTCACGGTTGAACATTGGAACGTTGGTCGAACATGACAGTCACGGTCGGACATAAAACTCACGGTGGAACATATTAGCGTTGGTCGAACATAGCAGTGGTGGTCGAACATTATACTCACGGTGGAATTTGACACTCACAGTCGAACATAGCAGCGTTGGTTGAACATGACAGTCACGGTCGGACATGGCAGCGTTGGTTAAACATTACACTCACGGTCGACCATGATACTCACGGTCAAACATAGCAGCGTTGGTCAAACATGACAGTCAGGGTCGAAAATGACACTCACGGTCAAACATAGAAAAATTGGTCGAACATTACTATCACGGTCGAACATGACACTGACGGTTCAAACATATCAGCGTTGGTCGAACATGACAATCACGGTCGAACATAACACTCACGTTCGAACATAGCAGCGTTGGTCGAACATTATACTCACAGTCGAACTTGAAACTCACGGTCAAACATAGCAGCGTCGGTCGAACATGACACTGACGGTCAAACATAGCAGCGTTGGTCGAACATGACAATCATGGTCGAACATAACACTCACGGTCGAACATAGCAGCGTTGGTCGAACATCATACTCACGGTCGAACTTGACACTCACGGTCGAACATAGCAGCGTTGGTTGAACATGACAGTCACGGTTGGACATGGCAGTGTTGGTTAAACATAAAACTCACGGTCCAACATGATACTCACGGTCGAACAAGACACTCACGGTCGAACATGACACTCACGGTCCAACAAGACACTCACGGTCGAAAAAAAACACTCACGGTTAAACAAGACAGTCACGGTCGAACATGACACTCACTGTCGAACATTACCCTCACAGTTGAACATAGCAGCGTTGGAAAAACATGACAGGCACGGTCAGAAACAACAGTCACGGTCAGAAACAACAGTCACGATCGAACATGACAGTCACGGTCGAACATAACCCTCACGGTCGAACATGACACTCACGGTCGAACAAAGCAGCGTTGGTCGAACATGACAGTCACGGTCGAACATGACAGTCATGGTCGAATATAGCAGCGTTGGTCAAACATGACAGTCACGGTCGAACATGACACTGACGGTCAAACATGACAGGCACGGTCGAACATAGCAGCGTTGGTTGAACATGACAGTCATGGTCGGACATGGCAGCGTTGGTTAAACATTACACTCACGGTCCACCATGATACTCACGGTCAAACATAGCAGCGTTGGTCAAACATGACAGTCACGGTCGAACATAACACTCACAGTCGAACATAGAAGCATTGGTCGAACTTTATACTCACGGTCGAACTTGACACTCACGTTCGAACATAGCAGCGTTGGTCGAACATGACAGTCACGGTCGAACATGATACTCACGGTCAAACATAGCAGCGTTGGTCAAACATGACAGTCACGGTCGAACATGACACTCACGGTCGAACATAGAAGAATTGGTCGAACATTACTATCACAGTCGAACTTGACACTCAAGGTGGAACATAGCAGCATTGGTCGAACATGACAGTCACGGTCGAACATGACACTGACGGTCAAACATAGCAGCGTTGGTCGAACATGACAATAACGGTCGAACATAACACACATGGTCGAACATAGCAGCGTTGGTCGAACATTATACTCACGGTCGAACTTGACACTCACGGTCGAACATGACACTCACTGTCGAACATTACCCGCACAGTCGAACATAGCAGCGTTGGTAAAACATGACAGTCACGGTCAGAAACAACAGTCACGGTCAGAAAAAACAGTCACGGTCGAACATAGCAGCGTTGGTCGAACATGACAGTCACGGTCGAACATGACAGTCATGGTCCAACATAGAAGTGTTGGTCGAACACAACAGTCACGGTCGAAAAGACACTCACGGTGGAACATAGCAGTGTTGGTCAAACATGACAGTCACGGTCGAACATGACACTGACGGTCAAACATGACAGTCACAGTCGAACATGACAGTCACAGTCGAACATAGCAACGTTTGCTCCAACATGACACTCACGGTCGAACATGACACTCACGGTCGAACATGACAGTCAAGGTTAAACATGACACTCACAGTCGAACATGACGGTCACAGTCGAACATAACACTCACGGTCGAAAATGACACTCACGGTAGAACTTAGCAGCGTTGGTGGAACATGACAGTCACGGTCGAACATGACACTTACAGTCTGATATGACAGTCAGGGTCGGAAACAACAGTCACGGTCGGAAACAACAGTAACAATGGAAAATGACAGTCACGGTCGAACATGACACTCCCGGTGGAACATGACACTCACGGTCAAACATAGCAGCGTTGGTCGAACATGACAATCACGGTCGAACATAACACTCACAGTCGAACTTAGAAGCATTGGTCGAACATTATACTCACGGTCCAACTTGACATTCACGTTCGAACATAGCAGCGTTGGTGGAACATGACAGTCATGGTCGGACATAACACTCACGGTCGAACATAGCAGCGTTGGTTAAACATGACAGTCACGGTTGAACATAGAAGCATTGGTCGAACATTATACTCACCGTCGAACTTGAAACTCACGGACGAATATTGCAGCGTTGGTCGAACATGACAGTCACGGTCGGACATAACACTCACGGTCGAACAAAGCAGCGTTGGTCGAACATAGCAGCGTTGGTCGAACATTATACTTACGGTCGAACTTGACACTCATGGTCGAACATAGCAGCGTTGGTTGAACATGACAGTCACGGTCGGACATAACACTCACGGTCGAACATAGCAGCGTTGGTCGAACATAGCAGCGTTGGTCGAACATTATACTTACGGTCGAACTTGACACTCATGGTCGAACATAGCAGCGTTGGTTGAACATGACAGTCACGGTTGGACATGGCAGCGTTGGTTAAACATCACACTCACGGTCGAACATGATACTCACGGTCAAACATAGCAGCGTTGGTCAAACATGACACTCACAGTCGAACATGACACTTACAGTCTGACATGACAGTCAGGGTCGGAAACAACAGTCACGGTCGGAAACAACAGTAACGAAGGAAAATGACAGTCACGGTCGAACATGACACTCCCGGTGGAACATGACACTCACGGTCAAACATAGCAGCGTTGGTCGAACATGACAATCACGGTCGAACATAACACTCACGGTCGAACATAGCAGCGTTGGTCGAACATTATACTCACGGTCGAACTTGACACTCATGGTCGAACATAGCAGCGTTGGTCGAACATGACACTGACGGTCAAACATAGCAGCGTTGGTCGAACATGACAATCACGGTCGAACATAGCAGCGTTGGTCAAACATCATACTCACGGTCGAACTTGACACTCACGGTCGAACATAGCAGCGTTGGTTGAACATGACAGTCACAGTTGGACATGGTAGCGTTGGTTAAACATAAAACTCACGGTCGAACAAGACACTCACGGTCGAACAAGACACTCACGGTTGAACAAGACAGTCACGGTCGAACATGACACTCACTGTCGAACATTACCCTCACAGTCTAACATAGCAGCGTTGGTAAAACATGACAGTCACGGTCAGAAACAACAGTCACGGTCAGATACAACGGTCAAGGTCGAACATGACAGTCACGGTCGAACATAACCCTCACGGTCGAACATGACACTCACGGTCGAACATAGCAGCGTTGGTCGAACATGACAGTCACGGTCGAACATGACAGTCATGGTCAAACATGACAGTCACGGTCGAACCAGACAGTCACAGTCGAACATAGCAACGTTGCTCCAACATGCCACTCACGGTCGAACATGACACTCACGGTCGAACATGACACTCAAGGTTAAACATGACACTCACGGTCGAATACAGCAGCACTGGTTGAACATAACACTCACGGTCGAACATGACACTCACGGTCGAACATAGCAGCGTTGGTTGAACATAACACTCTGGATCGAACATGACAATCACGGTCGAACATAACTCTCAGGGTCGAACATGACACTCACCGTCGAACAGGGCAGCGTTGGTCGAACATGACAGTCACGGTCGAACATGACACTCACCGCCGAACATAGCAGCGTTGGTCGAACATGACAGTCACGGTCGGACATGGCAGCGTTGGTTAAACATTACACTCACGGTCGACCATGATACTCACGGTCAAACATAGCAGCGTTGGTCAAACATGAAAGTCACGGTCGAACATAACACTCACAGTCGAACATAGAAGCATTGGTCGAACTTTATACTCACGGTCGAACTTGACACTCACTTTCGAACATAGCAGCGTTGGTCGAACATGACAGTCACGGTCGAACATGATCCTCACGGTCAAACATAGCAGCGTTGGTCAAACATGACAGTCACGGTCGAACATGACACTCACGGTCGAACATAGAAGAATTGGTCGAACATTACTATCACGGTCGAACTTGACACTCACGGTCGAACACAGCAGCTTTGGTTGAACATGACAGTCACGGTCGAACATGACACTGACGGTCAAACATAGCAGCGTTTGTCGAACATTATACTCACGGTCGAACTTGACACTCACGGTCGAACATAGCAGCGTTGGTCAAACATGACACTGACGGTCAAACATAGCAGCGTTGGTCGAACATGACAATCACGGTCGAACATAACACTCACGGTCGAACATAGCAGCGTTGGTCGAACATCATACTCATGGTCGAACTTGACACTCACGGTCGAACATAGCAGCGTTGGTTGAACATGACAGTCACAGTTGGACATGGCAGCGTTGGTTAAACATAAAACTCAAGGTCGAACATGATACTCACGGTCGAACAAGACACTCAGGGTCGAACATGACACTCACAGTCGAACAAGACACTCACGGTCGAACAAGACACTCACGGTCGAACATTACCCTCACAGTCGAACATAGCAGCGTTGGTAAAACATGACAGTCACGGTCAGAAACGACAGTCACGGTCAGAAAAAACAGTCACGATCGAACATGACAGTCACGGTCGAACATAGCAGCGTTGGTCGAACAAGACAGTCACTGTCGAACATGACAGTCACGGTCGAACATTCAATTCAATTCAATTCAATTCAATTTTATTTATAGTTTCAAATCATAACAAAAGTTATCTCAGGACACTTTACAGAGTAGGTAAAGACCACACTCAATGACTTATTTATGATTTACATAGACCCAACAATTCCTCTGTAGAGTACAGTGGCAACGAAAACCTTCCCTATAACAGGCAGGAACGTCAGACAGACCCAGCTCTGTGGAGGACGGCCATCTGTCTTGACCGGTTGGGGAGGAAGAAAAGGAGAGAGAAAGAGAGAAAAGACACACAGATGGACAGGGAGAGACAGACAGACACACTTCCAGAGATGCAAGCAAAGCCTAACAGTAACTATAATATTTATAGTAATGTGAATATGACGTATATGTTAAGGCAGTTAATACAACAGAATAGTAGAAACAAGCACAGCTGAGGTGACAGAATATGAAAATGATAATAATTATGGTGGCAAACATGATCAATGATGAGTAGTGGCAATAGCAGCTACAATACAGCTACAAATTTTATAGTTTATTAAACTAGTGATAGTATATATGAGTAACAGTGACAATAGCAGCAGGAAGCGTCATGTAGGACCACGGCAGCAAGCACCACCACGATCAGCAGAGACCTGCGAGACGACAAAGCACAAACAGCTCCGGGGAAGAAGCTGAATCAATAACATGCATTGATGGGACATGAATGATTCAGACAGAGAGGAGAGAAGCTCAGAGTATCAGGAAAAGTATTATCCCCCGGCAGACTAGGCCTATAGCAGCATCATTAAGCAGAATAAAGTCTTATCGTAAGCCCTAGCTGTAAGCTTTATCAAAAAGGAAAGTTTTAAGTTTACTTTTAAATAAGGGGACAGTGTCTGCCTCCCGAATAACATTTGGGAGTTTGTTCCACAGGAGAGGAGCTTGGTAGCTGAAGGCTCTGCCTCCCATTCTACTTTTGGAGACTCTAGGAGCGACGAGTAGCCCTGCATTCTCAGAGCGCAGAGATCTAGTTGGGTGATACGGTACTATGAGCTCTTTAAGATACGACGGAGCCTGACCAATAAGAGCTTTGTACGTAAGGAGAAGGATTTTAAATTCTATTCTAGATTTTACAGGTAGCCAGTGCAGAGAAGCTAATACAGGAGAAATATGTTCTCTTCTATTTGTTTTAGTTAGTACACGAGCTGCAGCATTTTGGACCAACTGGAGACTCTTAACAGACTTATTGGAGCAGCCTGATAATAAGGAATTGCAATAGTCCAGCCTAGAAGTAACAAATGCATGAACAAGTTTCTCTGCATCTTTCTGAGACACAATGTTCCTAATTTTTGCAATATTACGCAGGTGAAAATATGCAGTCCTTGTTGTTAGTTTTATGTGGGAATCGAAGGACATATCCTGATCAAAAATAACACCCAGATTCCTTACTGTGGTGCTGGAGGACAACACTACATCATCCAGAGTAACAATATCTTTAGCTATTGAGTTTCGGTGGCCTTTGGGGCCAAGTACAATAATTTCAGTTTTGTCTGAGTTTAACATCAGAAAATTGCAGGTCATCCAGCTTTTTATTTCCTTAATGCACATTTGAAGTTTATCTAACTGATGGGTTTCTTCTGGTTTGATCGACAAATATAATTGTGTATCATCAGCATAACAATGAAAATTTATGGAGTGCTTCCTTATAATAATTCCTAAGGGAAGCATATATAAGGTGAAAAGAATCGGTCCAAGGACAGAACCCTGTGGGACTCCGTGACTAACTTTAGTGTGCATGGAGGATTTGTCATTAACATGTACAAACTGAGATCTATCTGATAAATATGACTTAAACCAGCTCAGTGCGGTTCCTTTAATGCCGATCAGATGCTCTAGTCTGTGTAGCAGGATGTGATGGTCAATAGTGTCGAAGGCAGCACTAAGATCTAGTAAGACAAGTACAGAGACAAGTCCTTTGTCTGAAGCTATTAGAAGGTCGTAAGTAATTTTCACCAGTGCTGTCTCAGTGCTATGATTTGCTCTAAATCCTGACTGGAAATCCTCAAATAACTCATTATTATGTAAAAAGTCACACAACTGATTGGCAACTAATTTCTCGAGGATCTTAGAGAGAAAAGGAAGGTTAGATATAGGTCTATAGTTGGCTAGTACCTCAGGATCAAGACTGGGCTTTTTAAGAAGAGGTTTAATTACAGCTACTTTAAAAGACTGTGGTACATAACCTGCTGACAAAGACATGTTAATCATATCTAATACAGGAGTGCTAATTAAAGGTAACACTTCTTTAAGTAACCTAGTTGGAATAGAGTCTAGAAGACAAGTAGAAGGTTTTGATGCGTAAATAGTAGAGGTTAATTTGTTAAGGTCGACTGTAGAAAAGCAGTCCAAGAATATTTCAGGTCGTACAGTTTGTAAGGTTCCTGGGTTTGATGAACAAATAGTGCCAAGCGAGTTGATTTTGTCTCTAATAGTTATAATTTTGTCATTAAAGAAGGTCATGAAGTCGTTACTACTGAGGGTTATAGGAATACATGGCTCAATAGAGCTGTGGCTCTCTGTCAGCCTGGCTACAGTGCTAAAAAGAAATCTAGGATTGTTCTTATTCTCCTCTATTAAAGATGAGTAATAGGCTGCTCTGGCATTACGGAGGTCCTTCCTATAGGTTTTAAGACTTTCTTGCCAAACTAAGTGAGATTCCTCCAGTTTAGTGGAGCGCCATTTACTTTCCAACTTTCGCGATATTTGTTTTAATTCACGGGTTTGTGAGTTATACCACGGAGCTAACTTCCTCTGTTTTATTATCTTCTTTTTTAAAGGAGCAACAGAGTCAAGTGTTGTTCTTAGAGAGCCTGCAACACTTTCAACAAGGTGATCAATTTCAGAGAAACTAACGTTAGTGCAGGAGTCTTGAATATTAGGATGAGGCATTAAAGTAAATGCAGATGGAATCGCTTCCTTAAATTTAGTTATAGCACTATCAGATAAACATCTGGTGTAGACACTTTTACCCAGTGGTGAGTAGTCCTGTAATATGAATTCAAAAGTTATTAAAAAATGGTCTGATAAAATAGGATTCTGTGGAAAGACTATTAAGTCATCAATTTCCACACCATAAACCAAAACAAGGTCGAGGGTGTTATTAAAACAGTGAGTAGGTTTATGTACACTCTGACTAAAACCAATCGAATCTAATAGAGAGATAAACGCGATACTGAGACTATTATTATCGCTGTCCACATGAATATTAAAATCACCTACAATTATTACTTTGTCGGATTTAAGGACTAAATTTGACAGAAACTCTGAGAATTCGGACAGAAATTCAGAGTAGGGACCGGGAGCACGGTACACTATAACAAATATAATTGGCTGCACAGTTTTCCAGGTTGAATGTGAAAGACTAAGAACAAGACTTTCAAATGAATTATAATTTAGTTTAGGTTTAGGGTTTATTAATAGGCCTGAATTATAAATAGCTGCAACGCCTCCTCCTCGACCACTGCCTCGAGAAATATGAGTATTAATATGACTGGGAGGAGTGGATTCATTTAGGCTAACATATTCTTCGGGACGCAGCCAGGTTTCAGTCAGACAGAGTAAATCAATATGGTTGTCTGATATCAGATCGTTTACTAATACAGCTTTAGATGAGAGAGATCTAATGTTTAAAAGTCCACATTTTATTTTCTGATATTGTTGCATTGTCGCAGATTTTGCGTTGATTTGTATCAAGTTTTTCTTTATAGCTCCTCTTCTGTTCATTTTTGATCTGTTTAATTTAAATGATCGTGGGGCAGACAGTGTTTGTATACTAAACTGAGCTGGAAAATGCTCCACAGGGAGCGCAGAGAGGTGTGTAAGACTGCCACTCTGCTTCCTGGGCACCTGCGATAAGGGCAGCGCAGAGAGGTGTATTAAACTGCGACTCTGCTTCCTGATCCCAACACTGGGTTGTCATGGTTTTAGACCGCTAACAACTGCGTCCAGGTTCTTAGATATGAGAGCGGCACCCTCCAAAGTAGGATGAATACCATCTCTCCTAATAAGACCAGGTTTTCCCCAGAAAGACTGCCAATTATCTACGAAGCCCACATTATTTACCGGGCACCATCCAGACAGCCAGCGACGGAATGATGACATGCGGCTATACATGTCATCGCAAGTCAAGTTGGGCAGGGGACCAGAGAAAATTACGGAGTCCGACATAGTTTTTGCATAAGAACACACCGACTGCACATTAATTTTAGTGACCTCCGATTGACGTAATCGGGTGTCATTACCGCCGACGTGAATAACAATCCTACCATATTTACGTCTATCCCTAGCCAGAAGTTTCAAATAGGATTCAATGTCGCCCGCTCTGGCCCCTGGGATGCATTTTACTATTGTCCCTGGTGTCACTAAGTTCACGTTTCTCAAAATGGAGCTGCCAATAACCAGTGTTGTTTTCTCAGCAGGCGTGTCACTGAGTGGAGAAAACTTGTTTGAAACGTGAACGGGCGGATGGTTAACCATGGGCTTCGATTTAGAACTATGCTTTCCTCTCACAGTCACCCAGGAGGACCCTGGCTGCTCAGGGATTGCCGGGGGAGGGCTAGCAGGAGCTAACGCTACACTATGTGGCTTCGCACCGGCTAAAGTTGTAGGTGGCTGGCTAGCTACTGTAGCGTAAGACTGAGCTTCCATGGTGCGGAGCCGTGCCTCTAACTCACTGAGCCTCGCCTCCAGCGCTACAAATACACTACACCTATTACACTTACCATTATCACTAAAGGAGGCAGAGGAGTAGCTAAACATACGACACTCAGAGCAAGAGAGAGCAGGAGAGAGAGCGGGGGAAGCCATCACCAGCCGTGAAGCTAACTGCTAAGCTAAAGTGGCTAACAGCGTGTAACGATTAATTAGCCAGAAAGCGGCTGAAAGAAGGAGAGCTGTGAGTGCTTGAGTAGAACTAGTGGATGTTTAAATGTTAAGCGGTAGTTAGCCGCTGTGGTGAATATTATAGCAAAAACAGTTGAATTTAGCGAGAGCAGCTAACAGTGAAACAACAACGAGTGACCAACACACAAGCACCGGAAATAACGTAATACGTCACCGTAACACGTCAGCACGTACCAGAGCAGGAGGCGGGTCTCAAAGCAGAGCAGAACATGACACTGACGGTCAAACATAGCAGCGTTGGTCGAACATGACAATAACGGTCGAACATAACACTCACGGTCGAACATAGCAGCGTTGGTCGAACATTATACTCACAGTCGAACTTGACACTCACGGTCGAACATAGCAGCGTTGGTCAAACATGACACTGACGGTCAAACATAGCAGCGTTGGTCGAACATGACAATAACGGTCGAACATAACACTCACGGTCGAACATAGCAGCGTTGGTCGAACATTATACTCACAGTCGAACATGACACTCACGCTCAAACATAGCAGCGTTGGTTGAACATAACACTCTGGATCGAACATGACAGTCACGGTCGAACATAACTCTAAGGGTCGAACATGACACTAGCAGCGTTGGTCAAACATGAAAGTCACGGTCGAACATAACACTCACAGTCGAACATAGAAGCATTGGTCGAACTTTATACTCACGGTCGAACTTGACACTCACTTTCGAACATAGCAGCGTTGGTCGAACATGACAGTCACGGTCGAACATGATCCTCACGGTCAAACATAGCAGCGTTGGTTGAACATGACAGTCACGGTCGAACATGACACTGACGGTCAAACATAGCAGCGTTGGTCGAACATGACAATAACGGTCGAACATAACACTCGCGGTCGAACATAGCAGCGTTTGTCGAACATTATACTCACGGTCGAACTTGACACTCACGGTCGAACATAGCAGCGTTGGTCAAACATGACACTGACGGTCAAACATAGCAGCGTTGGTCGAACATGACAATCACGGTCGAACATAACACTCACGGTCCAACATAGCAGCGTTGGTCGAACATCATACTCACGGTCGAACTTGACACTCACGTTCGAACATAGCAGCGTTGGTTGAACATGACAGTCACGGTTGGACATGGCAGCGTTTGTTAAACATAAAACTCAAGGTCGAACATGATACTCACGGTCGAACAAGACACTCACGGTCGAACATGACACTCACGGTCGAACAAGACACTCACGGTCGAACAAGACACTCACGGTCGAACATTACCCTCACAGTCGAACATAGCAGCGTTGGTAAAACATGACAGTCACGGTCAGAAACGACAGTCACGGTCAGAAAAAACAGTCACGATCGAACATGACAGTCACGGTCGAACATAGCAGCGTTGGTCGAACAAGACAGTCACTGTCGAACATGACAGTCACGGTCGAACATGACACTGACGGTCAAACATAGCAGCGTTGGTCGAACATGACAATAACGGTCGAACATAACACTCACGGTCGAACATAGCAGCGTTGGTCGAACATTATACTCACAGTCGAACTTGACACTCACGGTCGAACATAGCAGCGTTGGTCAAACATGACACTGACGGTCAAACATAGCAGCGTTGGTAGAACATGACACTCACGGTCGAACATGACAGTCAAGGTTAAACATGACACTCACGGTCGAACACAGCAGCACTGGTTGAACATATCACTCACGGTCGAACATGACACTCACGGTCGAACATAGCAGCGTTGGTTGAACATAACACTCTGGATCGAACATGACAGTCACGGTCGAACATAACTCTCAGGGTCGAACATGACACTCACCGTCGAACATAGCAGCGTTGGTCGAACATGACAGTCACGGTCGAACATGACACTCACCGCCGAACATAGCAGCGTTGGTCGAACATGACAGTCACGGTCGGACATGGCAGCGTTGGTTAAACATTACACTCACGGTCGACCATGATACTCACGGTCAAACATAGCAGCGTTGGTCAAACATGACACTGACGGTCAAACATAGCAGCGTTGGTCGAACATGACAATCACGGTCGAACATAACACTCACGGTCCAACATAGCAGCGTTGGTCGATATGACAATAACGGTCGAACATAACACTCACGGTCGAACATAGCATGTTGGTCGAACATTATACTCACAGTCGAACTTGACACTCACGGTCGAACATAGCAGCGTTGGTCAAACATGACACTGACGGTCAAACATAGCAGCGTTGGTAGAACATGACACTCACGGTCGAACATGACAGTCAAGGTTAAACATGACACTCACGGTCGAACACAGCAGCACTGGTTGAACATATCACTCAAGGTCGAACATGACACTCACGGTCGAACATAGCAGCGTTGGTTGAACATAACAATAACGGTCGAACATAACACTCACGGTCGAACATAGCAGCGTTGGTCAAACATTATACTCACAGTCGAACTTGACACTCACGGTCGAACATAGCAGCGTTGGTCAAACATGACACTGACGGTCAAACATAGCAGCGTTGGTAGAACATGACACTCACGGTCGAACATGACAGTCAAGGTTAAACATGACACTCACGGTCGAACACAGCAGCACTGGTTGAACATATCACTCACGGTCGAACATGACACTCACGGTCGAACATAGCAGCGTTGGTTGAACATAACACTCTGGATCGAACATGACAGTCACGGTCGAACATAACTCTCAGGGTCGAACATGACACTCACCGTCGAACATAGCAGCGTTGGTCGAACATGACAGTCACGGTCGAACATGACACTCACCGCCGAACATAGCAGCGTTGGTCGAACATGACAGTCACGGTCGGACATGGCAGCGTTGGTTAAACATTACACTCACGGTCGACCATGATACTCACGGTCAAACATAGCAGCGTTGGTCAAACATGACAGTCACGGTCGAAAATAACACTCACAGTCGAACATAGAAGCATTGGTCGAACTTTATACTCACGGTCGAACATAACACTCACGGTCGAACATAGCAGCGTTGGTCGAACATTATACTCACGGTCGGACTTGACACTCACGGTCGAACATAGCAGCGTTGGTCAAACATGACAATCACGGTCGAACATGACACTGACGGTCAAACATAGCAGCGTTGGTCGAACATGACAATAACGGTCGAACATAACACTCGCGGTCGAACATAGCAGCGTTTGTCGAACATTATACTCACGGTCGAACTTGACACTCACGGTCGAACATAGCAGCGTTGGTCAAACATGACACTGACGGTCAAACATAGCAGCGTTGGTCGAACATGACAATCACGGTCGAACATAACACTCACGGTCCAACATAGCAGCGTTGGTCGAACATCATACTCACGGTCGAACTTGACACTCACGGTCGAACATAGGAGCGTTGGTTGAACATGACAGTCACGGTTGGACATGGCAGCGTTTGTTAAACATAAAACTCAAGGTCAACATGATACTCACGGTCGAACAAGAAACTCACGGTCGAACATGACACTCACGGTCGAACAAGACACTCACGGTCGAACAAGACACTCACGGTCGAACATTACCCTCACAGTCGAACATAGCAGCGTTGGTAAAACATGACAGTCACGGTCAGAAACGACAGTCACGGTCAGAAAAAACAGTCACGATCGAACATGACAGTCACGGTCGAACATAGCAGCGTTGGTCGAACAAGACAGTCACTGTCGAACATGACAGTCACGGTCGAACATGACACTGACGGTCAAACATATCAGCGTAGGTCGAACATGACAATAACGGTCGAACATAACACTCACGGTCGAACATAGCAGCGTTGGTCGAACATTATACTCACGGTCGAACTTGACACTCACGGTCGAACATAGCAGCGTTGGTCAAACATGACACTGACGGTCAAACGTAGCAGCGTTGGTAGAACATGACACTCACGGTCGAACATGACAGTCAAGGTTAAACATGACACTCACGGTCGAACACAGCAGCACTGGTTGAACATATCACTCATGGTCGAACATGACACTCACGGTCGAACATAGCAGCGTTGGTTGAACATAACACTCTGGATCGAACATGACAGTCACGGTCGAACATAACTCTCAGGGTCGAACATGACACTCACCGTCGAACATAGCAGCGTTGGTCGAACATGACAGTCACGGTCGAACATGACACTCACCGCCGAACATAGCAGCGTTGGTCGAACATGACAGTCACGGTCGGACATGGCAGCGTTGGTTAAACATTACACTCACGGTCGACCATGATACTCACGGTCAAACATAGCAGCGTTGGTCAAACATGACAGTCACGGTCGAAAATAACACTCACAGTCGAACATAGAAGCATTGGTCGAACTTTAGACTCACGGTCGAACATAACACTCACGGTCGAACATAGCAGCGTTGGTCGAACATTATACTCACGGTCGGACTTGACACTCACGGTCGAACATAGCAGCGTTGGTCAAACATGACAATCACGGCGAACATAACACTCACGGTCGAACATAGCAGCGTTGGTCGAACATCATACTCACGGTCGAACTTGACACTCACGGTCGAACATAGCAGCGTTGGTCGAACATTATACTCACGGTCGGACTTGACACTCACGGTCGAACATAGCAGCGTTGGTCAAACATGACAATCACGGTCGAACATAACACTCACGGTCGAACATAGCAGCGTTGGTCGAACATCATACTCACGGTCGAACATGATACTCACGGTCGAACAAGACACTCACGGTCGAACATGACACTCACGGTCGAACCAGACACTCACGGTCGAACAAGACACTCACGGTCGAACATTACCCTCACAGTCGAACATAGCAACGTTGGTAAAACATGACAGTCACAGTCAGAAACAACAGTCACGGTCAGAAAAAACAGTCACGATCGAACATGACAGTCATGGTCGAACATAGCAGCGTTGATCGAACAAGACAGTCACTGTCGAACATGACAGTCACGGTCGAACATGACACTGACGGTCAAACATAGCAGCATTGGTCGAACATGACAATAACGGTCAAACATAACACTCACGGTCGAACATAGCAGCGTTGGTCGAACATTATACTCACGGTCGAACTTGACACTCACGGTCGAACATAGCAGCGTTGGTCAAACATGACACTCTGGATCGAACATGACAGTCACGGTCGAACATAACTCTCAGGGTCGAACATGACACTCACCGTCGAACATAGCAGCGTTTGTCGAAAATGACAGTCACGGTCGAACATGACACTCACCGTCGAACATAGCAGCGTTGGTCGAACATTATACTCACGGTTGAACTTCGCACTCACGGTCGAACATAGCAGCATTGGTCGAACATGACAGTCACGGTCAAACATAACACTCACAGTCGAACTTAGAAGCATTGGTTGAACATTATACTCACGGTCCAACTTGACATTCACGTTCGAACATAGCAGCGTTGGTCGAACATGACAGTCCGGTCGGAGATAACACTCACGGTCGAACACAGCAGCGTTGGTCAAACATGACAGTCACGGTTGAACATAGAAGCATTGGTCGAACATGACAGTCACGGTCGGACATAACACTCACGGTCGAACATAGCAGCGTTGGTCGAACATAGCAGCGTTGGTCGAACATTATACTCACGGTCGAACTTGACACTCACAGTCGAACATAGCAGCGTTGGTTGAACATGACAGTCACGGTCGGACATGGCAGCGTTGGTTAAACATCGCACTCACGGTCGAACATGATACTCACGGTTAAACATAGCAGCGTTGGTCAAACATGACACTAACAGTCGAACATGACAGTCACAGTCGAACATAACACTCACGGTCGAACATTACACTCACGGTAGAACTTAGCAGCGTTGGTGGAACATGACAGTCACAGTCGAACATGACAGTCACAGTCGAACATAGCAACGTTTGCTCCAACAAGACACTCACGGTCGAACATGACACTCACTGTCGAACATTACCCTCACAGTCGAACATAGCAGCGTTGGTAAAAACATGACAGTCACGGTCAGAAACAACAGTCACGGTCAGAAAAAACAGTCACGATCGAACATGACAGTCACGGTCGAACATAGCAGCGTTGGTCGAACATGACAGTCACGGTCGAACATGACAGTCACGGTCAAACATGACACTGACGGTCAAACATAGCAGCGTTGGTCGAACATGACAATAATGGTCGAACATAACACTCACGGTCGAACATAGCAGCGTTGTTCGAACATTATACTCACGGTCGAACTTGACACTCACGGTCAAACATAGCAGCGTTGGTCAAACATGACACTGACGGTCAAACATAGCAGCGTTGGTCGAACATGACACTCACGGTCGAACATGACAGTCAAGGTTAAACATGACACTCACGGTCGAACACAGCAGCACTGGTTGAACATAACACTCACGGTCGAACATGACACTCACGGTCGAACATAGCAGCGTTGGTTGAACATAACACTCTGGATCGAACATGACAGTCACGGTCGAACATAACTCTCAGGGTTGAACATGACACTCACGGTCGAACATAGCAGCGTTGGTCGAACATGACAGTCACGGTCGGACATGGCAGCATTGGTTAAACATTACACTCACGGTCGATCATGATACTCACGGTCAAACATAGCAGCGTTGGTCAAACATGACAGTCACGGTTGAAAATAACACTCACAGTCGAACATAGAAGCATTGGTCGAACTTTATACTCACGGTCGAACTTGACTCTCACGTTCGAACATAGCAGCGTTGGTCAAACATGACAGTCACGGTCGAACATGACACTCACGGTCGAACATAGAAGAATTGGTCGAACATTACTATCACGGTCGAACTTGACAGTCACAGTTGAACATAGCAGCGTTGGTCGAACATGACAGTCACGGTCGAACATGACACTGACAGTCAAACATAGCAGCGTTGGTCGAAATGACAATAACGGTCGAATATAACACTCACGGTCGAACATAGCAGCGTTGGTCGAACATTATACTCACGGTCGAACTTGACACTCACGGTCGAACATAGCAGCGTTGGTCAAACATGACACTGACGGTCAAACATAGCAGCGTTGGTCGAACATGACAATCACAGTCGAACATAACACTCACGGTCGAACATAGCAGCGTTGGTCGAACATCATACTCACGGTCAAACTTTACACTCACGGTCGAACATAGCAGCGTTGGTTGAACATGACAGTCACGGTTGGACATGGCAGCGTTGGTTAAACATAAAACTCACGGTCGAACATGATACTCACGGTCGAACAAGACACTCACGGTCGAACATGACACTCACGGTCGAACAAGACACTCACGGTCGAACAAGACACTCACGGTTGAACAAGACAGTCACGGTCGAACATGACACTCACTGTCGAACATTACCCTCACAGTCGAACATAGCAGCGTTGGTAAAACATGACAGTCACGGTCAGAAACAACAGTCACGGTAAGAAAAAACAGTCACGATCGAACATGACAGTCACGGTCGAACATAGCAGCGTTGGTCGAACATGACAGTCACGGTCGAACATGACAGTCACGGTCGAACATGACACTGACGGTCGAACATGGCAGGGTTGGTCGAACATTATACTCACGGTCGAAAATGAGACTCACGGTCGAACATAGCAGCGTTGGTCAAACATGACACTGACGGTCAAACATAGCAGCGTTGGTCGAACATGACAATCACGGTCGAACATAACACTCACGGTCGAACATAGCAGCGTTGGTCGAACATCATACTCTCTGTCGAACTTGACACTCACGGTCGAACATAGCAGCGTTGGTTGAATATGACAATCACGGTTGGACATGGCAGCGTTGGTTAAACATAAAACTCACGGTCGAACATGATACTCACGGTCGAACAAGACACTCACGGTCAAACATGACACTCACGGTAGAACTTAGCAGCGTTGGTGGAACATGACAGTCACGGTCGAACATGACAGTCACAGTTGAACATAGCAACGTTTGCTCCAACATGACACTCACGGTCGAACATGACACTCACTGTCGAACATTACCCTCACAGTCGAACATAGCAGCGTTGGTAAAACATGACAGTCACGGTCAGAAACAACAGTCACGGTCAGAAAAAACAGTCACGATCGAACATGACAGTCACGGTCGAACATAGCAGCGTTGGTCGAACATGACAGTCACAGTCGAAAATGACAGTCACGGTCGAAAATGACAGTCACGGTCGAACATGACACTGACGGTCAAACATAGCAGCGTTGGTCGAACATGACAATAACGGTCGAACATAACACTCACGGTCGAATATAGCAGCGTTGGTCGAACATTATACTCACGGTCGAACTTGACACTCACGGTCGAACATAGCAGCGTTGGTCAAACATGACACTGACGGTCAAACATAGCAGCGTTGGTCGAACATGACACTCACGGTCGAACATGACAGTCAAGGTTAGACATGACACTCACGGTCGAACACAGCAGCACTGGTTGAACATAACACTCACGGTCGAACATGACACTCACGGTCGAACATAGCAGCGTTGGTTGAACATAACACTCTGGATCGAACATGACAGTCACGGTCGAACATAACTCTCAGGGTCGAACATGACACTCACCGTCGAACATAGCAGCATTGGTCGAACAGGACAGTCACGGTCGAACATGACACTCATGCTGAACATAGCAGCGTTGGTCGAACATGACAGTCACAGTCGGACATGGCAGCATTGGTTAAACATGACACTCACGGTCAAACATAGCAGCGTTGGTCAAACATGATAGTCACGGTCGAAAATAACACTCACAGTCGAACATAGAAGCATTGGTCGAACTTTATACTCACAGTCGAACTTGACACTCACGTTCGAACATAGCAGCGTTGGTCGAACATGACAGTCACGGTCGAACATGATACACACAGTCAAACATAGCAGCGTTGGTCAAACATGACACTCACGGTCGAACATGACACTCACGGTCGAACATAGAAGAATTGGTCGAACATTACTATCACGGTCGAACTTGACACTCACAGTTGAACATAGCAGCGTTGGTCGAACATGACAGTCACGGTCGAAAATGACACTGACGGTCAAACATAGCAGCGTTGGTCGAACATGACAATAACGGTCGAACATAACACTCACGGTCGAACATAGCAGCGTTGGTCGAACATTATACTCACGGTCGAACTTGACACTCACGGTCGAACACAGCAGCGTTGGTCAAACATGACACTGACGGTCAAACATAGCAGCGTTGGTCGAACATGACAATCACAGTCGAACATAACACTCACGGTCGAACATAGCAGCGTTGGTCGAACATCATACTCACGGTCGAACTTGACACTCACGGTCGAACATAGCAGCGTTGGTTGAACATGACAGTCACGGTTGGACATGGCAGCGTTGATTAACCATAAAACTAACGGTCGAACATGATACTCACGGTCGAACAAGACACTCACGGTCGAACATGACACTCACGGTCGAACAAGACACTCACGGTCGAACAAGACACTCACGGTTGAACAAGACAGTCACGGTCGAACATGACACTCACTGTCGAACATTACCCTCACAGTCGAACATAGCAGCGTTGGTAAAACATGACAGTCAGGGTCAGAAACAACAGTCAGGGTCAGAAAAAACTGTCACGATCGAACATGACAGTCACGGTCGAACATAGCAGCGTTGGTTGAACATGACAGTCACGGTCGAACATGACAGTCACGGTCGGACATGACCCTGACGGTCAAACATAGCAGCGTTGGTCGAACATGACAATAACGGTCGAACATAACGCTCACGGTCAAACATAGCAGCGTTGGTCGAACATTATACTCACGGTCGAACTTGACACTCACGGTCGAACATAGCAGCGTTGGTCAAACATGACACTGACGGTCAAACATAGCAGCGTTGGTCGAACATGACAATCACGGTCGAACATAACACTCACGGTCGAACATAGCAGCGTTGGTCGAACATCATACTCACTGTCGAACTTGACACTCACGGTCGAACATAGCAGCGTTGATTGAACATGACAGTCACGGTAGGACATGGCAGCGTTGGTTAAACATAAAACTCACGGTCGAACATGATACTCACGGTCGAACAAGACACTCACGGTCGAACATGACACTCACGGTCGAACAAGACACTCACGGTCGAACAAGACACTCACGGTTGAACAAGACAGTCACGGTCGAACATTACACTCACTGTCGAACATTACCCTCACAGTCGAACATAGCAGCGTTGGTAAAACATGACAGTCACGGTCAGAAAAAACAGTCACGATCAAACATGACAGTCACGGTCGAACATAGCAGCGTTGGTCGAACATGACAGTCACGGTCGAACATGACAGTCATGGTCGAACATAGAAGTGTTGGTCGAACACGACAGTCATGGTCGAAAAGACACTCACGGTGGAACATAGCAGCGTTGGTCAAACATGATAGTCACGGTCGAACATGACACTGACGGTCAAACATGACAGTCACGGTCAAACATGACAGTCACAGTCGAACATAGCAATGTTTGCTCCAACATGACACTCACGGTCGAACATGACACTCACGGTCGAACATGACAGTCAAGGTTAAACATGACACTCACGGTCGAACATAGCAGCACTGGTTGAACATAACACTCACAGTCGAACATGACACTCACGGTCGAACATAGCAGCGTTGGTTGAACATAACACTCTGGATCGAACATGACAGTCACAGTCGAACATAACTCTCAGGGTCGAACCTGACACTCACCTTCGAACATAGCAGCGTTGGTCAAACATGACACTCACAGTCGAACATGACAGTCACAGTCGAACATAACACTCAAGGTCGAACATGACGCTCACGGTAGAACTTAGCAGCGTTGGTGGAACATGACAGTCACGGTCGAACATGACACTTACAATCTGACATGACAGTCAGGGTCGGAAACAACAGTCACGGTCGGAAACAACAGTAACGTTGGAAAATGACAGTCACGGTCGAACATTACCCTCACAGTCGAACATAGCAGCGTTGGTAAAACATGACAGTCACGGTCAGAAACAACAGTCACGGTCAGAAAAAACAGTCACGATCGAACATGACAGTCACGGTCGAACATAGCAGCGTTGGTCGAACATGACAGTAACAGTCGAAAATGACAGTCACGGTCGAACATGACACTGACGGTCAAACATAGCAGCGTTGGTCGAACATGACAATAACGGTCGAACATAACACTCACGGTCGAACATAGCAGCGTTGGTCGAACATTATACTCACGGTCGAACTTGACACTCACGGTCGAACATAGCAGCGTTGGTCAAACATGACACTGACGGTCAAACATAGCAGCGTTGGTCGAACATGACAATCACGGTCGAACATAACACTCACGGTCGAACATAGCAGCGTTGGTAACATCATACTCACTGTCGAACTTGACACTCACGGTCGAACATAGCAGCGTTGATTGAACATGACAGTCACGGTTGGACATGGCAGCGTTGGTTAAACATAAAACTCACGGTCGAACATGATACTCACGGTCGAACAAGACACTCACGGTCGAACATGACACTCACGGTCGAACAAGACACTCACGGTCGAACAAGACACTCACGGTTGAACAAGACAGTCACGGTCGAACATAGCAGCGTTGGTCGAACATTATACTCACGGTCGGACTTGACACTCACGGTCGAACATAGCAGCGTTGGTCAAACATGACAATCACGGTCGAACATAACACTCACGGTCGAACATAGCAGCGTTGGTCGAACATCATACTCACGGTCGAACATGATACTCACGGTCGAACAAGACACTCACGGTCGAACATGACACTCACGGTCGAACCAGACACTCACGGTCGAACAAGACACTCACGGTCGAACATTACCCTCACAGTCGAACATAGCAACGTTGGTAAAACATGACAGTCACAGTCAGAAACAACAGTCACGGTCAGAAAAAACAGTCACGATCGAACATGACAGTCATGGTCGAACATAGCAGCGTTGATCGAACAAGACAGTCACTGTCGAACATGACAGTCACGGTCGAACATGACACTGACGGTCAAACATAGCAGCATTGGTCGAACATGACAATAACGGTCAAACATAACACTCACGGTCGAACATAGCAGCGTTGGTCGAACATTATACTCACGGTCGAACTTGACACTCACGGTCGAACATAGCAGCGTTGGTCAAACATGACACTCTGGATCGAACATGACAGTCACGGTCGAACATAACTCTCAGGGTCGAACATGACACTCACCGTCGAACATAGCAGCGTTTGTCGAAAATGACAGTCACGGTCGAACATGACACTCACCGTCGAACATAGCAGCGTTGGTCGAACATTATACTCACGGTTGAACTTCGCACTCACGGTCGAACATAGCAGCATTGGTCGAACATGACAGTCACGGTCAAACATAACACTCACAGTCGAACTTAGAAGCATTGGTTGAACATTATACTCACGGTCCAACTTGACATTCACGTTCGAACATAGCAGCGTTGGTCGAACATGACAGTCCGGTCGGAGATAACACTCACGGTCGAACACAGCAGCGTTGGTCAAACATGACAGTCACGGTTGAACATAGAAGCATTGGTCGAACATGACAGTCACGGTCGGACATAACACTCACGGTCGAACATAGCAGCGTTGGTCGAACATAGCAGCGTTGGTCGAACATTATACTCACGGTCGAACTTGACACTCACAGTCGAACATAGCAGCGTTGGTTGAACATGACAGTCACGGTCGGACATGGCAGCGTTGGTTAAACATCGCACTCACGGTCGAACATGATACTCACGGTTAAACATAGCAGCGTTGGTCAAACATGACACTAACAGTCGAACATGACAGTCACAGTCGAACATAACACTCACGGTCGAACATTACACTCACGGTAGAACTTAGCAGCGTTGGTGGAACATGACAGTCACAGTCGAACATGACAGTCACAGTCGAACATAGCAACGTTTGCTCCAACAAGACACTCACGGTCGAACATGACACTCACTGTCGAACATTACCCTCACAGTCGAACATAGCAGCGTTGGTAAAAACATGACAGTCACGGTCAGAAACAACAGTCACGGTCAGAAAAAACAGTCACGATCGAACATGACAGTCACGGTCGAACATAGCAGCGTTGGTCGAACATGACAGTCACGGTCGAACATGACAGTCACGGTCAAACATGACACTGACGGTCAAACATAGCAGCGTTGGTCGAACATGACAATAATGGTCGAACATAACACTCACGGTCGAACATAGCAGCGTTGTTCGAACATTATACTCACGGTCGAACTTGACACTCACGGTCAAACATAGCAGCGTTGGTCAAACATGACACTGACGGTCAAACATAGCAGCGTTGGTCGAACATGACACTCACGGTCGAACATGACAGTCAAGGTTAAACATGACACTCACGGTCGAACACAGCAGCACTGGTTGAACATAACACTCACGGTCGAACATGACACTCACGGTCGAACATAGCAGCGTTGGTTGAACATAACACTCTGGATCGAACATGACAGTCACGGTCGAACATAACTCTCAGGGTTGAACATGACACTCACGGTCGAACATAGCAGCGTTGGTCGAACATGACAGTCACGGTCGGACATGGCAGCATTGGTTAAACATTACACTCACGGTCGATCATGATACTCACGGTCAAACATAGCAGCGTTGGTCAAACATGACAGTCACGGTTGAAAATAACACTCACAGTCGAACATAGAAGCATTGGTCGAACTTTATACTCACGGTCGAACTTGACTCTCACGTTCGAACATAGCAGCGTTGGTCGAACATGACAGTCACGGTCGAACATGATACACACGGTCAAACATAGCAGCGTTGGTCAAACATGACAGTCACGGTCGAACATGACACTCACGGTCGAACATAGAAGAATTGGTCGAACATTACTATCACGGTCGAACTTGACAGTCACAGTTGAACATAGCAGCGTTGGTCGAACATGACAGTCACGGTCGAACATGACACTGACAGTCAAACATAGCAGCGTTGGTCGAAATGACAATAACGGTCGAATATAATACTCACGGTCGAACATAGCAGCGTTGGTCGAACATTATACTCACGGTCGAACTTGACACTCACGGTCGAACATAGCAGCGTTGGTCAAACATGACACTGACGGTCAAACATAGCAGCGTTGGTCGAACATGACAATCACAGTCGAACATAACACTCACGGTCGAACATAGCAGCGTTGGTCGAACATCATACTCACGGTCAAACTTTACACTCACGGTCGAACATAGCAGCGTTGGTTGAACATGACAGTCACGGTTGGACATGGCAGCGTTGGTTAAACATAAAACTCACGGTCGAACATGATACTCACGGTCGAACAAGACACTCACGGTCGAACATGACACTCACGGTCGAACAAGACACTCACGGTCGAACAAGACACTCACGGTTGAACAAGACAGTCACGGTCGAACATGACACTCACTGTCGAACATTACCCTCACAGTCGAACATAGCAGCGTTGGTAAAACATGACAGTCACGGTCAGAAACAACAGTCACGGTAAGAAAAAACAGTCACGATCGAACATGACAGTCACGGTCGAACATAGCAGCGTTGGTCGAACATGACAGTCACGGTCGAACATGACAGTCACGGTCGAACATGACACTGACGGTCGAACATGGCAGGGTTGGTCGAACATTATACTCACGGTCGAAAATGAGACTCACGGTCGAACATAGCAGCGTTGGTCAAACATGACACTGACGGTCAAACATAGCAGCGTTGGTCGAACATGACAATCACGGTCGAACATAACACTCACGGTCGAACATAGCAGCGTTGGTCGAACATCATACTCTCTGTCGAACTTGACACTCACGGTCGAACATAGCAGCGTTGGTTGAATATGACAATCACGGTTGGACATGGCAGCGTTGGTTAAACATAAAACTCACGGTCGAACATGATACTCACGGTCGAACAAGACACTCACGGTCAAACATGACACTCACGGTAGAACTTAGCAGCGTTGGTGGAACATGACAGTCACGGTCGAACATGACAGTCACAGTTGAACATAGCAACGTTTGCTCCAACATGACACTCACGGTCGAACATGACACTCACTGTCGAACATTACCCTCACAGTCGAACATAGCAGCGTTGGTAAAACATGACAGTCACGGTCAGAAACAACAGTCACGGTCAGAAAAAACAGTCACGATCGAACATGACAGTCACGGTCGAACATAGCAGCGTTGGTCGAACATGACAGTCACAGTCGAAAATGACAGTCACGGTCGAAAATGACAGTCACGGTCGAACATGACACTGACGGTCAAACATAGCAGCGTTGGTCGAACATGACAATAACGGTCGAACATAACACTCACGGTCGAATATAGCAGCGTTGGTCGAACATTATACTCACGGTGGAACTTGACACTCACGGTCGAACATAGCAGCGTTGGTCAAACATGACACTGACGGTCAAACATAGCAGCGTTGGTCGAACATGACACTCACGGTCGAACATGACAGTCAAGGTTAGACATGACACTCACGGTCGAACACAGCAGCACTGGTTGAACATAACACTCACGGTCGAACATGACACTCACGGTCGAACATAGCAGCGTTGGTTGAACATAACACTCTGGATCGAACATGACAGTCACGGTCGAACATAACTCTCAGGGTCGAACATGACACTCACCGTCGAACATAGCAGCATTGGTCGAACAGGACAGTCACGGTCGAACATGACACTCATGCTGAACATAGCAGCGTTGGTCGAACATGACAGTCACGGTCGGACATGGCAGCATTGGTTAAACATGACACTCACGGTCAAACATAGCAGCGTTGGTCAAACATGATAGTCACGGTCGAAAATAACACTCACAGTCGAACATAGAAGCATTGGTCGAACTTTATACTCACAGTCGAACTTGACACTCACGTTCGAACATAGCAGCGTTGGTCGAACATGACAGTCACGGTCGAACATGATACACACAGTCAAACATAGCAGCGTTGGTCAAACATGACACTCACGGTCGAACATGACACTCACGGTCGAACATAGAAGAATTGGTCGAACATTACTATCACGGTCGAACTTGACACTCACAGTTGAACATAGCAGCGTTGGTCGAACATGACAGTCACGGTCGAAAATGACACTGACGGTCAAACATAGCAGCGTTGGTCGAACATGACAATAACGGTCGAACATAACACTCACGGTCGAACATAGCAGCGTTGGTCGAACATTATACTCACGGTCGAACTTGACACTCACGGTCGAACACAGCAGCGTTGGTCAAACATGACACTGACGGTCAAACATAGCAGCGTTGGTCGAACATGACAATCACAGTCGAACATAACACTCACGGTCGAACATAGCAGCGTTGGTCGAACATCATACTCACGGTCGAACTTGACACTCACGGTCGAACATAGCAGCGTTGGTTGAACATGACAGTCACGGTTGGACATGGCAGCGTTGATTAACCATAAAACTAACGGTCGAACATGATACTCACGGTCGAACAAGACACTCACGGTCGAACATGACACTCACGGTCGAACAAGACACTCACGGTCGAACAAGACACTCACGGTTGAACAAGACAGTCACGGTCGAACATGACACTCACTGTCGAACATTACCCTCACAGTCGAACATAGCAGCGTTGGTAAAACATGACAGTCAGGGTCAGAAACAACAGTCAGGGTCAGAAAAAACTGTCACGATCGAACATGACAGTCACGGTCGAACATAGCAGCGTTGGTTGAACATGACAGTCACGGTCGAACATGACAGTCACGGTCGGACATGACCCTGACGGTCAAACATAGCAGCGTTGGTCGAACATGACAATAACGGTCGAACATAACGCTCACGGTCAAACATAGCAGCGTTGGTCGAACATTATACTCACGGTCGAACTTGACACTCACGGTCGAACATAGCAGCGTTGGTCAAACATGACACTGACGGTCAAACATAGCAGCGTTGGTCGAACATGACAATCACGGTCGAACATAACACTCACGGTCGAACATAGCAGCGTTGGTCGAACATCATACTCACTGTCGAACTTGACACTCACGGTCGAACATAGCAGCGTTGATTGAACATGACAGTCACGGTAGGACATGGCAGCGTTGGTTAAACATAAAACTCACGGTCGAACATGATACTCACGGTCGAACAAGACACTCACGGTCGAACATGACACTCACGGTCGAACAAGACACTCACGGTCGAACAAGACACTCACGGTTGAACAAGACAGTCACGGTCGAACATTACACTCACTGTCGAACATTACCCTCACAGTCGAACATAGCAGCGTTGGTAAAACATGACAGTCACGGTCAGAAAAAACAGTCACGATCAAACATGACAGTCACGGTCGAACATAGCAGCGTTGGTCGAACATGACAGTCACGGTCGAACATGACAGTCATGGTCGAACATAGAAGTGTTGGTCGAACACGACAGTCATGGTCGAAAAGACACTCACGGTGGAACATAGCAGCGTTGGTCAAACATGATAGTCACGGTCGAACATGACACTGACGGTCAAACATGACAGTCACGGTCAAACATGACAGTCACAGTCGAACATAGCAATGTTTGCTCCAACATGACACTCACGGTCGAACATGACACTCACGGTCGAACATGACAGTCAAGGTTAAACATGACACTCACGGTCGAACATAGCAGCACTGGTTGAACATAACACTCACAGTCGAACATGACACTCACGGTCGAACATAGCAGCGTTGGTTGAACATAACACTCTGGATCGAACATGACAGTCACAGTCGAACATAACTCTCAGGGTCGAACCTGACACTCACCTTCGAACATAGCAGCGTTGGTCAAACATGACACTCACAGTCGAACATGACAGTCACAGTCGAACATAACACTCAAGGTCGAACATGACGCTCACGGTAGAACTTAGCAGCGTTGGTGGAACATGACAGTCACGGTCGAACATGACACTTACAATCTGACATGACAGTCAGGGTCGGAAACAACAGTCACGGTCGGAAACAACAGTAACGTTGGAAAATGACAGTCACGGTCGAACATTACCCTCACAGTCGAACATAGCAGCGTTGGTAAAACATGACAGTCACGGTCAGAAACAACAGTCACGGTCAGAAAAAACAGTCACGATCGAACATGACAGTCACGGTCGAACATAGCAGCGTTGGTCGAACATGACAGTAACAGTCGAAAATGACAGTCACGGTCGAACATGACACTGACGGTCAAACATAGCAGCGTTGGTCGAACATGACAATAACGGTCGAACATAACACTCACGGTCGAACATAGCAGCGTTGGTCGAACATTATACTCACGGTCGAACTTGACACTCACGGTCGAACATAGCAGCGTTGGTCAAACATGACACTGACGGTCAAACATAGCAGCGTTGGTCGAACATGACAATCACGGTCGAACATAACACTCACGGTCGAACATAGCAGCGTTGGTAACATCATACTCACTGTCGAACTTGACACTCACGGTCGAACATAGCAGCGTTGATTGAACATGACAGTCACGGTTGGACATGGCAGCGTTGGTTAAACATAAAACTCACGGTCGAACATGATACTCACGGTCGAACAAGACACTCACGGTCGAACATGACACTCACGGTCGAACAAGACACTCACGGTCGAACAAGACACTCACGGTTGAACAAGACAGTCACGGTCGAACATGACACTCACTGTCGAACATTACCCTCACAGTCCAACATAGCAGCGTTGGTAAAACATGACAGTCACGGTCAGAAAAAACAGTCACGATCAAACATGACAGTCACGGTCGAACATAGCAGCGTTGGTAGAACATGACAGTCACGGTTTAACATGACAGTCATGGTCGAACATAGAAGTGTTGGTCGAACACGACAGTCACGGTCGAAAAGACACTCACGGTGGAACATAGCAGCGTTGGTCAAACATGATAGTCACGGTCGAACATGACACTGACGGTCAAACATGACAGTCACGGTCAAACATGACAGTCACAGTCGAACATAGCAATGTTTGCTCCAACATGACACTCACGGTCGAACATGACACTCACGGTCGAACATGACAGTCAAGGTTAAACATGACACTCACGGTCGAACATAGCAGCACTGGTTGAACATAACACTCACAGTCGAACATGACACTCACGGTCGAACATAGCAGCGTTGGTTGAACATAACACTCTGGATCGAACATGACAGTCACGGTCGAACATAACTCTCAGGGTCGAACCTGACACTCACCTTCGAACATAGCAGCGTTGGTCAAACATGACACTCACAGTCGAACATGACAGTCACAGTCGAACATAACACTCAAGGTCGAACATGACGCTCACGGTAGAACTTAGCAGCGTTGGTGGAACATGACAGTCACGGTCGAACATGACACTTACAATCTGACATGACAGTCAGGGTCGGAAACAACAGTCACGGTCGGAAACAACAGTAACGGTGGAAAATGACAGTCACGGTCGAACATTACCCTCACAGTCGAACATAGCAGCGTTGGTAAAACATGACAGTCACGGTCAGAAACAACAGTCACGGTCAGAAAAAACAGTCACGATCGAACATGACAGTCACGGTCGAACATAGCAGCGTTGGTCGAACATGACAGTCACAGTCGAAAATGACAGTCACGGTCGAACATGACACTGACGGTCAAACATAGCAGCGTTGGTCGAACATGACAATAACGGTCGAACATAACACTCACGGTCGAACATAGCAGCGTTGGTCGAACATTATACTCACGGTCGAACTTGACACTCACGGTCGCCATAGCAGCGTTGGTCAAACATGACACTGACGGTCAAACATAGCAGCGTTGGTCGAACATGACACTCACGGTCGAACATGACAGTCAAGGTTAGACATGACACTCACGGTCGAACACAGCAGCACTGGTTGAACATAACACTCACGGTCGAACATGACACTCACGGTCGAACATAGCAGCGTTGGTTGAACATAACACTCTGGATCGAACATGACAGTCACGGTCGAACATAACTCTCAGGGTCGAACATGACACTCACCGTCGAACATAGCAGCGTTGGTCGAACATGACAGTCACGGTCGAACATGACACTCATGCTGAACATAGCAGCGTTGGTCGAACATGACAGTCACGGTCGGACATGGCAGCATTGGTTAAACATTACACTCACGGTCGACCATGATACTCACGGTCAAACATAGCAGCGTTGGTCAAACATGACAGTCACGGTCGAAAATAACACTCACAGTCGAACATAGAAGCATTGGTCGAACTTTATACTCACAGTCGAACTTGACACTCACGTTCGAACATAGCAGCGTTGGTCGAACATGACAGTCACGGTCGAACATGACACTCACGGTCGAACATAGAAGAATTGGTCGAACATTACTATCACGGTCGAACTTGACACTCACAGTTGAACATAGCAGCGTTGGTCGAACATGACAGTCACGGTCGAACATGACACTGACGGTCAAACATAGCATGTTGGTCGAACATGACAATAACGGTCGAACATAACACTCACGGTCGAACATAGCAGCGTTGGTCGAACATTATACTCACGGTCGAACTTGACACTCACGGTCGAACACAGCAGCGTTGGTCAAACATGACACTGACGGTCAAACATAGCAGCGTTGGTCGAACATGACAATCACAGTCGAACATAACACTCACGGTCGAACATAGCAGCGTTGGTCGAACATCATACTCACGGTCGAACTTGACACTCACGGTCGAACATAGCAGCGTTGGTTGAACCTGACAGTCACGGTTGGACATGGCAGCGTTGATTAACCATAAATCTCACGGTCGAACATGATACTCACGGTCGAACAAGACACTCACGGTCGAACATGACACTCACGGTCGAACAACACACTCACGGTCGAACATGACGCTCACGGTAGAACTTAGCAGCGTTGGTGGAACATGACAGTCACGGTCGAACATGACACTTACAATCTGACATGACAGTCAGGGTCGGAAACAACAGTCACGGTCGGAAACAAAGGTAACGTTGGAAAATGACAGTCACGGTCGAACATTACCCTCACAGTCGAACATAGCAGCGTTGGTAAAACATGACAGTCACGGTCAGAAACAACAGTCACGGTCAGAAAAAACAGTCACGATCGAACATGGCAGTCACGGTCGAACATAGCAGCGTTGGTTGAACATGACAGTAACAGTCGAAAATGACAGTCACGGTCGAACATGACACTGACGGTCAAACATAGCAGCGTTGGTCGAACATGACAATAACGGTCGAACATAACACTCACGGTCGAACATAGCAGCGTTGGTCGAACATTATACTCACGGTCGAACTTGACACTCACGGTCGAACATAGCAGCGTTGGTCAAACATGACACTGACGGTCAAACATAGCAGCGTTGGTCGAACATGACAATCACGGTCGAACATAACACTCACGGTCGAACATAGCAGCGTTGGTCGAACATCATACTCACTGTCGAACTTGACACTCACGGTCGAACATAGCAGCGTTTATTGAACATGACAGTCACGGTTGGACATGGCAGCGTTGGTTAAACATAAAACTCACGGTCGAACATGATACTCACGGTCGAACAAGACACTCACGGTCGAACATGACACTCACGGTCGAACAAGACACTCACGGTCGAACAAGACACTCACGGTTGAACAAGACAGTCACGGTCGAACATGACACTCACTGTCGAACATTACCCTCACAGTCCAACATAGCAGCGTTGGTAAAACATGACAGTCACGGTCAGAAAAAACAGTCACGATCAAACATGACAGTCACGGTCGAACATAGCAGCGTTGGTAGAACATGACAGTCACGGTTGAACATGACAGTCATGGTCGAACATAGAAGTGTTGGTCGAACACGACAGTCACGGTCGAAAAGACACTCACGGTGGAACATAGCAGCGTTGGTCAAACATGATAGTCACGGTCGAACATGACACTGAAGGTCAAACATGACAGTCACGGTCAAACATGACAGTCACAGTCGAACATAGCAATGTTTGCTCCAACATGACACTCACGGTCGAACATGACACTCACGGTCGAACATGACAGTCAAGGTTAAACATGACACTCACGGTCGAACATAGCAGCACTGGTTGAACATAACACTCACAGTCGAACATGACACTCACGGTCGAACATAGCAGCGTTGGTTGAACATAACACTCTGGATCGAACATGACAGTCACGGTCGAACATAACTCTCAGGGTCGAACCTGACACTCACCTTCGAACATAGCAGCGTTGGTCAAACATGACACTCACAGTCGAACATGACAGTCACAGTCGAACATAACACTCAAGGTCGAACATGACGCTCACGGTAGAACTTAGCAGCGTTGGTGGAACATGACAGTCACGGTCGAACATGACACTTACAATCTGACATGACAGTCAGGGTCGGAAACAACAGTCACGTTTGGAAACAACAGTAACGGTGGAAAATGACAGTCACGGTCGAACATTACCCTCACAGTCGAACATAGCAGCGTTGGTAAAACATGACAGTCACGGTCAGAAACAACAGTCACGGTCAGAAAAAACAGTCACGATCGAACATGACAGTCACGGTCGAACATAGCAGCGTTGGTCGAACATGACAGTCACAGTCGAAAATGACAGTCACGGTCGAACATGACACTGACGGTCAAACATAGCAGCGTTGGTCGAACATGACAATAACGGTCGAACATAACACTCACGGTCGAACATAGCAGCGTTGGTCGAACATTATACTCACGGTCGAACTTGACACTCACGGTCGCCATAGCAGCGTTGGTCAAACATGACACTGACGGTCAAACATAGCAGCGTTGGTCGAACATGACACTCACGGTCGAACATGACAGTCAAGGTTAGACATGACACTCACGGTCGAACACAGCAGCACTGGTTGAACATAACACTCACGGTCGAACATGACACTCACGGTCGAACATAGCAGCGTTGGTTGAACATAACACTCTGGATCGAACATGACAGTCACGGTCGAACATAACTCTCAGGGTCGAACATGACACTCACCGTCGAACATAGCAGCGTTGGTCGAACATGACAGTCACGGTCGAACATGACACTCATGCTGAACATAGCAGCGTTGGTCGAACATGACAGTCACGGTCGGACATGGCAGCATTGGTTAAACATTACACTCACGGTCGACCATGATACTCACGGTCAAACATAGCAGCGTTGGTCAAACATGACAGTCACGGTCGAAAATAACACTCACAGTCGAACATAGAAGCATTGGTCGAACTTTATACTCACAGTCGAACTTGACACTCACGTTCGAACATAGCAGCGTTGGTCGAACATGACAGTCACGGTCGAACATGACACTCACGGTCGAACATAGAAGAATTGGTCGAACATTACTATAACGGTCGAACTTGACACTCACAGTTGAACATAGCAGCGTTGGTCGAACATGACAGTCACGGTCGAACATGACACTGACGGTCAAACATAGCATGTTGGTCGAACATGACAATAACGGTCGAACATAACACTCACGGTCGAACATAGCAGCGTTGGTCGAACATTATACTCACGGTCGAACTTGACACTCACGGTCGAACACAGCAGCGTTGGTCAAACATGACACTGACGGTCAAACATAGCAGCGTTGGTCGAACATGACAATCACAGTCGAACATAACACTCACGGTCGAACATAGCAGCGTTGGTCGAACATCATACTCACGGTCGAACTTGACACTCACGGTCGAACATAGCAGCGTTGGTTGAACCTGACAGTCACGGTTGGACATGGCAGCGTTGATTAACCATAAATCTCACGGTCGAACATGATACTCACGGTCGAACAAGACACTCACGGTCGAACATGACACTCACGGTCGAACAACACACTCACGGTCGAACAAGACACTCACGGTTGAACAAGACAGTCACGGTCGAACATGACACTCACTGTCGAACATTACCCTCACAGTCGAACATAGCAGCGTTGGTAAAACATGACAGTCAGGGTCAGAAACAACAGTCAGGGTCAGAAAAAACTGTCACGATCGAACATGACAGTCACGGTCGAACATAGCAGCGTTGGTTGAACATGACAGTCACGGTCGAACATGACAGTCACGGTCGAACATGACACTGACGGTCAAACATAGCAGCGTTGGTCGAACATGACAATAACGGTCGAACATAACACTCACGGTCGAACATAGCAGCGTTGGTCGAACATTATACTCACGGTCGAACTTGACACTCACGGTCGAACATAGCAGCGTTGGTCAAACATGACACTGACGGTCAAACATAGCAGCGTTGGTCGAACATGACAATCACGGTCGAACATAACACTCACGGTCGAACATAGCAGCGTTGGTCGAACATCATACTCACGGTCGAACTTGACACTCACGGTCGAACATAGCAGCGTTGATTGAACATGACAGTCACGGTTGGACATGGCAGCGTTGGTTAAACATAAAACTCACGGTCGAACATGATACTCACGGTCGAACAAGACACTCACGGTCGAACATGACACTCACGGTCGAACAAGACACTCACGGTCGAACAAGACACTCACGGTTGAACAAGACAGTCACGGTCGAACATGACACTCACTGTCGAACATTACCCTCACAGTCGAACATAGCAGCGTTGGTAAAACATGACAGTCACGGTCGAACATAGCAGCGTTGGTCGAACATGACAGTCACGGTCGAACATGACAGTCATGGTCGAACATAGAAGTGTTGGTCGAACACGACAGTCACGGTCGAAAAGACACTCACGGTGGAACATAGCAGCGTTGGTCAAACATGATAGTCACGGTCGAACATGACACTGACGGTCAAACATGACAGTCACGGTCAAACATGACAGTCACAGTCGAACATAGCAATGTTTGCTCCAACATGACACTCACGGTCGAAGCTGACACTCACGGTCGAACATGACAGTCAAGGTTAAACATGACACTCACGGTCGAACATAGCAGCACTGGTTGAACATAACACTCACAGTCGAACATGACACTCACGGTCGAATATAGCAGCGTTGGTTGAACATAACACTCTGGATCGAACATGACAGTCACGGTCGAACATAACTCTCAGGGTCGAACATGACACTCACCTTCGAACATAGCAGCGTTGGTCAAACATGACACTCACAGTCGAACATGACAGTCACAGTCGAACATAGCAGCACTGGTTGAACATAACACTCACAGTCGAACATGACACTCACGGTCGAATATAGCAGCGTTGGTTGAACATAACACTCTGGATCGAACATGACAGTCACGGTCGAACATAACTCTCAGGGTCGAACATGACACTCACCTTCGAACATAGCAGCGTTGGTCAAACATGACACTCACAGTCGAACATGACAGTCACAGTCGAACATAACACTCAAGGTCGAACATGACGCTCACGGTAGAACTTAGCAGCGTTGGTGGAACATGACAGTCACGGTCGAACATGACACTTACAATCTGACATGACAGTCAGGGTCGGAAACAACAGTCACGGTCGGAAACAACAGTAACGGTGGAAAATGACAGTCACGGTCGAACATGACACTCCCGGTGGAACATGACACTCAGGGTCAAACATAGCAGCGTTGGTCGAACATGACAATCACGGTCGAACATAACACTCACGGTCGAACATAGCAGCGTTGGTCGAACATGACACTGACGGTCAAACATAGCAGCGTTGGTCGAACATGACAATCACGGTCGAACATAACACTCACGGTCGAACATAGCAGCGTTGGTCGAACATCATACTCACGGTCGAACTTGACACTCACGGTCGAACATAGCAGCGTTGGTTGAACCTGACAGTCACGGTTGGACATGGCAGCGTTGGTTGCACATAAAACTCACGGTCGAACATGATACTCACGGTCGAACAAGACACTCACGGTCGAACGTGTAACTCACGGTCGAACAAGACACTCACGGTCGAACAAGACACTCACGGTTGAACAAGACAGTCACGGTCAAACATGACACTCACTGTCGAACATAGCAGCGTTGGTAAAACATGACAGTCACGGTCAGAAACAACAGTCACGGTCAGAAACAACAGTCATGATCGAACATGACAGTCACGGTCGAACATAACCCTCACGGTCGAACATGACACTCACGGTCGAACATAGCAGCGTTGGTCGAACATGACAGTCACGGTCGAACATGACAGTCATGGTCGAACATAGAAGTGTTGGTCGAACACGACAGTCACGGTCGAAAAGACACTCACGGTGGAACATAGCAGCGTTGGTCAAACATGACAGTCACGGTCGAACATGACACTGATGGTCAAACATGACAGTCATGGTCGAACATGACAGTCACAGTCGAACATAGTAAGGTTGCTCCAACATGACACTCACGGTCGAACATGACACTCACGGTCGAACATGACAGTCAAGGTTAAACATGACACTCACGGTCGAACACAGCAGCACTGGTTGAACATAACACTCAGGGTCGAACATGACACTCACGGTCGAACATAGCAGCGTTGGTTGCACATTACACCCTGGATCGAACATAACAGTTAGGTCGAACATAACTCTCAGGGTCGAACATGACACTCACCGTCGAACATAGCAGCGTTGGTCGAACATGACAGTCACGGTCGAACATGACACTCACCGCCGAACATAGCAGCGTTGGTCGAACATTATACTCACGGTTGAACTTCACACTCACTGTCGAACATAGCAGCGTTGGTCGAACATGACACTCACAGTCGAACTTAGAAGCATTGGTCGAACATTATACTCATGGTCCAACTTGACATTCACCTTCGAACATAGCAGCGTTGGTCGAACATGACAGTCACGGTCGGACATAACACTCACGTTCGAACATAGCGGCGTTGGTCAAACATGACAGTCACGGTTGAACATAGAAGCATTGGTCAAACATTATACTCACGGTCGAACTTGACACTCACGGTCGAATATTGCAGCGTTGGTCGAACATGACAGTCACGGTGGGACATAACACTCACGGTCGAACATAGCAGCGTTGGTCGAACATAGCAGCGTTGGTCGAACATTATACTCACGGTCGAACTTGACACTCACAGTCGAACATAGCAGCGTTTGTTGAACATGACAGTCACGGTCGGACATGGCAGCGTTGGTTAAACATCACACTCACGGTCGAACATCATACTCACGGTCAAACATAGCAGCGTTGGTCAAACATGACACTCACAGTCGAACATGACAGTCACCGTCGAACATAACACTCATGGTCGAACATGACATTCACGGTAGAACTTAGCAGCGTTGGTGGAACATTACAGTCACGGTCGAACATGACACTTACAGTCTGACATGACAGTCAGGGTCGGAAACAACAGTCACGGTCGGAAACAACAGTAACGGTGGAACATGACAGTCACGGTCCAACATGACACTCCCGGTGGAACATGACACTCACGGTCATACATAGCAGCGTTGGTCGAACATGACAATCACGGTCGAACATAACACTCACAGTCGAACATAGCAGCATTGGTCGAACATTATACTCACGGTCGAACTTGACACTCACGGTCGAACATAGCAGCGTTGGTTGAACATGACAGTCACGGTTGGACATGGCAGCGTTGGTTAAACATAACACTCACGGTCGAACATGATACCCACGGTCGAACATAGCAGCGTTGGTCGAACATGACAGTCACGGTCGAACAAGACACTCACGGTCGAACATGACAGTCACGGTCGAACATGACACTCCTGGTCGGACATGACACTCACTGTCGAACATAGCAGCATTGGTTGAACTGGACACTCACTGCGAACATGACCCTCACGGTCGAACATAGCAGCGTTGGTCAAACATGACAGTCACCGTCAGAAACAACAGTCACGGTCAGAAACAACATTCACGATCGAACATGACAGTCACGGTCGAACATGACAGTCATGGTCGAACAGGACACTCACGGTCGAACATAACCCTCACGGTCGAACATAGCAGCGTTGGTCAAACAGGACAGTCACGGTCAGAAACAACAGTCACGGTCAGAAACAACAGTCACGATTGAACATTACAGTCACGGTCGAACATAACAGTCACGGTCGAACATGACACTCACGGTCGAACATGACCCTCACGTTCGAACATAGCAGCGTTGGTCAAACATGACAGTCACGGTCAGAGCCAACAGTCACGGTCAGAAACAACAGTCACGATCGAACATGACAGTCACGGTCGAACATGACAGTCACGGTCAAACATAGCAGCATTGGTTGAACTGGACACTCACTGTCAAACATGACCCTTAAGGTCGAACGTAGCAGCGTTGGTCGAACATTATACTCACGGTCGAACATGATACTCACGGTCGAACAACACACTCACGGTCAAACATGACACTCACGGTCGAACAAGACACTCACGGTCGAACAAGACATTCACGGTTGAACAAGACAGTTACGGTCGAACATGACACTAACTGTCGAACATTACTCTCAAAGTCGAACATAGCAGCGTTGGTAAAACATGACAGTCACGGTCAGAAACAACAGTCACGGTCAGAAACAACAGTCAAGATCGAACATGACAGTCATGGTCGAACATGACACTCACGGTCGAACATGACACTCACGGTCAAACAAGACAGTCACGGTCGAACATGACACTCACGGTTGAACATAACACCCACAGTCGAACATAGCAGCGTTGTTTAAACTCGACACTCACGGTTGAACATGACACTCACGGTCGAACATTGCAGCGTTGGTAAAACATGACAGTCACGGTCGAACATGACCCTCACGGTCGAACATGACACTCACGGTCGAACAAGACACTCACGGTCGAACATAGAAGCGTTGGTCGAACATTAAACTCACGGTCGAACTTGACACTCACGGTCGAACGTAGCAGCGTTGGTCGAACATGACAGTCACGGTCGAACATGACACTAACTATCAAACATAGCAGCGTTGGTCAAACATGACAGTCACGGTCGAACATAACACTCACGGTCGAACATAGCAGCGTTGGTCGAACATTATACTCACGGTCGAACTTGACACTCACGGTCGAACATAGCAGCGTTTGTCGAACATGACAGTCACGGTCGGACATAACACTCACGTTCGAACATAGCAGCGTTGGTCAAACATGACAGTCACGGTTGAACATAGAAGCATTGGTCAAACATTATACTCACGGTCGAACTTGACAGTCACGGTCGAATATTGCAGCGTTGGTCGAACATGACAGTCACAATCGGACATAACACTCACGGTCGAACATAGCAGCGTTGGTCGAACATAGCAGCGTTGGTCGAACATTATACTCACGGTCGAACTTGACACTCACAGTCGAACATAGCAGCGTTTGTTGAACATGACAGTCACGGTCGGACATGGCAGCGTTGGTTAAACATCACACTCACGGTCGAACATCATACTCACGGTCAAACATAGCAGCGTTGGTCAAACATGACACTCACAGTCGAACATGACAGTCACGGTCCAACATGACACTCCCGGTGGAACATGACACTCACGGTCATACATAGCAGCGTTGGTCGAACATGACAATCACGGTCGAACATAACACTCACAGTCGAACATAGCAGCATTGGTCGAACATTATACTCACGGTCGAACTTGACACTCACGGTCGAACATAGCAGCGTTGGTTGAACATGACAGTCACGGTTGGACATGGCAGCGTTGGTTAAACATAACACTCACGGTCGAACATGATACTCACGGTCGAACATAGCAGCGTTGGTCGAACATGACAGTCACGGTCGAACAAGACACTCACGGTCGAACATGACAGTCACGGTCGAACATGACACTCCTGGTCGGACATGACACTCACTGTCGAACATAGCAGCATTGGTTGAACTGGACACTCACTGTCGAACATGACCCTCACGGTCGAACATAGCAGCGTTGGTCAAACATGACAGTCACCGTCAGAAACAACAGTCACGGTCAGAAACAACATTCACGATCGAACATGACAGTCACGGTCGAACATGACAGTCATGGTCGAACAGGACACTCACGGTCGAACATAACCCTCACGGTCGAACATAGCAGCGTTGGTCAAACATGACAGTCACGGTCAGAAACAACAGTCACGGTCAGAAACAACAGTCACGATTGAACATTACAGTCACGGTCGAACATAACAGTCACGGTCGAACATGACACTCACGGTCGAACATGACCCTCACGTTCGAACATAGCAGCGTTGGTCAAACATGACAGTCACGGTCAGAGCCAACAGTCACGGTCAGAAACAACAGTCACGATCGAACATGACAGTCACGGTCGAACATGACAGTCACGGTCGAACATAGCAGCATTGGTTGAACTGGACACTCACTGTCAAACATGACCCTTAAGGTCGAACATAGCAGCGTTGGTCGAACATTATACTCACGGTCGAACATGATACTCACGGTCGAACAACACACTCACGGTCGAACATGACACTCACGGTTGAACAAGACACTCACGGTCGAACAAGACACTCACGGTTGAACAAGACAGTTACGGTCGAACATGACACTAACTATCGAACATTACTCTCAAAGTCGAACATAGCAGCGTTGGTAAAACATGACAGTCACGGTCAGAAACAACAGTCACGGTCAGAAACAACAGTCAAGATCGAACATGACAGTCACGGTCGAACATGACACTCACGGTTGAACATAACACCCACAGTCGAACATAGCAGCGTTGTTTAAACTCGACACTCACGGTTGAACATGACACTCACGGCCGAACATTGCAGCGTTGGTAAAACATGACAGTCACGGTCGAACATGACCCTCACGGTCGAACATGACACTCACGGTCGAACATGACACTCACGGTCGAACATAGAAGCTTTGGTCGAACATTAAACTCACGGTCGAACTTGACACTCACGGTCGAACATAGCAGCGTTTGTCGAACATGACAGTCACGGTCGAACATGACACTAACTATCAAACATAGCAGCGTTGGTCAAAAATGACAGTCACGGTGGAACATAACACTCACGGTCAAACATAGCAGCGTTGGTCGAACATTATACTCACGGTCGAACTTGACACTCACGGTCGAACATAGCAGCGTTGGTCGAACATAACAGTCACGATCGAACATGACAGTCACGGTCGAACATGACACTCACCGTCGAACATGACACTCACGGTTGAACATAGCAGCGTTGGTCAAACATGACAGTCACGGTCGAACATGACACTCACGGTCGAACATGACACTCACGGTCGAACTTGACACTAACGGTCGAACATAGCAGCATTGGTTGAACTGGACACTAACTGTCGAACATGACCCTCACGGTTGAACATAGCAGCGTTGGTCAAACATGACAGCTACGGCCGAACATGACACTCACGTTCAAACATGACAGTCAGGGTCGAATGAGACTCACGGTCGAACACAACAGTCAAGGGTGAACATAACACCTACGGTAGAACATGACACTCATGGTCGAACATGACACCTACGGTCGAACATGACACTCACAGTCGAACATAGCAGCATTGGTCGAAGATAACACTCACAGTCGAATATGACAGTCACAGTCGAACATAACACTCAAGGTCTAACATGACACACACGGTCGAACATAGCAGCGTTGGTGGAACATGTTAGTCACGGTCTAACATGACACTTACAGTCGGACATGACAGTCACAGTCGACAACAACAGTCACGGTCGGAAACAACAGTAATGGTGGAACATTACAGTCAAGGTCGAACATGACACTCCCGGTGGAACATGACACTCACGGTCAAACATAGCAGCGTTCGTCAAACATGATAGTCACGGTCGAACATGACACTCACGGTCGAACATAGCAGCGTTGGTCGAACATGACAGTCACGGCCGAACATGACACTCACGGTCGAACATAGAAGCGTTGGTCGAACATTATACTCACGGTCGAACTTGACACTCACGGTCGAAAATAGCAGCGTTGGTCGAACATGACAGTCACGGTCGAACATGACACTGACGGTCAAACATAGCAGCGTTGGTCGAACATGACAGTCACGGTCGAACATAACACTCACGGTCGAACATAGCAGCGTTGGTAGTACTTTATACTCACGGTCGAACATGACAGTCACGGTCGGAAACAACAGTCACGGTCGGAATTAACAGTCACGATCGAACATGACACTCACGGTCGAACATGACACTCAGGGTCGAACATAGAAGCGTTGGTCGAACATTAAACTCACGGTCGAACTTGACACTCACGGTCGAACATAGCAGCGTTGGTCGAACATGACAGTCACGGTCGAACACGACACTGACTATCAAACATAGCAGCGTTGGTCAAACATGACAGTCACGGTCGAACATAACACTCACGGTCGAACATAGCAGCGTTGGTCGAACATTATACTCACGGTCGAACTTGACACTCACGGTCGAACATAGCAGCGTTGGTCGAACATGACAGTCACGGTTGGAAACAACAGTCACGGTCGGAAACAACAGTCACGATCGAACATGAAAGTCATGGTCGAACATGACACTCACCGTCGAACATGACACTCACGGTTGAACATAGCAGCGTTGGTCAAACACAACAGTCACGATTGAACATTACAGTCACGGTCGAACATAACAGTCACGGTCGAACATGACACTCACGGTCGAACATGACCCTCACGTTCGAACATAGCAGCGTTGGTCAAACATGACAGTCACGGTCAGAGCCAACAGTCACGGTCAGAAACAACAGTCATGATCGAACAAGAAACTCACGGTCGAATGTGACACTCACGGTCGAACTTGACACTAACGGTCGAACATAGCAGCATTGGTTGAACTGGACACTAACGGTCGAACTTGACACTCACGGTCGAACATAGCAGCGTTGGTCGAACATGACAGTCACGGTTGGAAACAACAGTCAAGGTCGGAAACAACAGTCACGATCGAACATGACAGTCACGGTCGAACATGACACTCACCGTCGAACATGACACTCACGGTTGAACATAGCAGCGTTGGTCAAACATGACAGTCACGGTCGAACATGACACTCACGGTCGAACATGACACTCACGGTCGAACTTGACACTAACGGTCGAACATAGCAGCATTGGTTGAACTGGACACTAACTGTCGAACATGACACTCACGGTCGAACATAGCAGCGTTGGTCGAACATTATACTCACGGTCGAACATGACAGTCACGGTCGGAAACAACAGTCACGGTCGGAAATAACAGTCACGATCGAACATGACAGTCACGGTCGAACATGACACTCACGGTCGAACATAACACTCACGGTCGAACATGACACTCAGGGTCCAACATAGAAGCGTTGGTCGAACATTAAACTCACGGTCGAACTTGACACTCACGGTCGAACATAGCAGCGTTGGTCGAACATGACAGTCACGGTCGAACATGACACTGACTATCAAACATAGCAGCGTTGGTCAAACATGACAGTCACGGTCGAACATAACAATCACGGTCGAACATAGCAGCGTTGGTCGAACATTATACTCACGGTCGAACTTGACACTCACTGTCGAACATAGCAGCGTTGGTCGAACATGACAGTCACGGTTGGAAACAACAGTCACGGTCGGAAACAACAGTCACGATCGAACATGACAGTCACGGTCGAACATGACACTCACCGTCGAACATGACACTCACGGTTGAACATAGCAGCGTTGGTCAAACATGACAGTCACGGTCGAACATGACACTCAAGGTCGAACATGACACTCACGGTCGAACTTGACACTAACGGTCGAACATAGCAGCATTGGTTGAACTGGACACTAACTGTCGAACATGACCCTCACGGTTGCACATAGCAGCGTTGGTCAAACATGACAGCTACGGCCGAACATGACACTCACGTTCGAACATGACAGTCAGGGTCGAATGAGACTCACGGTCAAACACAACAGTCAAGTGTGAACATAACACCCACAGTCAAACATAGCAGCGTTGTTTGAACTCGACACTCACGGTCGAACATGACACTCACGGTCGAACATAGCAGCGTTGGTAAAACATGACAGTCACGGTCGAACAAGACACTCACTTTCGAACATGACAGTCACGGTCGAACGAGACTCAGGTTGAACATGACAGTCACGGTCGAACACGACCCTCACGGTCGAACATGACACTTACGGTCGAACATAGCAGCGTTGGTCGAACATGACAGTCAAGATCGAACGTGACACTCACGGTTGAACATAGAAGCGTTGGTTGAACAGGACAGTCACGGTCGAAAAAAACACTCAAGCTCGAACATAGCAGCCTTCGTTGAATATAACACTCACGGTCGAACATGACAATCCCGGTTGAACATAGCAGCGTTGCTCGAACATGACACTGACGGTCGAACATAACAGCCATGGTCGAACTTGACAGTCACGGTCGAACATAACACTCACGGTCGAACATAGCAGCGTTGGTTGAACATAACACTCACGGTTGAACATGACAGTCACGGTCGAACATAACTCTCACGGTCGAACATGACACTCACCGTCGAACATAGCAGCGTTGGTCGAACATGACAGTCATGGCCGAACATAACACTCACGGTTGAACATAGCAGTGTTGGTCGAACATTATACTCACGGTCGAACTTGACACTCACGGTCGAACATAGCGGCGTTGGTCGAACATGACAGTCACAGTCGGAAACAACAGTCACGGTCAGAAACAACAGTCACGATCGAACATGACAGTCACGTTCGAACATGACACTCACGGTCGAACTTGACACTCACGGTCGAACATAGCAGCGTTTGTCGAACATTATACTCACGGTCGAACTTGACACTCACGGTCGAACATAGCAGCGTTGGTCGAACATGACAGTCACGGTTGGAAACAACAGTCACGGTCGGAAACAACAGTCACGATCGAACATGAAAGTCATGGTCGAACATGACACTCACCGTCGAACATGACACTCACGGTTGAACATAGCAGCGTTGGTCAAACACAACAGTCACGATTGAACATTACAGTCACGGTCGAACATAACAGTCACGGTCGAACATGACACTTACGGTCGAACATGACCCTCACGTTCGAACATAGCAGCGTTGGTCAAACATGACAGTCACGGTCAGAGCCAACAGTCACGGTCAGAAACAACAGTCATGATCGAACAAGAAACTCACGGTCGAATGTGACACTCACGGTCGAACTTGACACTAACGGTCGAACATAGCAGCATTGGTTGAACTGGACACTAACGGTCGAACTTGACACTCACGGTCGAACATAGCAGCGTTGGTCGAACATGACAGTCACGGTTGGAAACAACAGTCAAGGTCGGAAACAACAGTCACGATCGAACATGACAGTCACGGTCGAACATGACACTCACCGTCGAACATGACACTCAGGGTTGAACATAGCAGCGTTGGTCAAACATGACAGTCACGGTCGAACATGACACTCACGGTCGAACATGACACTCACGGTCGAACTTGACACTAACGGTCGAACATAGCAGCATTGGTTGAACTGGACACTAACTGTCGAACATGACACTCACGGTCGAACATAGCAGCGTTGGTCGAACATTATACTCACGGTCGAACATGACAGTCACGGTCGGAAACAACAGTCACGGTCGGGAATAACAGTCACGATCGAACATGACAGTCACGGTCGAACATGACACTCACGGTCGAACATGACACTCACGGTCGAACATGACACTCAGGGTCCAACATAGAAGCGTTGGTCGAACATTAAACTCACGGTCGAACTTGACACTCACGGTCGAACATAGCAGCGTTGGTCGAACATGACAGTCACGGTCGAACATGACACTGACTATCAAACATAGCAGCGTTGGTCAAACATGACAGTCACGGTCGAACATAACAATCACGGTCGAACATAGCAGCGTTGGTCGAACATTATACTCACGGTCGAACTTGACACTCACTGTCGAACATAGCAGCGTTGGTCGAACATGACAGTCACGGTTGGAAACAACAGTCAAGGTCGGAAACAACAGTCACGATCGAACATGACAGTCACGGTCGAACATGACACTCACCGTCGAACATGACACTCACGGTTGAACATAGCAGCGTTGGTCAAACATGACAGTCACGGTCGAACATGACACTCAAGGTCGAACATGACACTCACGGTCGAACTTGACACTAACGGTCGAACATAGCAGCATTGGTTGAACTGGACACTAACTGTCGAACATGACCCTCACGGTTGCACATAGCAGCGTTGGTCAAACATGACAGCTACGGCCGAACATGACACTCACGTTCGAACATGACAGTCAGGGTCGAATGAGACTCACGGTCGAACACAACAGTCAAGTGTGAACATAACACCCACAGTCAAACATAGCAGCGTTGTTTGAACTCGACACTCACGGTCGAACATGACACTCACGGTCGAACATAGCAGCGTTGGTAAAACATGACAGTCACGGTCGAACAAGACACTCACTTTCGAACATGACAGTCACGGTCGAACGAGACTCAGGTTGAACATGACAGTCACGGTCGAACACGACCCTCGCGGTCGAACATGACACTTACGGTCGAACATAGCAGCGTTGGTCGAACATGACAGTCAAGATCGAACGTGACACTCACGGTTGAACATAGAAGCGTTGGTTGAACAGGACAGTCACGGTCGAAAAAAACACTCAAGCTCGAACATAGCAGCCTTCGTTGAATATAACACTCACGGTCGAACATGACAATCCCGGTTGAACATAGCAGCGTTGCTCGAACATGACACTGACGGTCGAACATAACAGCCATGGTCGAACTTGACAGTCACGGTCGAACATAACACTCACGGTCGAACATAGCAGCGTTGGTTGAACATAACACTCACGGTTGAACATGACAGTCACGGTCGAACATAACTCTCACGGTCGAACATGACACTCACCGTCGAACATAGCAGCGTTGGTCGAACATGACAGTCATGGCCGAACATAACACTCACGGTTGAACATAGCAGTGTTGGTCGAACATTATACTCACGGTCGAACTTGACACTCACGGTCGAACATAGCGGCGTTGGTCGAACATGACAGTCACAGTGGGAAACAACAGTCACGGTCAGAAACAACAGTCACGATCGAACATGACAGTCACGTTCGAACATGACACTCACGGTCGAACTTGACACTCACGGTCGAACATAGCAGCGTTTGTCGAACATGACAGTCACGGCCGAACATAACATTCACGGTCGAACATAGCAGTGTTGGTCGAACATTATACTCACGGTCGAACTTGACACTCACGGTCGAACATAGCAGCGTTGGTCGAACATGACAGTCACAGTCGGAAACAACAGTCACGGTCGGAAACAACAGTCACGATCGAACATGACAGTCACGTTCGAACATGACACTCACAGTCGAACTTGACACTCACGGTCGAACATAGCAGCGTTGGTGGAACATGACAGTCACAGTCGGAAACAACAGTCACGGTCGGAAACAACAGTCACGATCGAAGATGACAGTCACGTTCGAACATGACACTCACGGTCGAACTTGACACTCACGGTCGAACATGACAGTCACGGTCGAACATTGCAGCGTTGATCGAACATGACACTCGCGGTCGAACATGACACTCGCGGTCGAACATGACAGTCACGGTCAAACATGACAGTCACGATCGTACATAGCAGCATTGGTTGAACATAACACTCACGGTCGAACATGACACTTATGGTCGAACATAGCAGCGTTGGTCGGACATGACAGTCAAGGTCGAACATGACACTGAGGGTCAAACAGGACAATCACGGTCGAACATGACAGTCACGGTCAAACATTGCAGCGTTGATCGAACATGACACTCGCGGTCGAACATGACACTCGCGGTCGAACATGACAGTCACGATCGTACATAGCAGCATTGGTTGAACATAACACTCACGGTCGAACATGACACTCATGGTCGAACATAGCAGCGTTGGTTGACCATGACAGTCACGGTCGAACATGACACTCACGGTCGAACATAGAAACGTTGGTCAAACATTATACTCACGGTTGAACTTGACAGTCACGGTCAAACATAGCAGCGTTGGTCGAACATGACAGTCACGGTCAGAAACAACAGTCACGGTCAGAAACAACAGTCACGATCGAACATGACAGTCACGGTCGAACATGACACTCACGGTCGAACAAAGCAATGTTTGCTCCAACATGACACTCACGGTCGAACATAGCAGCGTTGGTCGAACATGACAGTCAAGGTCGAACATGTAACTGACGGTCAAACATAGTAGCGTTGGTCGAACATGACAGTCACTGTCGAACATAACACTCACAGTCGAACATAGCAGCGTTGGTCGAACATGACACTCACGGTCGAACGTAGAAGCATTGGTCGAACATTATACTCACGGTCGAACTTGACACTCACGGTCGAACATAGCAGCGTTGGTCGAACATGACAGTCACGGTCGAACATGACACTGACGGTCAAACATAGCAGCGTTGGTCGAACATGACAATCACGGTCGAACATAACACTCACAGTCGAACATAGCAGCGTTGGTAGAACATTATACTCACGGTCGAACTTGACACTCACGGTCGAACATAGCAGCGTTGGTTGAACATGACAGTCACGGTTGGACATGGCAGCGTTGGATAAACATAACACTCACGGTCGAACATAGCAGCTTTGGTGGAACATGACAGTCACGGTCTGACATGACACTCTTGGTCGGACATGACACTCACGGTCAAACATAGCAGCATTGGTTGAACTGAGCACTCACTGTCGAACATGACCCTCACGGTCAAACATTGCAGCGTTGGTCAAACATGACAGTCACGGTCGAATATGACACTCACGTTCGAACATGACAGTCAGGGTCGAACGAGACTCACGGTCGAACATGAAAGTCACGGTTGAACATAACACCCACAGTCGAACATAGTAGCGTTGTTTGAACTCGACACTCACGATCGAACATGACAGTCACGGTCGAACATTACAGTCACAGTCGAACATGACAGTCACGGTCGAACATAACACCTACAGTCGAACATGACACTCATGGTCAAACATGACACCTACGGTCGAACATGACACTCACGGTCGAACATGACACTCATGGTCGAACATAGCAGCGTTGGTCGAACATGACAGTCACGATCGAACATAACACTCATGTTTGAACATAGCAGCATTGGTCGAAGATAACACTCACACTCGAACATGACAGTCACAGTCGAACATAACATGTTCAAGGTCTAACATGACACACACAGTCGAACATAGCAGCGTTGGTGGAATATGATAGTCACGGTCGAAGATGACACTTACAGTCGGACATGACAGTCACGGTCGAACATGACACTCACGGTTGAACATAGCAGCGTTGGTCAAACATGACAGTCACGGTCAAACATTACAGTCACGCGCGAACATGACACTCACGGTCGAACAAGACACTCACAGTCAAACAAGGCAGTCACGGTCGAACATGACACTCTCGGTCGGACATGACACTCACGGTCGAACATAGCAGCATTAGTTGAACTGGACCCTCACTGTCGAACATAACCCTCACGGTCGAACATAGCAGCATTAGTCAAACATGACAGTCACGGTCAAACATGACACTCACGTTCGAACATGACAGTCAGGGTCGAACGAGACTCACGGTCGAACACTTGGTCACGGTTGAACATAACACCCTCAGTCGAACATAACAGCGTTGTTTAAACTTGACACTCACGGTCGAACATGACACTCACGGTCGAACATAGCAGCGTTGGTAAAACATGACAGTCACGGTCGAACATGACCCTCACGGTCTAACATGATACTCACGGTCGAACATAGCAGCGTTGGTCGAACATGACAGTCACCGTCGAACATGACACTGACTGTCAAACATAGCAGCGTTGGTCAAACATGACAGTCATGGTCGAACATAACACTCACGGTCGAACATAGCAGCGTTGGTCGAACATTATACTCACGGTCGAACTTGACACTCACGGTCGAACATAGTAGCGTTGGTCGAATATGACAGTCACGGTTGGAAACAACGGTCACGATCGGAGACAACAGTCACGATCGAACATGACAGTTACGGTTGAACATGACACTCACCGTCGAACATGACACTCATGGTTTAACATAGCAGCGTTGGTCAAACATGACAGCCAGGGTCGAACGATACAGTAACGGTCGAACATGACACTCACAGTCGAACATGACACTCACGGTCGAACTTGACACTAACGGTCGAACATAGCAGCATTGGTTGAACTGGACACTAACTGTCCAACATGGCCCTCACGGTCGAACATAGCAGCGTTGGTCAAACATGACAGTCACGGTCGAACATGACCCTCACGGTCGAACATGATACTCACGGTCGAACATAGCAGCGTTGGTCGAACATGACAGTCACCGTCGAACATGACACTGACTGTCAAACATAGCAGCGTTGGTCAAACATGACAGTCATGGTCGAACATAACAATCACGGTCGAACATAGCAGCGTTGGTCGAACATTATACTCACGGTCGAACTTGACACTCACGGTCGAACATAGTAGCGTTGGTCGAATATGACGGTCACGGTTGGAAACAACGGTCACGATCGGAGACAACAGTCACGATCGAACATGACAGTTACGGTCTAAAATGACACTCACCGTCGAACATGACACTCATGGTTTAACATAGCAGCGTTGGTCAAACATGACAGCCACAGTCGAATATAGAACCGTTTGTCGAACATGACAGTCACCGTCGAACAAGACACTCAGGGTCGAACATAGCGGCATTGGTCGAACATAGCAGAATTGGTCAAACATGACAGTTAAATGAACATGACACTCACGGTCAAACATGAAACTCACGGTCGAACATGACAATCACGGTCGAACATAGCAGCGTTGGTCAAACATGACAGCTACGGCCGAACATGACACTCACGTTCGAACATGACAGTCAGGGTCGAATGAGACTCACGGTCGAACACAACAGTCAAGTGTGAACATAACACCCACAGTCAAACATAGCAGCGTTGTTTGAACTCCACACTCACGGTCGAACATGACACTCACGGTCGAACATAGCAGCGTTGGTAAAACATGACAGTCATGGTCGAACAAGACACTCACTTTCGAACATGACAGTCACGGTCGAACGAGACTCAGGTTGAACATGACAGTCACGGTCGAACACGACCCTCACGGTCGAACATGACACTTACGGTCGAACATAGCAGCGTTGGTCGAACATGACAGTCAAGATCGAACGTGACACTCACGGTTGAACATAGAAGCGTTGGTTGAACAGGACAGTCACGGTCGAAAAAAACACTCAAGCTCGAACATAGCAGCCTTCGTTGAATATAACACTCACGGTCGAACATGACAATCCCGGTTGAACATAGCAGCGTTGCTCGAACATGACACTGACGGTCGAACATAACAGCCATGGTCGAACTTGACAGTCACGGTCGAACATAACACTCACGGTCGAACATAGCAGCGTTGGTTGAACATAACACTCACGGTTGAACATGACAGTCACGGTCGAACATAACTCTCACGGTCGAACATGACACTCACCGTCGAACATAGCAGCGTTGGTCGAACATGACAGTCATGGCCGAACATAACACTCACGGTTGAACATAGCAGTGTTGGTCGAACATTATACTCACGGTCGAACTTGACACTCACGGTCGAACATAGCGGCGTTGGTCGAACATGACAGTCACAGTCGGAAACAACAGTCACGGTCAGAAACAACAGTCACGATCGAACATGACAGTCACGTTCGAACATGACACTCACGGTCGAACTTGACATTCACGGTCGAACATAGCAGCGTTGGTCGAACATGACAGTCACGGCCGAACATAACATTCACGGTCGAACATAGCAGTGTTGGTCGAACATTATACTCACGGTCGAACTTGACACTCACGGTCGAACATAGCAGCGTTGGTGGAACATGACAGTCACAGTCGGAAACAACAGTCACGGTCGGAAACAACAGTCACGATCGAACATGACAGTCACGTTCGAACATGACACTCACGGTCGAACTTGACACTCACGGTCGAACATAGCAGCGTTGGTGGAACATGACAGTCACAGTCGGAAACAACAGTCACGGTCGGAAACAACAGTCACGATCGAAGATGACAGTCACGTTCGAACATGACACTCACGGTCGAACTTGACACTCACGGTCGAAACTTGACAGTCACGGTCGAACATTGCAGCGTTGATCGAACATGACACTCGCGGTCGAACATGACACTCGCGGTCGAACATGACAGTCACGGTCAAACATGACAGTCACGATCGTACATAGCAGCATTGGTTGAACATAACACTCACGGTCGAACATGACACTCATGGTCGAACATAGCAGCGTTGGTCGGACATGACAGTCAAGGTCGAACATGACACTGAGGGTCAAACAGGACAATCACGGTCGAACATGACAGTCACGGTCGAACATTGCAGCGTTGATCGAACATGACACTCGCGGTCGAACATGACACTCGCGGTCGAACATGACAGTCACGATCGTACATAGCAGCATTGGTTGAACATAACACTCACGGTCGAACATGACACTCATGGTCGAACATAGCAGCGTTGGTTGACCATGACAGTCACGGTCGAACATGACACTCACGGTCGAACATAGAAGCGTTGGTCAAACATTATACTCACGGTTGAACTTGACAGTCACGGTCAAACATAGCAGCGTTGGTCGAACATGACAGTCACGGTCAGAAACAACAGTCACGGTCAAAAACAACAGTCACGATCGAACATGACAGTCACGGTCGAACATGACACTCACGGTCGAACAAAGCAATGTTTGCTCCAACATGACACTCACGGTCGAACATAGCAGCGTTGGTCGAACATGACAGTCAAGGTCGAACATGTAACTGACGGTCAAACATAGTAGCGTTGGTCGAACATGACAGTCACTGTCGAACATAACACTCACAGTTGAACATAGCAGCGTTGGTCGAACATGACACTCACGGTCGAACGTAGAAGCATTGGTCGAACATTATACTCACGGTCGAACTTGACACTCACGGTCGAACATAGCAGCGTTGGTCGAACATGACAGTCACGGTCGAACATGACACTGACGGTCAAACATAGCAGCGTTGGTCGAACATGACAATCACGGTCGAACATAACACTCACAGTCGAACATAGCAGCGTTGGTAGAACATTATACTCACGGTCGAACTTGACACTCACGGTCGAACATAGCAGCGTTGGTTGAACATGACAGTCACGGTCGAACATGACACTGACGGTCAAACATAGCAGCGTTGGTCGAACATGACAATCACGGTCGAACATAACACTCACAGTCGAACATAGCAGCGTTGGTAGAACATTATACTCACGGTCGAACTTGACACTCACGGTCGAACATAGCAGCGTTGGTTGAACATGACAGTCACGGTTGGACATGGCAGCGTTGGATAAACATAACACTCACGGTCGAACATGATACTCACGGTCGAACATAGCAGCTTTGGTGGAACATGACAGTCACGGTCTGACATGACACTCTTGGTCGGACATGACACTCACGGTCAAACATAGCAGCATTGGTTGAACTGAGCACTCACTGTCGAACATGACCCTCACGGTCAAACATTGCAGCGTTGGTCAAACATGACAGTCACGGTCGAATATGACACTCACGTTCGAACATGACAGTCAGGGTCGAACGAGACTCACGGTCGAACATGACAGTCACGGTTGAACATAACACCCACAGTCGAACATAGTAGCGTTGTTTGAACTCGACACTCACGATCGAACAAGACAGTCACGGTCGAACATTACAGTCACAGTCGAACATGACAGTCACGGTCGAACATAACACCTACAGTCGAACATGACACTCATGGTCAAACATGACACCTACGGTCGAACATGACACTCACGGTCGAACATGACACTCATGGTCGAACATAGCAGCGTTGGTCGAACATGACAGTCACGATCGAACATAACACTCACGTTTGAACATAGCAGCATTGGTCGAAGATAACACTCACACTCGAACATGACAGTCACAGTCGAACATAACACTCAAGGTCTAACATGACACACACAGTCGAACATAGCAGCGTTGGTGGAATATGATAGTCACGGTCGAAGATGACACTTACAGTCGGACATGACAGTCACGGTCGAACATCACACTCACGGTTGAACATAGCAGCGTTGGTCAAACATGACAGTCACGGTCAAACATTACAGTCACGCGCGAACATGACACTCACGGTCGAACATGACACTGATGGTCAAACATGACAGTCATGGTCGAACATGACAGTCACAGTCGAACATAGTAAGGTTGCTCCAACATGACACTCACGGTCGAACATGACACTCACGGTCGAACATGACAGTCAAGGTTAAACATGACACTCACGGTCGAACACAGCAGCACTGGTTGAACATAACACTCAGGGTCGAACATGACACTCACGGTCGAACATAGCAGCGTTGGTTGCACATTACACTCTGGATCGAACATAACAGTTAGGTCGAACATAACTCTCAGGGTCGAACATGACACTCACCGTCGAACATAGCAGCGTTGGTCGAACATGACAGTCACGGTCGAACATGACACTCACCGCCGAACATAGCAGCGTTGGTCGAACATTATACTCACGGTTGAACTTCACACTCACTGTCGAACATAGCAGCGTTGGTCGAACATGACACTCACAGTCGAACTTAGAAGCATTGGTCGAACATTATACTCATGGTCCAACTTGACATTCACCTTCGAACATAGCAGCGTTGGTCGAACATGACAGTCACGGTCGGACATAACACTCACGTTCGAACATAGCAGCGTTGGTCAAACATGACAGTCACGGTTGAACATAGAAGCATTGGTCAAACATTATACTCACGGTCGAACTTGACACTCACGGTCGAATATTGCAGCGTTGGTCGAACATGACAGTCACGGTCGGACATAACACTCACGGTCGAACATAGCAGCGTTGGTCGAACATAGCAGCGTTGGTCGAACATTATACTCACGGTCGAACTTGACACTCACAGTCGAACATAGCAGCGTTTGTTGAACATGACAGTCACGGTCGGACATGGCAGCGTTGGTTAAACATCACACTCACTGTCGAACATCATACTCACGGTCAAACATAGCAGCGTTGGTCAAACATGACACTCAAAGTCGAACATGACAGTCACCGTCGAACATAACACTCATGGTCGAACATGACATTCACGGTAGAACTTAGCAGCGTTGGTGGAACATTACAGTCACGGTCGAACATGACACTTACAGTCTGACATGACAATCAGGGTCGGAAACAACAGTCACGGTCGGAAACAACAGTAACGGTGGAACATGACAGTCCCGGTCCAATATGACACTCCCGGTGGAACATGACACTCACGGTCATACATAGCAGCGTTGGTCGAACATGACAATCACGGTCGAACATAACACTCACAGTCGAACATAGCAGCATTGGTCGAACATTATACTCACGGTCGAACTTGACACTCACGGTCGAACATAGCAGCGTTGGTTGAACATGACAGTCACGGTAGGACATGGCAGCGTTGGTTAAACATAACACTCACGGTCGAACATGATACTCACGGTCGAACATAGCAGCGTTGGTCGAACATGACAGTCACGGTCGAACAAGTCACTCACGGTCGAACATGACAGTCACGGTCGAACATGACACTCCTGGTCGGACATGACACTCACTGTCGAACATAGCAGCATTGGTTGAACTGGACACTCACTGTCGAACATGACCCTCACGGTCGAACATAGCAGCGTTGGTCAAACATGACAGTCACCGTCAGAAACAACAGTCACGGTCAGAAACAACATTCACGATCGAACATGACAGTCACGGTCGAACATGACAGTCATGGTCGAACAGGACACTCACGGTCGAACATAACCCTCACGGTCGAACATAGCAGCGTTGGTCAAACATGACAGTCACGGTCAGAAACAACAGTCACGGTCAGAAACAACAGTCACGATTGAACATTACAGTCACGGTCGAACATAACAGTCACGGTCGAACATGACACTCACGGTCGAACATGACCCTCACGTTCGAACATAGCAGCGTTGGTCAAACATGACAGTCACGGTCAGAGCCAACAGTCACGGTCAGAAACAACAGTCACGATCGAACATGACAGTCACGGTCGAACATGACAGTCACGGTCGAACATAGCAGCATTGGTTGAACTGGACACTCACGGTCGAACGTAGAAGCATTGGTCGAACATTATACTCACGGTCGAACTTGACACTCACGGTCGAACATAGCAGCGTTGGTCGAACATGACAGTCACGGTCGAACATGTAACTGACGGTCAAACATAGTAGCGTTGGTCGAACATGACAGTCACTGTCGAACATAACACTCACAGTCGAACATAGCAGCGTTGGTCGAACATGACACTCACGGTCGAACGTAGAAGCATTGGTCGAACATTATACTCACGGTCGAACTTGACACTCACGGTCGAACATAGCAGCGTTGGTCGAACATGACAGTCACGGTCGAACATGACACTGACGGTCAAACATAGCAGCGTTGGTCGAACATGACAATCACGGTCGAACATAACACTCACAGTCGAACATAGCAGCGTTGGTAGAACATTATACTCACGGTCGAACTTGACACTCACGGTCGAACATAGCAGCGTTGGTTGAACATGACAGTCACGGTTGGACATGGCAGCGTTGGATAAACATAACACTCACGGTCGAACATGATACTCACGGTCGAACATAGCAGCTTTGGTGGAACATGACAGTCACGGTCTGACATGACACTCTTGGTCGGACATGACACTCACGGTCAAACATAGCAGCATTGGTTGAACTGAGCACTCACTGTCGAACATGACCCTCACGGTCAAACATTGCAGCGTTGGTCAAACATGACAGTCACGGTCGAATATGACACTCACGTTCGAACATGACAGTCAGGGTCGAACGAGACTCACGGTCGAACATGACAGTCACGGTTGAACATAACACCCACAGTCGAACATAGTAGCGTTGTTTGAACTCGACACTCACGATCGAACAAGACAGTCACGGTCGAACATTACAGTCACAGTCGAACATGACAGTCACGGTCGAACATAACACCTACAGTCGAACATGACACTCATGGTCAAACATGACACCTACGGTCGAACATGACACTCACGGTCGAACATGACACTCATGGTCGAACATAGCAGCGTTGGTCGAACATGACAGTCACGATCGAACATAACACTCACGTTTGAACATAGCAGCATTGGTCGAAGATAACACTCACACTCGAACATGACAGTCACAGTCGAACATAACACTCAAGGTCTAACATGACACACACAGTCGAACATAGCAGCGTTGGTGGAATATGATAGTCACGGTCGAAGATGACACTTACAGTCGGACATGACAGTCACGGTCGAACATCACACTCACGGTTGAACATAGCAGCGTTGGTCAAACATGACAGTCACGGTCAAACATTACAGTCACGCGCGAACATGACACTCACGGTCGAACATGACACTGATGGTCAAACATGACAGTCATGGTCGAACATGACAGTCACAGTCGAACATAGTAAGGTTGCTCCAACATGACACTCACGGTCGAACATGACACTCACGGTCGAACATGACAGTCAAGGTTAAACATGACACTCACGGTCGAACACAGCAGCACTGGTTGAACATAACACTCAGGGTCGAACATGACACTCACGGTCGAACATAGCAGCGTTGGTTGCACATTACACTCTGGATCGAACATAACAGTTAGGTCGAACATAACTCTCAGGGTCGAACATGACACTCACCGTCGAACATAGCAGCGTTGGTCGAACATGACAGTCACGGTCGAACATGACACTCACCGCCGAACATAGCAGCGTTGGTCGAACATTATACTCACGGTTGAACTTCACACTCACTGTCGAACATAGCAGCGTTGGTCGAACATGACACTCACAGTCGAACTTAGAAGCATTGGTCGAACATTATACTCATGGTCCAACTTGACATTCACCTTCGAACATAGCAGCGTTGGTCGAACATGACAGTCACGGTCGGACATAACACTCACGTTCGAACATAGCAGCGTTGGTCAAACATGACAGTCACGGTTGAACATAGAAGCATTGGTCAAACATTATACTCACGGTCGAACTTGACACTCACGGTCGAATATTGCAGCGTTGGTCGAACATGACAGTCACGGTCGGACATAACACTCACGGTCGAACATAGCAGCGTTGGTCGAACATAGCAGCGTTGGTCGAACATTATACTCACGGTCGAACTTGACACTCACAGTCGAACATAGCAGTGTTTGTTGAACATGACAGTCACGGTCGGACATGGCAGCGTTGGTTAAACATCACACTCACTGTCGAACATCATACTCACGGTCAAACATAGCAGCGTTGGTCAAACATGACACTCAAAGTCGAACATGACAGTCACCGTCGAACATAACACTCATGGTCGAACATGACATTCACGGTAGAACTTAGCAGCGTTGGTGGAACATTACAGTCACGGTCGAACATGACACTTACAGTCTGACATGACAGTCAGGGTCGGAAACAACAGTCACGGTCGGAAACAACAGTAACGGTGGAACATGACAGTCACGGTCCAATATGACACTCCCGGTGGAACATGACACTCACGGTCATACATAGCAGCGTTGGTCGAACATGACAATCACGGTCGAACATAACACTCACAGTCGAACATAGCAGCATTGGTCGAACATTATACTCACGGTCGAACTTGACACTCACGGTCGAACATAGCAGCGTTGGTTGAACATGACAGTCACGGTAGGACATGGCAGCGTTGGTTAAACATAACACTCACGGTCGAACATGATACTCACGGTCGAACATAGCAGCGTTGGTCGAACATGACAGTCACGGTCGAACAAGTCACTCACGGTCGAACATGACAGTCACGGTCGAACATGACACTCCTGGTCGGACATGACACTCACTGTCGAACATAGCAGCATTGGTTGAACTGGACACTCACTGTCGAACATGACCCTCACGGTCGAACATAGCAGCGTTGGTCAAACATGACAGTCACCGTCAGAAACAACAGTCACGGTCAGAAACAACATTCACGATCGAACATGACAGTCACGGTCGAACATGACAGTCATGGTCGAACAGGACACTCACGGTCGAACATAACCCTCACGGTCGAACATAGCAGCGTTGGTCAAACATGACAGTCACGGTCAGAAACAACAGTCACGGTCAGAAACAACAGTCACGATTGAACATTACAGTCACGGTCGAACATAACAGTCACGGTCGAACATGACACTCACGGTCGAACATGACCCTCACGTTCGAACATAGCAGCGTTGGTCAAACATGACAGTCACGGTCAGAGCCAACAGTCACGGTCAGAAACAACAGTCACGATCGAACATGACAGTCACGGTCGAACATGACAGTCACGGTCGAACATAGCAGCATTGGTTGAACTGGACACTCACTGTCAAACATGACCCTTAAGGTCGAACATAGCAGCGTTGGTCGAACATTATACTCACGGTCGAACATGATACTCACGGTCGAACAACACACTCACGGTCGAACATGACACTCACGGTTGAACAAGACAGTTACGGTCGAACATGACACTAACTGTCGAACATTACTCTCAAAGTCGAACATAGCAGCGTTGGTAAAACATGACAGTCACGGTCAGAAACAACAGTCACGGTCAAGATCGAACATGACAGTCATGGTCGAACATGACACTCACGGTCGAACAAGACACTCACGGTCAAACAAGACAGTCACGGTCGAACATGACACTCACGGTTGAACATAACACCCACAGTCGAACATAGCAGCGTTGTTTAAACTCGACACTCACGGTTGAACATGACACTCACGGTCGAACATTGCAGCGTTGGTAAAACATGACACTCACGGTCGAACATAGAAGCTTTGGTCGAACATTAAACTCACGGTCGAACTTGACACTCACGGTCGAACATAGCAGCGTTTGTCGAACTTGACAGTCACGGTCGAACATGACACTAACTATCAAACATAGCAGCGTTGGTCAAAAATGACAGTCACGGTGGAACATAACACTCACGGTCAAACATAGCAGCGTTGGTCGAACATTATACTCACGGTCGAACTTGACACTCGCGGTCGAACATAGCAGCGTTGGTCGAACATGACAGTAACGGTTGGAAACAACAGTCACGGTCGGAAACAACAGTCACGATCGAACATGACAGTCACGGTCGAACATGACACTCACCGTCGAACATGACACTCACGGTTGAACATAGCAGCGTTGGTCAAACATGACAGTCACGGTCGAACATGACACTCACGGTCGAACATGACACTCACGGTCGAACTTGACACTAACGGTCGAACATAGCAGCATTGGTTGAACTGGACACTAACTGTCGAACATGACCCTCACGGTTGAACATAGCAGCGTTGGTCAAACATGACAGCTACGGCCGAACATGACACTCACGTTCAAACATGACAGTCAGGGTCGAATGAGACTCACGGTCGAACACAACAGTCAAGGGTGAACATAACACCTACGGTAGAACATGACACTCATGGTCGAACATGACACCTACGGTCGAACATGACACTCACAGTCGAACATAGCAGCGTTGGTCGAACATGACAGTCACGATCGAACATAACACTCACGTTTGAACATAGCAGCATTGGTCGAAGATAACACTCACAGTCGAACATGACAGTCACAGTCGAACATAACACTCAAGGTCTAACATGACACACACGGTCGAACATAGCAGCGTTGGTGGAACATGTTAGTCACGGTCTAACATGACACTTACAGTCGGACATGACAGTCACAGTCGAAAACAACAGTCACGGTCGGAAACAACAGTAATGGTGGAACATTACAGTCAAGGTCGAACATGACACTCCCGGTGGAACATGACACTCACGGTCAAACATAGCAGCGTTCGTCAAACATGATAGTCACGGTCGAACATGACACTCACGGTCGAACATAGCAGCGTTGGTCGAACATGACAGTCACGGCCGAACATGACACTCACGGTCGAACATAGAAGCGTTGGTCGAACATTATACTCACGGTCGAACTTGACACTCACGGTCGAAAATAGCAGCGTTGGTCGAACATGACAGTCACGGTCGAACATGACACTGACGGTCAAACATAGCAGCGTTGGTCGAACATGACAGTCACGGTCGAACATAACACTCACGGTCGAACATAGCAGCGTTGGTAGAACTTTATACTCACGGTCGAACATGACAGTCACGGTCGGAAACAACAGTCACGGTCGGAATTAACAGTCACGATCGAACATGACAGTCACGGTCGAACATGACACTCACCGTCGAACATGACACTCACGGTCGAACATGACACTCAGGGTCGAACATAGAAGCGTTGGTCGAACATTAAACTCACGGTCGAACTTGACACTCACGGTCGAACATAGCAGCGTTGGTCGAACATGACAGTCACGGTCGAACACGACACTGACTATCAAACATAGCAGCGTTGGTCAAACATGACAGTCACGGTCGAACATAACACTCACGGTCGAACATAGCAGCGTTGGTCGAACATTATACTCACGGTCGAACTTGACACTCACGGTCGAACATAGCAGCGTTGGTCGAACATGACAGTCACGGTTGGAAACAACAGTCACGGTCGGAAACAACAGTCACGATCGAACATGACAGTCATGGTCGAACATGACACTCACCGTCGAACATGACACTCACGGTTGAACATAGCAGCGTTGGTCAAACACAACAGTCACGATTGAACATTACAGTCACGGTCGAACATAACAGTCACGGTCGAACATGACACTCACGGTCGAACATGACCCTCACGTTCGAACATAGCAGCGTTGGTCAAACATGACAGTCACGGTCAGAGCCAACAGTCACGGTCAGAAACAACAGTCATGATCGAACATGAAACTCACGGTCGAATGTGAAACTCACGGTCGAACTTGACACTAACGGTCGAACATAGCAGCATTGGTTGAACTGGACACTAACGGTCGAACTTGACACTCACGGTCGAACATAGCAGCGTTGGTCGAACATGACAGTCACGGTTGGAAACAACAGTCAAGGTCGGAAACAACAGTCACGATCGAACATGACAGTCACGGTCGAACATGACACTCACCGTCGAACATGACACTCACGGTTGAACATAGCAGCGTTGGTCAAACATGACAGTCACGGTCGAACATGACACTCACGGTCGAACATGACACTCACGGTCGAACTTGACACTAACGGTCGAACATAGCAGCATTGGTTGAACTGGACACTAACTGTCGAACATGACACTCACGGTCGAACATAGCAGCGTTGGTCGAACATTATACTCACGGTCGAACATGACAGTCACGGTCGGAAACAACAGTCACGGTCGGAAATAACAGTCACGATCGAACATGACAGTCACGGTCGAACATGACACTCACCGTCGAACATGACACTCACGGTCGAACATGACACTCAGGGTCCAACATAGAAGCGTTGGTCGAACATTAAACTCACGGTCGAACTTGACACTCACGGTCGAACATAGCAGCGTTGGTCGAACATGACAGTCACGGTCGAACATGACACTGACTATCAAACATAGCAGCGTTGGTCAAACATGACAGTCACGGTCGAACATAACAATCACGGTCGAACATAGCAGCGTTGGTCGAACATTATACTCACGGTCGAACTTGACACTCACTGTCGAACATAGCAGCGTTGGTCGAACATGACAGTCACGGTTGGAAACAACAGTCACGGTCGGAAACAACAGTCACGATCGAACATGACAGTCACGGTCGAACATGACACTCACCGTCGAACATGACACTCACGGTTGAACATAGCAGCGTTGGTCAAACATGACAGTCACGGTCGAACATGACACTCAAGGTCGAACATGACACTCACGGTCGAACTTGACACTAACGGTCGAACATAGCAGCATTGGTTGAACTGGACACTAACTGTCGAACATGACCCTCACGGTTGCACATAGCAGCGTTGGTCAAACATGACAGCTACGGCCGAACATGACACTCACGTTCGAACATGACAGTCAGGGTCGAATGAGACTCACGGTCGAACACAACAGTCAAGTGTGAACATAACACCCACAGTCAAACATAGCAGCGTTGTTTGAACTCGACACTCACGGTCGAACATGACACTCACGGTCGAACATAGCAGCGTTGGTAAAACATGACAGTCACGGTCGAACAAGACACTCACTTTCGAACATGACAGTCACGGTCGAACGAGACTCAGGTTGAACATGACAGTCACGGTCGAACACGACCCTCACGGTCGAACATGACACTTACGGTCGAACATAGCAGCGTTGGTCGAACATGACAGTCAAGATCGAACGTGACACTCACGGTTGAACATAGAAGCGTTGGTTGAACAGGACAGTCACGGTCGAAAAAAACACTCAAGCTCGAACATAGCAGCCTTCGTTGAATATAACACTCACGGTCGAACATGACAATCCCGGTTGAACATAGCAGCGTTGCTCGAACATGACACTGACGGTCGAACATAACAGCCATGGTCGAACTTGACAGTCACGGTCGAACATAACACTCACGGTCGAACATAGCAGCGTTGGTTGAACATAACACTCACGGTTGAACATGACAGTCACGGTCGAACATAACTCTCACGGTCGAACATGACACTCACCGTCGAACATAGCAGCGTTGGTCGAACATGACAGTCATGGCCGAACATAACACTCACGGTTGAACATAGCAGTGTTGGTCGAACATTATACTCACGGTCGAACATGACACTAACTGTCGAACATTACTCTCAAAGTCGAACATAGCAGCGTTGGTAAAACATGACAGTCACGGTCAGAAACAACAGTCACGGTCAAGATCGAACATGACAGTCATGGTCGAACATGACACTCACGGTCGAACAAGACACTCACGGTCAAACAAGACAGTCACGGTCGAACATGACACTCACGGTTGAACATAACACCCACAATCGAACATAGCAGCGTTGTTTAAACTCGACACTCACGGTTGAACATGACACTCACGGTCGAACATTGCAGCGTTGGTAAAACATGACAGTCACGGTCGAACATGACCCTCACGGTCGAACATGACACTCACGGTCGAACATGACACTCACGGTCGAACATAGAAGCTTTGGTCGAACATTAAACTCACGGTCGAACTTGACACTCACGGTCGAACATAGCAGCGTTTGTCGAACTTGACAGTCACGGTCGAACATGACACTAACTATCAAACATAGCAGCGTTGGTCAAAAATGACAGTCACGGTGGAACATAACACTCACGGTCAAACATAGCAGCGTTGGTCGAACATTATACTCACGGTCGAACTTGACACTCACGGTCGAACATAGCAGCGTTGGTCGAACATGACAGTAACGGTTGGAAACAACAGTCACGGTCGGAAACAACAGTCACGATCGAACATGACAGTCACGGTCGAACATGACACTCACCGTCGAACATGACACTCACGGTTGAACATAGCAGCGTTGGTCAAACATGACAGTCACGGTCGAACATGACACTCACGGTCGAACATGACACTCACGGTCGAACTTGACACTAACGGTCGAACATAGCAGCATTGGTTGAACTGGACACTAACTGTCGAACATGACCCTCACGGTTGAACATAGCAGCGTTGGTCAAACATGACAGCTACGGCCGAACATGACACTCACGTTCAAACATGACAGTCAGGGTCGAATGAGACTCACGGTCGAACACAACAGTCAAGGGTGAACATAACACCTACGGTAGAACATGACACTCATGGTCGAACATGACACCTACGGTCGAACATGACACTCACAGTCGAACATAGCAGCGTTGGTCGAACATGACAGTCACGATCGAACATAACACTCACGTTTGAACATAGCAGCATTGGTCGAAGATAACACTCACAGTCGAACATGACAGTCACAGTCGAACATAACACTCAAGGTCTAACATGACACACACGGTCGAACATAGCAGCGTTGGTGGAACATGTTAGTCACGGTCTAACATGACACTTACAGTCGGACATGACAGTCACAGTCGAAAACAACAGTCACGGTCGGAAACAACAGTAATGGTGGAACATTACAGTCAAGGTCGAACATGACACTCCCGGTGGAACATGACACTCACGGTCAAACATAGCAGCGTTCGTCAAACATGATAGTCACGGTCGAACATGACACTCACGGTCGAACATAGCAGCGTTGGTCGAACATGACAGTCACGGCCGAACATGACACTCACGGTCGAACATAGAAGCGTTGGTCGAACATTATACTCACGGTCGAACTTGACACTCACGGTCGAAAATAGCAGCGTTGGTCGAACATGACAGTCACGGTCGAACATGACACTGACGGTCAAACATAGCAGTGTTGGTCGAACATGACAGTCACGGTCGAACATAACACTCACGGTCGAACATAGCAGCGTTGGTAGAACTTTATACTCACGGTCGAACATGACAGTCACGGTCGGAAACAACAGTCACGGTCGGAATTAACAGTCACGATCGAACATGACAGTCACGGTCGAACATGACACTCACCGTCGAACATGACACTCACGGTCGAACATGACACTCAGGGTCGAACATAGAAGCGTTGGTCGAACATTAAACTCACGGTCGAACTTGACACTCACGGTCGAACATAGCAGCGTTGGTCGAACATGACAGTCACGGTCGAACACGACACTGACTATCAAACATAGCAGCGTTGGTCAAACATGACAGTCACGGTCGAACATAACACTCACGGTCGAACATAGCAGCGTTGGTCGAACATTATACTCACGGTCGAACTTGACACTCACGGTCGAACATAGCAGCGTTGGTCGAACATGACAGTCACGGTTGGAAACAACAGTCACGGTCGGAAACAACAGTCACGATCGAACATGACAGTCATGGTCGAACATGACACTCACCGTCGAACATGACACTCACGGTTGAACATAGCAGCGTTGGTCAAACACAACAGTCACGATTGAACATTACAGTCACGGTCGAACATAACAGTCACGGTCGAACATGACACTCACGGTCGAACATGACCCTCACGTTCGAACATAGCAGCGTTGGTCAAACATGACAGTCACGGTCAGAGCCAACAGTCACGGTCAGAAACAACAGTCATGATCGAACATGAAACTCACGGTCGAATGTGACACTCACGGTCGAACTTGACACTAACGGTCGAACATAGCAGCATTGGTTGAACTGGACACTAACGGTCGAACTTGACACTCACGGTCGAACATAGCAGCGTTGGTCGAACATGACAGTCACGGTTGGAAACAACAGTCAAGGTCGGAAACAACAGTCACGATCGAACATGACAGTCACGGTCGAACATGACACTCACCGTCGAACATGACACTCACGGTTGAACATAGCAGCGTTGGTCAAACATGACAGTCACGGTCGAACATGACACTCACGGTCGAACATGACACTCACGGTCGAACTTGACACTAACGGTCGAACATAGCAGCATTGGTTGAACTGGACACTAACTGTCGAACATGACACTCACGGTCGAACATAGCAGCGTTGGTCGAACATTATACTCACGGTCGAACATGACAGTCACGGTCGGAAACAACAGTCACGGTCGGAAATAACAGTCACGATCGAACATGACAGTCACGGTCGAACATGACACTCACCGTCGAACATGACACTCACGGTCGAACATGACACTCAGGGTCCAACATAGAAGCGTTGGTCGAACATTAAACTCACGGTCGAACTTGACACTCACGGTCGAACATAGCAGCGTTGGTCGAACATGACAGTCACGGTTGAACATGACACTGACTATCAAACATAGCAGCGTTGGTCAAACATGACAGTCACGGTCGAACATAACAATCACGGTCGAACATAGCAGCGTTGGTCGAACATTATACTCACGGTCGAACTTGACACTCACTGTCGAACATAGCAGCGTTGGTCGAACATGACAGTCACGGTTGGAAACAACAGTCACGGTCGGAAACAACAGTCACGATCGAACATGACAGTCACGGTCGAACATGACACTCACCGTCGAACATGACACTCACGGTTGAACATAGCAGCGTTGGTCAAACATGACAGTCACGGTCGAACATGACACTCAAGGTCGAACATGACACTCACGGTCGAACTTGACACTAACGGTCGAACATAGCAGCATTGGTTGAACTGGACACTAACTGTCGAACATGACCCTCACGGTTGCACATAGCAGCGTTGGTCAAACATGACAGCTACGGCCGAACATGACACTCACGTTCGAACATGACAGTCAGGGTCGAATGAGACTCACGGTCGAACACAACAGTCAAGTGTGAACATAACACCCACAGTCAAACATAGCAGCGTTGTTTGAACTCGACACTCACGGTCGAACATGACACTCACGGTCGAACATAGCAGCGTTGGTAAAACATGACAGTCACGGTCGAACAAGACACTCACTTTCGAACATGACAGTCACGGTCGAACGAGACTCAGGTTGAACATGACAGTCACGGTCGAACACGACCCTCACGGTCGAACATGACACTTACGGTCGAACATAGCAGCGTTGGTCGAACATGACAGTCAAGATCGAACGTGACACTCACGGTTGAACATAGAAGCGTTGGTTGAACAGGACAGTCACGGTCGAAAAAAACACTCAAGCTCGAACATAGCAGCCTTCGTTGAATATAACACTCACGGTCGAACATGACAATCCCGGTTGAACATAGCAGCGTTGCTCGAACATGACACTGACGGTCGAACATAACAGCCATGGTCGAACTTGACAGTCACGGTCGAACATAACTCTCACGGTCGAACATGAAACTCACCGTCGAACATAGCAGCGTTGGTCGAACATGACAGTCATGGCCGAACATAACACTCACGGTTGAACATAGCAGTGTTGGTCGAACATTATACTCACGGTCGAACTTGACACTCACGGTCGAACATAGCGGCGTTGGTCGAACATGACAGTCACAGTCGGAAACAACAGTCACGGTCAGAAACAACAGTCACGATCGAACATGACAGTCACGTTCGAACATGACACTCACGGTCGAACTTGACACTCACGGTCGAACATAGCAGCGTTGGTCGAACATGACAGTCACGGCCGAACATAACATTCACGGTCGAACATAGCAGTGTTGGTCGAACATTATACTCACGGTCGAACTTGACACTCTCGGTCGAACATAGCAGCGTTGGTCGAACATGACAGTCACAGTCGGAAACAACAGTCACGGTCGGAAACAACAGTCACGATCGAACATGACAGTCACGTTCGAACATGACACTCACAGTCGAACTTGACACTCACGGTCGAACATAGCAGCGTTGGTGGAACATGACAGTCACAGTCGGAAACAACAGTCACGGTCGGAAACAACAGTCACGATCGAAGATGACAGTCACGTTCGAACATGACACTCACGGTCGAACTTGACACTCACGGTCGAACATGACAGTCACGGTCGAATATTGCAGCGTTGATCGAACATGACACTCGCGGTCGAACATGACACTCGCGGTCGAACATGACAGTCACGGTCAAACATGACAGTCACGATCGTACATAGCAGCATTGGTTGAACATAACACTCACGGTCGAACATGACACTTATGGTCGAACATAGCAGCGTTGGTCGAACATGACAGTCAAGATCGAACGTGACACTCACGGTTGAACATAGAAGCGTTGGTTGAACAGGACAGTCACGGTCGAAAAAAACACTCAAGCTCGAACATAGCAGCCTTCGTTGAATATAACACTCACGGTCGAACATGACAATCCCGGTTGAACATAGCAGCGTTGCTCGAACATGACACTGACGGTCGAACATAACAGCCATGGTCGAACTTGACAGTCACGGTCGAACATAACTCTCACGGTCGAACATGAAACTCACCGTCGAACATAGCAGCGTTGGTCGAACATGACAGTCATGGCCGAACATAACACTCACGGTTGAACATAGCAGTGTTGGTCGAACATTATACTCACGGTCGAACTTGACACTCACGGTCGAACATAGCGGCGTTGGTCGAACATGACAGTCACAGTCGGAAACAACAGTCACGGTCAGAAACAACAGTCACGATCGAACATGACAGTCACGTTCGAACATGACACTCACGGTCGAACTTGACACTCACGGTCGAACATAGCAGCGTTGGTCGAACATGACAGTCACGGCCGAACATAACATTCACGGTCGAACATAGCAGTGTTGGTCGAACATTATACTCACGGTCGAACTTGACACTCTCGGTCGAACATAGCAGCGTTGGTCGAACATGACAGTCACAGTCGGAAACAACAGTCACGGTCGGAAACAACAGTCACGATCGAACATGACAGTCACGTTCGAACATGACACTCACAGTCGAACTTGACACTCACGGTCGAACATAGCAGCGTTGGTGGAACATGACAGTCACAGTCGGAAACAACAGTCACGGTCGGAAACAACAGTCACGATCGAAGATGACAGTCACGTTCGAACATGACACTCACGGTCGAACTTGACACTCACGGTCGAACATGACAGTCACGGTCGAATATTGCAGCGTTGATCGAACATGACACTCGCGGTCGAACATGACACTCGCGGTCGAACATGACAGTCACGGTCAAACATGACAGTCACGATCGTACATAGCAGCATTGGTTGAACATAACACTCACGGTCGAACATGACACTTATGGTCGAACATAGCAGCGTTGGTCGGACATGACAGTCAAGGTCGAACATGACACTGAGGGTCAAACAGGACAATCACGGTCGAACATGACAGTCACGGTCGAACATTGCAGCGTTGATCGAACATGACACTCGCGGTCGAACATGACACTCGCGGTCGAACATGACAGTCACGATCGTACATAGCAGCATTGGTTGAACATAACACTCACGGTCGAACATGACACTCATGGTCGAACATAGCAGCGTTTGTTGACCATGACAGTCACGGTCGAACATGACACTCACGGTCGAACATAGAAGCGTTGGTCAAACATTATACTCACGGTTGAACTTGACAGTCACGGTCAAACATAGCAGCGTTGGTCGAACATGACAGTCACGGTCAGAAACAACAGTCATGGTCAGAAACAACAGTCACGATCGAACATGACAGTCACGGTCGAACATGACACTCACGGTCGAACAAAGCAATGTTTGCTCCAACATGACACTCACGGTCGAACATAGCAGCGTTGGTCGAACATGACAGTCAAGGTCGAACATGTAACTGACGGTCAAACATAGTAGCGTTGGTCGAACATGACAGTCACTGTCGAACATAACACTCACAGTCGAACATAGCAGCGTTGGTCGAACATGACACTCACGGTCGAACGTAGAAGCATTGGTCGAACATTATACTCACGGTCGAACTTGACACTCACGGTCGAACATAGCAGCGTTGGTCGAACATGACAGTCACGGTCGAACATGACACTGACGGTCAAACATAGCAGCGTTGGTCGAACATGACAATCACGGTCGAACATAACACTCACAGTCGAACATAGCAGCGTTGGTAGAACATTATACTCACGGTCGAACTTGACACTCACGGTCGAACATAGCAGCGTTGGTTGAACATGACAGTCACGGTTGGACATGGCAGCGTTGGATAAACATAACACTCACGGTCGAACATGATACTCACGGTCGAACATAGCAGCTTTGGTGGAACATGACAGTCACGGTCTGACATGACACTCTTGGTCGGACATGACACTCACGGTCAAACATAGCAGCATTGGTTGAACTGAGCACTCACTGTCGAACATGACCCTCACGGTCAAACATTGCAGCGTTGGTCAAACATGACAGTCACGGTCGAATATGACACTCACGTTCGAACATGACAGTCAGGGTCGAACGAGACTCACGGTCGAACATGAAAGTCACGGTTGAACATAACACCCACAGTCGAACATAGTAGCGTTGTTTGAACTCGACACTCACGATCGAACATGACAGTCACGGTCGAACATTACAGTCACAGTCGAACATGACAGTCACGGTCGAACATAACACCTACAGTCGAACATGACACTCATGGTCAAACATGACACCTACGGTCGAACATGACACTCACGGTCGAACATGACACTCATGGTCGAACATAGCAGCGTTGGTCGAACATGACAGTCACGATCGAACATAACACTCACGTTTGAACATAGCAGCATTGGTCGAAGATAACACTCACACTCGAACATGACAGTCACAGTCGAACATAACATGTTCAAGGTCTAACATGACACACACAGTCGAACATAGCAGCGTTGGTGGAATATGATAGTCACGGTCGAAGATGACACTTACAGTCGGACATGACAGTCACGGTCGAACATGACACTCACGGTTGAACATAGCAGCGTTGGTCAAACATGACAGTCACGGTCAAACATTACAGTCACGCGCGAACATGACACTCACGGTCGAACAAGACACTCACAGTCAAACAAGGCAGTCACGGTCGAACATGACACTCTCGGTCGGACATGACACTCACGGTCGAACATAGCAGCATTAGTTGAACTGGACCCTCACTGTCGAACATAACCCTCACGGTCGAACATAGCAGCATTAGTCAAACATGACAGTCACGGTCAAACATGACACTCACGTTCGAACATGACAGTCAGGGTCGAACGAGACTCACGGTCGAACACTTGGTCACGGTTGAACATAACACCCTCAGTCGAACATAACAGCGTTGTTTAAACTTGACACTCACGGTCGAACATGACACTCACGGTCGAACATAGCAGCGTTGGTAAAACATGACAGTCACGGTCGAACATGACCCTCACAGTCTTACATGATACTCACGGTCGAACATAGCAGCGTTGGTCGAACATGACAGTCACCGTCGAACATGACACTGACTGTCAAACATAGCAGCGTTGGTCAAACATGACAGTCATGGTCGAACATAACACTCACGGTCGAACATAGCAGCGTTGGTCGAACATTATACTCACGGTCGAACTTGACACTCACGGTCGAACATAGTAGCGTTGGTCGAATATGACAGTCACGGTTGGAAACAACGGTCACGATCGGAGACAACAGTCACGATCGAACATGACAGTTACGGTCGAACATGACACTCACCGTCGAACATGACACTCATGGTTTAACATAGCAGCGTTGGTCAAACATGACAGCCACAGTCGAATATAGAACCGTTGGTCGAACATGACAGTCACCGTCGAACAAGACACTCAGGGTCGAACATAGCGGCATTGGTCGAACATAGCAGAATTGGTCAAACATGACAGTTAAATGAACATGACACTCACGGTCAAACATGAAACTCACGGTCGAACATGACAATCACGGTCGAACATAGCAGCGTTGGTCAAACATGACAGCTACGGCCGAACATGACACTCACGTTCGAACATGACAGTCAGGGTCGAATGAGACTCACGGTCGAACACAACAGTCAAGTGTGAACATAACACCCACAGTCAAACATAGCAGCGTTGTTTGAACTCCACACTCACGGTCGAACATGACACTCACGGTCGAACATAGCAGCGTTGGTAAAACATGACAGTCATGGTCGAACAAGACACTCACTTTCGAACATGACAGTCACGGTCGAACGAGACTCAGGTTGAACATGACAGTCACGGTCGAACACGACCCTCACGGTCGAACATGACAGTCAGGGTCGAACGAGACTCACGGTCGAACATGAAAGTCACGGTTGAACATAACACCCACAGTCGAACATAGTAGCGTTGTTTGAACTCGACACTCACGATCGAACATGACAGTCACGGTCGAACATTACAGTCACAGTCGAACATGACAGTCACGGTCGAACATAACACCTACAGTCGAACATGACACTCATGGTCAAACATGACACCTACGGTCGAACATGACACTCACGGTCGAACATGACACTCATGGTCGAACATAGCAGCGTTGGTCGAACATGACAGTCACGATCGAACATAACACTCACGTTTGAACATAGCAGCATTGGTCGAAGATAACACTCACACTCGAACATGACAGTCACAGTCGAACATAACATGTTCAAGGTCTAACATGACACACACAGCCGAACATAGCAGCGTTGGTGGAATATGATAGTCACGGTCGAAGATGACACTTACAGTCGGACATGACAGTCACGGTCGAACATGACACTCACGGTTGAACATAGCAGCGTTGGTCAAACATGACAGTCACGGTCAAACATTACAGTCACGCGCGAACATGACACTCACGGTCGAACAAGACACTCACAGTCAAACAAGGCAGTCACGGTCGAACATGACACTCTCGGTCGGACATGACACTCACGGTCGAACATAGCAGCATTAGTTGAACTGGACCCTCACTGTCGAACATAACCCTCACGGTCGAACATAGCAGCATTAGTCAAACATGACAGTCACGGTCAAACATGACACTCACGTTCGAACATGACAGTCAGGGTCGAACGAGACTCACGGTCGAACACTTGGTCACGGTTGAACATAACACCCTCAGTCGAACATAACAGCGTTGTTTAAACTTGACACTCACGGTCGAACATGACACTCACGGTCGAACATAGCAGCGTTGGTAAAACATGACAGTCACGGTCGAACATGACCCTCACAGTCTTACATGATACTCACGGTCGAACATAGCAGCGTTGGTCGAACATGACAGTCACCGTCGAACATGACACTGACTGTCAAACATAGCAGCGTTGGTCAAACATGACAGTCATGGTCGAACATAACACTCACGGTCGAACATAGCAGCGTTGGTCGAACATTATACTCACGGTCGAACTTGACACTCACGGTCGAACATAGTAGCGTTGGTCGAATATGACAGTCACGGTTGGAAACAACGGTCACGATCGGAGACAACAGTCACGATCGAACATGACAGTTACGGTCGAACATGACACTCACCGTCGAACATGACACTCATGGTTTAACATAGCAGCGTTGGTCAAACATGACAGCCACAGTCGAATATAGAACCGTTGGTCGAACATGACAGTCACCGTCGAACAAGACACTCAGGGTCGAACATAGCGGCATTGGTCGAACATAGCAGAATTGGTCAAACATGACAGTTAAATGAACATGACACTCACGGTCAAACATGAAACTCACGGTCGAACATGACAATCACGGTCGAACATAGCAGCGTTGGTCAAACATGACAGCTACGGCCGAACATGACACTCACGTTCGAACATGACAGTCAGGGTCGAATGAGACTCACGGTCGAACACAACAGTCAAGTGTGAACATAACACCCACAGTCAAACATAGCAGCGTTGTTTGAACTCCACACTCACGGTCGAACATGACACTCACGGTCGAACATAGCAGCGTTGGTAAAACATGACAGTCATGGTCGAACAAGACACTCACTTTCGAACATGACAGTCACGGTCGAACGAGACTCAGGTTGAACATGACAGTCACGGTCGAACACGACCCTCACGGTCGAACATGACACTTACGGTCGAACATAGCAGCGTTGGTCGAACATGACAGTCAAGATCGAACGTGACACTCACGGTTGAACATAGAAGCGTTGGTTGAACAGGACAGTCACGGTCGAAAAAAACACTCAAGCTCGAACATAGCAGCCTTCGTTGAATATAACACTCACGGTCGAACATGACAATCCCGGTTGAACATAGCAGCGTTGCTCGAACATGACACTGACGGTCGAACATAACAGCCATGGTCGAACTTGACAGTCACGGTCGAACATAACACTCACGGTCGAACATAGCAGCGTTGGTTGAACATAACACTCACGGTTGAACATGACAGTCACGGTCGAACATAACTCTCACGGTCGAACATGACACTCACCGTCGAACATAGCAGCGTTGGTCGAACATGACAGTCATGGCCGAACATAACACTCACGGTTGAACATAGCAGTGTTGGTCGAACATTATACTCACGGTCGAACTTGACACTCACGGTCGAACATAGCGGCGTTGGTCGAACATGACAGTCACAGTCGGAAACAACAGTCACGGTCAGAAACAACAGTCACGATCGAACATGACAGTCACGTTCGAACATGACACTCACGGTCGAACTTGACACTCACGGTCGAACATAGCAGCGTTGGTCGAACATGACAGTCACGGCCGAACATAACATTCACGGTCGAACATAGCAGTGTTGGTCGAACATTATACTCACGGTCGAACTTGACACTCACGGTCGAACATAGCGGCGTTGGTCGAACATGACAGTCACAGTCGGAAACAACAGTCACGGTCAGAAACAACAGTCACGATCGAACATGACAGTCACGTTCGAACATGACACTCACGGTCGAACTTGACACTCACGGTCGAACATAGCAGCGTTGGTCGAACATGACAGTCACGGCCGAACATAACATTCACGGTCGAACATAGCAGTGTTGGTCGAACATTATACTCACGGTCGAACTTGACACTCACGGTCGAACATAGCAGCGTTGGTCGAACATGACAGTCACAGTCGGAAACAACAGTCACGGTCGGAAACAACAGTCACGATCGAACATGACAGTCACGTTCGAACATGACACTCACGGTCGAACTTGACACTCACGGTCGAACATAGCAGCGTTGGTGGAACATGACAGTCACAGTCGGAAACAACAGTCACGGTCGGAAACAACAGTCACGATCGAAGATGACAGTCACGTTCGAACATGACACTCACGGTCGAACTTGACACTCACGGTCGAACATGACAGTCGCGGTCGAACATTGCAGCGTTGATCGAACATGACACTCGCGGTCGAACATGACTGTCGCGGTCGAACATGACAGTCACGGTCAAACATGACAGTCACGATCGTACATAGCAGCATTGGTTGAACATAACACTCACGGTCGAACATGACACTCATGGTCGAACATAGCAGCGTTGGTCGGACATGACAGTCAAGGTCGAACATGACACTGAGGGTCAAACAGGACAATCACGGTCGAACATGACAGTCACGGTCGAACATTGCAGCGTTGATCGAACATGACACTCGCGGTCGAACATGACACTCGCGGTCGAACATGACAGTCACGATCGTACATAGCAGCATTGGTTGAACATAACACTCACGGTCGAACATGACACTCATGGTCGAACATAGCAGCGTTGGTTGACCATGACAGTCACGGTCGAACATGACACTCACGGTCGAACATAGAAGCGTTGGTCAAACATTATACTCACGGTTGAACTTGACAGTCACGGTCAAACATAGCAGCGTTGGTCGAACATGACAGTCACGGTCAGAAACAACAGTCACGGTCAGAAACAACAGTCACGATCGAACATGACAGTCACGGTCGAACATGACACTCACGGTCGAACAAAGCAATGTTTGCTCCAACATGACACTCACGGTCGAACATAGCAGCGTTGGTCGAACATGACAGTCAAGGTCGAACATGTAACTGACGGTCAAACATAGTAGCGTTGGTCGAACATGACAGTCACTGTCGAACATAACACTCACAGTCGAACATAGCAGCGTTGGTCGAACATGACACTCACGGTCGAACGTAGAAGCATTGGTCGAACATTATACTCACGGTCGAACTTGACACTCACGGTCGAACATAGCAGCGTTGGTCGAACATGACAGTCACGGTCGAACATGACACTGACGGTCAAACATAGCAGCGTTGGTCGAACATGACAATCACGGTCGAACATAACACTCACAGTCGAACATAGCAGCGTTGGTAGAACATTATACTCACGGTCGAACTTGACACTCACGGTCGAACATAGCAGCGTTGGTTGAACATGACAGTCACGGTTGGACATGGCAGCGTTGGATAAACATAACACTCACGGTCGAACATGATACTCACGGTCGAACATAGCAGCTTTGGTGGAACATGACAGTCACGGTCTGACATGACACTCTTGGTCGGACATGACACTCACGGTCAAACATAGCAGCATTGGTTGAACTGAGCACTCACTGTCGAACATGACCCTCACGGTCAAACATTGCAGCGTTGGTCAAACATGACAGTCACGGTCAAATATGACACTGACATGACAGTCAGGGTCGAACGAGACTCACGGTCGAACATGACAGTCACGGTTGAACATAACACCCACAGTCGAACATAGTAGCGTTGTTTAAACTCGACACTCACGATCGAACATGACAGTCACGGTCGAACATTACAGTCACAGTCAAACATGACAGTCACGGTCGAACATAACACCTACAGTCGAACATGACACTCATGGTCAAACATGACACCTACGGTCGAACATGACACTCACGGTCGAACATGACACTCATGGTCGAACATAGCAGCGTTGGTCGAACATGACAGTCACGATCGAACATAACACTCACGTTTGAACATAGCAGCATTGGTCGAAGATAACACTCACACTCGAACATGACAGTCACAGTCGAACATAACACTCAAGGTCTAACATGACACACACAGTCGAACATAGCAGCGTTGGTGGAATATGATAGTCACGGTCGAAGATGACACTTACAGTCGGACATGACAGTCACGGTCGAACATGACACTCACGGTTGAACATAGCAGCGTTGGTCAAACATGACAGTCACGGTCAAACATTACAGTCACGCGCGAACATGACACTCACGGTCGAACAAGACACTCACAGTCAAACAAGGCAGTCACGGTCGAACATGACACTCTCGGTCGGACATGACACTCACGGTCGAACATAGCAGCATTAGTTGAACTGGACCCTCACTGTCGAACATAACCCTCACGGTCGAACATAGCAGCATTAGTCAAACATGACAGTCACGGTCAAACATGACACTCACGTTCGAACATGACAGTCAGGGTCGAACGAGACTCACGGTCGAACACTTGGTCACGGTTGAACATAACACCCACAGTCGAACATAGCAGCGTTGTTTAAACTTGACACTCACGGTCGAACATGACACTCACTTTCGAACATAGCAGCGTTGGTAAAACATGAAAGTCACGGTCGAACATGACCCTCACGGTCTAACATGATACTCACGGTCGAACATAGCAGCGTTGGTCGAACATGACAGTCACCGTCGAACATGACACTGACTGTCAAACATAGCAGCGTTGGTCAAACATGACAGTCATGGTCGAACATAACACTCACGGTCGAACATAGCAGCGTTGGTTGAACATAACACTCACGGTCGAACATAACTCTCACGGTCGAACATGACACTCACCGTCGAACATAGCAGCGTTGGTCGAACATGACAGTCATGGCCGAACATAACACTCACGGTTGAACATAGCAGTGTTGGTCGAACATTATACTCACGGTCGAACTTGACACTCACGGTCGAACATAGCGGCGTTGGTCGAACATGACAGTCACAGTCGGAAACAACAGTCACGGTCAGAAACAACAGTCACGATCGAACATGACAGTCACGTTCGAACATGACACTCACGGTCGAACTTGACACTCACGGTCGAACATAGCAGCGTTGGTCGAACATGACAGTCACGGCCGAACATAACATTCACGGTCGAACATAGCAGTGTTGGTCGAACATTATACTCACGGTCGAACTTGACACTCACGGTCGAACATAGCAGCGTTGGTCGAACATGACAGTCACAGTCGGAAACAACAGTCACGGTCGGAAACAACAGTCACGATCGAACGTGACAGTCACGTTCGAACATGACACTCACGGTCGAACTTGACACTCACGGTCGAACATAGCAGCGTTGGTGGAACATGACAGTCACAGTCGGAAACAACAGTCACAGTCGGAAACAACAGTCACGATCGAAGATGACAGTCACGTTCGAACATGACACTCACGGTCGAACTTGACACTCACGGTCGAACATGACAGTCACGGTCGAACATTGCAGCGTTGATCGAACATGACACTCGCGGTCGAACATGACACTCGCGGTCGAACATGACAGTCACGGTCAAACATGACAGTCACGATCGTACATAGCAGCATTGGTTGAACATAACACTCACGGTCGAACATGACACTCATGGTCGAACATAGCAGCGTTGGTCGGACATGACAGTCAAGGTCGAACATGACACTGAGGGTCAAACAGGACAATCACGGTCGAACATGACAGTCACGGTCGAACATTGCAGCGTTGATCGAACATGACACTCGCGGTCGAACATGACACTCGCGGTCGAACATGACAGTCACGATCGTACATAGCAGCATTGGTTGAACATAACACTCACGGTCGAACATGACACTCATGGTCGAACATAGCAGCGTTGGTTGACCATGACAGTCACGGTCGAACATGACACTCACGGTCGAACATAGAAGCGTTGGTCAAACATTATACTCACGGTTGAACTTGACAGTCACGGTCAAACATAGCAGCGTTGGTCGAACATGACAGTCACGGTCAGAAACAACAGTCACGGTCAGAAACAACAGTCACGATCGAACATGACAGTCACGGTCGAACATGACACTCACGGTCGAACAAAGCAATGTTTGCTCCAACATGACACTCACGGTCGAACATAGCAGCGTTGGTCGAACATGACAGTCAAGGTCGAACATGTAACTGACGGTCAAACATAGTAGCGTTGGTCGAACATGACAGTCACTGTCGAACATAACACTCACAGTCGAACATAGCAGCGTTGGTCGAACATGACACTCACGGTCGAACGTAGAAGCATTGGTCGAACATTATACTCACGGTCGAACTTGACACTCACGGTCGAACATAGCAGCGTTGGTCGAACATGACAGTCACGGTCGAACATGACACTGACGGTCAAACATAGCAGCGTTGGTCGAACATGACAATCACGGTCGAACATAACACTCACAGTCGAACATAGCAGCGTTGGTAGAACATTATACTCACGGTCGAACTTGACACTCACGGTCGAACATAGCAGCGTTGGTTGAACATGACAGTCACGGTTGGACATGGCAGCGTTGGATAAACATAACACTCACGGTCGAACATGATACTCACGGTCGAACATAGCAGCTTTGGTGGAACATGACAGTCACGGTCTGACATGACACTCTTGGTCGGACATGACACTCACGGTCAAACATAGCAGCATTGGTTGAACTGAGCACTCACTGTCGAACATGACCCTCACGGTCAAACATTGCAGCGTTGGTCAAACATGACAGTCACGGTCAAATATGACACTGACATGACAGTCAGGGTCGAACGAGACTCACGGTCGAACATGACAGTCACGGTTGAACATAACACCCACAGTCGAACATAGTAGCGTTGTTTAAACTCGACACTCACGATCGAACATGACAGTCACGGTCGAACATTACAGTCACAGTCAAACATGACAGTCACGGTCGAACATAACACCTACAGTCGAACATGACACTCATGGTCAAACATGACACCTACGGTCGAACATGACACTCACGGTCGAACATGACACTCATGGTCGAACATAGCAGCGTTGGTCGAACATGACAGTCACGATCGAACATAACACTCACGTTTGAACATAGCAGCATTGGTCGAAGATAACACTCACACTCGAACATGACAGTCACAGTCGAACATAACACTCAAGGTCTAACATGACACACACAGTCGAACATAGCAGCGTTGGTGGAATATGATAGTCACGGTCGAAGATGACACTTACAGTCGGACATGACAGTCACGGTCGAACATGACACTCACGGTTGAACATAGCAGCGTTGGTCAAACATGACAGTCACGGTCAAACATTACAGTCACGCGCGAACATGACACTCACGGTCGAACAAGACACTCACAGTCAAACAAGGCAGTCACGGTCGAACATGACACTCTCGGTCGGACATGACACTCACGGTCGAACATAGCAGCATTAGTTGAACTGGACCCTCACTGTCGAACATAACCCTCACGGTCGAACATAGCAGCATTAGTCAAACATGACAGTCACGGTCAAACATGACACTCACGTTCGAACATGACAGTCAGGGTCGAACGAGACTCACGGTCGAACACTTGGTCACGGTTGAACATAACACCCACAGTCGAACATAGCAGCGTTGTTTAAACTTGACACTCACGGTCGAACATGACACTCACTTTCGAACATAGCAGCGTTGGTAAAACATGAAAGTCACGGTCGAACATGACCCTCACGGTCTAACATGATACTCACGGTCGAACATAGCAGCGTTGGTCGAACATGACAGTCACCGTCGAACATGACACTGACTGTCAAACATAGCAGCGTTGGTCAAACATGACAGTCATGGTCGAACATAACACTCACGGTCGAACATAGCAGCGTTGGTCGAACATTATACTCACGATCGAACTTGACACTCACGGTCGAACATAGTAGCGTTGGTCGAATATGACAGTCACGGTTGGAAACAACGGTCACGATCGGAGACAACAGTCACGATCGAACATGACAGTTACGGTCGAACATGACACTCACCGTCGAACATGACACTCATGGTTTAACATAGCAGCGTTGGTCAAACATGACAGCCACGGTCGAACGATACAGTAACGGTCGAACATGACACTCACAGTCGAACATGACACTCACGGTCGAACGTGACACTAACGGTCGAACATAGCAGCATTGGTTGAACTGGACACTAACTGTCCAACATGGCCCTCACGGTCGAACATAGCAGCGTTGGTCAAACATGACAGTCACGGTCGAACATGACCCTCACGGTCGAACATGATACTCACGGTCGAACATAGCAGCGTTGGTCGAACATGAAAGTCACCGTCGAACATGACACTGACTGTCAAACATAGCAGCGTTGGTCAAACATGACAGTCATGGTCGAACATAACACTCACGGTCGAACATAGCAGCGTTGGTCGAACATTATACTCACGGTCGAACTTGACACTCACGGTCGAACATAGTAGCGTTGGTCGAATATGACGGTCACGGTTGGAAACAACGGTCACGATCGGAGACAACAGTCACGATCGAACATGACAGTTACGGTCTAACATGACACTCACCGTCGAACATGACACTCATGGTTTAACATAGCAGCGTTGGTCAAACATGACAGCCACGGTCGAACGATACAGTAACGGTCGAACATGACACTCACAGTCGAACATGACACTCACGGTCGAACTTGACACTAACGGTCGAACATAGCAGCATTGGTTGAACTGGACACTAACTGTCCAACATGGCCCTCACGGTCGAACATAGCAGCGTTGGTCAAACATGACAGTCACGTTCGAACATGACACTCACGTTCGAACATAGCAGCGTTGGTAAAACATGACAGTCATGGTCGAACAAGACACTGACTTTCGAACATGACAGTCACGGTCGAACGAGACTCAGGTTGAACATGACAGTAACGGTCGAACACGACCCTCACGGTCGAACATGAAACTCACGGTCGAACATAGCAGCGTTGGTCGAACATGACAGTCAAGATCGAACGTGACACTCACGGTTGAACATAGAAGCGTTGGTCGAACATGACAGTCACGGTCGAAAAAGAAACTCAAGCTCGAACATAGCAGCCTTCGTCGAATATAACACTCACGGTCGAACATGACACTCATGGTCGAACATTGCAGCGTTGGTTGAACATAACACTCATGGTTGAACATAGCAGCGTTGCTCGAACATGACACTGACGGTCGAACATAAAAGTCATGGTCGAACATGACAGTCATGGTCGAACATGACACTCACGGTCAAACATAGCAGCGTTGGTTGAACATAACACTCACGGTTGAACATGACAGTCACGGTCGAACATAACACTCACGGTCGAACAAAGCAGTGTTGGTCGAACATAACACTCACGGTTGTACATGACAGTCACGGTCCAACATGAAACTCATGGTCCCACATAGAAGCATTGGTCGAACATGACACTCACGGTCGAACATAACAGCCTTGGTCGAACACAGAAGTGTTGGTCGAACATGACAGTCATATGAACATGACACTCACGGTCAAACATGAAACTCACGGTCGAACATAACAGTCACGGTCGAACATGTCAGTGACGGTCGAACATAACACTCACGGTCGAACATGACACTCACCGTCGAACATGACACTCACAGTCGAATATAGAACCGTTGGTCGAACATGACAGTCACCGTCGAACAAGACACTCAGGGTCGAACATAGCGGCATTGGTCGAACATAGCAGAATTGGTCAAACATGACAGTTAAATGAACATGACACTCACGGTCAAACATGAAACTCACGGTCGAACATGACAATCACGGTCGAACATAGCAGCGTTGCTCGAAGATGACACTCACAGTTGAAAATAGCAGGGTTGGTCGAACATGACAGTCACGGTCGAACATGACACTGACGGTCAAACATCGCAGCGTTGATCGAACATGACAGTCACGGTTGAACTTGACACTCACGGTCGAACATAGCAGGGTTGGTTGAACATGACAGTCACTGTCAAAACAACAGTCACGATCGAACATGACAGTCACGGTCGAACATTACACTCACGGTAGAACATGACACTCACGGTTGAACATAGCAGCGTTGGTTAAACATGACAGTCACGGTCGAAAATGATAGTCACGGTCGAACATGACACTCGCGGTCGATCATGACACTCATGGTCCAACATAGCAGCGTTGGTCGAACATGACAGTCATGATCGAACAAAACACTCATGTTTGAACATAGCAGCGTTGGTCGAAGATAACACTCACGGTCGAACATGACACTCACAGTCGAACAAGACACTCACGGTCGAACATAGCAGCATTGGTCGAACAAAGCAGCATTGGTCGAACATGATAGCGTTGGTCGAACATGACACTCACGGTCAACAGCAGCGTTGGTCAAACATGATAGCCACGGTCGAACATGACACTCACAGTCGAACATAGCAACGTTGGTCGAACATGACAGTCACGATCGAACATAACACTCACGGTTAAACAAAGCAGTGTTGGTAGAACATAACACTCACGGTCGTACATGACAGTCACGGTCTAACATGACACTCATGGTCCCACATAGAAGCATTGGTCGAACATGACACTAACGGTCGAACATAGAAGCGTTGGTCGAACTTGACACTCACGGTCGAACATAGTAGCGTTGGTCGAACATGACAGTCACGGTTGGAAACAACAGTCACGATCGGAGACAACAGTCACAATCGAACATGGCAGTTACGGTCGAACATGACACTAACCGTCGAACATGACACTCACGGTTGAACATAGCAGCGTTGGTCAAACATGACAGTCACGGTCGAACGATACAGTCACGGTCGAACATGACACTCACAGTCGAACATGACACTCACGGTCGAACTTGACACTAACGGTTGAACATAGCAGCATTGGTTGAACTGGACACTAACTGTCGAACATGACCCTCACGGTCGAACATAGCAGCGTTGGTCAAACATGACAGTCACGGTTGAACATGACACTCACGTTCGAACATGACAGTCAGTGTCGAATGAGACTCACGGTCGAACACGACAGTCACGGTTGAACATAACACCCACAGTCAAACATAGCAGCGTTGTTTGAACTCGACACTCACGGTCCACATGACACTCACTGTCGAACATGACACTCACGGTAGAACATGACACTCACGGTTGAACATAGCAGCGTTGGTTAAACATGACAGTCACGGTCGAAAATGATAGTCACGGTCGAACATGACACTCGCGGTCGATCATGACACTCATGGTCCAACATAGCAGCGTTGGTCGAACATGACAGTCATGATCGAACAAAACACTCATGTTTGAACATAGCAGCGTTGGTCGAAGATAACACTCACGGTCGAACATGACACTCACAGTCGAACAAGACACTCACGGTCGAACATAGCAGCATTGGTCGAACAAAGCAGCATTGGTCGAACATGATAGCGTTGGTCGAACATGACACTCACGGTCAACAGCAGCGTTGGTCAAACATGATAGCCACGGTCGAACATGACACTCACAGTCGAACATAGCAACGTTGGTCGAACATGACAGTCACGATCGAACATAACACTCACGGTTAAACAAAGCAGTGTTGGTAGAACATAACACTCACGGTCGTACATGACAGTCACGGTCTAACATGACACTCATGGTCCCACATAGAAGCATTGGTCGAACATGACACTAACGGTCGAACATAGAAGCGTTGGTCGAACTTGACACTCACGGTCGAACATAGTAGCGTTGGTCGAACATGACAGTCACGGTTGGAAACAACAGTCACGATCGGAGACAACAGTCACAATCGAACATGGCAGTTACGGTCGAACATGACACTCACCGTCGAACATGACACTCACGGTTGAACATAGCAGCGTTGGTCAAACATGACAGTCACGGTCGAACGATACAGTCACGGTCGAACATGACACTCACAGTCGAACATGACACTCACGGTCGAACTTGACACTAACGGTCGAACATAGCAGCATTGGTTGAACTGGACACTAACTGTCGAACATGACCCTCACGGTCGAACATAGCAGCGTTGGTCAAACATGACAGTCACGGTTGAACATGACACTCACGTTCGAACATGACAGTCAGTGTCGAATGAGACTCACGGTCGAACACGACAGTCACGGTTGAACATAACACCCACAGTCAAACATAGCAGCGTTGTTTGAACTCGACACTCACGGTCCACATGACACTCACTGTCGAACATAGCAGCGTTGGTAAAACATGACAGTCATGATCGAACACGACCCTCACGGTCGAACATACAACTCACGGTCGAACATAGCAGCGTTGGTCGAACATGACAGTCAAGATCGAACGTGACACTCACGGTTGAACATAGAAGCGTTGGTCGAACATGACAGTCATGGTCGAAAAAGACACTCAAGCTCGAACATAGCAGCCTTCGTCGAATATAACACTCACGGTCGAACATGACACTCATGGTCGAACATAGCAGCGTTGGTTGAACATAACACTCACGGTTGAACATAGCAGCGTTGCTCGAACATGACACTGACGGTCGAACATAAAAGTCATGGTCGAACATGACAGTCACGGTCGAACATGACACTCACGGTCGAACATAGCAGCGTTGGTTGAACATAGCACTCACGGTTGAACATGACAGTCACGGTCGAACATAACACTCACGGTCGAAAAAAGCAGTGTTGGTCGAACATAACACTCACGGTTGTACATGACAGTCACGGTCCAACATGATTCTCATGGTCCCACATAGAAGCATTGGTCGAACATGACACTCACGGTCGAACATAGAAGCGTTGGTCAAACATGACAGTCACGGTTGAACATGACACTCACGTTCGAACATGACAGTCAGTGTCGAATGAGACTCACGGTCGAACACGACAGTCACGGTTGAACATAACACCCACAGTCAAACATAGCAGCGTTGTTTGAACTCGACACTCACGGTCCACATGACACTCACTGTCGAACATAGCAGCGTTGGTAAAACATGACAGTCATGATCGAACACGACCCTCACGGTCGAACATACAACTCACGGTCGAACATAGCAGCGTTGGTCGAACATGACAGTCAAGATCGAACGTGACACTCACGGTTGAACATAGAAGCGTTGGTCGAACATGACAGTCATGGTCGAAAAAGACACTCAAGCTCGAACATAGCAGCCTTCGTCGAATATAACACTCACGGTCGAACATGACACTCATGGTCGAACATAGCAGCGTTGGTTGAACATAACACTCACGGTTGAACATAGCAGCGTTGCTCGAACATGACACTGACGGTCGAACATAAAAGTCATGGTCGAACATGACAGTCACGGTCGAACATGACACTCACGGTCGAACATAGCAGCGTTGGTTGAACATAGCACTCACGGTTGAACATGACAGTCACGGTCGAACATAACACTCACGGTCGAAAAAAGCAGTGTTGGTCGAACATAACACTCACGGTTGTACATGACAGTCACGGTCCAACATGATTCTCATGGTCCCACATAGAAGCATTGGTCGAACATGACACTCACGGTCGAACATAGAAGCGTTGGTCGAACATGACAGTCACGGTCGAACAAGTCATTCGCTGTCCAACATAACAGCCTTGGTCGAACACAGAAGTGTTGGTCGAACATGACAGTCATATGAACATGACACTCACGGTCAAACATGAAACTCACGGTCGAACATAACAGTCACGGTCGAACATGTCAGTGACGGTCGAACATAACACTCACGGTCGAACAAGACACTCACCGTCGAACTGACACTCACGGTCGAATATAGAACCGTTGGTCGAACATGACAGTCACCGTCGAACAAGACACTCAGGGTCGAACATAGCGGCATTGGTCGAACATAGCAGAATTGGTCAAACATGACAGTTATATGAACATGACACTCACGGTCAAACATGAAACTCACGGTCGAACATGACAATCACGGTCGAACATAGCAGCGTTGCTCGAACATGACAGTCACGGTCGAAAAAGACACTCACGGTCGAACATAGCAGCGTTGGTCGAAGATGACACTCACAGTTGAAAATAGCAGGGTTGGTCGAACATGACAGTCACGGTCGAACATGACACTGACGGTCAAACATCGCAGCGTTGATCGAACATGACAGTCACGGTCGAACTTGACACTCACGGTCGAACATAGCAGGGTTGGTTGAACATGACAGTCACTGTCAAAACAACAGTCACGGTCGAAAATGATAGTCACGGTCGAACATGACACTCGCGGTCGATCATGACACTCATGGTCCAACATAGCAGCGTTGGTCGAACATGACAGTCATGATCGAACAAAACACTCGTGTTTGAACATAGCAGCGTTGGTCGAAGATAACACTCACGGTCGAACATGACACTCACGGTCGAACAAAACACTCACGGTCGAACATAGCAGCATTGGTCGAACAAAGCAGCATTGGTCGAACATGATAGCGTTGGTCAAACATGACACTCACGGTCAACAGCAGCGTAGGTCAAACATGATAGCCACGGTCGAACATGACACTCACAGTCGAACATAGCAACTTTGGTCGAACATGACAGTCACGATCGAACATAACACTCACGGTCAAACAAAGCAGTGTTGGTAGAACATAACACTCACGGCCGTACATGACAGTCACGGTCTAACATGACACTCATGGTCCCACATAGAAGCATTGGTCGAACATGACACTAACGGTCGAACATAGAAGCGTTGGTCGAACTTGACACTCACGGTCGAACATAGTAGCGTTGGTCGAACATGACAGTCACGGTTGGAAACAATAGTCACGATCGGAGACAACAGTCACGATCGAACATGGCAGTTACGGTCGAACATGACACTCACCGTCAAACATGACACTCACGGTTGAACATAGCAGCGTTGGTCAAACATGACAGTCACGGTCGAACGATACAGTCACGGTCGAACATGACACTCACAGTCGAACATGACACTCACGGTCGAACTTGACACTAACGGTCGAACATAGCAGCATTGGTTGAACTGGACACTAACTGTCGAACATGACCCTCACGGTCGAACATAGCAGCGTTGGTCAAACATGACAGTCACGGTTGAACATGACACTCACGTTCGAACATGACAGTCAGGGTCGAATGAGACTCACGGTCGAACACGACAGTCACGGTTGAACATGACACCCACAGTCAAACATAGCGGCGTTGTTTGAACTCGACACTCACGGTCGAACATGACAGTCACGGTCGAACGAGACTCAGGTTTAACATGACAGTCACGGTCGAACACTACCCTCACGGTCGAACATACAACTCACGGTCGAACATAGCAGCGTTGGTCGAACATGACAGTCAAGATCGAACGTGACACTCACGGTTGAACATAGAAGCGTTGGTCGAACATGACAGTCATGGTCGAAAAAGACACTCAAGCTCGAACATAGCAGCCTTCGTGGAATATAACACTCACTGTCGAACATGACACTCATGGTCGAACATAGCAGCGTTGGTTGAACATAACAATCACGGTTGAACATAGCAGCGTTGCTCGAACATGACACTGACGGTCGAACATAAAAGTCATGGTCGAACATGACAGTCACGGTCGAACATGACACTCACGGTCAAACATAGCAGCGTTGGTTGAACATAACACTCACGGTTGAACATGACAGTCACGGTCGAACATAACATTCACGGTCGAACAAAGCAGTGTTGGTCGAACATAACACTCACGGTTGTACATGACAGTCACGGTCCAACATGACACTCATGGTCCCACATAGAAGCATTGGTCGAACATGACACTCACGGTCGAACATAGAAGCGTTGGTCGAACATGACAGTCACGGTCGAACAAGTCATTCGCTGTCCAACATAACAGCCTTGGTCGAACACAGAAGTGTTGGTCGAACATGACAGTCATATGAACATGACACTCACGGTCAAACATGAAACTCACGGTCGAACATAAAAGTCAAGGTCGAACATGTCAGTGACGGTCGAACATAACTCTCACGGTCGAACATGACACTCACCGTCGAACATGACACTCACAGTCGAATATAGAAGCGTTGGTCGAACATGACAGTCATGGTCGAACAAGACACTCAGGGTCGAACATAGCGGCATTGGTCGAACATAGCAGAATTGGTCAAACATGACAGTCATATGAACATGACACTCACGGTCAAACATGAAACTCACAGTCGAACATGACAATCACGGTCGAACATAGCAGCGTTGCTCGAACATGACAGTCACGGTCGAAAAAGACACTCACGGTCGAACATAGCAGCGTTGCTCGAACATGACACTGACGGTCGAACATAAAAGTCATGGTCGAACATGACAGTCACGGTCGAACATGACACTCACGGTCAAACATAGCAGCGTTGGTTGAACATAACACTCACGGTTGAACATGACAGTCACGGTCGAACATAACACTCACGGTCGAACAAAGCAGTGTTGGTCGAACATAACACTCACGGTTGTACATGACAGTCACGGTCCAACATGACACTCATGGTCCCACATAGAAGCATTGGTCGAACATGACACTCACGGTCGAACATAGAAGCGTTGGTCGAACATGACAGTCACGGTCGAACAAGTCATTCGCTGTCCAACATAACAGCCTTGGTCGAACACAGAAGTGTTGGTCGAACATGACAGTCATATGAACATGACACTCACGGTCAAACATGAAACTCACGGTCGAACATAACACTCACGGTCGAACATAGAAGCGTTGGTCGAACATGACAGTCACGGTCGAACAAGTCATTCGCTGTCCAACATAACAGCCTTGGTCGAACACAGAAGTGTTGGTCGAACATGACAGTCATATGAACATGACATTCACGGTCAAACATGAAACTCACAGTCGAACATGACACTCACGGTCGAACTTGACACTAACGGTCGAACATAGCAGCATTGGTTGAACTGGACACTAACTGTCGAACATGACCCTCACGGTCGAACATAGCAGCGTTGGTCGAACATGACAGTCACGATCGAACATAACACTCACGGTCGAACAAAGCAGTGTTGGTAGAACATAACACTCACTGTCGTACATGACAGTCACGGTCTAACATGACACTCATGGTCCCACATTGAAGCATTGGTCGAACATGACACTAACGGTCGAACATAGAAGCGTTGGTCGAACATAGAAGTGTTGGTCGAACATGACAGTCACTGTCGAACATGATACTCACGGTGGAACATAACAGTCACGGTCGAACGTGGCAGTGAAGGTCGAACATAACACTCACGGTCGAACATGACACTCACGGTTGAACATGACACTCACGGTCGAATATAGAAGCGTTGGTCGAACATAACAATCACCGTCGAACAAGACACTCACGGTCGAACATAGCAGCATTGGTCGAACATAGCAGAATTGGTCAAACATGACAGTCATGGTCCAACATGACACTCACGGTCGAACATAGAAGCGTTGGTCGAACATAACAGTCACAGTCGAACAAGTCAGTCGCGGTTGAACATAGCAGCCTTGGTCGAACATAGAAGTGTTGGTCGAACATAGAAGTGTTGGTCGAACATGACAGTCACTGTCGAACATAAAAGTCAAGGTGGAACATAACAGTCACGGTCGAACATGACAGTGACGGTCGAAAATAACACTCTCGGTCGAACATGACACTCACCGTCGAACATAGCAGCGTTGGTCGAACATGACACTCACGGTCGAACATAAAAGCGTTGGTCGAACATGACAGTCACGGTCGAACATGACACTCAACGTCGAACATAGAAGCGTTAGTCGAACATTATACTCACGGTCGAACTTGACACTCACGGTCGAACATAGCAGCATTGGTCGAACATGACAGTCACGGTCGAACATGACACTGACGGTCAAACATAGCAGCGTTGGTGGAACATGACAGTCACGGTGGAACATAGCAGCGTTGGTCGAAAATTATACTCACGGTCGAACTTGACACTCACGGTCGAACATAGCAGCGTTGGTCGAACATGACAATCACGGTCGAACGATACAGTCACGGTCGAACATGACACTCATGGTCGAACATGACACTCATAGTCGAACATAGCAGCGTTGGTCGAACATGACGGTCACGATCGAACATAACACTCAAGTTTTAACATAGCAACGATGGTCCAACATGACTGTCATGGTCAGAAACAACAGTCACGGTCGGTTACAACAGTCACGATCGAACATGACACTCACCGTCGAACATAGAAGCGTTAGTCGAACATTATACTCACGGTCGAACATAGCAGCATTGGTCGAACATGACAGTCACGGTCGAACATGACACTGACGGTCAAACATAGCAGCGTTGGTGGAACATGACAGTCATGATCGAACATAACACTCATGTTTGAACATAGCAGCGTTGGTCGAAGATAACACTCACAGTCGAACATGACAGTTACAGTCAAACATGACACTCATGGTGGAACATGACAGTCACGGTCAAACATAGCAGCGTTGGTCAAATATAATAGTCACGGTCGAACAAGGCACTCACAGTCGAACATAGCAGCGTTGGTCGAACATGACAGTCACGGTCGAACAAAGCAGTGTTGGTAGAACATAACACTCTCGGTCGAACATGACACTCACGGTGGAACATGACAATCAGGGTCGCACATAGAAGCGTTGGTCGAGTATGACAGTCACATTCGAACATAACACTCACGGTTGTACATGACAGTCACGGTCCAACATGACACTCATGGTCCCACATAGAAGCATTGGTCGAACATGACACTCACGGTCGAACATAGAAGCGTTGGTCGAACATTACAGTCACGGTCGAACAAGTCTCTCGCTGTCGAACATAGCAGCCTTGGTCGAACACAGAAGTGTTGGTCGAACATGACAGTCACTGTCGAACATGATACTCACGGTGGAACTTAACAGTCACGGTCGAACATGTCAGTGACGGTCGAACATAACACTCACGGTCGAACATGACACTCACTGTCGAACATGACACTCACGGTCGAATATAGAAGTGTTGGTCGAAAATGACAGTCACGGTCAAACAAGACACTCAGGGTCGAACATAGAGGCATTGGTCGAACATAGCAGAATTGGTCAAACATGACAGTCATATGAACATGAAACTCACGGTCGAACATAGCAGCGTTTGTCGAACATGACAGTCATGATCGAACATAACACTCATGTTTGAACATAGCAGCGTTGGTCGAAGATAACACTCACAGTCGAACATGACAGTTACAGTAAAACATGATACTCATGGTGGAACATGACAGTCACGGTCAAACATAGCAGCGTTGGTCAAACATAATAGTCACGGTCGAACATGACACTCACAGTCAAACATAGCAGCGTTGGTCGAACATGACAGTCACGGTCGAACATAACACTCACGGTCGAACAAAGCAGTGTTGGTAGAACATAAAACTCACGGTCGAACATGACACTCACGGTGGAACATGACAGTCAGGGTCGCACATAGAAGCGTTGGTCGAACATGACAGTCACGGTAGAAAATGACACTCACGGTCAAACATGACAGTCAGAGTCTAACATGACACTCACGGTCGAACATAGAAGCGTTGGTCGAACATGACAGTCACGGTCGAACATAACACTCACGGTTGTACATGACAGTCACGGTCCAACATGACACTCATGGTCCCACATAGAAGCATTGGTCGAACATGACACTCACGGTCGAACATAGAAGCGTTGGTCGAACATGACAGTCATGGTCGAACAAGTCTCTCGCTGTCGAACATAGCAGCCTTGGTCGAACACAGAAGTGTTGGTCGAACATGACAGTCACTGTTGAACATGATACTCACGGTGGAACATAACAGTCACGGTCGAACATGTCAGTGACGGTCGAACATAACACTCACGGTCGAACATGACACTCACTGTCGAACATGACACTCACGGTCGAATATAGAAGCGTTGGTCGAAAATGACAGTCACGGTCGAACAAGACTCTCAGGGTTGAACATAGCGGCATTGGTCGAACATAGCAGAATTGGTCAAACATGACAGTCATATGAACATGACACTCACGGTCAAACATGAAACTCACGGTCGAACATAGCAGCGTTGGTCGAACATGACAGTCATGATCGAACATAACACTCATGTTTGAACATAGCAGCGTTGGTCGAAGATAACACTCACAGTCGAACATGACAGTTACAGTCAAACATGATACTCATGGTGGAACATGACAGTCACGGTCAAACATAGCAGCGTTGGTCAAACATAATAGTCACGGTCGAACATGACACTCACAGTCGAACATAGCAGCGTTGGTCGAACATGACAGTCACGGTCGAACATAACACTCACGGTCGAACAAAGCAGTGTTGGTAGAACATAACACTCACGGTCGAACATGACACTCACGGTGGAACAAGACAGTCAGGGTCGCACATAGAAGCGTTGGTCGAACATGACAGTCAAAGTCGAACATGACACTCACGGTCAAACATGACAGTCAGAGTCTAACATGACCGTGACGGTCGAACATGTCAGTGACGGTCGAACATAACACTCACGGTCGAACATGACACTCACTGTCGAACATGACACTCACGGTCGAATATAGAAGCGTTGGTCGAAAATGACAGTCACGGTCGAACAAGACACTCAGGGTCGAACATAGCGGCATTGGTCGAACATAGCAGAATTGGTCAAACATGACAGTCATATGAACATGACACTCACGGTCAAACATGAAACTCCCGGTCGAACATAGCAGCGTTGGTCGAACATGACAGTCATGATCGAACATAACACTCATGTTTGAACATAGCAGCGTTGGTCGAAGATAACACTCACAGTCGAACATGACAGTTACAGTCAAACATGATACTCATGGTGGAACATGACAGTCACGGTCAAACATAGCAGCGTTGGTCAAACATAATAGTCACGGTCGAACATGACACTCACAGTCGAACATAGCAGCGTTGGTCGAACATGACAGTCACGGTCGAACATAACACTCACGGTCGAACAAAGCAGTGTTGGTAGAACATAACACTCACGGTCAAACATGACACTCACGGTGGAACATGACAGTCAGGGTCGCACATAGAAGCGTTGGTCGAACATGACAGTCAAAGTCGAACATGACACTCACGGTCAAACATGACAGTCAGAGTCTAACATGACACTCACGGTCGAACATAGAAGCGTTGGTCGAACATGACAGTCACGGTCGAACAAGTGTCTCGCTGTCGAACATAGCAGCCTTGGTCGAACACAGAAGTGTTGGTCGAACATGACAGTCACTGTCGAACATCATACTCACGGTGGAAAATAACATTCACGGTCGAACATGTCAGTGACGGTCGAACATAACACTCACGGTCGAACATGACACTCACTGTCGAACATGACACTCACGGTCGAATATAGAAGCGTTGGTCGAAAATGAAAGTCACGGTCGAACAACACACTCAGGGTCGAACATAGCGGCATTGGTCGAACATAGCAGAATTGGTCAAACATGACAGTCATATGAACATGACACTCACGGTCAAACATGACACTCACAGTCGAAAATAGCAGCGTTTGTCGAACATGACAATCACTGTCGAACATGATACTCACGGTGGAACATAACAGTCACGGTCGAACATGACAGTGACGGTCGAACATAACACTCACGGTCGAACATGACACTCACGGTCGAATATAGAAGCGTTGGTCGAACATGACAGTCACGGTCGAACAAGACACTCACGGTCGAACATAGCAGCGTTGGTTGAACATGACAGTCACGGTCAAAACAACAGTCACGGTTGGAAACAACAGTCACGATCGAACATGACAGTCACGGTCGAACATGACACTCACGGTAGAACATGACACTCACGGTCGAACAAAGCAGTGTTGGTAGAACATAAAACTCACGGTCGAACATGACACTCACGGTGGAACATGACAGTCAGGGTCGCACATAGAAGCGTTGGTCGAACATGACAGTCACGGTCGAACATGACACTCACGGTCAAACATGACAGTCAGAGTCTAACATGACACTCACGGTCGAACATAGAAGCGTTGGTCGAACATGACAGTCACGGTCGAACATAACACTCACGGTTGTACATGACAGTCACGGTCCAACATGACACTCATGGTCCCACATAGAAGCATTGGTCGAACATGACACTCACGGTCGAACATAGAAGCGTTGGTCGAACATGACAGTCATGGTCGAACAAGTCTCTCGCTGTCGAACATAGCAGCCTTGGTCGAACACAGAAGTGTTGGTCGAACATGACAGTCACTGTCGAACATGATACTCACGGTGGAACATAACAGTCACGGTCGAACATGTCAGTGACGGCCGAACATAACACTCACGGTCGAACATGACACTCACTGTCGAACATGACACTCACGGTCGAATATAGAAGCGTTGGTCGAAAATGACAGTCACGGTCGAACAAGACTCTCAGGGTTGAACATAGCGGCATTGGTCGAACATAGCAGAATTGGTCAAACATGACAGTCATATGAACATGACACTCACGGTCAAACATGAAACTCACGGTCGAACATAGCAGCGTTGGTCGAACATGACAGTCATGATCGAACATAACACTCATGTTTGAACATAGCAGCGTTGGTCGAAGATAACACTCACAGTCGAACATGAAAGTTACAGTCAAACATGATACTCATGGTGGAACATGACAGTCACGGTCAAACATAGCAGCGTTGGTCAAACATAATAGTCACGGTCGAACATGACACTCACAGTCGAACATAGCAGCGTTGGTCGAACATGACAGTCACGGTCGAACATAACACTCACGGTCGAACAAAGCAGTGTTGGTAGAACATAACACTCACGGTCGAACATGACACTCACGGTGGAACAAGACAGTCAGGGTCGCACATAGAAGCGTTGGTCGAACATGACAGTCAAAGTCGAACATGACACTCACGGTCAAACATGACAGTCAGAGTCTAACATGACCGTGACGGTCGAACATGTCAGTGACGGTCGAACATAACACTCACGGTCGAACATGACACTCACTGTCGAACATGACACTCACGGTCGAATATAGAAGCGTTGGTCGAAAATGACAGTCACGGTCGAACAAGACACTCAGGGTCGAACATAGCGGCATTGGTCGAACATAGCAGAATTGGTCAAACATGACAGTCATATGAACATGACACTCACGGTCAAACATGAAACTCCCGGTCGAACATAGCAGCGTTGGTCGAACATGACAGTCATGATCGAACATAACACTCATGTTTGAACATAGCAGCGTTGGTCGAAGATAACACTCACAGTCGAACATGACAGTTACAGTCAAACATGATACTCATGGTGGAACATGACAGTCACGGTCAAACATAGCAGCGTTGGTCAAACATAATAGTCACGGTCGAACATGACACTCACAGTCGAACATAGCAGCGTTGGTCGAACATGACAGTCACGGTCGAACATAACACTCACGGTCGAACAAAGCAGTGTTGGTAGAACATAACACTCACGGTCAAACATGACACTCACGGTGGAACATGACAGTCAGGGTCGCACATAGAAGCGTTGGTCGAACATGACAGTCAAAGTCGAACATGACACTCACGGTCAAACATGACAGTCAGAGTCTAACATGACACTCACGGTCGAACATAGAAGCGTTGGTCGAACATGACAGTCACGGTCGAACAAGTCTCTCGCTGTCGAACATAGCAGCCTTGGTCGAACACAGAAGTGTTGGTCGAACATGACAGTCACTGTCGAACATCATACTCACGGTGGAAAATAACATTCACGGTCGAACATGTCAGTGACGGTCGAACATAACACTCACGGTCGAACATGACACTCACTGTCGAACATGACACTCACGGTCGAATATAGAAGCGTTGGTCGAAAATGAAAGTCACGGTCGAACAACACACTCAGGTTCGAACATAGTGGCATTGGTCGAACATAGCAGAATTGGTCAAACAAACATGACAGTCATATGAACATGACACTCACGGTCAAACATGACACTCACAGTCGAAAATAGCAGCGTTTGTCGAACATGACAATCACTGTCGAACATGATACTCACGGTGGAACATAACACTCACGGTCGAACATGACACTCACGGTCGAATATAGCAGCGTTGGTCGAACATGACAGTCACGGTCGAACAAGACACTCACGGTCGAACATAGCAGCGTTGGTTGAACATGACAGTCACGGTCGAACATGACACTCACGGTTAAACATGACAGTCAGAGTCTAACATGACACTCATGGTCCCACATACAAGCATTGGTCGAACATGACACTCACGGTCGAACATAGAAGCGTTGGTCGAACATGACAGTCACGGTCGAACAAGTCTCTCGCTGTCGAACATAGCAGCCTTGGTCGAACACAGAAGTGTTGGTCGAACATGACAGTCACGGTCAAAACAACAGTCACGGTCGGAAACAACAGTCACTATCGAACATGACAGTCACGGTCGAACATGACACTTACGGTAGAACATGACACTCACAGTTGAACATAGCAGCGTTGGTCAAACATGACAGTCACGGTCGAATATAACACTCACGGTCGAACAAAGCAGTGTTGGTAGAACATAACACTTAGGTCGAACATGACACTCACGGTGGAACATGACCGTCAGGGTCGCACATAGAAGCATTGGTCGAACATGACAGTCACGGTCGAACTTGACACTCACGGTCGAACATAGCAGCGTTGGTCGAACATGACAGTCACGGTCAAAACAACAGTCACGGTCGGAAACAACAGTCACGATCGAACATGACAGTCACGGTCGAACATTACACTCATGGAAGAACATGACACTCACGGTTGAACATAGCAGCGTTGGTCAAACATGACAGTCACGGTCGAACATGATAGTCACGGTCGAACATGACACTCGCGGTCGATCATGACACTCATGGTCCAACATAGCAGCGTTGGTCGAACATGACAGTCATGATCGAACATAACACTCATGTTTGAACATAGCAGCGTTGGTCGAAGATAACACTCACAGTCGAAAATGACAGTTACAGTCAAACATGACACTCATGGTGGAACATGACAGTCACGGTCAAACATAGCAATGTTGGTCAAACATAATAGTCACGGTCGAACATGACACTCACAGTCGAACATAGCAGCGTTGGTCGAACATGACAGTCACGGTCGAACATAACACTCACGGTCGAACAAAGCAGTGTTGGTAGAACATAACACTCACGGTCGAACATGACACTCACGGTGGAACATGACAGTCAGGGTCGCACATAGAAGCGTTGTTCGAACATGAGAGTCACGGTCGAACATGACACTCACAGTCAAACATGACAGTCAGAGTCTAACATGACACTCACGGTCGAACATAAAAGCGTTGGTCGAACATGACAGTCACGGTCGAACATAACACTCACGGTTGTACATGACAGTCACGGTCCAACATGACACTCATGGTCCCACATAGAAGCATTGGTCGAACATGACACTTACGGTCGAACATAGAAGCGTTGGTCGAACATTACAGTCACGGTCGAACAAGTCTCTCGCTGTCGAACATAGCAGCCTTGGTCGAACACAGAAGTGTTGGTCGAACATGACAGTCACTGTCGAACATGATACTCACGGTGGAACATAACAGTCACGGTCGAACATGTCAGTGACGGTCGAACATAACACTCACGGTCGAACATGACACTCACTGTCGAACATGACACTCACGGTCAAATATAGAAGCGTTGGTCGAAAATGACAGTCACGGTCGAACAAGACACTCAGGGTCGAACATAGCGGCATTGGTCGAACATAGTAGAATTGGTCAAACATGACAGTCATATGAACATGACACTCACGGTCAAACATGAAACTCACGGTCGAACATAGCAGCGTTGCTCGAACATGACAGTCACGTTAAAAAAATACACTCACGGTCGCACATAGCATCGTTGGTCGAAGATGACACTCACAGTCGAAAATAGCAGCGTTGGTCGAACATGACAGTCACGGTCGAACTTGACACTGACGGTCAAACATCGCAGCGTTGGTCGAACATGAAAGTCACGGTCAAACTTGACACTCACGGTCGAACATAGCAGCATTGGTCGTACATGACAGTTACGGTCTAACATGACACTCATGGTCCCCCATAGAAGCATTGGTCGAACATGACACTCACGGTCGATCATAGAAGCGTTGGTCGAACATGACAGACACGGTGGAACAAGTCACTTGCGGTCGAACATAGCAGCCTTGGTCGAACATAGAAGTGTTGGTCCAACATGACAGTCACTGTCGAACATGATACTCACGGTGGAACATAACAGTCACGGTCGAACATGACAGTGACGGTCGAACATAACACTCACGGTCGAACATGACACTCACGGTCGAATATAGAAGCGTTGGTCGAACATGACAGTCACGGTCAAACAAGACACTCGCGGTTGAAAATAGCAGCCTTGGTCGAATATAGAAGTGTTGGTCGAACATGACAGTCACTGTCGAACATGATACTCATGGTGGAACATAACTGTCACGGTCGAACATCACAGTGACGGTCGAACATAACACTCAGGGTTGAACATGACACTCACGGTTGAACATGACACTCACGGTCAAATATAGAAGCGTTTGTCGAACATGACAGTCACGGTCGAACATGATAGTCACGGTCGAACATAGCAGCATTGGTTGAAAATAGCAGCGTTGGTGGAACATGACAGTCACGGTCGAACATGATACTGACGGTCAAACATCGCAGCGTTGGTCGAACATGACAGTCACGGTCGAACTTGACACTCACGGTCGAACAAAGCAGCATTCGTCGAACATGACAGTCACAGTCGAACATGTCACTCGCGGTTGAATATAGCAGCCTTGGTCGAACATAGAAGTGTTGGTCGAAAATGACAGTCACTGTCGAACATGATACTCACGTTGGAACATAACAGTCAAGGTCGAACATGACAGTGACGGTCGAACATGACACTCACGGTCGAATATAGAAGCGTTGGTCGAACATGACAGTCACGGTCAAACAAGACACTCACGGTCGAACATAGCAGCATTGGTCGAACATAGCAGAATTGGTCAAACATGACAGTCATGGTCAAACAGGACACTCACGGTCGAACATAGAAGCGTTGGTCGAACATGACAGTCACAGTCGAACAAGTTACTTGCGGTCGAACATAGCAGCCTTGGTCGAACATAGAAGTGTTGGTCGAACATGACAGTCACTGTCGAACATGATAATCACGGTGAAACATAACAGTCACGGTCGAACATGACAGTGACGGTCGAACATAACACTCACGGTCGAACATGACACTCACGGTCGAATATATAAGCGTTGGTTGAACATGACAGTCACGGTCGAACAAGACACTCACGGTCGAACAAGACACTCACTGTCGAACATAGCAGCCTTGGTCGAACACAGAAGTGTTGGTCGAACATGACAGTCACGGTCAAAACAACAGTCACGGTCGGAAACAACAGTCACTATCGAACATGACAGTCACGGTCGAACATGACACTTACGGTAGAACATGACACTCACAGTTGAACATAGCAGCGTTGGTCAAACATGACAGTCACGGTCGAACATGATAGTCACGGTCGAACATGACACTCGCGGTCGATCATGACACTCATAGTCCAACATAGCAGCGTTGGTCGAACATGACAGTCATGATCGAACATAACACTCATGTTTGAACATAGCAGCGTTGGTCGAAGATAACACTCACAGTCGAACATGACAGTTACAGTCAAACATGACACTCATGGTGGAACATGACAGTCACGGCCAAACATAGCAGCGTTGGTCAAACATAATAGTCATGGTCGAACAAGGCACTCACAGTCGAACATAGCAGCGTTGGTCGAACATGACAGTCACGGCGAACATAACGCTCACGGTCGAACAAAGCAGTGTTGGTAGAACATAACACTCACGGTCGAACATGACACTCACGGTGGAACATGACACTCATGGTCGCACATAGAAGCGTTGGTCGAACATGACAGTCACATTCGAACATAACACTCAAGGTTGTACATGACAGTCACGGTCCAACATGACACTCATGGTCTCACATAGAAGCATTGGTCGAACATTACACTCACGGTCGAACATAGAACCGTTGGTCGAACATAACAGTCACTGTCGAACATGATGCTCACGGTGGAACATAACAGTCACGGTCGAACATGTCAGTGACGGTTGAACATAACACTCACGGTCGAACATGACACTCACTGTCGAACATGACACTCATGGTCGAATATAGAAGCGTTGGTCGAAAATGACAGTCACGGTCGAACAAGACACTCAGGGTCGAACATAGCGGCATTGGTCGAACATAGCAGAATTGGTCAAACATGACAGTCATATGAACATGACACTCACGGTCAAACATGAAACTCACGGTTGAACATAGCGGCGTTGGTCGAACATAATAGTCACGGTCGAACATGACACTCACAGTCGAACATAGCAGCGTTGGTCGAACATGACAGTCACGGTCGAATATAACACTCACGGTCGAACAAAGCAGTGTTGGTAGAACATAACACTTAGGTCGAACATGACACTCACGGTGGAACATGACAGTCAGGGTCGCACATAGCAGCGTTGGTCGAACATGACAGTCACGGTCAAAACAACAGTCACGGTCGGAAACAACAGTCACGATCGATCATGACAGTCACGGTCGAACATTACACTCATGGAAGAACATGACACTCACGGTTGAACATAGCAGCGTTGGTCAAACATGACAGTCACGGTCGAACATGATAGTCACGGTCGAACATGACACTCGCGGTCGATCATGACACTCATGGTCCAACATAGCAGCGTTAGTCGAACATGAAAGTCATGATCGAACATAACACTCATGTTTGAACATAGCAGCGTTGGTCGAAGATAACACTCACAGTCGAAAATGACAGTTACAGTCAAACATGACACTCATGGTGGAACATGACAGTCACGGTCAAACTTAGCAGTGTTGGTCAAACATAATAGTCACGGTCGAACATGACACTCACAGTCAAACATAGCAGCGTTGGTCGAACATGACAGTCACGGTCGAACATAACACTCACGGTCGAACAAAGCAGTGTTGGTAGAACATAACACTCACGGTCGAACATGACACTCACGGTGGAACATGACAGTCAGGGTCGCACATAGAAGCGTTGTTCGAACATGAGAGTCACGGTCGAACATGACACTCACGGTCAAACATGACAGTCAGAGTCCAACATGACACTCATGGTCCCACATAGAAGCATTGGTCGAACATGACACTCACTGTCGAACATGACACTCACGGTCAAATATAGAAGCGTTGGTCGAAAATGACAGTCACGGTCGAACAAGACACTCAGGGTCGAACATAGCGGCATTGGTCGAACATAGTAGAATTGGTCAAACATGACAGTCATATGAACATGACACTCACGGTCAAACATGACACTCACAGTCGAAAATAGCAGCGTTGGTCGAACATGACAGTCACGGTCGAACATGACACTGACGGTCAAACATCGCAGCGTTGGTCGAACATGAAAGTCACGGTCAAACTTGACACTCACGGTCGAACATAGCAGCATTGGTCGTACATGACAGTTACGGTCTAACATGACACTCATGGTCCCCCATAGAAGCATTGGTCGAACATGACACTCACGGTCGATCATAGAAGCGTTGGTCGAACATGACAGACACGGTGGAACAAGTCACTTGCGGTCGAACATAGCAGCCTTGGTCGAACATAGAAGTGTTGGTCCAACATGACAGTCACTGTCGAACATGATACTCACGGTGGAACATAACAGTCACGGTCGAACATGACAGTGACGGTCGAACATAACACTCACGGTCGAACATGACACTCACGGTCGAATATAGAAGCGTTGGTCGAACATGACAGTCACGGTCAAACAAGACACTCGCGGTTGAAAATAGCAGCCTTGGTCGAATATAGAAGTGTTGGTCGAACATGACAGTCACTGTCGAACATGATACTCATGGTAGAACATAACTGTCACGGTCGAACATCACAGTGACGGTCGAACATAACACTCAGGGTTGAACATGACACTCACGGTTGAACATGACACTCACGGTCAAATATAGAAGCGTTGGTCGAACATGACAGTCACGGTCGAACATGATAGTCACGGTCAAACATAGCAGCATTGGTTGAAAATAGCAGCGTTGGTGGAACATGACAGTCACGGTCGAACATAATACTGACGGTCAAACATCGCAGCGTTGGTCGAACATGACAGTCACGGTCGAACTTGACACTCACGGTCGAACAAAGCAGCATTCGTCGAACATGACAGTCACAGTCGAACATGTCACTCGCGGTTGAACATAGCAGCCTTGGTCGAACATAGAAGTGTTGGTCGAAAATGACAGTCACTGTCGAACATGATACTCACGTTGGAACATAACAGTCAAGGTCGAACATGACAGTGACGGTCGAACATGACACTCACGGTCGAATATAGAAGCGTTGGTCGAACATGACAGTCACGGTAAAACAAGACACTCACAGTCGAACATAGCAGCATTGGTCGAACATAGCAGAATTGGTCAAACATGACAGTCATGGTCAAACAGGACACTCACGGTCGAACATAGAAGCGTTGGTCGAACATGACAGTCACAGTCGAACAAGTTACTTGCGGTCGAACATAGCAGCCTTGGTCGAACATAGAAGTGTTGGTCGAACATGACAGTCACTGTCGAACATGATAATCACGGTGAAACATAACAGTCACGGTCGAACATGACAGTGACGGTCGAACATAACACTCACGGTCGAACATGACACTCACGGTCGAATATATAAGCGTTGGTTGAACATGACAGTCACGGTCGAACAAGACACTCACGGTCGAACATCGCAGCATTGGTCGAACATAGCAGAATTGGTCAAACATGACAGTCATGGTCGAACATGACACTCACGGTCAAACATAACAGTCATGGTCGAACATGACAATCACGGTCGAACATAGCAGCGTTGCTCGAACATGACAGTCACGGTCGGAAAGACAGTCACGGTCGAACATAGCAGCGTTGGTAGAAGATGACACTCACGGTCGAACATAGAAGCGTTGGTCGAACATTATACTCACGGTCGAACTTAACACTCGCGGTTGAAAATAGCAGCCTTGGTCGAATATAGAAGTGTTGGTCGAACATGACAGTCACTGTCGAACATGATACTCATGGTGGAACATAACTGTCACGGTCGAACATCACAGTGACGGTCGAACATAACACTCAGGGTGGAACATGACACTCACGGTTGAACATGACACTCACGGTCAAATATAGAAGCGTTGGTCGAACATGACAGTCACGGTCGAACATGATAGTCACGGTCGAACATAGCAGCATTGGTTGAAAATAGCAGCGTTGGTGGAACATGACAGTCACGGTCGAACATGATACTGACGGTCAAACATCGCAGCGTTGGTCGAACATGACAGTCACGGTCGAACTTGACACTCATGGTCGAACAAAGCAGCATTGGTCGAACATGACAGTCACAGTCGAACATGTCACTCGCGGTTGAACATAGCAGCCTTGGTCGAACATAGAAGTGTTGGTCGAAAATGACAGTCACTGTCGAACATGATACTCACGTTGGAACATAACAGTCAAGGTCGAACATGACAGTGACGGTCGAACATAACACTCACGGTCGAACATGACACTCACGGTCGAATATAGAAGCGTTGGTCGAACATGACAGTCACGGTCAAACAAGACACTCACGGTCGAACATAGCAGCATTGGTCGAACATAGCAGAATTGGTCAAACATGACAGTCATGGTCAAACAGGACACTCACGGTCGAACATAGAAGCGTTGGTCGAACATGACAGTCACAGTCGAACAAGTTACTCGCGGTCGAACATAGCAGCCTTGGTCGAACATAGAAGTGTTGGTCGAACATGACAGTCACTGTCGAACATGATAATCACGGTGAAACATAACAGTCACGGTCGAACATGACAGTGACGGTCGAACATAACACTCACGGTCGAACATGACACTCACGGTCGAATATATAAGCGTTGGTTGAACATGACAGTCACGGTCGAACAAGACACTCACGGTCGAACATCGCAGCATTGGTCGAACATAGCAGAATTGGTCAAACATGACAGTCATGGTCGAACATGACACTCACGGTCAAACATAACAGTCATGGTCGAACATGACAATCACGGTCGAACATAGCAGCGTTGCTCGAACATTACAGTCACGGTCGGAAAGACAGTCACGGTCGAACATAGCAGCGTTGGTAGAAGATGACACTCACGGTCGAACATAGAAGCGTTGGTCGAACATTATACTCACGGTCGAACTTAACACTCGCAGTCGAAAATAGCAGCGTTGGTCGAACATGACAGTCACGGTGGAACATGACACTGACGGTCAAACATAGCAGCGTTGGTCGAACATGACAGTCACGGTCAAAACAACAGTCAAGGTCGGAAACAACAGTCACGATCGAACACGACAGTCACGGTAGAACACGACACTCACGGTAGAACATGACACTCACGGTTGAACATAGCAGCGTTGGTCAACCATGACAGTCACGGTCGAACATGATAGTCACGGTCGAACATGACACTCGCGGTCGATCATGACACTCATGGTCCAACATAGCAGCGTTGGTCGAACATGACAGTCATGATTGAACATAACACTCATGTTTGAACATAGCAGCGTTGGTCGAAGATAACACTCACGGTCGAACATGACAGTCACAGTCAAACATGACACTCATGGTGGAACATGACAGTCACGGTCAAACATAGCAGCGTTGGTCAAACATAATAGTCACAGTCGACCATGACACTCACAGTCGAACATAGCAGCGTTGGTCGAACATGACAGTCACTGTCGAACATGATACTCACGGTGGAACATAACAGTGACGGTCGAACATGACACTCAAGGTCGAACATGACACTCACGGTCGAACATAGCAGCATTGGTCGAACATAGCAGAATTGGTCGAACATGACAGTCACGGTCGAACATAGCAGCGTTGCTTGAACATGACAGCCACGGTCGAACATAACTCTCATGGTCGAACAAGACACTCACGGTCGAACATAGCAGCATTGGTCGAACATAGCAGAATTGGTCAAACATGACAGTCATGGTCAAACAGGACACTCACGGTCGAACATAGAAGCGTTGGTCGAACATGACAGTCACAGTCGAACAAGTTACTCGCGGTCGAACATAGCAGCCTTGGTCGAACATAGAAGTGTTGGTCGAACATGACAGTCACTGTCGAACATGATAATCACGGTGAAACATAACAGTCACGGTCGAACATGACAGTGACGGTCGAACATAACACTCACGGTCGAACATGACACTCACGGTCGAATATATAAGCGTTGGTTGAACATGACAGTCACGGTCGAACAAGACACTCACGGTCGAACATCGCAGCATTGGTCGAACATAGCAGAATTGGTCAAACATGACAGTCATGGTCGAACATGACACTCACGGTCAAACATAACAGTCATGGTCGAACATGACAATCACGGTCGAACATAGCAGCGTTGCTCGAACATGACAGTCACGGTCGGAAAGACAGTCACGGTCGAACATAGCAGCGTTGGTAGAAGATGACACTCACGGTCGAACATAGAAGCGTTGGTCGAACATTATACTCACAGTCGAACTTAACACTCGCAGTCGAAAATAGCAGCGTTGGTCGAACATGACAGTCACGGTGGAACATGACACTGACGGTCGAACATAGCAACGTTGGTCGAACATGACAGTCACGGTCGAACATAACACTCACGGTCGAACAAAGCAGTGTTGGTCGAACATAACACTCACGGTCGTACATGACAGTCACGGTTCAACATGACACTCATTGTCCCACATAGAAGCATTGGTTGAACATTACACTCACGGTCGAACATAGCAGCCTTGGTCGAACATAGAAGTGTTGGTCAAACATGACACTCACCGTCGAACATCGCAGCATTGGTCGAACATTGCAGAATTGGTCAAACATGATGGTCATGGTCGAACATGACACTCACGGTCAAACATGACAGTCACGGTCGAACATGACAATCACGGTCGAACATAGCAGCGTTGCTCGAACATGACAGTCACGGTCGAAAAAGACACTCACGGTCGAACATAGCAGCGTTGGTCGAAGATGACACACACAGTCGAACATAGAAGCGTTGGTCGAACATTATACTCACGGTCGAACTTAATACTCAAAGTCGAAAATAGCAGTGTTGGTCGAACATGACAGTCACGTTGGAACATGACACTGACGGTCAAACATAGCAGCGTTGGTAGAACATGACAGTCACGGTCAAAACAACAGTCAAGGTCGGAAACAACAGTCACGATCGAACACGACAGTCACGGTAGAACACGACACTCACGGTAGAACATGACACTCACGGTTGAACATAGCAGCGTTGGTCAACCATGACAGTCATGGTCGAACATGATAGTCACGGTCGAACATGACACTCGCGGTCGATCATGACACTCATGGTCCAACATAGCAGCGTTGGTCGAACATGACAGTCATGATTGAACATAACACTCATGTTTGAACATAGCAGCGTTGGTCGAAGATAACACTCACGGTCAAACATGACAGTCACAGTCAAACATGACACTCATGGTGGAACATGACAGTCACGGTCAAACATAGCAGCGTTGGTCAAACATAATAGTCACAGTCGACCATGACACTCACAGTCGAACATAGCAGCGTTGGTCGAACATGACAGTCACTGTCGAACATGATACTCACGGTGGAACATAGCAGTGACGGTCGAACATGACAGTGACGTTCAAACATAACACTCACGGTCGAACATGACACTCAAGGTCGAACATGACACTCACGGTCGAACATAGCAGCATTGGTCGAACATAGCAGAATTGGTCGAACATGACAGTCAAGGTCGAACATAGCAGCGTTGCTTGAACATGACAGCCACGGTCGAACATAACTCTCATGGTCGAACATGAAACTCACCGTCGAACATAGAAGCGTTGGTCGAACATGACAGCCACAGTCGAACATGACACTCACCGTCGAACATAGAAGCGTTGGTCGAACATGACAGCCACAGTCGAACATGACACTCACGGTCGAACATAGAAGAGTTGGTCGAACATTATACTCACGGTCGAACTTGACACTCACGTTCGAACATAGCAGCCCTGGTTCGAACATGACAGTCACGGTCGAACATGATACTGACAGTCGAACCAACACAGTCTCACTCCCAACGCGTCAAATACTGAAGATTGGTCAGGGCCTTTGGCGTTAGTTACGGACTAAAAAGGTCTCCTTAAACGTACAAACCCGACGCAGAGGGCTTTCAACTCATTCCAATGTAAGCCCGTCCGAGGCGATATTTGAAGCTTAGGTCTATCCTTTAACGTCCACATCTGAAGTTTTGGGCTCTCCTTAAACGTCCATATCTGAAGTTTTGGGAAGTCTTTAAATGAGTTGAAAGCCCCCTGCGTCGGGTTTGAACGTAGGCAGGACGTATTCCTCTTTTCGCATGTGTCCATGGTGCATTGTGGGTCTATTTGATTACATCCTTTTTCATCGCTTGACACACGGACTATTAAAGGTAAGTAGCTAGTAATAAATAGTGCTAAAAACGATTTGAGAACGATCAAATGTGTAAATCATTGCATTCTTTGTCCTTTCGCCGCCTATTAACGTAATAGAAACTAGATTATTATCGGCTGTATAGTGTTTTAAGAGCTCAGTTAACATTCATTTAACTAAGCAAGCTAGTCAGCTAGCGCGGACAACCGCTAACGTGATATTAAACTTTGATGATGCTTTGTATAAATATCCGTTTTCACAATAGCTAATATTAATTGAAAGAGATCGCTCATCGTTATTGTTTTAGGTGTTTAACGTTATATGCGTTTACACGCTCCCAATTAGTCTTACGTTACATGAAATGGTAAGCTAAAATTATATGTATTTTAGATTTAATCTTTTCTTTTAATCAGGCTGTCTAGTTGAGATGAAAATATATTTTTAGACGCCCTAGATTACGTAAAGACACGTACAGGTGCAAAGCCAGGAATACATAAGACACGGTAGAGGACAGACAAAACAGGTGTACCGTCAAATATGTGACCCATTTACTATGTTTGTGACTATTTGTGCATGTTTTAAGGAAGAATGCATTTGTTAATATACCACCTAACGTATTTTGTTTTTAATAGACCTTTTCAACGGAATTCCATTGCTAGGCAACAGCCTTGTTCCTTGTTTACTTCCTGACAGCTGGTGTCATTCACATACACTGCAACAGGAAATAAACTAGGACAGTTGTGGAATGTTTAAGTTTACATCTTTGAAAAGGTCTATAGGTATTTCTTAATTCATAACAAGCATTTATTGTTACCTTCTAGAGCCCTCAAGAAACTATCTCATATACAGTTTTTATAAATTGACTTGGAAAAAAAACTAATTTGGGGACACAGGTCCTGAGTAGTATTATGCTGTAGCAGTTTTCTTTGAAGGCCAACATGTAAGAGCACTGTATTTATTGTGTTCATTTATTATTCACTGGTAACACAGCATGCAGTGTTCTCATTTCTTATTTCTGTTTCTGTCTCCAGATGCCTACTCAAAAACAATGCACCACATGCAAGGAAACGATTGGTGTGGCCAGCAAGATGTGTAAGCAGTGCGGGGCCAAGCAGCCTTACAAAAAAAAATTAGAAAATCAAAAGAAGAAATTTGGCCACGATTGGAAACACACACAAAAAAACTGCAGCATCAACAAAATGTATGATGCAACAAATTTACTGCTAGGTTATTTTTTTTCTTTCAGACAGTTGTCATAAATAATAAGTAATTAATTGCTGATCTTTACATTTAAATTGCTATATTTCTCTTACCTTATTTGCTTTTGCAGCAATTTAACACTCATCTTTGTTTTATTGTGCAAGACAATCCTGAATTCTCGATTTACTGTACCACTCCCAATTGTCTTGTCTTGTTGTCTTGTTTTCACTCTACCTAAGGGCGCACTCACACTGTCCTTCCGCACCGGGCCAAAACTGGTTTTTCGGCTAAAGCCTAGTGCGTTTGACCAGTGTGAGTGCAACCGCTCCGGGTATAACTGCGGCCAGTGGGCCCTCCACAGCCCGCCTGAGAGAGGTGGGCTTTTGTAGAGCCCGTTTGAACATGTACGAGCCAAGCACGATGCCTACGGCGGTTCTGACGTCATTTATGTGCGCCTGTTCGGACATAGTAAATAGAAGGACGGACCATGCGCGGACATTTAACAACAACAACAATGGCGGCAAAAGGTTCACGGTGGTGTGATGCGGAGGTGGAGTGTTTAATGCAGATTTGGTCGATGAAAATATACAAAAACAGTCGACAAGACACACAAAAACTCAGAGGTCTATGGAAAGATTTGTAAACAAAGAGACGCATGGGGATGACGTCAATCAATGCATGTGACATGTGAAGCATTTGCGCGAGGCCCAGGCAGTGTGAGTACAAACAGGCCTGGGGCGCGGGGGGAGAGGGAGGGGGGACAAGTACCCTAAAGCCCGAGGCGCGGTGCGGAAGGACAGTGTGAGTGCGCCCTAAGTCACTGGTGAACAGGGTTATGTACTACTAGATCAGAGCCTGCTGTTATTGCGTATATATAAACACATTGCTATCTATCAATTTTGGATAAAATATCCTGAAAATGAACATTTACATTGCAGGATTAGAATTCGGAAGTGGTTCCTTAACGCATAACTGACGGTCTTTGATATCTTATAGTGTGGTTTTGACCTGCTCTTTATGAAAAGTGTCCTGAGACTACTTCTGTTATGATTAGATACCATGAATAAAATTTAATTGGATAGTTTGTAGCGTTAGCTGTGTTTTTAGATATTGAAGCATGTGATGCTTCCCTTGTCTCACACTGAATTGGAATAGCTGTGTTTGTTACCAAGGTCTTTTGTTTTTTACATTGCTACTAAAACAGTTTATAGTGACCTCACTCTGAGTCTCAATGTATAGCTTATATGTATAGGTATGAAAGCATAAAATATATTTTTTTATGTATTATGACCTTCCATTTATGTATCCAATTTTCTGTCTTGTGATTTTGTGCCAATTTTGTTTCAGCTCCACAATCGACATCCCATCCTCCTTGCCAGCAGAGCTCCAGATGGCTTTACAGCCGAGTGTGTCTGTCCATGGGAAATGGACACTGAAGATGCCAGGAATGCCCTTATTACAATTAAGAGGATTTATGAAAGTCTTCTTAGCGGTAATGTACACAGTGCATGCTATATTTTCAAGACTCCTTTGAAATACTGCCTTTGCAACATATTTCTGCATATAGCAAAGCAAAGTCTTTTTTTCTTTCTTAACATGTGAACAACATGGCTTAGGATGAAAATGCAGACCTGGTTACCCATCAGTCTTTAACTGTGTCCTTCCACAATTTGATGTGGAATAATGAATCTTGATTGATTCCATAGTGGTATTATGTCTCTTTCATTTGGTACTGACATGTTCTTGTACAGCAAACTGTTTAGTGCTCTAATCAAGTGTCACACACTTATTGTTCCTTATATCTTTCTTTCTTTTTTAAGGACCGTGCCTAGGTGTTGTTGCAGTGGCTGCCTTGCTCTGGATGGTGTGTATGTTCTTAAGTTTATTTTACTGTAGATGATGAAAATCCACTAATAAAAATAGTAAAATGTCTTCAACTTTAACTGCAGTTTAATAAGGGACAGCAAAGTCTGAGGGTCAAGCAAGTCACATAGCAGTCAAATGTTTTGGGCAGTATTGTGCATTGGACTTGAAATAAATTCACAGTATATAACATAATCAAGAAACCCCCTGTATGTGAAATGATTCAAAATTGTATCACCTTATAAAAGTGAACACCACAATTTTCTCAGTTTTGGCCTGGTGTCTAATGCAATCTAAGAAAAAAACATTCCTCATAAAACGGCACAAAACTGCAAGATTTAACTTAACCAAAACATGAAGAAAAAAAGATTCATACTGGCAATACATTCTTGAGTCAAATTAAACCTAAATTTACAAATTTTTTTCCCCCATACAAATTTCCCATTTACACAGACGTCGACTCTGTGCTGTTGCGTCTCTGTGACTACCTCCAATGCCAGCTCAGGGTTGTAACAGTTCTGTTGCCCCCATTCCTTCTCCATACCTTTCACACAGACGTTGGGGAGTTTTCTTATACACTGTCTAAATATGATATTGAAAAGCTCATTTTCAAAAAAGAATGCATGCATACCTGTATAATCCATATCTCATTGTAAATAGTACAGCGTCAGTTATATTCTCAAAAATTATGAACAATTTGACAGTAATACTTCTTGCTGTGTTTCTGTCTTACAGTGGGGACAAATGGAAAAACTCCTGGGAGCCGAAAGAAAATGTTTTGCAAAAATAAATGTTTTTAAATCACATATACCAGTTACTGGCTGTGTTCCTTCATATACACTTGATTTCTATGATCGTTCAAAACCTTTCAAGAGCGAATTGTAGTAGTTGCAGTTTCCCAAAAAAAACAAACATTTTGTGTTATTTTTACTGTTGGCAAATTTAGTGTCCAGTCACCATCTTAAAAACATGAGAAATAGAATGATTTACTGAAAAAAGGTTTCTTTCTATGTATTATGTATGTGTACACTGAAGACAATACCCAGACAAAAGGAAGAGTACATCCTGTTCACACAGCTAAAAATAAACTTTTGAATGTATTCACAATCACCATGATCTACAGGCACCTTATCGATTCATCTGAAATGCTCATTCTTGGCCGGTGTAATAACACCCATGAGGATAAGGTAAGAAGATGCCAGAGAGGGATAACGTTTTTATCGTAGAATCACTTAGCTTAGACTCATAATTGTTGTCCTTTACTAAGAAATAATTGGGCTTTTGTTTTTGAATACATTTATGACTTGACATGGGTTTTAAATCATCCTGCAGTCCCATTGGAGAACCGAGGACCCGCCTCCCGGAAGCATTTTTTTCAACAATCTCCTGATAAAGAGTCCTTAATAACTTCACAATACGATGGGTTAATGCAATGGCCATCGATTATAATTATTTCTTTCGGATCTGAGAAATATAGTTTTATTTTGTCAGTTTTGGATAACGGAAGGCTACGTTTTTACCCCCAGCCACCGTTGCGCTTGTTTGGCTTGTGTTAAAGGCGGAAGTGGTGTGTTCGAATACTATTATGAGCTGTCCGCCGTGGATGGGCTCCATTCCAACTCAAATATCCGCCGCTCAGCGTGGTGTGTTCGAATACTATTATGAGCTGTCCGCCGTGGATGGGCTCCATTCCAACTCAAATATCCGCCGCTCAGCGTGGTGTGTTCGAATACTATTATGAGCTGTCCGCCGTGGATGGGCTGCATTCCAACTCAAATTGCCGCCGGTCAGCGTCACTAGCTCTGTTGATGAGACATTTTATAGCCAGTGATTGTAAAATATGAAGTGGCTCATTAATATAGTTTAATATTATATTTTTAAGAATATATGGCTGATTATATTTCAAATAAAATCGTATTTCGTATGTGTCTTCCTCAATTAATATTGAACCACATACGAATCAGAATGGGTTTTTATTATCATATTGTCATATTAAAAGGAAAAAGACCAAAAAATAAATAAAAGGTAAATACTAAATAATAGATAACAGGCTATAGACATTTGAATGTAATTCCCGTGCTAGGCAACAGCCTTGGTGTCACCTGTGGCTTAAAGGACACTGCCTGGGGAAAGGCATTCCGTTCGTGGACAACTTCACGACTTTTTTTAGAAGACCCAAGCTTTTTAGACGCGACGGCCTGCACCCTAACCAAGAAGGGTCAAGACTTTTGTCTGCAAACATTGACCTGACTATCGAGTCCTGCACCTCCACCACCTCCTGACAAAAACCCAGTGTTGGGATCAGGATGCAGAGTCAGAGTTTAATTCACCTCTCTAAGTGGGGGCGGCAGTAGCTCAGTCCATAGGTGACTTGGCTGGGAACCGTAGGGTCGCTGGTTCAAGTCCCTGTCTGGACCATATATGGAGCGTGGACTGGTGGCTGGAGAGGTGCCAGTTCATCTCCTGGGCACTGCCGAGGTGCTGTTGAGCAAGGCACCGAACCCCCAACTGCTCGGGGCGCTGGTCACTGGCAGCCCCCTCGCTCTAACATCTCTCCTCAATTGCATGTATAGGTCCTGGTTGTGCATGTGTGTATTTCGGGCCTGTGTGTGTAACATGTATGATAATAAGAGTGAAAATTGAATTTCCCCATGTGGGATAAAAATAAAGTAATTATTCTTCTTCTTCTGCGCTGCCCTTACCGCAAGCACACAGCAAGCATAGCTGCAGTCTTACACAACTCTCCGCGAGCTCTGTGGATCACTTTACAGCTCAGTATCCTATACAAACGCTGTGTGCCCCACGATCATCTACATTAATTAAATCAAAAATGAACAGAAGAGGAGCTATACAGAAAAACTTGATGCAAATCAACACCATATCTGCGATAATGCAACAAAATCAGAGAATAAAATGTGGACTTTTAAACATCAGATCTCTGTCATCTAAAGCTGTATTAATAAATGATCTGATATCAGATAACCATATTGATGTTCTCTGTCTGACTGAAACCTGGCTGCGTCCCGAAGAATATGTTAGCCTAAATGAATCCACTCCTCCCAGTCATATTAATACTCATATTCCTCGAGGCAATGGTCGAGGAGGAGGCGTTGCAGCTATTTATGACTCAGGCCTATTAATAAACCCTAAACCTAAACTAAATTATAATTCATTTGAAAGTCTTGTTCTTAGTCTTTCACATTCAACCTGGAAAACTGTGCAGCCAATTATACTCGTTATAGTGTACCGGGCTCCCGGTCCCTACTCTGAATTTCTGTCTGAATTCTCAGAGTTTCTATCAAATTTAGTCCTTAAAACTGACAAAGTAATCATTGTAGGAGATTTTAATATTCATGTGGATGTTGTTAATAATAGCCTTAGTACCGCGTTTATTTCTCTATTAGATTCGATTGGTTTTAGTCAGTGTGTACATAAACCTACTCACTGTTTTAATCACACCCTCGACCTTGTTTTGGCTTATGGTGTGGAAATCAATGACTTAATAGTCTTTTCACAGAATCCTATTTTATCAGACCATTATTTAATAACTTTTGAATTCATATTACAGGACTACTCACCTCTGGGCAAAAGTTTCTACACTAGATGTTTATCTGATAGTGCTGTAACTAAATTTAAGGAAGCGATTCCATCTGCATTTACTTTAATGCCTTATCCTAATATTCAAGAGTCCTGCACTAACGTTTGTCTCTCTGAAATTGACCATTTTGTTGACAGTGTTGCCGGCTCACTAAGAAAAACACTCGACTCTGTTGCTCCGTTAAAAAAGAAGAAAATAAAACAGAGGAAGTTAGCTCCGTGGTATAACTCACAAACCCGTGAACTAAAACAAATATCGCGAAAATTAGAAAGTAAATGGCGCTCTACTAAATTGGAGGAATCTCACTTAGCTTGCCATGAAAGTCTAAAGACATATAGGAAGGCCCTCCGTAATGCCAGAGCAGCCTATTACTCATCTTTAATAGAGGAGAATAAGAACAATCCTAGATTTCTTTTCAGCACTGTAGCCAGGCTGACAGAGAGCCACAGCTCTATTGAGCCATGTATTCCTATAACCCTCAGTAGTAACGACTTCATGACCTTCTTTAATGACAAAATTATAACTATTAGAGACAAAATCAACTCGCTTGGCACCAATCTTTCATCGAACCCAGGAACCTTAGAAACAACTGTACGACCTGATATATTCTTGGACTGCTTTTCTCCGGTCGACCTTAACAAATTAAACTCTACTATTTCAGCATCAAAGCCTTCTACTTGTCTCCTAGACTCTATTCCAACTAGGTTACTCAAAGAAGTGTTACCTTTAGTTGACACTCCTGTATTAGATATGATTAACATGTCTTTATCAGCAGGTTATGTACCACAGTCTTTTAAAGTAGCTGTAATTAAACCTCTTCTTAAAAAGCCCAGTCTTGATCCTGAGGTTCTAGCCAACTATAGACCTATATCTAACCTTCCTTTTCTCTCTAAGATCCTCGAGAAATTAGTTGCCAATCAGTTGTGCGACTTTCTACATAATAATGAGTTACTTGAGGATTTCCAGTCAGGATTTAGAGCGAATCATAGCACTGAGACAGCACTGATAAAAATTACCAACGACCTTCTAATAGCTTCAGACAAAGGACTTGTCTCTGTGCTTGTCTTACTAGATCTTAGTGCTGCCTTCGACACTATTGACCATCACATCCTGCTACACAGACTAGAGCATCTGATCGGCATTAAAGGAACCGCACTGAGCTGGTTTAAGTCATATTTATCAGATAGATCTCAGTTTGTACATGTTAACGACAAATCCTCCATGCACACTAAAGTTAATCACGGAGTCCCACAGGGCTCTGTCCTTGGACCGATTCTATTCTCCTTATATATGCTTCCCTTAGGAAATATTATAAGGAAGCACTCCATACATTTTCATTGTTATGCTGATGATACACAATTATATTTATCGATCAAACCAGATGAAACCCATCAGGTAGATAAACTTCAAATGTGCATTAAGGAAATAAAAAGCTGGATGACCTGCAATTTTCTGATGTTAAACTCAGATAAAACTGAAGTTATTGTACTTGGCCCCAAAGGCCTCCGAAACTCAATAGCTAAAGACATTGTTACTCTAGATGATGTTGTGTTGTCCTCCAGCACCACAGTAAGGAATCTGGGTGTTATTTTTGATCAGGATATGTCCTTCGATTCTCACATAAAACTAACAACAAGGACTGCATATTTTCACCTGCGTAATATTGCAAAAATTAGGAACATTGTGTCTCAGAAAGATGCAGAAAAACTAGTCCATGCATTTGTTACTTCTAGGCTGGACTACTGCAACTCCTTATTATCAGGCTGCTCCAATAAGTCTGTTAAGAGTCTCCAGTTGGTACAAAATGCTGCAGCTCGTGTACTAACTAAAACAAATCAAAGAGAACATATTTCTCCTATATTAGCTTCTCTGCACTGGCTACCTGTAAAATCTAGAATAGACTTTAAAATCCTTCTCCTTACCTATAAAGCTCTTATTGGTCTGGCCCCGTCGTATCTTAAAGAGCTCATAGTACCGTATCACCCAACTAGATCTCTGCGCTCTGAGAATGCAGGGCTACTTGTCGTTCCTAGAGTCTCCAAAAGTAGAAGGGGAGGCAGAGCCTTCAGCTACCAAGCTCCTCTCTTGTGGAACCAACTCCCAAGTGTTATTCGGGAGGCAGACACTGTCCCCATATTTAAGAGTAAACTTAAAACTTTCCTTTTTGATAAAGCTTACAGCTAGGGCTTACGAGCTCTCAGCTGTGTTGCTGTTGTTATTCTTAAAGCTGCGTCCATTCAGTTTAATGATGCTGCTATAAGCCTGGTCTGCAAGGGGAAATATTACCTTTCCTAATACTCTGAGATACTCTGTCATTCATGTCTCATCAATGCATGTTATTAATTCAACTTCTTCCCCGGAGTTGTTTGTGCTTTGTCATCTCAGAGGTCTCTGCTGATCGTGGTGGTGCCTACTGCCGTAGTCCTGTGGGTCACTGCTGATTTTGGTAGTGCCTGCCGCCTTGGTCCTGTATATCAGGTCCCTGCTGATGGGGGTGGTGCCTGCTGCCGTGGACCTGTGTGCTAGTCTCTGCTGGTGCTGGTGGTGCCTGCTGCCCTGGTCCTGTGTGTAGGTCTCTGCTGACAGTGGTAGTGCCTGCTGCCTTGGTCCTGTGTATCAGGTTCCTGCTGATGGGGGTGCTGCCTGCTGCCCTGTTCCTGCGCGCATATCTCGGCTGATGGTGGTGATGCCTGTTGCTGTGGTCCTGTGGTCCTGTATGAAGGTCTCTGCTGATGGTGTTAGTGCCTGCTGCTGTGGACCTGATTGTTGGTCTCTGCTGATCGTGGTGGTGCTTGCTGCCGTGGTCCTGTGTGCTGGTCCCTGCTGATGGTGGTGACGCCTGCTGCCCTGGTCCTGTGTGCAGGTCTCTGCTGATCGTGGTGGTGCCTGCTGACGCTTCCTGCTACTTCAATAACTATTAGTCATTTATTCTGTCACTACTTTTATAAATTATAAAATCTGTAGCCATAAAAACACCATCAGTGGTATGTCTTGCTGTATCGTAGCTGCTACTGCCCCTACTCATCATTTTGTCATAATTATTTTCATTTTCATGTTCTGTCACCTTGGATGTGCGTGTTCCTGCTGTTCTGCTATGCAGACTGCCATAACATGTGGGTCATGTTCACATTACTATAGATATTGTTATAGTTACTGTTACTCGCTGGCTGCTTGCATCTCTGGAAGTGTGTCAGTCTCTCTGTCTTTTGTCTATCTTTGTGGTTCTCTCTTTCTCTCTCCTTTTCTTCCTCCCCAACCGGTCAAGACAGATGGCCGTCCTCCACAGAGCTGGGTCTGTCCGACGTTCCTGCCTGTTATAGGGAAGGTTTTCGTTGCCACCGTACTCTATGGGGGAATTGTTGGGTCTTTACCTACTCTGTAAAGTGTCCTGAGATAACTTTGGTTATGATTTGACACTATAAATAAAATTGAATTGAATTGAATTGGTCCTTGTTAACTTCCCCAAATTTCAGTCCTGGAGAGCCACTGTCCTGCATGTTTAAGTTTCTCCCTGGTCCAACACACCTGATTCTAATGATGTGCTTGTTATCAAGCAGCTGAAGCTTGTCACAGGTTTGAAAATCATATAATCTATATATGTAATAATATGTTGCTGAGGATATTTGATCTACATCATCAAATAAAGCACTGTGTGTGTGTGTGTGTGTGTGTGTGTGTGTGTGTGTGTGTGTGAGTCTGTGTGTGTGTGTGTGTGTGCGTGCGTGCGTGCGTGCGCGCGCGTGCGGCATTTGTGCGTCATACATAAAACATCATTCTTAATGCTTGCATTGGCTAATAATAACATATACACAGTGAATATTGTGATATATGAAGGTGACTCATGTCAGTCAACAAAGAAACAAACAAAGAATGAAGGAAACAAACAAACAAACAAACTTTTATGTGTAGAGCCTTCAAAGTGCTGTCTGGATGTAGGGTTTGGATGACCTGAGTCCATGACATGAAAAAATTCAAACTTTGCTGTAGAGCTAAACCAAATACATCATTGGAAAGATCTCGACCTGGGGAGTAATAATATGTTAGTATTAATATTCTACATGGCTCCGGTTTTGAAATAATGAACTTTGAACCTTGACCTCAGGGCCTGTTTGAGGGCTTATAATTCTGCAATAAAAAGAAATACAGAAATGGGACCAACTGTTATAGAGAGCTCTTGACCCCAGCTATAACATGAGTACAATCAACAATTTTTGGTTTTGTCAATTATGGGTCAAATTAATTTTCACCTATGGAATAATTTGATTTTAAAAATCTGATTACATCAATGTGTTAACTATGCCCTTAAACTCCTCAATGTATTCTCATTTCAACATTTACAACTTCCAATTCTATGAAAAATACAACCTTAATTAAAGAACTACAACTCCAATGAGCCGCGCAATAACGCTAAGTACTGCTATCTGCCATAGTTGTAGTTTTCTGTAGTTCTTCCGGTTTGTAAATAAATGGGTTCACAAAAAAAAAAAAATATATATATGTATATATATATATATATATATATATATATATATATATATATATATATATATATATATATATAACATATATCATATATCTAGAACAGCTGGGTTAGTAATTAGATTACATAAAGATGATCTATGTCAACAAAAAGTAAAGATGTATTCTTGAAATAGGTATGCAGTTTTCTGGTTTGGAAAAAGGGTAGTAAATAATGTGCCCTATACTTTAAATATTGAATATAGCCTAACTCCCATTTTTTCTTCATATATATGGTCTTTATGTTAAGAAACAGTTCAGATGCTAGGTGTTTGAACAATATTTATTAGTTTTAAGTAAATTAGGGTTTGCATGCAGCGGACTGGCGCCGTCTCTATAGCCACTTCCGGCTTCCGCAGCGTGCGTGGCAACCACCATAGCAACAATAGAAAACGATGCATCTGTGGATTCCAACTATTTGTTCGCTTTGTAATAACTCGTAAATAATATATCATAAACATTCACTAGACAACGCTGTAGATAAGACATTTATTTGTGAGGCTTAATTCTTCATGTCTACATTGTTATTACATACAAAATACAATATTTTTAAAGATTATCTCCAGACATGTTAGATGTATGAAAAAAACTCGTTTGTAATAACAGTAATGTTTGAATGAGCCACCGGTATACTGGATGAACCAGAACACCATGGCACAACAATTTGTGACACGAATAATGTTACATTTCAAAACGCTATGTTTTTATATTCTATGTACTCACATTAGAATATGCCACTCTCATGCAAAATAAAACACATCCCACTGTGATATACTGTAAAACTTACAGAACCTTTAAAATATTTAAACAAATAATTGGTCACACTGTCCAGCACTAGGCACTATATAAATGCAGCCATTAACTGAACTTCCACGAGTAACAAGTACAGCACTCTGCCCAAAACTGAGCACATCTTTCGTCACCTGTTATGTAAACTTTATACAACAGTTAGTTTCCAGCTTACACAAAGTATCAAGCTATTGCACAGACAAATGGTTATGTGTTGCTTAGCCACAGTCCAGTTCCAGTCTGGTGCTTTGTAGAAAGGATGTATAAAAGCAATATCACACGAGAGGGAGTGATGTTGTGCTGAACATCATTACAGCTGTGAATATGTAAAAGGCACAGGGCCTGCGGCCTTATGTCCACAACTGAATCAAAGCCTCAAAGGCTTTACATTTCTTCCTCTGAAATATCTGGAGTGCTGTTGTCCTCCTGGTCACTGTCCTCTTCAACGTCCTCATTGTCTTCCTCCAACATGAAAAAGGAGGGTTCAGTGTCAAAATGGGTGTAAGTGCTGGTGACTGCGCTCAGTTTCTGCTGCAGAATGTGCAGCTTGTGCAGCAGACAACAGAGCAGCCCATGTATCCCTCTTCTCTCAGCTCTCTGGGAGGTGCTAAAATAAAATGTAAAAAAAATAAATAATAATAATCAGATAGAAAATAAGGCAACTCTTTATGAACATTAAAATGCAGATTGTCTGCCCAGCTCTGAGACTGTACTACTACATACCATACTATGTTTCGTGATATTCTCTTGAGTGTGACGAAGGAGGCTGTATACTTTGTCCAAGGCCTTTCTCAGGTACTGGCAATGCTGGGTCATCTCCTTCACAATTATAACTTTTTCCTCTTCCATAGGCCTGACCAGCATAACCTGGTCAAAAAGTCGCCTCTTCAGGCGAAGACTCACCACTGTTTTGAAAAAGAGAACAGATCGGACAAAGTAAAACACTTAAGCCCCTTTCACATATACACTGCAAACATAAAATGATCTAGACAATCAGTATGTGAAAACACAAATACTTGATCCAGTCAGACTGGACATCAAGTGGAATTTACCTGGCCAGCTCCCAAGTACTACTACTATGAGCTACATGTCTCTTTTGAAAAACAGAAACAAGCAAAATTGACCATAAAAAAATAGTATTGTAAAACATATAGCGAAATGTACCATAACACATACCAGTGGCTGCCCACTGCTGGACGTCACACACCCATTCCTCCGTGTCCTCCAGAGAGATGTTGAGCTCCTGCTTGAGACTCTCAAGATTAGCTCCTTCGATTTCTGCCCTCTGTTTAGTCCATTTAGAATGTTTAAAAAAAACAACAAACACAGATTAGTCATGGTGTGATCCGTAAAAAGGTATGTTAACATAGGGCATTAGAGATAAGAGAATAAAGATGATTTCACATTTGAACCGAGAATAATGTCAGAGAATCAGGTCCGGAGATAGTCCCGAGTTTCTCTTTCACACATGCAGCACACACCTAGATGTGTTCACACTTAATGTAACTACTTAGTTTGGTTTAGGCAAGGGGAGCGTGCAGCTGTATTCACACATGTGCACACTCTGGAATTACCCAGTCTTTGCACTATTAAGCTGGGAGGGTAAACTCCATTTGATGCCCGGTCCGACTGAATCCGATATTTGTGTACACACACAGCTGTACCAGGAAATGTTCAGATAGTTTCAGGTTTGCAGTGCATGTGTGACAAGGGCTTAAGATGTAGGACAACTATCTAGTGGAATGTAATACACCAAAAGTATTTCATAGTATCAGAAAAAATGTTATTTTAAATAAAGGGGACAATATCAGTGAGTGTATCTCTAATCATGATTGAAAAACCTAAATGACAACATGCAAAACATTCAAGCACAAATTGATGAGGATATTCTTAAAGGTATGTCCTCAAAAGAGACTATGTGCCTCATGAAACAATTATTTCCTTGTTATAACAAAGGCTATTTTATGGTGAAAGAATGCAATACGTATATAAGAATGCTAATTGGATAGAAAGGACATTGAGTTGTTTGCTGCAGTCATTTGATGTCAAAAACACTTAATGGTGATTTTTGTGAGTTGTCATGATGACAACACACGACAGTGGGGCTGTCAAGTGTGCCACAGCTAGTTGGGAGGATGTTCTTCAGAGGAAGGTGTGAGGAGAAGGGACTGTTAAACTCAGTAGCAGTGAGTCAGTGGACCATAAGCCCATTGTTCTGCTCATTTTTTGTAGCCAATGCAGCACAAAAACACAGCGATCCAGCAAGCCAGCAGCCAACCAGCATATGGCTCTGCCATGCCTCCACACCACACCAGTCACAGGACATGAGCTGAACAAAGTTGTCACTCCTTTAACCTGTGATGCCAGTATTCAAGCCCACAGAAAGTAACCATGAAATGACAAATGTTAACTTGCAGTAAAGACTTCTTACTTTGAAAAATCTTTTTGCCAGGGTCTTGTGCAGACTCTCTGTCTTCCTGTTGTTCCATCCCATGGCAAGCACAGTTATCATCTCTGCTCTGCCTGTAAAAAAAATATCCACACACACAAAACCCCCCAGAAAATATCAAAATTCAGAAAAATTTTACAATCTGGTACCGTGTCAAGCCTACCCTTTTCTGACTACACACCAACCAGCATCAGCTGTTTTACATTGCTGACAGCAATGTGGAGTTACAGTCTCTGCGCCCAATTTCGAATTCAAGAGCTCTGGCATTGCAGCTCTGAATTCTTTTCCAGACATTAACTGTTTTCTTGTCCATGCTGACATTGTGGGTGTCTGCTCCACTTTAGTCTCTGAAGATGATGATCTAAAATAACAAAACACAAAAATTGATGTAAAGGACAGTGTATTTAAAGACAGAAAAGTAGGGATGTCCGATAATATCGGCCCACCGATATTATCGGCCGATATTGAGTTAAAAATGTAATATCGGGAATTATCGGTATCGGGTTTTTACAACCGATGTTAGTTCTGTAGGCTTCAGCATTTCCGAGTGTACCTGAATGCAACACGGGCCGTAGGCTTCAGCATTTCCGAGTGTACCTGAATGCAACACGGGCCGTTTACAGGCGCGTGCTTGATGACGTATAACAACAACACGCTTCACTCGTAGGTTGCTAACCGTGGCTAACAAGCTTCAGCTGTCCCGGTGCATGAGATGTCCGTGGTTTGGAAGTATTTCCAAGTGTCACCTATTAACAGTAAATGTGCGCTTTGCAATGACTGCAAGGCGTCCGTTATGAGAGGAGGAAACAAGGCGTCTTCCTTTAATACATCACATTTGATCATCCACCTCAAGAAGATTCATGCGGAGTTAAACGCTACATCTGTGCAGCAAAGTGATGAAAAGAAGCAACAGCCGACACCGAGAAACAAACTTTTTCTATCGTTCAGGATGCCGGATTCACCAAACTTGTGTAGTTTCTCGAGCCCCGTTATGTCTGTTTAACGCCCAGTCACAAGTATTTCTCAGACCAGTGTTTACCCGAACTGTACAGCGTTGTTTACCGTCACGTCGAGAAGCTAATTTCTGGTGCTGTATCCATTAGATCCAATACAGGTTAGCATGTTGAGCTTGACTGCTGATTTATTGATTGTATTATTTGCCAAGTTACGGCCGGTTACTCAGTCTGGAAAAAGAAAACTAAGTTTGTTTACTACTCTGGACTGAAGCTATGCATCTTCCTTGTTGTGATGTTGTCTGTAGCGTTGTTTGAGGCCAAATATTCTCTCTAAAAACACAAACAATTAAATGAATGGCACTTTTTTCAATAACTTATTTTGTACAGACTGTGTTTACATTTGAAAAGCCGTGTTGCATTTATGTATGCATCCAGTGGGGCATCACAAAAAAATTAGGCATAATGTGTTAATTCCATAATAGGTGATATGTGATGAATTTTGGTGTAAAAAGGCTGCATATATCGGTATCAGGTGATATCGGTATCGGGTGATATCGGTATCGGAAATTAAGGGTTGGACAATATCGGATATCGGATATCGGCAGAAAAGCCAATATCGAGCATCCCTACAGAAAAGTCATTTCCATAATGGCTTTGTTACTGCACGTGCATAAAAAAAATCACGGCCACTACTTAAGTCAGTTGCCTAAATTTCACATTTTTAAATGGAAACATAAAGGTCGTCTTTAAGCTATTTAAGCTATCAGATGTCAATATGTGTACCAAGACTTAGGACATCTTGAGGAATGTCATCTGTCAGCAACTCCTCCACTTCTGGGGGCTTCCTAGCGCCACACGGTTTAACTATAAACACAAAACATAATGCAAGAAACATTACTGCTGACCAACTTGTGATTAACAGTAGAACTGTATTATATTTTACTGACCAGATCGATTCTTCCTAAAGTGTTGAGCTATAATGTTCCCATTCTTGTCCCTCTTCCTCAAGGTAACTCTGGAAACTTTAGTCCCTTTGTTTTCTTTTCTTTTCCAGATGCCATTTTAGATGAGAGAGAGAGAGAGAGAGAGAGAGAGAGAGAGAGAGAGAGAAGAAACTAACAAACAGAAGACCAAACAAAGGCTACAGTCAAAGTAAAGACAAAGAGACAAAATGACAAAGCAAAAGCTCAGAAAATTAAATTAGTGTAACAGGGAGAAGGATTAAGAAAATGGCTCTTAAAAAAACCGTTGGATTTGTGATATATGAAGATATATTTTTTTTATTATAAAAAAATGAAGCAGGATTAGTTGCACTTCCATAAATGTTACTTATTGCCACTAAAAATAAAAATTTAGCAAAATGTAGAGTAAATAATCAAAAGAATAAAAAGAGAAATAAAACGTGTGCCTACAAAAGTTAAGAGTACACTAACACTAATTAAAATTATCAGGGCTCTGTATTTGAGTATCAAAATGCGCTCTCTAAGTTCTTACAGTGCATTTTCACCTGTTTATTACCTAAATAAATAGTTAACAGATGTCCTAATACTGACGGAAATACACAAAATCACATAAGGTAGCATTTTTTTGTCAAGATAGCATAAATAAAAAGCGTGTTAGCATGTGCGCTAACCTTAGCGCCTTATTGATAGTTAACATACGACATCCGTGGCATTCCCAACTGAGTTGTAACTTAAACGTCAAACTGAACTAACTTACTTACACATGATTTGGAGACAATCACCGTGATAGCTCACCACAGAACACAACATGACCACATAAATTAGTACACAAACGGACTTACCAATGCTACGACGTTCAGTGAAACGTGAATGCCACGCCTCCTTCTGGCGCATCACATTTTGATTGGTGCTTAAGGTTAAAGGGTAGGCGATGACGACATACCCAACACACCGTTTATTGTAGTTATGTACACGACCGCTAAACTCGAAACGTGCCTATGGGTCGTAATAAGCTCCTTGATCAAACAATCCATGTGGTCGTTTTTGGGTGGAGGACAGGCTGCTTACATTGGAATGAGTTGAAAGCCCCCTGCGTCGGGTTTGTAGGTTTAAGGAGCGCTCCGATGAGCGCCCCGAAGAGCGCCCCGAGGAGCTTTAAATATCGGCGCGGACGGGCTTACATTGGAATGAGTTAAAAGCCCCCTGCGTCTGGTTTATACGTTAAAAGACTGCCCTGAGCGTTAAATATGGACGTTTAGGGAGAGCCCAAAACTTCAGATGTGGACGTTAAAGGATAGCCCTAAGCTTCAAATATCGCCTCGGACGGGCTTACATTGGAATGAGTTGAAAGCCCTCTGCGTCGGGTTTGTACGTTTAAGGAGACCTCTTTAGTCCGTAACTAACGCCAAAGGCCCTGACCAATCTTCAGTATTTGACGCGTTGGGAGTGAGACTGTGTCGAAAAAGACACTCACGGTCGAACATAGCAGCGTTGGTCGAAGATGACAGTCACGGTCAAACATAGAAGCGTTGGTCGAACATTATACTCACGGTCAACCTTGACACTCATAGTTGAACATAGCAGCGTTGGTCGAACATGACAGTCACGGTCAAAACAAAAGTCACGGTCGGAAACAACATTTAAGATCGAACATGACAGTCACGGTCGGACATGACACTCACCGTCGGACATGACACTCACCGTCGAACATGACACTTACCGTTGAACATAGCAGCGTTGGTCAAACATGACAGTCACGGTCGAACATGATAGACACGGTCGAACATGACACTCGCGGTCGAACATGACACTCATGGTCCAACATAGCAGCGTTGGTCGAACATGACAGTCATGATCGAACACAACACTCATGTCTGAACATTGCAGCGTAGGTCCGAAACAACAGTCACGATCGAACATGACAGTCACGGTCGAAAAATACAGTCACGGTCGAACATGACACTCATGGTCAAACACAGCATCGTTGGTCAAACATAATAGTCACTGTCGAACATGACGGTCGAACACTCACAGTCGAACATAGCAGCGTTGGTCAAACATGACAGTCACGGTCGAACATAACACTCACGATCGAACATGACACTCATGGTCGAACAAGACACTCACGGTCAAACATAGCAGCATTGGTCGAACATAGCAGCATTGGTCGAACATGACAGCGTTGGTCAAACATGACTCTCACGGTCAAACAGCAGCGTTGGTCAAACATGATAGCCACGGTCGAACATGACACTCACAGTCGAACATAGCAACGTTGGTCGAACATGACAGTCACGGTCGAACATAACACTCACGGTCGAACAAAGCAGTGTTGGTCGAACATAACACTCACGGTCGTACATGACAGTCACGGTTCAACATGACACTCATGGTCCCACATAGAAGCATTGGTTGAACATTACACTCACGGTCGAACATAGCAGCCTTGGTCGAACATAGAAGTGTTGGTCAAACATGACAGTCATGGTCGAACATGACACTCACGGTCAAACATAGAAGCGTTGGTCGAACATGACAGTCGTGGTCGAACAAGTCACTCGCGGTCGAACATAGCAGCCTTGGTCGAACATTTTACTCTCGGTCGAACTTGACACTCACGGTCAAACATAGCAGCGTTGGTCGAACATGACAGTCACGGTCGGACATGGCAGCGTTGGTTAAACATAACACTCACCGTCGAACATGATACTCACGGTCGAACATAGCAGCGTTGGTCGAACATGACCGTCGCGGTCGAACAAGACACTCACGGTCGAACATGACACTCACGGTCGAACATGACACTCACGGTCGAACATAGAAGCGTTGGTCGAACATTATACTCACGGTCGAACTTGACACTCACGTTTGAACATAGCAGCATTGGTCGAACATGACCGTCACTGTCGAACATGATAATCACGGTGAAACATAACAGTCACGGTCGAACATGACAGTGACGGTCGAACATAACACTCACGGTCGAACATGACACTCACGGTCGAATATATAAGCGTTGGTTGAACATGACAGTCACGGTCGAACAAGACACTCACGGTCGAACATCGCAGCATTGGTCGAACATAGCAGAATTAGTCAAACATGACAGTCATGGTCGAACATGACACTCACGGTCAAACATAACAGTCATGGTCGAACATGACAATCACGGTCGAACATAGCAGCGTTGCTCGAACATGACAGTCACGGTCGGAAAGACAGTCACGGTCGAACATAGCAGCGTTGGTAGAAGATGACACTCACGGTCGAACATAGAAGCGTTGGTCGAACATTATACTCACGGTCGAACTTAACACTCGCAGTCGAAAATAGCAGCGTTGGTCGAACATGACAGTCACGGTGGAACATGACACTGACGGTCAAACATAGCAGCGTTGGTCGAACATGACAGTCACGGTCGAATTTTACACTCACGGTCGAACAAAGCAGTGTTGGTAGAACATAACACTCACGGTCGAACATGACACTCACGGTGGAAAATGACAGTCAGGGTCGCACATAGAAGCGTTGGTCGAACATGATAGTTACGGTCGAACATGACACTCATGGTCAAACATGACATTCAGAGTCTAACATGACAGTCACGGTCGAACATAGAAGCGTTGGTCGAACATGACAGTCATGGTCGAACATAACACTCACGGTCGAACAAAGCAGTGTTGGTCGAACATAACACTCACGGTCGTACATGACAGTCACGGTTCAACATGACACTCATGGTCCCACATAGAAGCATTGGTTGAACATTACACTCACGGTCGAACATAGCAGCCTTGGTCGAACATAGAAGTGTTGGTCAAACATGACAGTCATGGTCGAACATGACACTCACGGTCAAACATAGAAGCGTTGGTCGAACATGACAGTCGTGGTCGAACAAGTCACTCGCAGTCGAACATAGCAGCCTTGGTCGAACATAGAAGTGTTGGTCGAACATGACACTCACGGTCGAACATAGAAGCATTGGTCGAACATTTTACTCTCGGTCGAACTTGACACTCACGGTCAAACATAGCAGCGTTGGTCGAACATGACAGTCACGGTCGGACATGGCAGCGTTGGTTAAACATAACACTCACCGTCGAACATGATACTCACGGTCGAACATAGCAGCGTTGGTCGAACATGACCGTCGCGGTCGAACAAGACACTCACGGTCGAACATGACACTCACGGTCGAACATGACACTCACGGTCGAACAAGACACTCACGGTCGAAGAAGACACTCACGGTCGAACATGACACTCTCGGTGGGACATGACACTCGCGGTCGAACATAGCAGCATTGGTTGAACTGGACACTCACTGTCAAACATGACCCTCACGGTCGAACATAGTAGCGTTGGTCGAACATGACAGTCACGGTCGGAAACAACAGTCACGATCAAACATGACAGTCACGGTCGAACATGACACTCACGGTTGAACATAGCAGCGTTGGTCAAACATGAATGTCACAGTTGAACATAACACTCACGGTCTAACATGACACACACGGTCGAACATAGCAGCGTTGGTCGAACAAAACAGTCACGATCGAACATTACACTCACGGTCGAACATAGAAGCGTTGGTCGAACATTATACTCACGGTCGAACTTGACACTCACGTTTGAACATAGCAGCATTGGTCAAACATGATAATCACGGTGAAACATAACAGTCACGGTCGAACATGACAGTGACGGTCGAACATAACACTCACGGTCGAACATGACACTCACGGTCGAATATATAAGCGTTGGTTGAACATGACAGTCACGGTCGAACAAGACACTCACGGTCGAACATCGCAGCATTGGTCGAACATAGCAGAATTGGTCAAACATGACAGTCATGGCCGAACATGACACTCACGGTCAAACATAACAGTCATGGTCGAACATGACAATCACGGTCGAACATAGTAGCGTTGGTCGAACATGACAGTCACGGTCGGAAACAACAGTCACGATCAAACATGACAGTCACGGTCGAACATGACACTCACGGTTGAACATAGCAGCGTTGGTCAAACATGAATGTCACAGTTGAACATAACACTCACGGTCTAACATGACACACACGGTCGAACATAGCAGCGTTGGTCGAACAAAACAGTCACGATCGAACATTACACTCACGGTCGAACATAGAAGCGTTGGTCGAACATTATACTCACGGTCGAACTTGACACTCACGTTTGAACATAGCAGCATTGGTCAAACATGATAATCACGGTGAAACATAACAGTCACGGTCGAACATGACAGTGACGGTCGAACATAACACTCACGGTCGAACATGACACTCACGGTCGAATATATAAGCGTTGGTTGAACATGACAGTCACGGTCGAACAAGACACTCACGGTCGAACATCGCAGCATTGGTCGAACATAGCAGAATTGGTCAAACATGACAGTCATGGCCGAACATGACACTCACGGTCAAACATAACAGTCATGGTCGAACATGACAATCACGGTCGAACATAGCAGCGTTGCTCGAACATGACAGTCACGGTCGGAAAGACAGTCACGGTCGAACATAGCAGCGTTGGTAGAAGATGACACTCACGGTCGAACATAGAAGCGTTGGTCGAACATTATACTCACGGTCGAACTTAACACTCGCAGTCGAAAATAGCAGCGTTGGTCGAACATGACAGTCACAGTGGAACATGACACTGACGGTCAAACATAGCAGCGTTGGTCGAACATGACAGTCACGGTCGAATTTTACACTCACGGTCGAACAAAGCAGTGTTGGTAGAACATAACACTCACTGTCGAACATGACACTCACGGTCGAACATCGCAGCATTGGTCGAACATAGCAGAATTGGTCAAACATGACAGTCATGGCCGAACATGACACTCATGGTCAAACATAACAGTCATGGTCGAACATGACAGTCAGGGTCGCACATAGAAGCGTTGGTCGAACATGACAGTTACGGTCGAACATGACACTCATTGTCAAACATGACATTCAGAGTCTAACATGACAGTCACGGTCGAACATAGAAGCGTTGGTCGAACATGACAGTCACGGTCGAACATGACACTCACAGTCGAACATAGCAGCGTTGGTCGAACATGACAGTCACGGTCGAACATAACACTCACGGTCGAACAAAGCAGTGTTGGTAGAACATAACACTCACGGTCGAACATGACACTCACGGTGGAACATGACAGTCAGGGTCGCACATAGAAGCGTTGGTCGAACATGACAGTCACGGTCGAACATGACACTCACTGTCAAACATGACACCCAGAGTCTAACATGACACTCACGGTCGAACATAGAAGCGTTGGTCGAACATGACAGTCACGGTCGAACATAACACTCACGGTTGAACAAAGCAGTGTTGGTTGAACATAACACTCACGGTTGAACATGACAGTCACGGTCGAACATAGAAGCGTTGGTCGAACATGACAGTCACGGTCGAACAAGTCACTCGCGGTGGAACATAGCAGCCTTGGTCGAACATAGAAGTGTTGGTCGAACATGACAGTCACTGTCGAACATGATACTCATGGAGGAACATTGCAGTCACGGTCGAACATGACAGTGACGGTCGAACATAACACTCACGGTCGAACATGACACTCAAGGTCGAACATGACACTCAACATAGCAGAATTGGTCGAACATGACAGTCACGGTCGAACATAGCAGCGTTGCTTGAAAATGACTGTCACGGTCGAACATAACTCTCATGGTCGAACATGACACTCACCGTCGAACATAGAAGCGTTGGTCGAACATGACAGCCACAGTCGAACATGATACTCACGGTGGAACATAACAGTCACGGTCCAACAAGACAGTGACGGTCGAACATAACACTCACGGTCAAACAAGACACTCACGGTCGAATATAGAAGTGTTGGTCGAACATGACAGACACGGTCGAACAAGACACTCACCGTCGAACATCGCAGCATTGGTCGAACATTGCAGAATTGGTCAAACATGATGGTCATGGTCGAACATGACACTCACGGTCAAACATGACAGTCACGGTCGAACATGACAATCACGGTCGAACATAGCAGCGTTGCTCGAACATGACAGTCACGGTCGAAAAAGACACTCACGGTCGAACATAGCAGCGTTGGTCGAAGATGACGCACACAGTCGAACATAGAAGCGTTGGTCGAACATTATACTCACGGTCGAACTTAATACTCGAAGTCGAAAATAGCAGTGTTGGTCGAACATGACAGTCATGTTGGAACATGACACTGACGGTCAAACATAGCAGCGTTGGTAGAACATGACAGTCACGGTCAAAACAACAGTCAAGGTCGGAAACAACAGTCACGATCGAACACGACAGTCACGGTAGAACACGACACTCACGGTAGAACATGTCACTCACGGTTGAACATAGCAGCGTTGGTCAACCATGACAGTCACGGTCGAACATGATAGTCACGGTCGAACATGACACTCGCGGCCGATCATGACAGTCATGGTCCAACATAGCAGCGTTGATCGAACATGACAGTCATGATTGAACATAACACTCATGTTTAAACATAGCAGCGTTGGTCGAAGATAACACTCATGGTCGAACATAGAAGCGTTGGTCGAACATGACAGCCACAGTCGAACATGACACTCACCGTCGAACATAGAAGCGTTGGTCGAACATGACAGCCACAGTCGAACATGACACTCACGGTCGAACATAGCAGCGTTGGTCGAACATGACAGTCATGATTGAACATAACACTCATGTTTGAACATAGCAGCGTTGGTCGAAGATAACACTCATGGTCGAACATGACAGTCACAGTCAAACATGACACTCATGGTGGAACATGACAGTCACGGTCAAACATAGCAGCGTTGGTCAAACATAATAGTCACAGTCGACCATGACACTCACAGTCGAACATAGCAGCGTTGGTCGAACATGACAGTCACTGTCGAACATGATACTCACGGTGGAACATAACAGTGACGGTCGAACATGACAGTGACGTTCAAACATAACACTCACGGTCGAACATGACACTCAAGGTCGAACATGACACTCACGGTCTAACATAGCAGCATTGGTCGAACATAGCAGAATTGGTCGAACATGACAGTCACGGTCGAACATAGCAGCGTTGCTTGAACATGACAGCCACGGTCGAACGTAACTCTCATGGTCGAACATGACACTCACCGTCGAACATAGAAGCGTTGGTCGAACATGACAGCCACAGTCGAACATGACACTCACCGTCGAACATAGAAGCGTTGGTCGAACATGACAGCCACAGTCGAACATGACACTCACGTTCGAACATAGCAGCCCTGGTTCGAACATGACAGTCACGGTCGAACATGATACTGACAGTCGAACATAGCAACATTGGTCAAACATAGCAGAATTGGTCAAACATGACAGTCACGGTCGAAAAAGACACTCACGGTCGAACATAGCAGCGTTGGTCGAAGATGACAGTCACGGTCAAACATAGAAGCGTTGGTCGAACATTATACTCACGGTCGAACTTGACACTCATAGTTGAACATAGCAGCGTTGGTCGAACATGACAGTCACGGTCGAACTTGACACTCACGGTCGGACATAGCAGCGTTGGTCGAACATGACAGTCACGGTCAAAAAAAAAGTCACGGTCGGAAACAACATTTACGATCGAACATGACAGTCACGGTCGGACATGACACTCACCGTCGAACATGACACTTACCGTTGAACATAGCAGCGTTGGTCAAACATGACAGTCACGGTCGAACATGATAGACACGGTCGAACATGACACTCGCGGTCGAACATGACACTCATGGTCCAACATAGCAGCGTTGGTCGAACATGACAGTCATGATCGAACATAACACTCATGTCTGAACATTGCAGCGTAGGTCCGAAACAACAGTCACGATCGAACATGACAGTCACGGTCGAACAATACAGTCACGGTCGAACATGACACTCATGGTCAAACACAGCAGCGTTGGTCAAACATATTAGTCACTGTCGAACATGACGGTCGAACACTCACAGTCGAACATAGCAGCGTTGGTCAAACATGACAGTCACGGTCGAACATAACACTCACGATCGAACAAAGCAGTGTTGGTCGAACATAACACTCACAGTCGAACATGACACTCATGGTCGAACAAGACACTCACGGTCAAACATAGCAGCATTGGTCGAACATAGCAGCATTGGTCGAACATGACAACGTTGGTCAAACATGACTCTCACGGTCAAACAGCAGCGTTGGTCAAACATGATAGCCACGGTCGAACATGACACTCACAGTCGAACAAAGCAACGTTGGTCGAACATGACAGTCACGGTCGAACATAACACTCACGGTCGAACAAAGCAGTGTTGGTCGAACATAACACTCACGGTCGTACATGACAGTCACGGTTCAACATGACACTCATGGTCCCACATAGAAGCATTGGTTGAACATTACACTCACGGTCGAACATAGCAGCCTTGGTCGAACATAGAAGTGTTGGTCAAACATGACAGTCATGGTCGAACATGACACTCACGGTCAAACATAGAAGCGTTGGTCGAACATGACAGTCGTTGTCGAACAAGTCACTCGCGGTCGAACATAGCAGCCTTGGTCGAACATAGAAGTGTTGGTCGAACATGACACTCACGGTCGAACATAGAAGCATTGGTCGAACATTTTACTCTCGGTCGAACTTGACACTCACGGTCAAACATAGCAGCGTTGGTCGAACATGACAGTCACGGTCGGACATGGCAGCGTTGGTTAAACATAACACTCACCGTCGAACATGATACTCACGGTCGAACATAGCAGCGTTGGTCGAACATGACCGTCGCGGTCGAACAAGACACTCACGGTCGAACATGACACTCACGGTCGAACATGACACTCACGGTCGAACAAGACACTCACGGTCGAAGAAGACACTCACGGTCGAACATGACACTCTCGGTGGGACATGACACTCACGGTCGAACATAGCAGCATTGGTTGAACTGGACACTCACTGTCAAACATGACCCTCACGGTCGAACATAGTAGCGTTGGTCGAACATGACAGTCACGGTCGGAAACAACAGTCACGATCGAACATGACAGTCACGGTCGAACATGACACTCACGGTTGAACATAGCAGCGTTGGTCAAACATGAATGTCACAGTTGAACATAACACTAACGGTCTAACATGACACACACGGTCGAACATAGCAGCGTTGGTCGAACAAAACAGTCACGATCGAACATTACACTCACGTTCGAACATAGAAGCGTTGGTCGAACATTATACTCACGGTCGAACTTGACACTCACGTTTGAACATAGCAGCATTGGTCGAACATGACCGTCGCGGTCGAACAAGACACTCACGGTCGAACATGACACTCACGGTCGAACATGACACTCACGGTCGAACAAGACACTCACCGTCGAACAAGACACTCACGGCCGAACATGACACTCTCGGTGGGACATGACACTCACGGTCGAACATAGCAGCATTGGTTGAACTGGACACTCACTGTCAAACATGACCCTCACAGTCGAACATAGCAGCGCTGGTTAAACATGACCGTCACGGTCGAACATGACACTCACGTTCAAACATGACAGTCAGGGTCGAACGAGACTCACGGTCGAACATGACACACACGGTCGAACATAGCAGCGTTGGTCGAACAAAACAGTCACGATCGAACATTACACTCACGTTCGAACATAGAAGCGTTGGTTAAACATAACACTCACCGTCGAACATGATACTCACGGTCGAACATAGCAGCGTTGGTCGAACATGACCGTCGCGGTCGAACAAGACACTCACGGTCGAACATGACACTCACGGTCGAACATGACACTCACGGTCGAACAAGACACTCACGGTCGAAGAAGACACTCACGGTCGAACATGACACTCTCGGTGGGACATGACACTCACGGTCGAACATAGCAGCATTGGTTGAACTGGACACTCACTGTCAAACATGACCCTCACGGTCGAACATAGTAGCGTTGGTCGAACATGACAGTCACGGTCGGAAACAACAGTCACGATCGAACATGACAGTCACGGTCGAACATGACACTCACGGTTGAACATAGCAGCGTTGGTCAAACATGAATGTCACAGTTGAACATAACACTAACGGTCTAACATGACACACACGGTCGAACATAGCAGCGTTGGTCGAACAAAACAGTCACGATCGAACATTACACTCACGTTCGAACATAGAAGCGTTGGTCGAACATTATACTCACGGTCGAACTTGACACTCACGTTTGAACATAGCAGCATTGGTCGAACATGACCGTCGCGGTCGAACAAGACACTCACGGTCGAACATGACACTCACGGTCGAACATGACACTCACGGTCGAACAAGACACTCACCGTCGAACAAGACACTCACGGCCGAACATGACACTCTCGGTGGGACATGACACTCACGGTCGAACATAGCAGCATTGGTTGAACTGGACACTCACTGTCAAACATGACCCTCACAGTCGAACATAGCAGCGTTGGTTAAACATGACCGTCACGGTCGAACATGACACTCACGTTCAAACATGACAGTCAGGGTCGAACGAGACTCACGGTCGAACATGACAGTCACGGTTGAATATAACAACCACAGTTGAACATAGCAGCGTTGTTTGAACTCGACACTCACGGATGAACATGACACTCACGGTCGAACATAGCAGCGTTGGTAAAACGTGACAGTCACAGTCGAACAAGACACTGACTTTCGAACATGACAGTCACGGTCGAACGAGACTCAGGTTGAACATGACAGTCACGGTCGAACATGACCCTCACAGTCGAACATGACACTCACGGACGAACATAGCAGCGTTGGTCGAACATGACGGTCACGGTCGAACGTGACACTCACGGTCGAACATAGCAGCTTGGGTCGAACATGACAATATCAGTCGAATATGACACTCGCGGTCAAACATGACAGTCACGGTCGAACATGAAAGTGACGGTCGAACATAGCAGCGTTGCTCGAACAAGACACTGACGGCCGAACATGACACTCATGGTCGAACATAGCAGCATTGGTTGAACTGGACACTCACTGTCAAACATGACCCTTACCGTCGAACATAGCAGCGTTGGTCAAACATGACCGTCACATCGAACATGTGACTCACGTTAGAACATGACAGTAAGGGTCGAACGAGACTCACGGTCAAACATAGCAGCATTGGTTGACCATAACACTCACGGTCGAACATGACACTCACGGTCGAACAAGACACTCGCTGTCGAACAAGACAGTCATGGTCGAACATGACACTCTCGGTGGGACATGACACTCACGGTCGAACATAGCAGCCTTGGTTGAACTGGACACTCACTGTCAAACATGACCCTCACCGTCGAACATAGCAGCGTTGGTCAAACATGACCGTCACGGTCGAACATGTGACTCACGTTAGAACATGACAGTAAGGGTCGAACGAGACTCACGGTCAATTATAGCAGCATTGGTTGACCATAACACTCACGGTCGAACATAACTCTCACTGTCGAACATGACACTCACCGTCAAACATAGCAGCGTTGGTCGAACATGACAGCCACAGTCGAACATGACACTCATGGTAGAACATAGAAGCGTTGGTCGAACTTGACAGTCGCGGTCGAACAAGACACTCACAGTTGAACATGATACTCACGGTCGAACATGACACTCACGGTCGAACAAGACACTCGCGGTCGAACAAGACAGTCACGGTCGAACATGACACTCTCGGTGGGACATGACACTCACAGTCGAAAATAGCAGCCTTGGTTGAACTGGACACTCACTGTCCAACATGACCCTCACCGTCGAACATAGCAGCGTTGGTCAAACATGACCGTCACATCGAACATGTGACTCACATTAGAACATGACAGTAAGGGTCGAACGAGACTCACGGTCAAACATAGCAGCATTGGTTGACCATAACACTCACGGTCGAACATGACACTCATGGTCGAACATAGCAGCATTGGTCGAACATGACACTCACGGTCGAACAAGACACTCGTGGTCGAACAAGACAGTCACGGTCGAACATGACACTCTCGGTGGGACATGACACTCACGGTCGAACATAGCAGCCTTGGTTGAACTGGACACTCACTGTCAAACATGACCCTCACCGTCGAACATAGCAGCGTTGGTCAAACATGACCGTCACATCGAACATGTGACTCACGTTAGAACATGACAGTAAGGGTCGAACGAGACTCACGGTCAAACATAGCAGCATTGGTTGACCATAACACTCACGGTCGAACATGACACTCATGGTCAAACATAGCAGCATTGGTCGAACATGACAGTCACGGTCGAACATGACACTGACGGTCAAACATAGCAGCGTTGGTCGAAAATGACAGTCACGGTCGAACATAACACTCACGGTCGAACATAGCAGCGATGGTCGAACATTATACTCGCGGTCGAACATAGCAGTGTTGGTCGAACATGACAGTCACGGTCGGAAACAACAGTAACGGTCGGAAACAAAAGTCACGATCGAACATGACAGTCACGGTCGAACATGACACTCACAGTCAAACATGACACTCACGGTTGAACATAGCAGCGTTGGTCAAACATGACAGTCACGGTCGAACATTACAGTCACGGTCGAACATGACACTCACGGTCAAACATGACACTCGTGGTCGAACATAGCAGCGTTGGTCGAACATGACAGCCACAGTCGAACATGACACTCATGGTAGAACATAGAAGCGTTGGTCGAACTTGACAGTCACGGTCAAACATGATACTGACGGTCAAACATAGCAGCCTTGGTCGAACATGACAGTCACGATCGAACATAACACTCAAGTTTGAACATAGCAGCGTTGGTCGAACATGACAGTCGCGGTCGAACAAGACACTCACAGTTCAACATGACACTCACGGTCGAAAATTACACTCACGATCGAACAAGACACTCGCGGTTGAACAAGACAGTCACGGTCGAACATGACACTCTCGGTGGGACATGACACTCACGGTCGAACATAGCAGCATTGGTTGAACTGGACACTCACTGTCAAACATGACCCTCACAGTCGAACATAGCAGCGCAGGTCAAACATGACCGTCACGGTAGAACATGTGACTCACGTTAGAACATGACAGTAAGGGTCGAACGAGTCTCACGGTCGAACATGACAGTCACGGTTGACCATATCAACCACAGTTGAACATAGCAGCGTTGTTTGAACTCGACACTCACGGTCGAACATGACACTCACGGTCGAACATAGCAGCGTTGGTAAAACATGACAGTCACGGTCGAACAAGACACTGACTTTCGAACATGACAGTCACGGTCAAACGAGACTCAGGTTGAACATGACACTCACGGTCGAACATGACCCTCACGGTCGAACATGACACTCATGGTCGACCATAGCAGCAATGGTTGACCATAACACTCACGGTCGAACATAACTCTCACGGTCGAACATGACACTCACCGTCAAACATAGCAGCGTTGGTCGAACATGACAGCCACAGTCGAACATGACACTCATGGTAGAACATAGAAGCGTTGGTCGAACTTGACAGTCACGGTCAAACATGATACTGACGGTCAAACATAGCAGCCTTGGTCGAACATGACAGTCACTATCGAACATAACACTCAAGTTTGAACATAGCAGCATTGGTCGAACATGACAGTCGCGGTCGAACAAGACACTCACAGTTCAACATGACACTCACGGTTGAACATGACACTCACGATCGAACAAGACACTCGCGTTTGAACAAGACAGTCACGGTCGAACATGACACTCTCGGTGGGACATGACACTCACGGTCGAACATAGCAGCATTGGTTGAACTGGACACTCACTGTCAAACATGACCCTCACAGTCGAACATAGCAGCGCTGGTCAAACATGACCGTCACGGTCGAACATGTGACTCACGTTAGAACATGACAGTAAGGGTCGAACGAGACTAACGGTCGAACATGACAGTCACGGTTGACCATATCAACCACAGTTGAACATAGCAGCGTTGTTTGAACTCGACACTCACGGTCGAACATGACACTCACGGTCGAACATAGCAGCGTTGGTAAAACATGACAGTCACGGTCGAACAAGACACTGACTTTCGAACATGACAGTCACGGTCGAACGAGACTCAGGTTGAACATGACACTCACGGTTGAACATGACCCTCACGGTCGAACATGACACTCATGGTCGACCATAGCAGCGTTGGTCGAACATGACAGTCACGGTCGAACGTGACACTCACGGTCGAACATAGAAGCGTTGGTCGAACATGACAGTCACGGTCGAAAAAAAGAAACTCACGGTCGAACATAGCAGCGTGGGTCGAACATGACAATCACGGTCGAATATGAAACTCATGGTCAAAGATGACAGTCACGGTCGAACATGACAGTCACGGTCGAACATAGCAGCGTTGCTCGAACAAGACACTGACGGTCGAACATGACACTCAAGGTCGAACATGATAGTCACGGTCAAACATGACTCTCACGGTCGAACATAGCAGCATTTGTTGAACATAACACTCACGGTCGAACATGACACTCACGGTCGAACATAGCAGCGTTGGTTGAAAATAACACTCACGATTGAACATGACAGTCACGGTCGAACATAACTCTCACGGTCGAACATGACACTCCCCGTCAAACATAGCAGCGTTGGTCGAACATGACAGCCACAGTCGAATATGACACTCATGGTCAAACATAGAAGCGTTGGTCGAACTTGACAATCACGGTCAAACATGATACTGATGGTCAAACATAGCAGCCTTGGTCGAACATGACAGTCACAGTCGAACATAACATTTACGGTCGAACATAGCAGCATTGGTCGAACATTATACTCTCGGTCGAACTTGACACTCACGGTCGAACATAGCAGCGTTGGTCGAACATGAGAGTCACAGTCGGAAACAACAGTCACGGTCAGAAACAACAGTCACGATCGAACATGACAGTAACGGTCGAACATGACACTCACGGTTGAACATAGCAGCGTTGGTCGAACAAAACAGTCACGGTCGAACATAGCAGCGTTGGTCGAACATTATACTCACGGTCGAACATAGCAGCATTAGTTGAACATAACACTCACGGTCGAACATGACACTCACCGTCAAACATAGCAGCGTTGGTCGAACATGACAGCCACAGTCGAACATGACACTCATGGTCGAACATAGAAGCGTTGGTCGAATTTGACAGTCACGGTCAAACATGATACTGACGGTCAAACATAGCAGCCTTGGTCGAACATGACAGTCACGGTCAAACCTAACACTTACGGTCGAACATAGCAGCATTGGTCGAACATGACAGTCACGGTCGAACATTACAGTCACGGTCGAACATGACACTCAAGGTCAAACATGACACTCGTGGTCGAACATAGCAGCGTAGGTCGAACATGACAGTCACGATCGAACATAACACTCACGTTTGAACATAGCAGCGTTGGTCGAACATGACAGTCGCGGTCGAACAAGACACTCACAGTTGAACATGATACTCACGGTCGAACATGACACTCACGGTCGAACAAGACACTCGCTGTCGAACAAGACAGTCACGGTCGAACATGACACTCTCGGTGGGACATGACACTCACGGTCGAACATAGCAGCCTTGGTTGAACTGGACACTCACTGTCAAACATGACCCTCACGGTCGAACATAGCAGCGTTGGTCAAACATGACCGTCACGGTCGAACATGTGACTCACGTTAGAACATGACAGTAAGGGTCGAACGAGACTCACGGTCAAACATAGCAGCATTGGTTGACCATAACACTCACGGTCGAACATAACTCTCACGGTCGAACATGACACTCACTGTCAAACATAGCAGCGTTGGTCGAACATGACAGCCACAGTCGAACATGACACTCATGGTAGAACATAGAAGCGTTGGTCGAACTTGACAGTCACGGTCAAACATGATACTGACGGTCAAACATAGCATCCTTGGTCGAACATGACAGTCACAATCGAACATAACACTCAAGTTTGAACATAGCAGCGTTGGTCGAACATGACAGTCGCGGTCGAACAAGACACTCACAGTTCAACATGACACTCACGATCGAACATGACACTCACGGTCGAACAAGACACTCGCGGTTGAACAAGACAGTCACGGTCGAACATGACACTCTCGGTGGGACATGACACTCACGGTCGAACATAGCAGCATTGGTTGAACTGGACACTCACTGTCAAACATGACCCTCACAGTCGAACATAGCAGCGTTGGTCAAACATGACCGTCACGGTCGAACATGTGACTCACGTTAGAACATGACAGTAAGGGTCGAACGAGACTCACGGTCAAACATGACAGTCACGGTTGAACATATCAACCACAGTTGAACATATCAGCGTTGTTTGAACTCGACACTCACGGTCGAACATGACACTCACGGTCGAACATAGCAGCGTTGGTAAAACATGACAGTCACGGTCGAACAAGACACTGACTTTCGAACATGACAGTCACGGTCGAACGAGACTCAGGTTGAACATGACACTCACGGTCGAACATGACCCTCACGGTCGAACATGACACTCACGGTCGAACATAGCAGCGTGGGTCGAACATGACAATCACGGTCGAATATGAAACTCATGGTCAAAGATGACAGTCACGGTCGAACATGACAGTCATGGTTGAACATAGCAGCGTTGCTCGAACAAGACACTGACGGTCGAACATGACACTCATGGTCGAACGTAACAGTCACGGTCAAACATGACTCTCACGGTCGAACATAGCAGCAATTGTTGAACATAACACTCACGGTCGAACATGACACTCACGGTCGAACATAGCAGCGTTGGTTGAAAATAACACTCACGATTGAACATGACAGTCACGGTCGAACATAACTCTCACGGTCGAACATGACACTCACCGTCAAACATAGCAGCGTTGGTCGAACATGACAGCCACAGTCGAACATGACACTCATGGTCGAACATAGAAGCGCTGGTCGAACTTGACAATCACGGCCAAACATGACACTGACGGTCAAACATAGCAGCGTTGGTCGAACATGACAGTCACGGTCGAACATAACACTCACGGTCGTACATAGCAGCGTTGGTCGAACATTATACTCACGGTTGAACATGACAGTCACGGTCGAACATAACTCTCACGGTCGAACATGACACTCACCGTCAAACATAGCAGCGTTGGTCGAACATGACAGCCACAGTCGAACATGACACTCATGGTCGAACATAGAAGCGTTGGTCGAACTTGACAGTCACGGTCGAACATAACACTTATGGTCGAACATAGCAGCATTGGTCGAACATTATACTCTCGGTCGAACTTGACACTCACGGTCGAACATAGCAGCGTTGGTCGAACATGACAGTCACGGTCGGAAACAACAGTCACGGTCGGAAACAACAGTCACGATCGAACATGACACTCACGGTCGAACATGACACTCACGGTTGAACATAGCAGCGTTGGTCAAACATGACACTCACGGTCGAACATTACACTCACAGTCTAACATGACACTCATGGTCGAACATAGCAGCGTTGGTCGAAGATAACACTCACAGTCGAACATGACAGTCACAGTCGAACATAACACTCACTGTCTAACATGACACACACGGTCGAACATAGCAGCGTTGGTGGAACATGACAGTCACGGTCGAACATGACACTTACAGTCCGACATGACAGTCACGGTCGGAAACAACAGTCACGGTCGGAAACAACAGTAACGGTGGAACATGACAGTCACGGTGGAACATGAAACTCGAGGTCGAACATAGCAGCGTTGGTCGAACAAAACAGTCACGGTCGAACATGACACTCACGGTCGAACATAGAAGCGTTGGTCGAACATTATGCTCACGGTCGAACTTGACACTCACGGTCGAACATAGCAGCGTTGGTAGAACATGACAGTCACGGTCGAACATGACACTGACGGTCAAACATAGCAGTGTTGGTCGAATATGACAGTCACGGTCGAACATAACACTCACGTTCGAACATAGCAGCGTTGGTCGAAAATTATATTCACGGTCGAACATAGCAGCGTTGGTCGAACATGACAGTCACGGTCGGAAACAACAGTCACGGTTGGAAACAACAGTCACGATCGAACATGACAGTCACAGGCGAACACAACACTCACAGTCGAACATGACACTCACGGTTGAACATAGCAGCGTTGGTAAAACATGACAGTCACGGTCGAACATGACACTCACGGTCATACATGACAATTGTGGTCGAACATAGCAGTGTTGGTCGAACATGACAGTCACGATCGAACATGACACTCACGTTTGAACATAGCAGCGTTGGTCAAACATGATAGTCAAGGTCGAACATGACACTCAGAGTCGAATATAATAACGTTGGTCGAACATGACTGTCACGGTCGAACACAACACTCACGGTCGAACAAAGCAGTGTTGGTCGAACATAACACTCACGGTCATACATGACAGTCACGGTCCAACATGACACTCATGGTCCCACATAGAAGCATTGGTCAAACATGACACTCACGGTAGAACATAGAAGCATTGTTCGAACATGACAGTCACGGTCGAACAAGACACTCACGGTCGAACATACCAGCGTTGGTCGAACATAGAAGTGTAGGTCGACCATGACAGTCACGGTCGAACGTGACACTCACGGTCGAACATAGAAGCGTTGGTCGAACATGACAGTCACGGTCGAAAAAAAGAAACTCACGGTCGAACATAGCAGCGTGGGTCGAACATGACAATCACGGTCGAATATGAAACTCATGGTCAAAGATGACAGTCACGGTCGAACATGACAGTCACGGTCGAACATAGCAGCGTTGCTCGAACAAGACACTGACGGTCGAACATGACACTCATGGTCGAACATGATAGTCACGGTCAAACATGACTCTCACGGTCGAACATAGCAGCATTTGTTGAACATAACACTCACGGTCGAACATGACACTCACGGTCGAACATAGCAGCGTTGGTTGAAAATAACACTCACGATTGAACATGACAGTCACGGTCGAACATAACTCTCACGGTCGAACATGACACTCCCCGTCAAACATAGCAGCGTTGGTCGAACATGACAGCCACAGTCGAATATGACACTCATGGTCGAACATAGAAGCGTTGGTCGAACTTGACAATCACGGTCAAACATGATACTGATGGTCAAACATAGCAGCCTTGGTCGAACATGACAGTCACGGTCGAACATAACATTTACGGTCGAACATAGCAGCATTGGTCGAACATTATACTCTCGGTCGAACTTGACACTCACGGTCGAACATAGCAGCGTTGGTCGAACATGAGAGTCACAGTCGGAAACAACAGTCACGGTCAGAAACAACAGTCACGATCGAACATGACAGTAACGGTCGAACATGACACTCACGGTTGAACATAGCAGCGTTGGTCGAACAAAACAGTCACGGTCGAACATAGCAGCGTTGGTCGAACATTATACTCACGGTCGAACATAGCAGCATTGCTTGAACATAACACTCACGGTCGAACATGACACTCACCGTCAAACATAGCAGCGTTGGTCGAACATGACAGCCACAGTCGAACATGACACTCATGGTCGAACATAGAAGCGTTGGTCGAACTTGACAGTCACGGTCAAACATGATACTGACGGTCAAACATAGCAGCCTTGGTCGAACATGACAGTCACGGTCAAACCTAACACTTACGGTCGAACATAGCAGCATTGGTCGAACATGACAGTCACGGTCGAACATTACAGTCACGGTCGAACATGACACTCAAGGTCAAACATGACACTCGTGGTCGAACATAGCAGCGTAGGTCGAACATGACAGTCACGATCGAACATAACACTCACGTTTGAACATAGCAGCGTTGGTCGAACATGACAGTCGCGGTCGAACAAGACACTCACAGTTGAACATGATAGTCACGGTCGAACATGACACTCACGGTCGAACAAGACACTTGCGGTCGAACAAGACAGTCACGGTCGAACATGACACTCTCGGTGGGACATGACACTCACGGTCGAACATAGCAGCCTTGGTTGAACTGGACACTCACTGTCAAACATGACCCTCACGGTCGAACATAGCAGCGTTGGTCAAACATGACCGTCACGTTTGAACATGTGACTCACGTTAGAACATGACAGTAAGGGTCGAACGAGACTCACGGTCAAACATAGCAACATTGGTTGACCATAACACTCACGGTCGAACATAACTCTCACGGTCGAACATGACACTCACTGTCAAACATAGCAGCGTTGGTCGAACATGACAGCCACAGTCGAACATGACACTCATGGTAGAACATAGAAGCGTTGGTCGAACTTGACAGTCACGGTCAAACATGATACTGACGGTCAAACATAGCATCCTTGGTCGAACATGACAGTCACAATCGAACATAACACTCAAGTTTGAACATAGCAGCGTTGGTCGAACATGACAGTCGCGGTCGAACAAGACACTCACAGTTCAACATGACACTCACGGTCGAACATGACACTCACGGTCGAACAAGACACTCGCGGTTGAACAAGACAGTCACGGTCGAACATGACACTCTCGGTGGGACATGACACTCACGGTCGAACATAGCAGCATTGGTTGAACTGGACACTCACTGTCAAACATGACCCTCACAGTCGAACATAGCAGCGTTGGTCAAACATGACCGTCACGGTCGAACATGTGACTCACGTTAGAACATGACAGTAAGGGTCGAACGAGACCCACGGTCAAACATGACAGTCACGGTTGAACATATCAACCACAGTTGAACATATCAGCGTTGTTTGAACTCGACACTCACGGTCGAACATGACACTCACGGTCGAACATAGCAGCGTTGGTAGAACATGACAGTCACGGTCGAACATGACACTGACGGTCAAACATAGCAGTGTTGGTCGAATATGACAGTCACGGTCGAACATAACACTCACGTTCGAACATAGCAGCGTTGGTCGAAAATTATATTCACGGTCGAACATAGCAGCGTTGGTCGAACATGACAGTCACGGTCGGAAACAACAGTCACGGTTGGAAACAACAGTCACGATCGAACATGACAGTCACAGGCGAACACAACACTCACAGTCGAACATGACACTCACGGTTGAACATAGCAGCGTTGGTAAAACATGACAGTCACGGTCGAACATGACACTCACGGTCATACATGACAATTGTGGTCGAACATAGCAGTGTTGGTCGAACATGACAGTCACGATCGAACATGACACTCACGTTTGAACATAGCAGCGTTGGTCAAACATGATAGTCAAGGTCGAACATGACACTCAGAGTCGAATATAATAACGTTGGTCGAACATGACTGTCACGGTCGAACACAACACTCACGGTCGAACAAAGCAGTGTTGGTCGAACATAACACTCACGGTCATACATGACAGTCACGGTCCAACATGACACTCATGGTCCCACATAGAAGCATTGGTCAAACATGACACTCACGGTAGAACATAGAAGCATTGTTCGAACATGACAGTCACGGTCGAACAAGACACTCACGGTCGAACATACCAGCGTTGGTCGAACATAGAAGTGTAGGTCGACCATGACAGTCACGGTCGAACGTGACACTCACGGTCGAACATAGAAGCGTTGGTCGAACATGACAGTCACGGTCGAAAAAAAGAAACTCACGGTCGAACATAGCAGCGTGGGTCGAACATGACAATCACGGTCGAATATGAAACTCATGGTCAAAGATGACAGTCACGGTCGAACATGACAGTCACGGTCGAACATAGCAGCGTTGCTCGAACAAGACACTGACGGTCGAACATGACACTCATGGTCGAACATGATAGTCACGGTCAAACATGACTCTCACGGTCGAACATAGCAGCATTTGTTGAACATAACACTCACGGTCGAACATGACACTCACGGTCGAACATAGCAGCGTTGGTTGAAAATAACACTCACGATTGAACATGACAGTCACGGTCGAACATAACTCTCACGGTCGAACATGACACTCCCCGTCAAACATAGCAGCGTTGGTCGAACATGACAGCCACAGTCGAATATGACACTCATGGTCGAACATAGAAGCGTTGGTCGAACTTGACAATCACGGTCAAACATGATACTGATGGTCAAACATAGCAGCCTTGGTCGAACATGACAGTCACGGTCGAACATAACATTTACGGTCGAACATAGCAGCATTGGTCGAACATTATACTCTCGGTCGAACTTGACACTCACGGTCGAACATAGCAGCGTTGGTCGAACATGAGAGTCACAGTCGGAAACAACAGTCACGGTCAGAAACAACAGTCACGATCGAACATGACAGTAACGGTCGAACATGACACTCACGGTTGAACATAGCAGCGTTGGTCGAACAAAACAGTCACGGTCGAACATAGCAGCGTTGGTCGAACATTATACTCACGGTCGAACATAGCAGCATTGCTTGAACATAACACTCACGGTCGAACATGACACTCACCGTCAAACATAGCAGCGTTGGTCGAACATGACAGCCACAGTCGAACATGACACTCATGGTCGAACATAGAAGCGTTGGTCGAACTTGACAGTCACGGTCAAACATGATACTGACGGTCAAACATAGCAGCCTTGGTCGAACATGACAGTCACGGTCAAACCTAACACTTACGGTCGAACATAGCAGCATTGGTCGAACATGACAGTCACGGTCGAACATTACAGTCACGGTCGAACATGACACTCAAGGTCAAACATGACACTCGTGGTCGAACATAGCAGCGTAGGTCGAACATGACAGTCACGATCGAACATAACACTCACGTTTGAACATAGCAGCGTTGGTCGAACATGACAGTCGCGGTCGAACAAGACACTCACAGTTGAACATGATAGTCACGGTCGAACATGACACTCACGGTCGAACAAGACACTCGCGGTCGAACAAGACAGTCACGGTCGAACATGACACTCTCGGTGGGACATGACACTCACGGTCGAACATAGCAGCCTTGGTTGAACTGGACACTCACTGTCAAACATGACCCTCACGGTCGAACATAGCAGCGTTGGTCAAACATGACCGTCACGTTTGAACATGTGACTCACGTTAGAACATGACAGTAAGGGTCGAACGAGACTCACGGTCAAACATAGCAACATTGGTTGACCATAACACTCACGGTCGAACATAACTCTCACGGTCGAACATGACACTCACTGTCAAACATAGCAGCGTTGGTCGAACATGACAGCCACAGTCGAACATGACACTCATGGTAGAACATAGAAGCGTTGGTCGAACTTGACAGTCACGGTCAAACATGATACTGACGGTCAAACATAGCATCCTTGGTCGAACATGACAGTCACAATCGAACATAACACTCAAGTTTGAACATAGCAGCGTTGGTCGAACATGACAGTCGCGGTCGAACAAGACACTCACAGTTCAACATGACACTCACGGTCGAACATGACACTCACGGTCGAACAAGACACTCGCGGTTGAACAAGACAGTCACGGTCGAACATGACACTCTCGGTGGGACATGACACTCACGGTCGAACATAGCAGCATTGGTTGAACTGGACACTCACTGTCAAACATGACCCTCACAGTCGAACATAGCAGCGTTGGTCAAACATGACCGTCACGGTCGAACATGTGACTCACGTTAGAACATGACAGTAAGGGTCGAACGAGACCCACGGTCAAACATGACAGTCACGGTTGAACATATCAACCACAGTTGAACATATCAGCGTTGTTTGAACTCGACACTCACGGTCGAACATGACACTCACGGTCGAACATAGCAGCGTTGGTAAAACATGACAGTCACGGTCGAACAAGACACTGACTTTCGAACATGACAGTCACGGTCGAACGAGACTCAGGTTGAACATGACACTCACGGTCGAACATGACCCTCACGGTCGAACATGACACTCATGGTCGACCATAGCAGCGTTGGTCGAACATGACAGTCACGGTCAAACGTGACACTCACGGTCGAACATAGAAGCGTTGGTCGAACATGACAGTCACGGTCGAAAAAAAGAAACTCACGGTCGAACATAGCAGCGTGGGTCGAACATGACAATCACGGTCGAATATGAAACTCATGGTCAAAGATGACAGTCACGGTCGAACATGACAGTCATGGTTGAACATAGCAGCGTTGCTCGAACAAGACACTGACGGTCGAACATGACACTCATGGTCGAACATAACAGTCACGGTCAAACATGACTCTCACGGTCGAACATAGCAGCAATTGTTGAACATAACACTCACGGTCGAACATGACACTCACGGTCGAACATAGAAGCGTTGGTTGAAAATAACACTCACGATTGAACATGACAGTCACGGTCGAACATAACTCTCACGGTCGAACATGACACTCACCGTCAAACATAGCAGCGTTGGTCGAACATGACAGCCACAGTCGAACATGACACTCATGGTCGAACATAGAAGCGCTGGTCGAACTTGACAATCACGGCCAAACATGACACTGACGGTCAAACATAGCAGCGTTGGTCGAACATGACAGTCACGGTCGAACATAACACTCACGGTCGTACATAGCAGCGTTGGTCGAACATTATACTCACGGTTGAACATGACAGTCACGGTCGAACATAACTCTCACGGTCGAACATGACACTCACCGTCAAACATAGCAGCGTTGGTCGAACATGACAGCCACAGTCGAACATGACACTCATGGTCGAACATAGAAGCGTTGGTCGAACTTGACAGTCACGGTCGAACATAACACTTATGGTCGAACATAGCAGCATTGGTCGAACATTATACTCTCGGTCGAACTTGACACTCACGGTCGAACATAGCAGCGTTGGTCGAACATGACAGTCACGGTCGGAAACAACAGTCACGGTCGGAAACAACAGTCACGATCGAACATGACACTCACGGTCGAACATGACACTCACGGTTGAACATAGCAGCGTTGGTCAAACATGACACTCACGGTCGAACATTACACTCACAGTCTAACATGACACTCATGGTCGAACATAGCAGCGTTGGTCGAAGATAACACTCACAGTCGAACATGACAGTCACAGTCGAACATAACACTCACTGTCTAACATGACACACACGGTCGAACATAGCAGCGTTGGTGGAACATGACAGTCACGGTCGAACATGACACTTACAGTCCGACATGACAGTCACGGTCGGAAACAACAGTCACGGTCGGAAACAACAGTAACGGTGGAACATGACAGTCACGGTGGAACATGAAACTCGAGGTCGAACATAGCAGCGTTGGTCGAACAAAACAGTCACGGTCGAACATGACACTCACGGTCGAACATAGAAGCGTTGGTCGAACATTATGCTCACGGTCGAACTTGACACTCACGGTCGAACATAGCAGCGTTGGTAGAACATGACAGTCACGGTCGAACATGACACTGACGGTCAAACATAGCAGTGTTGGTCGAATATGACAGTCACGGTCGAACATAACACTCACGTTCGAACATAGCAGCGTTGGTCGAAAATTATATTCACGGTCGAACATAGCAGCGTTGGTCGAACATGACAGTCACGGTCGGAAACAACAGTCACGGTTGGAAACAACAGTCACGATCGAACATGACAGTCACGGTCGAACACAACACTCACAGTCGAACATGACACTCACGGTTGAACATAGCAGCGTTGGTAAAACATGACAGTCACGGTCGAACATGACACTCACGGTCATACATGACAATTGTGGTCGAACATAGCAGTGTTGGTCGAACATGACAGTCACGATCGAACATGACACTCACGTTTGAACATAGCAGCGTTGGTCAAACATGATAGTCAAGGTCGAACATGACACTCAGAGTCGAATATAATAACGTTGGTCGAACATGACTGTCACGGTCGAACACAACACTCACGGTCGAACAAAGCAGTGTTGGTCGAACATAACACTCACGGTCATACATGACAGTCACGGTCAAACATGACACTCATGGTCCCACATAGAAGCATTGGTCGAACATGACACTCACGGTAGAACATAGAAGCATTGATCGAACATGACAGTCACGGTCGAACAAGACACTCACGGTCGAACATACCAGCGTTGGTCGAACATAGAAGTGTAGGTCGACCATGACAGTCACGGTGGAACATGATACTCACGGTGGAACATAACTGTCACGGTCGAACATGACAGTCACGGTCGAACATGACAGTCACGGTCGAACATAACACTCAGGGTCGAACAAAGCAGTGTTGGTCGAACATAACACTCACGGTCGTACGTGACAGTCACGGTTCAACATGACACTCATGGTCCCACATAGAAGCATTGGTTGAACATGACACTCACGGTCGAACATAGAAGCGTTGGTCGAACATGACAGTCACGGTCGAACAAGTCACTTGCGGTCGAACATAGCAGCCTTGGTCAAACATAGAAGTGTTGGTCGAACATGACAGTCACTGTCGAACATGATACTCACGTTGGAACATAACAGTCACGGTCGAACATGACAGTGACGGTCGAACATAACACTCACGGTCGAACATGACACTCAAGGTCGAACATGACAGTCACGGTCGGAAACAACAGTCACGGTCGGAAACAACAGTCACGATCGAACATGACAGTAACGGTCGAACATGACACTCACGGTTGAACATAGCAGCCTTGGTCGAACATGACAGTCACGGTCGAACATAACACTTATGGTCGAACATAGCAGCATTGGTCGAACATTATACTCTCGGTCAAACTTGACACTCACGGTCGAACATAGCAGCGTTGGTCGAACATGACAGTCACGGTCGGAAACAATAGTCACGATCGAACATGACAGTAACGGTCGAACATGACACTCACGGTTGAACATAGCAGCGTTGGTCAAACATGACACTCATGGTCGAACATTACACTCACAGTCGAACATGACACTCATGGTCGAACATAGCAGCGTTGGTCGAAGATAACACTCACAGTCGAACATGACAGTCAAAGTCGAACATAACACTCACTGTCTAACATGACACACACGGTCGAACATAGCAGCGTTGGTGGAACATGACAGTCACGGTCGAACATGACACTTACAGTCCAACATGACAGTCACGGTCGGAAACAACAGTCACGGTCGGAAACAACAGTAACGGTGGAACATGACAGTCACGGTCGAACTTGACACTCACGGTCGAACATAGCAGCGTTGGTAGAACATGACAGTCACGGTCGAACATGACACTGACGGTCAAACATAGCAGCGTTGGTCGAACATGACAGTCACGGTCGAACATAACACTCACGGTCGAACATAGAAGCGTTGGTCGAACATTATAGTCACAGTCGAACATAGCAGCGTTGGTCGAACATGACAGTCACGGTCGGAAACAACAGTCACGGTTGGAAACAACAGTCACGATCGAACATGACAGTCACGGTCGAACACGACACTCACAGTCGAACATGACACTCACGGTTGAACATAGCAGCGTTGGTCAAACATGACAGTCACGGTCGAACATGACACTCACGGTCATACATGACAATTGTGGTCGAACATAGCAGTTTTGGTCGAACATGACAGCCACGATCGAACATGACACTCACGTTTGAACATAGCAGCGTTGGTCAAACATGATAGTCAAGTCCGAACATGACACTCAGAGTCGAATATAATAACCTTGGTCGAACATGACTGTCACGGTCGAACACAACACTCACGGTCGAACAAAGCAGTGTTGGTCGAACATAACACTCACGGTCATACACGACAGTCACGGTCCAACATGACACTCATGGTCCCACATAGAAGCATTGGTCGAACATGACACTCACGGTAGAACATAGAAGCATTGATCGAACATGACAGTCACGGTCGAACAAGACACTCACGGTCGAACATACCAGCGTTGGTCGAACATAGAAGTGTAGGTCGACCATGACAGTCACGGTGGAACATGATACTCACGGTGGAACATAACTGTCACGGTCGAACATGACAGTCACGGTCGAACATAACACTCACGGTCGAACATGACACTCACGGTCGAACAAGACACTCACGGCCAAACATAGCAGAATTGGTCGAACATAGCAGCATTGGTCGAACATGACAGTTGGTCAAACATGACACTCACGGTCAAACAGCAGCGTTGGTCAAACATGATAGCCACGGTCGAACATGACACTCACAGTCGAACATAGCAACGTTGGTCGAACATGACAGTCACGGTCGAACATAACACTCACGGTCGAACAAAGCAGTGTTGGTCGAACATAACACTCATGGTCATACATGACAGTCACGGTTCAACATGACACTCATGGTCCCACATAGAAGCATTGGTTGAACATGACACTCACGGTCGAACATAGAAGCGTTGGTCGAACATAGAAGTGTTGGTCGAACATGACAGTCACTGTCGAACATGATACTCACGTTGGAACATAACAGTCACGGTCGAACATGACAGTGACGGTCGAACATAACACTCACGGTCGAACATGACACTCAAGGTCGAACATGACAGTCACGGTCCGAAACAACAGTCACGGTCGGAAAGCAGCGTTGGTCGAACATTATAGTCACGGTCGAACATAGCAGCGTTGGTCGAACATGACAGTCACGGTCGGAAACAACAGTCACGGTTGGAAACAACAGTCACGATCGAACATGACAGTCATGGTGGAACACGACACTCACAGTCGAACATGACACTCACGGTTGAACATAGCAGCGTTGGTCAAACATGACAGTCACGGTCGAACATGACACTCACGGTCATACATGACAATTGTGGTCGAACATAGCAGTGTTGGTCGAACATGACAGTCACGATCGAACATGACACTCACGTTTGAACATAGCAGCGTTGGTCAAACATGATAGTCAAGGTCGAACATGACACTCAGAGTCGAATATAATAACGTTGGTCGAACATGACTGTCACGGTCGAACACAACACTCACGGTCGAACAAAGCAGTGTTGGTCGAACATAACACTCACGGTCATACATGACAGTCACGGTCAAACATGACACTCATGGTCCCACATAGAAGCATTGGTCGAACATAACACTCACGGTAGAACATAGAAGCCTTTAATCGAACATGACAGTCACGGTCGAACAAGACACTCACGGTCGAACATACCAGCGTTGGTCGAAGATAACACTCACAGTCGAACATGACAGTCAGAGTCGAACATAACACTCACTGTCTAACATGACACACACGGTCGAACATGACACTTACAGTCGGACATGACAGTCACGGTCGGAAACAACAGTCACGGTCGGAAACAACAGTAACGGTGGAACATGACAGTAACGGTCGAACATGAAACTCGCGGTCGAACAAAGCAGCGTTGGTCGAACAAAACAGTCACGGTCGAACATGACACTCACGGTCGAACATAGAAGCGTTGGTCGAACATTATGCTCACAGTCGAACTTGACACTCCCGGTCGAACATAGCAGCGTTGGTAGAACATGACAGTCACGGTGGAACATGACACTGACGGTCAAACATAGCAGCGTTGGTCGAACATGACAGTCACGGTCGAACATAACACTCACGGTCGAACATAGCAGCGTTGGTCAAACATGACAGTCACGGTCGTACATGACACTCACGGTCATACATGACAATTGTGGTCGAACATAGCAGCGTTGGTAGAACATGACAGTCACGGTGGAACATGACACTGACGGTCAAACATAGCAGCGTTGGTCGAACATGACAGTCACGGTCGAACATAACACTCACGGTCGAACATAGAAGCGTTGGTCGAACATTATAGTCACGGTCGAACATAGCAGCGTTGGTCGAACATGACAGTCACGGTCGGAAACAACAGTCACGGTTGGAAACAACAGTCACGATCGAACATGACAGTCACGGTCGAACACGACACTCACAGTCGACCATGACACTCACGGTTGAACATAGCAGCGTTGGTCAAACATGACAGTCACGGTCGAACACAACACTCACGGTCGAACAAAGCAGTGTTGGTCGAACATAACACTCACGGTCATACATGACAGTCACGGTCCAATATGACACTCATGGTCCCACATAGAAGCATTGGTCGAACATGACACTCACGGTAGAACATACCAGCGTTGGTCGAACATAGAAGTGTAGGTCGACCATGACAGTCACGGTGGAACATGATACTCACGGTGGAACATAACTGTCACGGTCGAACATGACAGTCAAGGTCGAACATAACACTCACGGTCGAACATGACACTCACGGTCGAACAAGACACTCACTGTCAAACATAGCAGAATTGGTCGAACATAGCAGCATTGGTCGAACATGACAGTTGGTCAAACATGACACTCACGGTCAAACAGCAGCGTTGGTCAAACATGATAGCCACGGTCGAACATGACACTCACAGTCGAACATAGCAACGTTGGTCGAACATGACAGTCACGGTCGAACATAACACTCACGGTCGAACAAAGCAGTGTTGGTCGAACATAACACTCACGGTCGTACATGACAGTCACGGTTCAACATGACACTCATGGTCCCACATAGAAGCATTGGTTGAACATGACACTCACGGTCGAACATAGAAGCGTTGGTCGAACATGACAGTCACGGTCGAACAAGTCACTTGCGGTCGAACATAGCAGCCTTGGTCAAACATAGAAGTGTTGGTGGAACATGACAGTCACTGTCGAACATGATACTCACGTTGGAACATAACAGTCACGGTCGAACATGACAGTGACGGTCGAACATAACACTCACGGTCGAACATGACACTCAAGGTCGAACATGACAGTCACGGTCGGACACAACAGTCACGGTCGGAAACAACAGTCACGATCGAACATGACAGTAACGGTCGAACATGACACTCACGGTTGAACATAGCAGCGTTGGTCAAACATGACAGTCACGGTCGAACATTACACTCACAGTCGAACATGACACTCATGGTCGAACATAGCAGCGTTGGTCGAAGATAACACTCACAGTCGAACATGACAGTCAGAGTCGAACATAACACTCACTGTCTAACATGACACACACGGTCGAACATGACACTTACAGTCGGACATGACAGTCACGGTCGGAAACAACAGTCACGGTCGGAAACAACAGTATCGGTGGAACATGACAGTCACGGTCGAACATGAAACTCGCGGTCGAACATAGCAGCGTTGGTCGAACAAAACAGTCACGGTCGAACATGACACTCACGGTCGAACATAGAAGCGTTGGTCGAACATTATGCTCACAGTCGAACTTGACACTCACGGTCGAACATAGCAGCGTTGGTAGAACATGACAGTCACGGTCGAACATGACACTGACGGTCAAACATAGCAGCGTTGGTCGAACATGACAGTCACGGTCGAACATAACACTCACGGTCGAACATAGCAGCATTGGTCAAACATGACAGTCACGGTCGTACATGACACTCACGGTCATACATGACAATTGTGGTCGAACATAGCAGCGTTGGTAGAACATGACAGTCACGGTGGAACATGACACTGACGGTCAAACATAGCAGCGTTGGTCGAACATGACAGTCACGGTCGAACATAACACTCACGGTCGAACATAGAAGCGTTGGTCGAACATTATAGTCACGGTCGAACATAGCAGCGTTGGTCGAACATGACAGTCACGGTCGGAAACAACAGTCACGGTTGGAAACAACAGTCACGATCGAACATGACAGTCACGGTCGAACACGACACTCACAGTCGAACATGACACTCACGGTTGAACATAGCAGCGTTGGTCAAACATGACAGTCACGGTCGAACACAACACTCACGGTCGAACAAAGCAGTGTTGGTCAAACATAACACTCACGGTCATACATGACAGTCACGGTCCAACATGACACTCATGGTCCCACATAGAAGCATTGGTCGAACATGACACTCACGGTAGAACATAGAAGCATTGATCGAACATGACAGTCACGGTCGAACAAGACACTCACGGTCGAACATACCAGCGTTGGTCGAACATAGAAGTGTAGGTCGACCATGACAGTCACGGTGGAACATGATACTCACGGTGGAACATAACTGTCACGGTCGAACATGACACTCACGGTCGAACAAGACACTCACGGTCAAACATAGCAGAATTGGTCGAACATAGCAGCATTGGTCGAACATGACAGTTGGTCAAACATGACACTCACGGTCAACAGCAGCGTTGGTCAAACATGATAGCCACGGTCGAACATGACACTCACAGTCGAAATTAGCAACGTTGGTCGAACATGACAGTCACGGTCGAACATAACACTCACGGTCGAACAAAGCAGTGTTGGTCGAACATAACACTCAAGGTCGTACATGACAGTCACGGTTCAACATGACACTCATGGTCCCACATAGAAGCATTGGTTGAACATGACACTCACGGTCGAACATAGAAGCGTTGGTCGAACATGACAGTCACGGTCGGAAACAACAGTCACATTTGGAAACAACAGTCACGATCGAACATGACAGTCACGGTCGAACACGACACTCACAGTCGAACATGACACTCACGGTTGAACATAGCAGCGTTGGTCAAACATGACAGTCACGGTCGAACACAACACTCACGGTCGAACAAAGCAGTGTTGGTCAAACATAACACTCACGGTCATACATGACAGTCACGGTCCAACATGACACTCATGGTCCCACATAGAAGCATTGGTCGAACATGACACTCACGGTAGAACATAGAAGCATTGATCGAACATGACAGTCACGGTCGAACAAGACACTCACGGTCGAACATACCAGCGTTGGTCGAACATAGAAGTGTAGGTCGACCATGACAGTCACGGTGGAACATGATACTCACGGTGGAACATAACTGTCACGGTCGAACATGACAGTCACGGTCGAACATAACACTCACGGTCGAACATGACACTCACGGTCGAACAAGACACTCACGGTCAAACATAGCAGAATTGGTCGAACATAGAAGCATTGGTCGAACATGACAGTTGGTCAAACATGACACTCACGGTCAACAGCAGCGTTGGTCAAACATGATAGCCACGGTCGAACATGACACTCACAGTCGAAATTAGCAACGTTGGTCGAACATGACAGTCACGGTCGAACATAACACTCATGGTCGAACAAAGCAGTGTTGGTCGAACATAACACTCACGGTCGTACATGACAGTCACGGTTCAACATGACACTCATGGTCCCACATAGAAGCATTGGTTGAACATGACACTCACGGTCGAACATAGAAGCGTTGGTCGAACATGACAGTCACGGTCGAACAAGTCACTTGCGGTCCAACATAGCAGCCTTGGTCAAACATAGAAGTGTTGGTCGAACATGACAGTCACTGTCGAACATGATACTCACGTTGGAACATAACAGTCACGGTCGAACATGACAGTGACGGTCGAACATAACACTCACGGTCGAACATGACACTCAAGGTCGAACATGACATTCACGGTCGAATATAGAAGTGTTGGTCGATCATGACAGTCACGGTCGAACAAGACACTCATGGTTGAACATAACAGCATTGGTCGAACATAGCAGAATTGGTCGAACATGACAGTCACGGTCGAACATGACACTCACGGTCAAACATGACAGTCACGGTCAAACATGACAATCACGGTCGAACATAGCAGCGTTGCTTGAACATGACAGTCACGGTCGAACATAGAAGCGTTGGTCGAACATTATACTCACGGTCGAACTTGACACTCACAGTTGAAAATAGCAGCGTTGGTCGAACATGACAGTCACGGTCGAACATGACACTGACGGTCAAACATAGCAGCGTTGGTCGAACATGACAGTCACGGTCGAAGATAACACTCACGGTCGAACATAGCAGCGTTGGTTGAACATGACAGTCACGGTCGGAAACAACAGTCACGGTCAGAAACAACAGTCACGATGGAACATGACAGTCACGGTCGAACATGACACTCTAGGTCGAACATGACACTCATGGTTGAACATAGCGGCGTTGGTCAAACATGAAAGTCACGGTTGAACTTGACAGTCACGGTCGAACATGACACTCACGGTCGAACATAGAAGCGTTGGTCGAACATTATACTCACGGTCGAACATGACAGTCACGGTCGAACATAGAAGCGTTGGACGAACATTATATTCACGGTCGAACATGACAGTCACGGTCGAACATGATACTGACCGTCAAACATAGCAGCGTTGGTCGAACATGACAGTCACGGTCGAACATGACAGTCACGGTCGAACATGATACTGTCGGTCAAACATAGCAGCGTTGGTCGAACATGACAGTCACGGTCGAACATAACAGCGTTGGTCGAACATTATACTCACGGTTGAACTTGACACTCACGGTCGAACATTATACTCACGGTCGAAAATAGCAGCGTTGGTCGAACATGACAGTCATGATCGAACATAACACTCCCGTTTGAACATAGCAGCATTGGTGGAAGATAACACTGACAGTCGAACATGACAGTCACAGTCGAAAATAACACTCGCGGTCTAACATGACACACACGGTCGAACATTGCAGCATTGGTGGAACATTACAGTTATGGTCGAACATGACACTTACAGTCGGACATGACAGTCACGGTCGGAAACAACAGTCACGGTTGCAAACAACAGTAACGATGGAACATGACAGTCACTGTCGAACATGACACTCCCGGTGAAACATGAAACTCACGGTCAAACATAGCAGCGTTGGTCAAACATGATATTCACGGTTGAAAAAGACACTCATGGTCGAACATAGCAGTGTTGGTCGAACATGACAGTCACGGTCGAACATGACACTCATAGTCGAACATAGAAGCATTGGTCTAACATTATACTCACGGTCGAACTTGACACTCACGGTCTAACATAGCAGCGTTGGTCAAACATGACAGTCATGGTCGGAAACAACATTCAAGGTCGGAAACAACAGTCACGATCTAACATGACAGTCACGGTCGAACAAGACACTCACGGTCGTACATAGAAGCGTTGGTCGAACATAGAAGTGTTGGTCGAACATGACAGTCACGGTGGAACATGATACTCACAGCGGAAAATAACAGTCAAGGTCGAACATGACAGTCACGGCCGAACATAACACTCACCCTCGAACATGACACTCACGGTCAAACAAGACACTCACGGTCAAACATAGCAGCATTGGTCGAACATAGCAGCATTGGTCGAACATGACAGTGTTGGTCAAACATGACACTCACAGTAAAACAGAAGCGTTGGTCAAACATGATAGCCATGGTCGAACATGACACTCACAGTCGAATAAAGCAGTATTGGTCGAACATAACACTCACGATCGTACATGACAGTCACGGTTCAACATGACACTCATGGTTCCACATAGAAGCATTGGTTGAACGTGACACTCACGGTCGAACATAGAAGCGTTGGTCGAACATGACAGTCACGGTCGAACAAGTCACTCGCGGTCAAACATAGCAGCCTTGGTCGAACATAGAAGTGTTAGTCGAACATGACAGTCACTGTCGAACATTATACTCAAGGTCGAACATGACACTCACGGTCGAACATAGCAGCATTGCTTGAACATGACACTCACGGTCGAACATAGAAGCGTTGGTCGAACATTATACTCACGGTCGAACTTGACACTCTCAGTTGAAAATAGCAGCGTTGGTCGAACATGACAGTCACGGTCGAACATGACACTGACGGTCAAACATAGCAGCGTTGGTCGAACATGACAGGCACGGTCGAACTTGACACTCAAGGTCGAACATAGCAGCCTTGGTCGAACATGACAGTCACGGTCAAAACAACAGTCGCGGTCGGAAACAACAGTCACGATCGAACATGACAGTCACGGTCGAAGATGACACTCACGGTCGAACATAATACTCACAGTCGAACAAAGCAGTGTTGGTCGAAAATAACACCCACGGTTGTACATGACAGTCACGGTCCAACATGGTCCAACATGACACTCATGGTCCCACATAGAAGCATTGGTCGAACATGACAATCATGGTCGAACATAGAAGCATTGATCGAACATTACAGTCAGGGTCGAACAAGACACTCACGGTCAAACATAGCAGCGTTGGTCAAACATGACAGTCACGGTCGAACATAACATTTACGGTCGAACAAAGCAGTGTTGGTAGAACATAACAGTCAGGGTCGAACATGACACTCACGGTGGAACATGACAGTCAGGGTCGAACATAGAAGCGTTGGTTGAACATGACAGTCACGGACGAACATGACACTCACAGTCAAACATTACAGTCAGAGTCTAACATGACACTCACGGTCGAACATAGAAGCGTTGGTCGAACATTATACTCACGGTCGAACTTGACACTCATGGTCAAACATAGCAGCGTTGGTCGAACATGACAGTCACGGTCGAACATGATACTGACAGTCAAATATAGCAGCGTTGGTCGAACATGACAGTCACGGTCGAATATAACACTCACGGTCGAACATAGCAGCGTTGGGCGAACATAAAACTCAAGGTCGAACTTGACACTCACTGTCGAACATAGCAGCGTTGTTCGAACATGACAGTCACGGTCGGAAACAACTGTCACGGTCAAACATGACACTTAAAGTCTGACATGACAGTCACGGTGGAACATGAAAGTCACGGTCGAAAATGACACTCATGGTCGAACATAGCAGCGTTGGTCGAACATGACAGTCACGGTCGAACATGACACTCACGGTCGAACATAGCAGCGTTGGTGGAACATGACAGTCACGGTCGAACATGACAGTCACGGTCGAACATGACACTTACAGTCTGACATGACAGTCACGGTGGAACATGAAAGTCACGGTCGAAAATGACACTCTTGGTCGAACATGGCAGCGTTGGTCGAACATGACAGTCACGGTCGGAAACAACAGTCAAGGTCGAACAAGACACTCACGGTCGAACATAGCAGCGTTGGTCGAACATAGAAGTGTTGGTCGAACATGACAGTCACGGTGGAACATGATACTCACGGTGGAACATAACAGTCACGGTGGAACATGACACTCACTGTCGAACATAACACTCACGGTCAAACAAGACACTCACGGTCAAACATAGCAGCATTGTTACAGTCGAACATGACACTTACAGTCGGACATGACAGTCACGGTCGGAAACAACAGTCACGGTCGGAAAAAACAGTAACGGTGGAACATGACAGTCACAGTCGAACATGAAACTCCCGGTGGAACAAGACACTCACGTTTGAACATAGCAGCGTTGGTCAAACATGATAGTCACGTTAGAACATGACACTCACAGTCGAACATAGCAACATTGGTCGAACATGACTGTCACGGTCGAACATAACACTCACGGTCGAACATAGCAGCCTTGGTCGAACTTGACAGTCACGGTCAAACATGACACTCACGGTCGAACATAGCAGCGTTGGTCGAACATTATACTCACGGTCGAACATAGCAGCATTGGTCGAACATGACAATCACGGTCGGAAACAACAGTCAAGGTCGGAAACTACACTCACGGTCGAACATGACAGTCACGGTCAGACATGATACTCACGGTTGAACATAGCAGCGTTGGTCAAACATGACAGTCACGGTCGAACATGACACTCACGGTCGAACATGACAGTCACGGTCGAACATGACACTTACGGTCGAACATGACACTCATGGTCGAACATAGCAGTGTTGGTCGAACATGACAGTCAAGATCGAACGTAACACTCACGTTTGAACATAGCAGCGTTGGTCAAACATGATTGTCACGTTCGAACATGACACTCACGGTCGAACATAGCAACGTTGGTCGAACATAACTGTCACGGTCGAACATACCACTCAGGGTCGAACAAAGCAGTGTTGGTCGAACATAACACTCACGGTGAAACATGACAGTCAGGGTCGAACATAGAAGCGTTGGTTGAACATGACAGTCACGGACGAACATGACACTCACAGTCAAACATTACAGTCAGAGTCTAACATGACACTCACGGTCGAACATAGAAGCGTTGGTCGAACATTATACTCACGGTCGAACTTGACACTCATGGTCAAACATAGCAGCGTTGGTCGAACATGACAGTCACGGTCGAACATGATACTGACAGTCAAATATAGCAGCGTTGGCCGAACATGACAGTCACGGTCGAAGATAACACTCACGGTCGAACATAGCAGCGTTGGGCGAACATAAAACTCAAGGTCGAACTTGACACTCACTGTCGAACATAGCAGCGTTGGTCGAACATGACAGTCACGGTCGGAAACAACTGTCACGGTCAAACATGACACTTAAAGTCTGACATGACAGTCACGGTGGAACATGAAAGTCACGGTCGAAAATGACACTCATGGTCGAACATAGCAGCGTTGGTCGAACATGACAGTCACGGTCGAACATGACACTCACGGTCGAACATAGCAGCGTTGGTGGAACATGACAGTCACGGTCGAACATGACACTTACAGTCTGATATGACAGTCACGGTGGAACATGAAAGTCACGGTCGAAAATGACACTCTTGGTCGAACATGGCAGCGTTGGTCGAACATGACAGTCACGGTCGGAAACAACAGTCAAGGTCGAACAAGACACTCATGGTCGAACATAGCAGCGTTGGTCGGACATGACAGTCACGGTGGAACATGATACTCACGGTGGAACAGTCACGGTGGAACATGACACTCACTGTCGAACATAACACTCACGGTCAAACAAGACACTCACGGTCAAACATAGCAGCATTGTTACAGTCGAACATGACACTTACAGTCGGACATGACAGTCACGGTCGGAAACAACAGTCACGGTCGGAAAAAACAGTAACGGTGGAACATGACAGTCACAGTCGAACATGAAACTCCCGGTGGAACAAGACACTCACGTTTGAACATAGCAGCGTTGGTCAAACATGATAGTCACGTTAGAACATGACACTCACAGTCGAACAAAGCAACGTTGGTCGAACATGACTGTCACGGTCGAACATAACACTCACGGTCGAACATAGCAGCCTTGGTCGAACTTGACAGTCACGGTCAAACATGACACTCACGGTCGAACATAGCAGCGTTGGTCGAACATTATACTCACGGTCGAACATAGCAGCATTGGTCGAACATGACAATCACGGTCGGAAACAACAGTCAAGGTCGGAAACTACAGTCACGGTCGAACATGACAGTCACGGTCAGACATGATACTCACGGTTGAACATAGCAGCGTTGGTCAAACATGACAGTCACGGTCGAACATGACACTCACGGTTGAACAGGACAGTCACGGTCGAACATGACACTTACGGTCGAACATGACACTCATGGTCGAACATAGCAGTGTTGGTCGAACATGACAGTCAAGATCTAACGTAACACTCACGTTTGAACATAGCAGCGTTGGTCAAACATGATTGTCACGTTCGAACATGACACCCACGGTCGAACATAGCAACGTTGGTCGAACATGACTGTCACGGTCGAATATACCACTCAGGGTCGAACAAAGCAGTGTTGGTCGAACATAACACTCACGGTGGAACATGACAGTCAGGGTCGAACATAGAAGCGTTGGTTGAACATGACAGTCACGGACGAACATGACACTCACAGTCAAACATTACAGTCAGAGTCTAACATGACACTCACGGTCGAACATAGAAGCGTTGGTCGAACATTATACTCACGGTCGAACTTGACACTCATGGTCAAACATAGCAGCGTTGGTCGAACATGACAGTCACGGTCGAACATGATACTGACAGTCAAATATAGCAGCGTTGGTCGAACATGAAAGTCAAGGTCGAAGATAACACTCACGGTCGCACATAGCAGCGTTGGGCGAACATAAAACTCAAGGTCGAACTTGACACTCACTGTCGAACATAGCAGCGTTGGTCGAACATGACAGTCACGGTCGGAAACAACTGTCACGGTCAAACATGACACTTAAAGTCTGACATGAGAGTCACGGTGGAACATGAAAGTCACGGTCGAAAATGACACTCATGGTCGAACATAGCAGCGTTGGTCGAACATGACAGTCACGGTCGAACATGACACTCACGGTCGAACATAGCAGCGTTGGTGGAACATGACAGTCACGGTCGAACATGACACTTACAGTCTGATATGACAGTCACGGTGGAACATGAAAGTCACGGTCGAAAATGACACTCTTGGTCGAACATGGCAGCGTTGGTCGAACATGACAGTCACGGTCGGAAACAACAGTCAAGGTCGAACAAGACACTCATGGTCGAACATAGCAGCGTTGGTCGGACATGACAGTCACGGTGGAACATGATACTCACGGTGGAACAGTCACGGTGGAACATGACACTCACTGTCGAACATAACACTCACGGTCAAACAAGACACTCACGGTCAAACATAGCAGCATTGTTACAGTCGAACATGACACTTACAGTCGGACATGACAGTCACGGTCGGAAACAACAGTCACGGTCGGAAAAAACAGTAACGGTGGAACATGACAGTCACAGTCGAACATGAAACTCCCGGTGGAACAAGACACTCACGTTTGAACATAGCAGCGTTGGTCAAACATGATAGTCACGTTAGAACATGACACTCACAGTCGAACAAAGCAACGTTGGTCGAACATGACTGTCACGGTCGAACATAACACTCACGGTCGAACATAGCAGCCTTGGTCGAACTTGACAGTCACGGTCAAACATGACACTCACGGTCGAACATAGCAGCGTTGGTCGAACATTATACTCACGGTCGAACATAGCAGCATTGGTCGAACATGACAATCACGGTCGGAAACAACAGTCAAGGTCGGAAACTACAGTCACGGTCGAACATGACAGTCACGGTCAGACATGATACTCACGGTTGAACATAGCAGCGTTGGTCAAACATGACAGTCACGGTCGAACATGACACTCACGGTTGAACAGGACAGTCACGGTCGAACATGACACTTACGGTCGAACATGACACTCATGGTCGAACATAGCAGTGTTGGTCGAACATGACAGTCAAGATCTAACGTAACACTCACGTTTGAACATAGCAGCGTTGGTCAAACATGATTGTCACGTTCGAACATGACACCCACGGTCGAACATAGCAACGTTGGTCGAACATGACTGTCACGGTCGAATATACCACTCAGGGTCGAACAAAGCAGTGTTGGTCGAACATAACACTCACGGTGGAACATGACAGTCAGGGTCGAACATAGAAGCGTTGGTTGAACATGACAGTCACGGACGAACATGACACTCACAGTCAAACATTACAGTCAGAGTCTAACATGACACTCACGGTCGAACATAGAAGCGTTGGTCGAACATTATACTCACGGTCGAACTTGACACTCATGGTCAAACATAGCAGCGTTGGTCGAACATGACAGTCACGGTCGAACATGATACTGACAGTCAAATATAGCAGCGTTGGTCGAACATGAAAGTCAAGGTCGAAGATAACACTCACGGTCGCACATAGCAGCGTTGGGCGAACATAAAACTCAAGGTCGAACTTGACACTCACTGTCGAACATAGCAGCGTTGGTCGAACATGACAGTCACGGTCGGAAACAACTGTCACGGTCAAACATGACACTTAAAGTCTGACATGAGAGTCACGGTGGAACATGAAAGTCACGGTCGAAAATGACACTCATGGTCGAACATAGCAGCGTTGGTCGAACATGACAGTCACGGTCGAACATGACACTCACGGTCGAACATAGCAGCGTTGGTGGAACATGACAGTCACGGTCGAACATGACACTTACAGTCTGATATGACAGTCACGGTGGAACATGAAAGTCACGGTCGAAAATGACACTCTTGGTCGAACATGGCAGCGTTGGTCGAACATGACAGTCACGGTCGGAAACAACAGTCAAGGTCGAACAAGACACTCATGGTCGAACATAGCAGCGTTGGTCGGACATGACAGTCACGGTGGAACATGATACTCACGGTGGAACAGTCACGGTGGAACATGACACTCACTGTCGAACATAACACTCACGGTCAAACAAGACACTCACGGTCAAACATAGCAGCATTGTTACAGTCGAACATGACACTTACAGTCGGACATGACAGTCACTGTCGGAAACAACAGTCACGGTCGGAAAAAACAGTAACGGTGGAACATGACAGTCACAGTCGAACATGAAACTCCCGGTGGAACAAGACACTCACGTTTGAACATAGCAGCGTTGGTCAAACATGATAGTCACGTTAGAACATGACACTCACAGTCGAACAAAGCAACGTTGGTCGAACATGACTGTCACGGTCGAACATAACACTCACGGTCGAACATAGCAGCCTTGGTCGAACTTGACAGTCACGGTCAAACATGACACTCACGGTCGAACATAGCAGCGTTGGTCGAACATTATACTCACGGTCGAACATAGCAGCATTGGTCGAACATGACAATCACGGTCGGAAACAACAGTCAAGGTCGGAAACTACAGTCACGGTCGAACATGACAGTCACGGTCAGACATGATACTCACGGTTGAACATAGCAGCGTTGGTCAAACATGACAGTCACGGTCGAACATGACACTCACGGTCGAACAGGACAGTCACGGTCGAACATGACACTTACGGTCGAACATGACACTCATGGTCGAACATAGCAGTGTTGGTCGAACATGACAGTCAAGATCTAACGTAACACTCACGTTTGAACATAGCAGCGTTGGTCAAACATGATTGTCACGTTCGAACATGACACCCACGGTCGAACATAGCAACGTTGGTCGAACATGACTGTCACGGTCGAATATACCACTCAGGGTCGAACAAAGCAGTGTTGGTCGAACATAACACTCACGGTGGAACATGACAGTCAGGGTCGAACATAGAAGCGTTGGTTGAACATGACAGTCACGGACGAACATGACACTCACAGTCAAACATTACAGTCAGAGTCTAACATGACACTCACGGTCGAACATAGAAGCGTTGGTCGAACATTATACTCACGGTCGAACTTGACACTCATGGTCAAACATAGCAGCGTTGGTCGAACATGACAGTCACGGTCGAACATGATACTGACAGTCAAATATAGCAGCGTTGGTCGAACATGAAAGTCAAGGTCGAAGATAACACTCACGGTCGCACATAGCAGCGTTGGGCGAACATAAAACTCAAGGTCGAACTTGACACTCACTGTCGAACATAGCAGCGTTGGTCGAACATGACAGTCACGGTCGGAAACAACTGTCACGGTCAAACATGACACTTAAAGTCTGACATGAGAGTCACGGTGGAACATGAAAGTCACGGTCGAAAATGACACTCATGGTCGAACATAGCAGCGTTGGTCGAACATGACAGTCACGGTCGAACATGACACTCACGGTCGAACATAGCAGCGTTGGTGGAACATGACAGTCACGGTCGAACATGACACTTACAGTCTGATATGACAGTCACGGTGGAACATGAAAGTCACGGTCGAAAATGACACTCTTGGTCGAACATGGCAGCGTTGGTCGAACATGACAGTCACGGTCGGAAACAACAGTCAAGGTCGAACAAGACACTCATGGTCGAACATAGCAGCGTTGGTCGGACATGACAGTCACGGTGGAACATGATACTCACGGTGGAACAGTCACGGTGGAACATGACACTCACTGTCGAACATAACACTCACGGTCAAACAAGACACTCACGGTCAAACATAGCAGCATTGTTACAGTCGAACATGACACTTACAGTCGGACATGACAGTCACTGTCGGAAACAACAGTCACGGTCGGAAAAAACAGTAACGGTGGAACATGACAGTCACAGTCGAACATGAAACTCCCGGTGGAACAAGACACTCACGTTTGAACATAGCAGCGTTGGTCAAACATGATAGTCACGTTAGAACATGACACTCACAGTCGAACAAAGCAACGTTGGTCGAACATGACTGTCACGGTCGAACATAACACTCACGGTCGAACATAGTAGCCTTGGTCGAACTTGACAGTCACGGTCAAACATGACACTCACGGTCGAACATAGCAGCGTTGGTCGAACATTATACTCACGGTCGAACATAGCAGCATTGGTCGAACATGACAATCACGGTCGGAAACAACAGTCAAGGTCGGAAACTACAGTCACGGTCGAACATGACAGTCACGGTCAGACATGATACTCACGGTTGAACATAGCAGCGTTGGTCAAACATGACAGTCACGGTCGAACATGACACTCACGGTCGAACAGGACAGTCACGGTCGAACATGACACTTACGGTCGAACATGACACTCATGGTCGAACATAGCAGTGTTGGTCGAACATGACAGTCAAGATCTAACGTAACACTCACGTTTGAACATAGCAGCGTTGGTCAAACATGATTGTCACGTTCGAACATGACACCCACGGTCGAACATAGCAACGTTGGTCGAACATGACTGTCACGGTCGAATATACCACTCAGGGTCGAACAAAGCAGTGTTGGTCGAACATAACACTCACGGTGGAACATGACAGTCAGGGTCGAACATAGAAGCGTTGGTTGAACATGACAGTCACGGACGAACATGACACTCACAGTCAAACATTACAGTCAGAGTCTAACATGACACTCACGGTCGAACATAGAAGCGTTGGTCGAACATTATACTCACGGTCGAACTTGACACTCATGGTCAAACATAGCAGCGTTGGTCGAACATGACAGTCACGGTCGAACATGATACTGACAGTCAAATATAGCAGCGTTGGTCGAACATGAAAGTCAAGGTCGAAGATAACACTCACGGTCGCACATAGCAGCGTTGGGCGAACATAAAACTCAAGGTCGAACTTGACACTCACTGTCGAACATAGCAGCGTTGGTCGAACATGACAGTCACGGTCGGAAACAACTGTCACGGTCAAACATGACACTTAAAGTCTGACATGAGAGTCACGGTGGAACATGAAAGTCACGGTCGAAAATGACACTCATGGTCGAACATAGCAGCGTTGGTCGAACATGACAGTCACGGTCGAACATGACACTCACGGTCGAACATAGCAGCGTTGGTGGAACATGACGGTCACGGTCGAACATGACACTTACAGTCTGATATGACAGTCACGGTGGAACATGAAAGTCACGGTCGAAAATGACACTCTTGGTTGAACATGGCAGCGTTGGTCGAACATGACAGTCACGGTCGGAAACAACAGTCAAGGTCGAACAAGACACTCATGGTCGAACATAGCAGCGTTGGTCGAACATGACAGTCACGGTGGAACATGATACTCACGGTGGAACATAACAGTCACGGTGGAACATGACACTCACTGTCGAACATAACACTCACGGTCAAACAAGACACTCACGGTCAAACATAGCAGCATTGTTACAGTCGAACATGACACAGTCGGACATGACAGTCACGGTCTAAAACAACAGTCACGGTCGGAAAAAACAGTAACGGTGGAACATGACAGTCACAGTCGAACATGAAACTCCCGGTGGAACAAGACACTCACGTTTGAACATAGCAGCGTTGGTCAAACATGATAGTCACGTTAGAACATGACACTCACAGTCGAACACAGCAACGTTGGTGGAACATGACTGTCACGGTCGAACATAACACTCACGGTCGAACATAGCAGCCTTGGTCGAACTTGACAGTCACGGTCAAACATGACACTCACGGTCGAACATAGCAGCGTTGGTCGAACATTATACTCACGGTCGAACATAGCAGCATTGGTCGAACATGACAATCACGGTCGGAAACAACAGTCAAGGTCGGAAACTACAGTCACGGTCGAACATGACAGTCACGGTCAGACATGATACTCACGGTTGAACATAGCAGCGTTGGTCAAACATGACAGTCACGGTCGAACATGACACTCACGGTCGAACATGACAGTCACGGTCGAACATGACACTTACGGTCGAACATGACACTCATGGTCGAACATAGCAGTGTTGGTCGAACATGACAGTCAAGATCGAACGTAACACTCACGTTTGAACATAGCAGCGTAGGTCAAACATGATTGTTACGTTCGAACATGACACTCACGGTCGAACATAGCAACGTTGGTCGAACATGACTGTCACGGTCGAACATACCACTCAGGGTCGAACAAAAAAGTGTTGGTCGAAAATAACACTCATGGTCGTACATGACAGTCACGGTCCAACATGACACTCATGGTCCCACATAGAAGCATTGGTCGAACATGACACTTACGGTCGAACATAGAAGCATTGATCGAACATGACAGTCACGGTTGAACAAGACACTCACGGTCGAACATAGCAGCATTAGTCGAACATAGAAGTGTTGGTCGAACATGACAGTAACGGTGAAACATGATACTTACGGTGGAACATAACAGTCACGGTCGAACACGACACTCACGGTCGAACATAGAAGCGTTGGTCGAACATTATACTCACTCTCGAACTTGACACTCACGGTCGAACATAGCAGCGTTGGTCAAACATTATACTCACAGTCGAACTTGACACTCACGTTTGAACATAGCAGTGTTGGTGGAATATGACAGTCACATTCGAACATGACACTTACAGTCTGACATGACAGTCGCGGTCGGAAACAACAGTCACGGTCGGAAAAAACAGTAACGGTGGAACATGACAGTCACGGTTGAACATGACACTCCCGGTAGAACATGACACACAGGGTCAAACATAGCAGAGTTGGTCAAACATTATACTCACGGTTGACATGACAGTCACGGTCCAACATAGAAGCGTTGGGCGAACATGACACTCACTGTTGAACATAGCGGCGTTGGTCAAACATGACAGTCACGGCCGAACATGACAGTCACTGTCGAAATTGACAGTCACGGTCGAACATGACAGTCACGGTCAAACATGACACTCACGGTCGAACATGACACTCATGGACGAACATAGCAGCGTTGGTCGAACATGACAGTCACGAATGAACATAACGCTCACGTTTGAACATAGCAGAGTTGGTCGAAGATAACACTCACAGTCGAACATGACAGTCACAGTGGAACATAACACTCAAGGTCGAACATGACACTCACGGTCGAACATAGCAGCGTTGGTGGAATATGACAGTCACATTCGAACATGACACTTACAGTCTGACATGACAGTTGCGGTCGGAAAAAAGAGTAACGGTGGAACATAACAGTCACGGTTGAACATGACACTCCCGGTGGAACATGACACTCAGGGTCAAACATAGCAGCGTTGGTCGAACATTATACTCACGGTCAAACTTGACACTCACGGTCTAACATAGCAGCGTTGGTTAAACATAACACTCACAGTCAAACATGATACTCACGGTCGAACATAGCACCGTTGGTCGAACATTATACTCACTCTCGTACTTGACACTCACGGTCGAACATAGCAGCGTTGGTCGAACATTATACTCACAGTCGAACTTGACACTCACGTTTGAACATAGCAGCGTTGGTGGAATATGACAGTCACATTCGAACATGACACTTACAGTCTGACATGACAGTCGCGGTCGGAAACAACAGTCACGGTCGGAAAAAACAGTAACGGTGGAACATGACAGTCACAGTCGAACATGAAACTCCCGGTGGAACAAGACACTCACGTTTGAACATAGCAGCGTTGGTCAAACATGATAGTCACGTTAGTACATGACACTCACAGTCGAACATAGCAACGATGGTCGAACATGACTGTCACGGTCGAACATAACACTCACGGTCGAACATAGCAGCCTTGGTCGAACTTGACAGTCACGGTCAAACATGACACTCACGGTCGAACATAGCAGCGTTGGTCGAACATTATACTCACGGTCGAACATATCTGCATTGGTCGAACATGACAATCACGGTCGGACACAACAGTCAAGGTCGGAAACAACAGTCACGGTCGAACATGACAGTCACGGTCAGACATGATACTCACGGTTGAACATAGCAGCGTTGGTCAAACATGACAGTCACGGTCGAACATGACAGTCACGGTCGAACATGACACTGACGGTCAAACATAGCAGCGTTGGTCGAACATGACAGTCACGGTCGAAGATAACACTCACGGTCGAACATAGCAGCGTTGGTCGAACATGACAGTCACGGTCGGAAACAACAGTCACGGTCAGAAACAACAGTCACGATGGAACATGACAGTCACGGTCGAACATGACACTCACGGTCGAACATGACAGTCACGGTCGAACATGACACTTACGGTCGAACATGACACTTATGGTCGAACATAGCAGTGTTGGTCGAACATGAAAGTCAAGATCGAACATACCACTCAGGGTCAAACATAGCAGCGTTGGTCAAACATGACAGTCAATGTGGAACATGACACTCACGGTCTAACATAGAAGCATTGGTCGAACATTATACTCACGGTCAAACTTGACACTCACGGTCTAACATAGCAGCGTTGGTTAAACATAACACTCACAGTCAAACATGATACTCACGGTCGAACATAGCACCGTTGGTCGAACATTATACTCACTCTCGTACTTGACACTCACGGTCGAACATAGCAGCGTTGGTCGAACATTATACTCACAGTCGAACTTGACACTCACGTTTGAACATAGCAGCGTTGGTGGAATATGACAGTCACATTCGAACATGACACTTACAGTCTGACATGACAGTCGCGGTCGGAAACAACAGTCACGGTCGGAAAAAACAGTAACGGTGGAACATGACAGTCACAGTCGAACATGAAACTCCCGGTGGAACAAGACACTCACGTTTGAACATAGCAGCGTTGGTCAAACATGATAGTCACGTTAGTACATGACACTCACAGTCGAACATAGCAACGATGGTCGAACATGACTGTCACGGTCGAACATAACACTCACGGTCGAACATAGCAGCCTTGGTCGAACTTGACAGTCACGGTCAAACATGACACTCACGGTCGAACATAGCAGCGTTGGTCGAACATTATACTCACGGTCGAACATATCTGCATTGGTCGAACATGACAATCACGGTCGGACACAACAGTCAAGGTCGGAAACAACAGTCACGGTCGAACATGACAGTCACGGTCAGACATGATACTCACGGTTGAACATAGCAGCGTTGGTCAAACATGACAGTCACGGTCGAACATGACAGTCATGGTCGAACATGACACTGACGGTCAAACATAGCAGCGTTGGTCGAACATGACAGTCACGGTCGAAGATAACACTCACGGTCGAACATAGCAGCGTTGGTCGAACATGACAGTCACGGTCGGAAACAACAGTCACGGTCAGAAACAACAGTCACGATGGAACATGACAGTCACGGTCGAACATGACACTCACGGTCGAACATGACAGTCACGGTCGAACATGACACTTACGGTCGAACATGACACTTATGGTCGAACATAGCAGTGTTGGTCGAACATGAAAGTCAAGATCGAACATACCACTCAGGGTCGAACATAGCAGCATTGGTCAAACATTATACTCACGGTCGAACATGACAGTCACGGTCGAACATGACACTCACGGTCGAACACGACACTCACGGTCGAACATAGAAGCGTTGGTCGAACATTATACTCACTCTCGAACTTGACACTCACGGTCGAACATAGCAGCGTTGGTCAAACATTATACTCACAGTCGAACTTGACACTCACGTTTGAACATAGCAGCGTTGGTGGAATATGACAGTCACATTCGAACATGACACTTACAGTCTGACATGACAGTCGCGGTCGGAAACAACAGTCACGGTCGGAAAAAACAGTAACGGTGGAACATGACAGTCACGGTTGAACATGACACTCCCGGTAGAACATGACACTCAGGGTCAAACATAGCAGCGTTGGTCAAACATTATACTCACGGTTGACACGACAGTCACGGTCCAACATAGAAGCGTTGGGCGAACATGACACTCACTGTTGAACATAGCGGCGTTGGTCAAACATGACAGTCACGGCCGAAAATGACAGTCACTGTCGAAATTGACAGTCACGGTCGAACATGACAGTCACAGTGGAACATAACACTCAAGGTCGAACATGACACTCACGGTCGAACATAGCAGCGTTGGTGGAATATGACAGTCACATTCGAACATGACACTTACAGTCTGACATGACAGTTGCGGTCGGAAAAAAGAGTAACGGTGGAACATAACAGTCACGGTTGAACATGACACTCCCGGTGGAACATGACACTCAGGGTCAAACATAGCAGCGTTGGTCAAACATGACAGTCAATGTGGAACATGACACTCACGGTCTAACATAGAAGCATTGGTCGAACATTATACTCACGGTCGAACTTGACACTCACAGTCTAACATAGCAGCGTTGGTTAAACATAACACTCACAGTCAAACATGATACTCACGGTCGAACATAGCACCGTTGGTCGAACATTATACTCACTCTCGTACTTGACACTCACGGTCGAACATAGCAGCGTTGGTCGAACATTATACTCACAGTCGAACTTGACACTCACGTTTGAACATAGCAGCGTTGGTGGAATATGACAGTCACATTCGAACATGACACTTACAGTCTGACATGACAGTCGCGGTCGGAAACAACAGTCACGGTCGGAAAAAACAGTAACGGTGGAACATGACAGTCACAGTCGAACATGAAACTCCCGGTGGAACAAGACACTCACGTTTGAACATAGCAGCGTTGGTCAAACATGATAGTCACGTTAGTACATGACACTCACAGTCGAACATAGCAACGATGGTCGAACATGACTGTCACGGTCGAACATAACACTCACGGTCGAACATAGCAGCCTTGGTCGAACTTGACAGTCACGGTCAAACATGACACTCACGGTCGAACATAGCAGCGTTGGTCGAACATTATACTCACGGTCGAACATATCTGCATTGGTCGAACATGACAATCACGGTCGGACACAACAGTCAAGGTCGGAAACAACAGTCACGGTCGAACATGACAGTCACGGTCAGACATGATACTCACGGTTGAACATAGCAGCGTTGGTCAAACATGACAGTCACGGTCGAACATGACAGTCACGGTCGAACATGACACTGACGGTCAAACATAGCAGCGTTGGTCGAACATGACAGTCACGGTCGAAGATAACACTCACGGTCGAACATAGCAGCGTTGGTCGAACATGACAGTCACGGTCGGAAACAACAGTCACGGTCAGAAACAACAGTCACGATGGAACATGACAGTCACGGTCGAACATGACACTCACGGTCGAACATGACAGTCACGGTCGAACATGACACTTACGGTCGAACATGACACTTATGGTCGAACATAGCAGTGTTGGTCGAACATGAAAGTCAAGATCGAACATACCACTCAGGGTCGAACATAGCAGCATTGGTCAAACATTATACTCACGGTCGAACATGACAGTCACGGTCGAACATGACACTCACGGTCGAACACGACACTCACGGTCGAACATAGAAGCGTTGGTCGAACATTATACTCACTCTCGAACTTGACACTCACGGTCGAACATAGCAGCGTTGGTCAAACATTATACTCACAGTCGAACTTGACACTCACGTTTGAACATAGCAGCGTTGGTGGAATATGACAGTCACATTCGAACATGACACTTACAGTCTGACATGACAGTCGCGGTCGGAAACAACAGTCACGGTCGGAAAAAACAGTAACGGTGGAACATGACAGTCACGGTTGAACATGACACTCCCGGTAGAACATGACACTCAGGGTCAAACATAGCAGCGTTGGTCAAACATTATACTCACGGTTGACACGACAGTCACGGTCCAACATAGAAGCGTTGGGCGAACATGACACTCACTGTTGAACATAGCGGCGTTGGTCAAACATGACAGTCACGGCCGAAAATGACAGTCACTGTCGAAATTGACAGTCACGGTCGAACATGACAGTCACGGTCAAACATGACACTCCCGGTGGAACAAGACACTCACGTTTGAACATAGCAGCGTTGGTCAAACATGATAGTCACGTTAGAACTTGACACTCACAGTCGAACATAGCAACATTGGTCGAACATGACTGTCACGGTCGAACATAACACTCACGGTCGAACATAGCAGCCTTGGTCGAACTTGACAGTCACGGTCAAACATGACACTCACGGTCGAACATAGCAGCGTTGGTGGAACATTATACTCACGGTCGAACATAGCAGCATTGGTCGAACATGACAATCACGGTCGGAAACAACAGTCAAGGTCGGAAACTACACTCACGGTCGAACATGACAGTCACGGTCAGACATGATACTCACGGTTGAACATAGCAGCGTTGGTCAAACATGACAGTCACGGTCGAACATGACACTCACGGTCGAACATGACAGTCACGGTCGAACATGACACTTACGGTCGAACATGACACTCATGGTCGAACATAGCAGTGTTGGTCGAACATGACAGTCAAGATCGAACGTAACACTCACGTTTGAACATAGCAGCGTTGGTCAAACATGATTGTCACGTTCGAACATGACACTCACGGTCGAACATAGCAACGTTGGTCGAACATAACTGTCACGGTCGAACATACCACTCAGGGTCGAACAAAGCAGTGTTGGTCAAACATAACACTCACGGTGGAACATGACAGTCAGGGTCGAACATAGAAGCGTTGGTTGAACATGACAGTCACGGACGAACATGACACTCACAGTCAAACATTACAGTCAGAGTCTAACATGACACTCACGGTCGAACATAGAAGCGTTGGTCGAACATTATACTCACGGTCGAACTTGACACTCATGGTCAAACATAGCAGCGTTGGTCGAACATGACAGTCACGGTCGAACATGATACTGACAGTCAAATATAGCAGCGTTGGTCGAACATGACAGTCACGGTCGAAGATAACACTCACGGTCGAACATAGCAGCGTTGGGCGAACATAAAACTCAAGGTCGAACTTGACACTCACTGTCGAACATAGCAGCGTTGGTCGAACATGACAGTCACGGTCGGAAACAACTGTCACGGTCAAACATGACACTTAAAGACTGACATGACAGTCACGGTGGAACATGAAAGTCACGGTCGAAAATGACACTCATGGTCGAACATAGCAGCGTTGGTCGAACATGACAGTCACGGTCGAACATGACACTCACGGTCGAACATAGCAGCGTTGGTGGAACATGACAGTCACGGTCGAACATGACACTTACAGTCTGATATGACAGTCACGGTGGAACATGAAAGTCACGGTCGAAAATGACACTCTTGGTCGAACATGGCAGCGTTGGTCGAACATGACAGTCACGGTCGGAAACAACAGTCAAGGTCGAACAAGACACTCATGGTCGAACATAGCAGCGTTGGTCGGACATGACAGTCACGGTGGAACATGATACTCACGGTGGAACAGTCACGGTGGAACATGACACTCACTGTCGAACATAACACTCACGGTCAAACAAGACACTCACGGTCAAACATAGCAGCATTGTTACAGTCGAACATGACACTTACAGTCGGACATGACAGTCACGGTCGGAAACAACAGTCACGGTCGGAAAAAACAGTAACGGTGGAACATGACAGTCACAGTCGAACATGAAACTCCCGGTGGAACAAGACACTCACGTTTGAACATAGCAGCGTTGGTCAAACATGATAGTCACGTTAGAACATGACACTCACAGTCGAACAAAGCAACGTTGGTCGAACATGACTGTCACGGTCGAACATAACACTCACGGTCGAACATAGCAGCCTTGGTCGAACTTGACAGTCACGGTCAAACATGACACTCACGGTCGAACATAGCAGCGTTGGTCGAACATTATACTCACGGTCGAACATAGCAGCATTGGTCGAACATGACAATCACGGTCGGAAACAACAGTCAAGGTCGGAAACTACACTCACGGTCGAACATGACAGTCACGGTCAGACATGATACTCACGGTTGAACATAGCAGCGTTGGTCAAACATGACAGTCACGGTCGAACATGACACTCACGGTCGAACATGACAGTCACGGTCGAACATGACACTTACGGTCGAACATGACACTCATGGTCGAACATAGCAGTGTTGGTCGAACATGACAGTCAAGATCGAACGTAACACTCACGTTTGAACATAGCAGCGTTGGTCAAACATGATTGTCACGTTCGAACATGACACTCACGGTCGAACATAGCAACGTTGGTCGAACATAACTGTCACGGTCGAACATACCACTCAGGGTCGAACAAAGCAGTGTTGGTCGAACATAACACTCACGGTGGAACATGACAGTCAGGGTCGAACATAGAAGCGTTGGTTGAACATGACAGTCACGGACGAACATGACACTCACAGTCAAACATTACAGTCAGAGTCTAACATGACACTCACGGTCGAACATAGAAGCGTTGGTCGAACATTATACTCACGGTCGAACTTGACACTCATGGTCAAACATAGCAGCGTTGGTCGAACATGACAGTCACGGTCGAACATGATACTGACAGTCAAATATAGCAGCGTTGGTCGAACATGACAGTCACGGTCGAAGATAACACTCACGGTCGAACATAGCAGCGTTGGGCGAACATAAAACTCAAGGTCGAACTTGACACTCACTGTCGAACATAGCAGCGTTGGTCGAACATGACAGTCACGGTCGGAAACAACTGTCACGGTCAAACATGACACTTAAAGTCTGACATGACAGTCACGGTGGAACATGAAAGTCACGGTCGAAAATGACACTCATGGTCGAACATAGCAGCGTTGGTCGAACATGACAGTCACGGTCGAACATGACACTCATGGTCGAACATAGCAGCGTTGGTGGAACATGACAGTCACGGTCGAACATGACACTTACAGTCTGATATGACAGTCACGGTGGAACATGAAAGTCACGGTCGAAAATGACACTCTTGGTCGAACATGGCAGCGTTGGTCGAACATGACAGTCACGGTCGGAAACAACAGTCAAGGTCGAACAAGACACTCATGGTCGAACATAGCAGCGTTGGTCGGACATGACAGTCACGGTGGAACATGATACTCACGGTGGAACAGTCACGGTGGAACATGACACTCACTGTCGAACATAACACTCACGGTCAAACAAGACACTCACGGTCAAACATAGCAGCATTGTTACAGTCGAACATGACACTTACAGTCGGACATGACAGTCACGGTCGGAAACAACAGTCACGGTCGGAAAAAACAGTAACGGTGGAACATGACAGTCACAGTCGAACATGAAACTCCCGGTGGAACAAGACACTCACGTTTGAACATAGCAGCGTTGGTCAAACATGATAGTCACGTTAGAACATGACACTCACAGTCGAACAAAGCAACGTTGGTCGAACATGACTGTCACGGTCGAACATAACACTCACGGTCGAACATAGCAGCCTTGGTCGAACTTGACAGTCACGGTCAAACATGACACTCACGGTCGAACATAGCAGCGTTGGTCGAACATTATACTCACGGTCGAACATAGCAGCATTGGTCGAACATGACAATCACGGTCGGAAACAACAGTCAAGGTCGGAAACTACAGTCACGGTCGAACATGACAGTCACGGTCAGACATGATACTCACGGTTGAACATAGCAGCGTTGGTCAAACATGACAGTCACGGTCGAACATGACACTCACGGTCGAACATGACAGTCACGGTCGAACATGACACTTACGGTCGAACATGACACTCATGGTCGAACATAGCAGTGTTGGTCGAACATGACAGTCAAGATCGAACGTAACACTCACGTTTGAACATAGCAGCGTTGGTCAAACATGATTGTCACGTTCGAACATGACACCCACGGTCGAACATAGCAACGTTGGTCGAACATGACTGTCACGGTCGAATATACCACTCAGGGTCGAACAAAGCAGTGTTGGTCGAACATAACACTCACGGTGGAACATGACAGTCAGGGTCGAACATAGAAGCGTTGGTTGAACATGACAGTCACGGACGAACATGACACTCACAGTCAAACATTACAGTCAGAGTCTAACATGACACTCACGGTCGAACATAGAAGCGTTGGTCGAACATTATACTCACGGTCGAACTTGACACTCATGGTCAAACATAGCAGCGTTGGTCGAACATGACAGTCACGGTCGAACATGATACTGACAGTCAAATATAGCAGCGTTGGTCGAACATGAAAGTCAAGGTCGAAGATAACACTCACGGTCGCACATAGCAGCGTTGGGCGAACATAAAACTCAAGGTCGAACTTGACACTCACTGTCGAACATAGCAGCGTTGGTCGAACATGACAGTCACGGTCGGAAACAACTGTCACGGTCAAACATGACACTTAAAGTCTGACATGAGAGTCACGGTGGAACATGAAAGTCACGGTCAAAAATGACACTCATGGTCGAACATAGCAGCGTTGGTCGAACATGACAGTCACGGTCGAACATGACACTCACGGTCGAACATAGCAGCGTTGGTGGAACATGACAGTCACGGTCGAACATGACACTTACAGTCTGATATGACAGTCACGGTGGAACATGAAAGTCACGGTCGAAAATGACACTCTTGGTTGAACATGGCAGCGTTGGTCGAACATGACAGTCACGGTCGGAAACAACAGTCAAGGTCGAACAAGACACTCATGGTCGAACATAGCAGCGTTGGTCGAACATGACAGTCACGGTGGAACATGATACTCACGGTGGAACATAACAGTCACGGTGGAACATGACACTCACTGTCGAACATAACACTCACGGTCAAACAAGACACTCACGGTCAAACATAGCAGCATTGTTACAGTCGAACATGACACAGTCGGACATGACAGTCACGGTCTAAAACAACAGTCACGGTCGGAAAAAACAGTAACGGTGGAACATGACAGTCACAGTCGAACATGAAACTCCCGGTGGAACAAGACACTCACGTTTGAACATAGCAGCGTTGGTCAAACATCATAGTCACGTTAGAACATGACACTCACAGTCGAACAAAGCAACGTTGGTCGAACATGACTGTCACGGTCGAACATAACACTCACGGTCGAACATAGCAGCCTTGGTCGAACTTGACAGTCACGGTCAAACATGACACTCACGGTCGAACATAGCAGCGTTGGTCGAACATTATACTCACGGTCGAACATAGCAGCATTGGTCGAACATGACAATCACGGTCGGAAACAACAGTCAAGGTCGGAAACTACAGTCACGGTCGAACATGACAGTCACGGTCAGACATGATAATCACGGTTGAACATAGCAGCGTTGGTCAAACATGACAGTCACGGTCGAACATGACACTCACGGTCGAACATGACAGTCACGGTCGAACATGACACTTACGGTCGAACATGACACTCATGGTCGAACATAGCAGTGTTGGTCGAACATGACAGTCAAGATCGAACGTAACACTCACGTTTGAACATAGCAGCGTAGGTCAAACATGATTGTTACGTTCGAACATGACACTCACGGTCGAACATAGCAACGTTGGTCGAACATGACTGTCACGGTCGAACATACCACTCAGGGTCGAACAAAAAAGTGTTGGTCGAAAATAACACTCATGGTCGTACATGACAGTCACGGTCCAACATGACACTCATGGTCCCACATAGAAGCATTGGTCGAACATGACACTTACGGTCGAACATAGAAGCATTGATCGAACATGACAGTCACGGTTGAACAAGACACTCACGGTCGAACATAGCAGCATTAGTCGAACATAGAAGTGTTGGTCGAACATGACAGTAACGGTGAAACATGATACTTACGGTGGAACATAACAGTCACGGTCGAACTCGACACTCACGGTCGAACATAGAAGCGTTGGTCGAACATTATACTCACTCTCGAACTTGACACTCACGGTCGAACATAGCAGCGTTGGTCAAACATTATACTCACAGTCGAACTTGACACTCACGTTTGAACATAGCAGCGTTGGTGGAATATGACAGTCACATTCGAACATGACACTTACAGTCTGACATGACAGTCGCGGTCGGAAACAACAGTCACGGTCGGAAAAAACAGTAACGGTGGAACATGACAGTCACGGTTGAACATGACACTCCCGGTAGAACATGACACACAGGGTCAAACATAGCAGCGTTGGTCAAACATTATACTCACGGTTGACATGACAGTCACGGTCCAACATAGAAGCGTTGGGCGAACATGACAGTCACGGTCAAACATGACACTCACGGTCGAACATAGCAGCGTTGGTCGAACATTATACTCACGGTCGAACATAGCAGCATTGGTCGAACATGACAATCACGGTCGGAAACAACAGTCAAGGTCGGAAACTACAGTCACGGTCGAACATGACAGTCACGGTCAGACATGATAATCACGGTTGAACATAGCAGCGTTGGTCAAACATGACAGTCACGGTCGAACATGACACTCACGGTCGAACATGACAGTCACGGTCGAACATGACACTTACGGTCGAACATGACACTCATGGTCGAACATAGCAGTGTTGGTCGAACATGACAGTCAAGATCGAACGTAACACTCACGTTTGAACATAGCAGCGTAGGTCAAACATGATTGTTACGTTCGAACATGACACTCACGGTCGAACATAGCAACGTTGGTCGAACATGACTGTCACGGTCGAACATACCACTCAGGGTCGAACAAAAAAGTGTTGGTCGAAAATAACACTCATGGTCGTACATGACAGTCACGGTCCAACATGACACTCATGGTCCCACATAGAAGCATTGGTCGAACATGACACTTACGGTCGAACATAGAAGCATTGATCGAACATGACAGTCACGGTTGAACAAGACACTCACGGTCGAACATAGCAGCATTAGTCGAACATAGAAGTGTTGGTCGAACATGACAGTAACGGTGAAACATGATACTTACGGTGGAACATAACAGTCACGGTCGAACTCGACACTCACGGTCGAACATAGAAGCGTTGGTCGAACATTATACTCACTCTCGAACTTGACACTCACGGTCGAACATAGCAGCGTTGGTCAAACATTATACTCACAGTCGAACTTGACACTCACGTTTGAACATAGCAGCGTTGGTGGAATATGACAGTCACATTCGAACATGACACTTACAGTCTGACATGACAGTCGCGGTCGGAAACAACAGTCACGGTCGGAAAAAACAGTAACGGTGGAACATGACAGTCACGGTTGAACATGACACTCCCGGTAGAACATGACACACAGGGTCAAACATAGCAGCGTTGGTCAAACATTATACTCACGGTTGACATGACAGTCACGGTCCAACATAGAAGCGTTGGGCGAACATGACACTCACTGTTGAACATAGCGGCGTTGTTCAAACATGACAGTCACGGCCGAACATGACAGTCACTGTCGAAATTGACAGTCACGGTCGAACATGACAGTCACGGTCAAACATGACACTCACGGTCGAACATGACAGTCACGAATGAACATAACGCTCACGTTTGAACATAGCAGAGTTGGTCGAAGATAACACTCACAGTCGAACATGACAGTCACAGTGGAACATAACACTCAAGGTCGAACATGACACTCACGGTCGAACATAGCAGCGTTGGTGGAATATGACAGTCACATTCGAACATGACACTTACAGTCTGACATGACAGTTGCGGTCGGAAAAAAGAGTAACGGTGGAACATAACAGTCACGGTTGAACATGACACTCCCGGTGGAACATGACACTCAGGGTCAAACATAGCAGCGTTGGTCAAACATGACAGTCAATGTGGAACATGACACTCACAGTCTAACATAGAAGCATTGGTCGAACATTATACTCACGGTCGAACTTGACACTCACGGTCTAACATAGCAGCGTTGGTTAAACATAACACTCACAGTCAAACATGATACTCACGGTCGAACATAGCACCGTTGGTCGAACATTATACTCACTCTCGTACTTGACACTCACGGTCGAACATAGCAGCGTTGGTCGAACATTATACTCACAGTCGAACTTGACACTCACGTTTGAACATAGCAGCGTTGGTGGAATATGACAGTCACATTCGAACATGACACTTACAGTCTGACATGACAGTCGCGGTCGGAAACAACAGTCACGGTCGGAAAAAACAGTAACGGTGGAACATGACAGTCACAGTCGAACATGAAACTCCCGGTGGAACAAGACACTCACGTTTGAACATAGCAGCGTTGGTCAAACATGATAGTCACGTTAGTACATGACACTCACAGTCGAACATAGCAACGATGGTCGAACATGACTGTCACGGTCGAACATAACACTCACGGTCGAACATAGCAGCCTTGGTCGAACTTGACAGTCACGGTCAAACATGACACTCACGGTCGAACATAGCAGCGTTGGTCGAACATTATACTCACGGTCGAACATATCTGCATTGGTCGAACATGACAATCACGGTCGGACACAACAGTCAAGGTCGGAAACAACAGTCACGGTCGAACATGACAGTCACGGTCAGACATGATACTCACGGTTGAACATAGCAGCGTTGGTCAAACATGACAGTCACGGTCGAACATGACACTCACGGTCGAACATGACAGTCACGGTTGAACATGACACTTACGGTCGAACATGACACTTATGGTCGAACATAGCAGTGTTGGTCGAACATGAAAGTCAAGATCGAACGTAACACTCACGTTTGAACATAGCAGCGTTGGTCAAAAATGAATGTCACGGTCGAACATGACACTCACAGTCGAACATAGCAACGTTGGTCGAACATGACTGTCACGGTCGAACATACCACTCAGGGTCGAACATAGCAGTGTTGGTCGAACATAACACTCATGGTCGTACATGACAGTCACGGTCCAACATGACACTCATGGTCCCACATAGAAGCATTGGTCGAACATGACACTCACGGTCGAACATAGAAGCATTGATCGAACATGACAGTCACGGTCGAACAAGACACTCACGGTCGAACATAGGAGCATTAGTCGAACATAGAAGTGTTGGTCGAACATGACAGTCACGGTGAAACATGATACTTACGGTGGAACATAACAGTCACGGTCGAACATGACACTCACGGTCGAACAAAGAAGCGTTGGTTGAACATTATACTCACTCTCGAACTTGACACTCACGGTCAAACACAGCAGCGTTGGTCGAACATTATACTCACAGTCGAACTTGACACTCACGTTTGAACATAGCAGCGTTGGTGGAATATGACAGTCACATTCGAACATGACACTTACAGTCTGACATGACAGTCGCGGTCGGAAACAACAGTCACGGTCGAAAAAAAAAGTAACGGTGGAACATGACAGTCACGGTTGAACATGACACTCCCGGTGGAACATGACACTCAGGGTCAAACATAGCAGCATTGGTCAAACATTATACTCACGGTCGAACATGACAGTCACGGTCGAACATGACACTCACGGTCGAACATGACACTCATGGACGAACATAGCAGCGTTGGTCGAACATGACAGTCACGAATGAACATAACACTCACGTTTGAACATAGCAATGTTGGTCGAAGATAACACTCACAGTCGAACATGACAGTCACAGTGGAACATAACACTCAAGGTCGAACATGACACTCACGGTCGAACATAGCAGCGTTGGTCGAACATTATACTCACAGTCGAACTTGACACTCACGTTTGAACATAGCAGCGTTGGTGGAATATGACAGTCACATTCGAACATTACACTTACAGTCTGACATGACAGTCGCGGTCGGAAACAACAGTCACGGTCGGAGAAAACCGGTGGAACATGACAGTCACGGTTGAACATGACAATCTCGTTCGGACATGACACTCACGGTCGAACATAGCAGCATTGGTTGAACTGGACACTCACGGTCGAACATAGCAGTGTTGCTCAAACATGACAGTCACGGCCGAACATGATAGTCACTGTCGAAATTGACAGTCACGGTCGAACATTACAGTCACGGTAGAACATGACACTCACGGTCGAACATGACACTCATGGACGAACATAGCAGCGTTGGTCGAACATGACAGTCACGAATGAACATAACACTCACGTTTGAACATAGCAATGTTGGTCGAAGATAACACTCAGAGTCGAACATGACAGTCACAGTGGAACATAACACTCAAGGTCGAAAATGACACTCACGGTCGAACATAGCAGCGTTGGTGGAATATGACAGTCACATTCGAACATGACACTTACAGGCTGACATGACAGTCGCGGTCGGAAACAACAGTCACGGTGGGAAAAAACAGTAACGGTGGAACATGACAGTCACGGTTGAACATGACACTCCCGGTGGAACATGACACTCAGGGTCAAACATAGCAGCGTTGGTCGAACACTACAGTCACGATCGAACATAACACTCACGTTTGAACATAGAAGCATTGGTCGAACATTATACTCACGGTCGAACTTGACACTCACGGTCTAACATAGCAGCGTTGGTTAAACATTACACTCACAGTCGAAAATAATACTCACGGTCGAACATAGCACCGTTGGTCGAACATGACAGTCACGGTCGAACAAGACACTCACAGTCGAACTTGACACTCACGGTCGAATATGACACTCACGGTCGAACAAGACACTCTAGGTCGAACAAGACAGTCACGTTTGAACATGACAATCTCGTTCGGACATGACACTCACGGTCGAACATAGCAGCATTGGTTGAACTGGACACTCACGGTCGAACATAGCAGTGTTGCTCAAACATGACAGTCACGGTCGAACATAGCAGCGTGGGTCGAACATGACAATCACGGTCGAATATGACACTCATGGTATAACATGACAGTCACGGTCGAACATGACAGTCACGGTCGAACATAGCAGCGTTGCTCGAACATGACACTGACGGTCGAACATGACACTCATGGTCGAACATGACAGTCACGGTCAAACATCACACACGGTCGAACATAGCAGCATTGGTTGAACATGACACTGACCGTCGAACATGACACTCATGGTCGAACATGACACTCACGGTCAAACATGACACTCACGGTCGAACATAGCAGCATTGGTTGAACATAACACTTACTGTCGAACATGACACTCACGGTCGAACATAGCAGCGTTGGTTGAACATAACACTCACGATTGAACATGACAGCCACGGTCGAACATAACTCTCACGGTCAAACATGACACTCACCGTTGAACATAGAAGCGTTGGTCGAACATGACAGCCACAGTCAAACATGACACTCACGGTCGAACATGACAGTCACGGTCGAACATAGCAGCGTTGGTACGATTGAACATGACAGTCACAGTCGAACATAACACTTACGGTCTAACATGACACACACGGTCGAACATAGCAGCATTGGTGGAACATGACAGTCACGGTCGAACATGACACTTACAGTCGGACATGACAGTCATGGTCGGAAACAATAGTAACGGCGGAACATGACAGCCACAGTCGAACATGAAACTCCCGGTGGAACATGACACTCATGGTCGAACATAGCAGCGTTGGTCGAACACTACAGTCACGATCGGACGTAACACTCACAGTCGAACATAGCAACGTTGGTCGAACATGACTGTCACGGTTGAACATAACACTCACGGTTGAACATAGCAGCCTTGGTCGAACTTGACAGTCACAGTCATACATGATACTGACGGTCAAACAAAGCAGCGTTGGTCGAACATTACAGTCACGATCGAACATAACACTCACGTTTGAATATAGCAGCATTGGTTGAAGATAACACTCACAGTCGAACATGACAGTCACAGTCGAACATAACACTTACGGTCTAACATGACACACACGGTCGAACATAGCAGCATTGGTGGAACATGACAATCACGGTCGAACATGACACTTACAGTCGGACATGACAGTCACGGTCGGAAACAACAGTAACGGCGGAACATGACAGTCACAGTCGAACATGAAACTCCCAGTGGAACATGACACTCAGGGTCGAAAATAGCAGCGTTGGTCGAACACTACAGTCACGATCAAACATAACACTCACGTTTTAACATAGCAGCGTTGGTCAAACATAATAGTCACGTTAGAACATGACACTCACAGTCGAACATAGCAATGTTGGTCGAACTTGACAGTCACGGTAATACATGATACTGACGGTCAAACAAAGCAGCGTTGGTCGAACATGACAGTCACAGTCGAACATAACACTCACAGTCGAACATAGCAGCGTTGGTCGAACATTATACTCACGGTCGAACTTGACACTCACGGTCGAACATAGCAGCATTGGTCGAACATGACAATCACGGTCGGAAGAACAGTCAAGGTCGGAAACAACAGTCACGGTCGAACATGACAGTCACGGTCGAACATGATACTCACGGTTGAACATAGCAGCGTTGGTCAAACATGACAGTCACGGTCCAACAAGACACTCACGGTCGAACATGACAGTCACGGTCGAACATGACACTTACGGTCGAACATGACACTCATGGTCGAACATAGCAACGTTGGTCGAACATGACTGTCACGGTCGAACATAACACCCAGGGTCGAACAAAGCAGTGTTGGTCGAACATAACACTCATGGTCGTACATGACAGTCACGGTCGAACATGACACTCATGGTCCCACATAGAATCATTGGTCGAACATGATTCTCATGGTCGAACATAGAAGCTTTGATCGAACATGACAGTCACGGTCGAACAAGACACTCACGGTCGAACATAGCAGCATTAGTCGAACATAGAAGTGTTGGTCGAAACATGACAGTCACAGTGGAACATGATACTTACCGTTGAACATAACAGTCACGGTCGAACATGACAGTCACGGTCAAACATAACACTCACGGTTGAACATGACACTCACGGTCGAACATGGCACTCACGGTCGAACATAGCAGCATTGGTCGAACATAGCAGCATTGGTCGAACATGACAGTCACGGTTGAATATGACACTCACGGTCAAACATGACAGTCACGGTCGAACATGACAGTCACGGACAAACATAGCAGCGTTGCTCGAACATGACACTCAAGGTCGAACATAGAAGCGTTTGTCGAACATGACAGTCACAGTGGAAAAGACACTCATGGTCAAACATAGCAGCGTTGGTCGAACATGACACTCACGGTCGAACATAGAAGCGTTGGTCAAACATTATACTCACGGTCGAACGTGACACTCACAGTCGAATATAGCAGTGTTGGTGGAACATCGCAGCGTTGGTCGAACATAACACTCACGGTCGAACATGACAGTCACGGTCGAACATAGCAGCGTTGGTCGAACATGACACTTACAGTCGAACATAGAAGCGTTGGTCGAACATGATAGCCATGGTCAAACATGACACTCACAGTCAAACAGCAGCGTTGGTCAAACATGATAGCCACGGTCGAACATGACACTCACAGTCGAACATAGCAACGTTGGTCGAATATGACAGTCACGGTCGAACATAACACTCATAGTCGAACAAAGCAGTGTTGGTCGAACATAACACTCACGGTCGTACATGACAGTCACGGTCCAACATGACACTCATGGTCCCACATAGAAGCATTGGTCGAACATGACACTCACGGTCGAACATAGAAGCGTTGGTCGAACATTACAGTCATGGTCGAACATGACACTCACGGTCAAACATAGCAGCGTTGGTCAAACATGACAGTCACGATCGAACATAACACTCACGTTTGAATATAGCAGCATTGGTTGAAGATAACACTCACAGTCGAACATGACAGTCACAGTCGAACATAACACTTACGGTCTAACATGACACACACGGTCGAACATAGCAGCATTGGTGGAACATGACAATCACGGTCGAACATGACACTTACAGTCGGACATGACAGTCACGGTCGGAAACAACAGTAACGGCAGAACATGACAGTCACAGTCGAACATGAAACTCCCAGTGGAACATGACACTCAGGGTCGAACATAGCAGCGTTGGTCGAACACTACAGTCACGATCAAACATAACACTCACGTTTTAACATAGCAGCGTTGGTCAAACATAATAGTCACGTTAGAACATGACACTCAAAGTCGAACATAGCAACGTTGGTCGAACATGACTGTCACGGTCGAACATAACACTCACGGTCGAACATAGCAGCCTTGGTCGAACTTGACAGTCACGGTCATACATGATACTGACGGTCAAACAAAGCAGCGTTGGTCGAACATGACAGTCACGGTCGAACATAACACTCACGGTCGAAGATAGCAGCGTTGGTCGAACATTATACTCACGGTCGAACATGATACTCACGGTTGAACATAGCAGCGTTGGTCAAACATGACAGTCACGGTCCAACATGACACTCACGGTCGAACATAACACTCACGGTTGAACATGACACTCACGGTCGAACATGGCACTCAAGGTCGAACATAGCAGCATTGGTCGAACATAGCAGCATTGGTCGAACATGACAGTCACGGTCGAACATGACAGTCACGGACGAACATAGCAGCGTTGCTCGAACATGACACTCAAGGTCGAACATAGAAGCGTTTGTCGAACATGACAGTCACAGTGGAAAAAGACACTCATGGTCGAACATAGCAGCGTTGGTCGAACATGACACTCACGGTCGACCATAGAAGCGTTGGTAAAACATTATACTCACGGTCGAACGTGACACTCACAGTCGAATATAGCAGTGTTGGTGGAACATCGCAGCGTTGGTCGAACATAACACTCACGGTCGAACATGACAGTCACGGTTGAACATAGCAGCGTTGGTCGAACATGACACTTACGGTCGAACATAGAAGCGTTGGTCGAACATGATAGCCATGGTCAAACATGACACTCACAGTCAAACAGCAGCGTTGGTCAAACATGATAGCCACGGTCGAACATGACACTCACAGTCGAACATAGCAACGTTGGTCGAATATGACAGTCACGGTCGAACATAACACTCATAGTCGAACAAAGGAGTGTTGGTCGAACATAACACTCACGGTCGTACATGACAGTCACGGTCCAACATGACACTCATGGTCCCACATAGAAGCATTGGTCGAACATGACACTCACGGTCGAACATAGAAGCGTTGGTCGAACATTACAGTCATGGTCGACCATGACACTCACGGTCAAACATAGCAGCGTTGGTCGAACATGACACTGACGGTCGAACATAGAAGCCTTGGTCGAACATTATACTCACGGCCGTACATGACAGTCACGGTCGAACATGTGACTCATGGTCCCACATAGAAGCGTTGCTCAAACATGACACTCACGGTCGAACAGAGAAGCGTTGGTCGAACATGACAGTCACGGTGGAAAAAGACACTCATGGTCGAACATAGCAGCGTTGGTCGAAAATGACACTCACGGTCGAACATAGAAGCGTTGGTCGAACATTATACTCACGGTCGAACGTGACACTCACGGTCGAATATAGCAGCGTTGGTGGAACATAGCAGTGTTGGTTGAACATAACACTGACAGTCGTACATGACAGTCACGGTCCAACATGACACTCATGGTCCCACATAGAAGCATTGGTCGAACATGACACTCACGGTTGAACATGGAAGCATTGATCGAACATTAGAGTCACGGTCGAACAAGACACTCACGGTCAAACATAGCAGCGTTGGTCAAACATAATAGTCACGGTCGAACATGACACTCACAGTCGAACATAGCAGGGTTGGTTGAACATGACAGTCATGGTCGAACATAACACTCACGGTCGAAAAAAGGAGTGTTGGTAGAACATAACACTCACGGTCGAACATGACACTCACGGTGGAACATGACATTCAGGGTCGAACATAGAAGCGTTGGTCGAACATGACACTCACGGTCGAACATGACACTCACAGTCAAACATTACAGTCAGAGTCTAACATGACACTCAATGTCGAACATAGAAGCGTTGGTCGGACATTATACTCACTGTCGAACTTGACACTCACGGTCAAACATAGCAGCGTTGGTTGAACATGACAGTCACGGTCGAACATGACACTGACGGTCAAACATAGCATCGTTGGTCGAACATGACAGTCACGGTCGAAGATAACACTCACGGTCGAACATAGCAGCATTGTGCGAACATTAAACTCACGGTTGAACTTGACACTCACGGTCGAACATAGCAGCGTTGGGCGAACATGACACTCACGGTTGAACATAGCGGCTTTGGTCAAACATGGCAGTCACGGTCGAACATGACAGTCAATGTCGAAATTGACAGTCATGGTCGAACATGACAGTCACGGTCGAACATGACACTCACGGTCGAACATGACACTCATGGTCGAACATAGCAGCGTTGGTGGAACATGACAGTCACATTCGAACATGACACTTACAGTCTGACATGACAGTCACGGTCGGAAACAACAGTCACGGTCTGAAAAAACAGTAACGGTGGAACATGACAGTCACGGTGGAACACGACACTCCCGGTGGAACATGACACTCAGGGTCAAACATAGCAGCGTTGGTCATACATGACAGTCACGGTCGAACATGACACTCACGGTCGAACAAAGAAGCGTTGGGCGAACATGACACTCACGGTTGAACATAGCGGCGTTGGTCAAACATGACAGTCATGGTCGAACATGACAGTCACTGTCGAAATTGACAGTCACATTCGAACATGACAGTCACGGTCGAATATGACACTCACGGTCAAACATGACACTCATGGTCGAACATAGCAGCGTTGGTCGAACATGACAGTCATGATTGAACATAACACTCACATTTGAACATAGCAGCGTTGGTCGAAGAGAACACTCACAGTCGAACATGACAGTCACAGTGGAACATAACACTCACGGTCGAACATGACACTCACGGTCGAACATAGAAGCGTTGGTCGGACATTATACTCACTGTCGAACTTTTCACTCACGGTCAAACATAGCAGCATCTGCGAACATGACAGTCACGGTAGAACATGACACTGACGGTCAAACATAGCAGCGTTGGTCGAACATGACAGTCACGGTCGAAGATAACACTCACGGTCGAACATAGCAGCGTCGGGCGAACATTAAACTCAGGGTCGAACTTGACACTCATGGTCGAACATAGCAGCGTTGGGCGAACATGACACTCACGGTTGAATATAGCGGCGTTGGTCAAACATGGCAGTCACGGTCGAACATGAGAGTCACTGTCGAAATTGACAGTCACGGTCGAACATGACAGTCACGGTCGAACATGACACTCACGGTCGAACATGACACTCATGGTCGAACATAGCAGCGTTGGTCGAACATGACTGTCACGATCGAACATAACACTCACGTTTGAACATAGCAGCGTTGGTCAAACATTATACTCACGGTCGAACTTGACACTCACGGTCGAACATAGAAGCGTTGGTTGAACATTATACTCACGGTCGCACTTGACACTCACGGTTGAACATAGCAGCGTTGGTCGAACATTATACTCACGTTCGAAATTGACACTCACGTTTGAACATAGCAGCGTTGGTCATACATTATACTCACGGTTGACATGACACTCACGGTCCAACATGACACTCATGGTCCCACATAGAAGTATTGGTCCAACATGACACTCACGGTCGAACATAGAAGCGTTGGTCGAACATGACAGTCACGGTCGTACATGACAATCACGGTCGAACATAGCAGCGTTGCTTGAACATGACACTCACGGTCGAACATGACACTCACGGGCGAACATAGAAGCGTTTGTCGAACGTGACAGTCACGGTCAAAAACAACAGTCACGGTCGGAAACAACAGTCACGATCGAACATGACAGTCACAGTCAAAGTTGACACTCACGGTCAAACATGACACTCACGGTTGAACATAGCAGCGTTGGTCAAACATGACAGTCACGGTCGAACATGATAGTCAAGGTCGAACATGACACTCGCGGTCGAACATAACACTCATGGTCCAACATAGCAGCGTTGGTTGAACAAGACAGACATGATCGAACATAACACTCATGGTCAAACATAGAAGCGTTGGTCGAACATTACAGTCACAATTGAACATGACAGTCACAGTCAAACATGACACTCATGGTGGAACATGACACTCACGGTCAAACATAACAGCGTTGGTCAAACATGATAGTCACGGTCGAACATGACACTCACAGCCGAACAAAGCAGCGTTGGTCAAACATGACAGTCACGGTCGAACATAACACTCACGGTCGAAAACAAAGCAGTGTATGTAGAACATAACACTCACCGTCGAACATGACACTCACGGTAGAACATGACAGTCAGGGTCGAAGATAGAAGCGTTGGTCGAACATGACAGTCACGGTCGAACATGACACTCACGGTCAAACATGACAGTCAGAGTCTAACATGACAGTCACGGTCTAACATAGCAGCATTGGTCGAACATAACACTCACGGTCGAACATGACAGTCACGGTCGAACATAGTAGCGTTGGTTGAACATGACACTCACGGTTGAAAATAGAAGTGTTGGTCGAACATGACAGTCATGGTAAAACATGACACTCACAGTCAAACAGCAGCGTTGGTCAAACATGATAGCCACGGTCGAACATAACATTCATAGTCGAACAAAGCAGTGTTGGTCGAACATAACACTCACGGTCGTACTTGACAGTCACGGTCCAACATGACACTCATGGTCCCACATAGAAGCATTGGTCGAACATGACACTCACGGTTGAACATAGAAGCGTTGGTCGAACATTACAGTCATGGTGGAACATGACACTCACGGTCAAACATATCAGCGTTGGTCGAACATGACACTGACGGTCGAACATAGAAGCGTTGGTCGAACATTATACTCACGGTCGTACATGACAGTCACGGTCCAACATGACACTCATGGTCCCACATAGAAGCGTTGCTCGAACATGACACTCACGGTTCAACAGAGAAGCGTTGGATTAACATGACAGTCACGGTTGAACATGACACTCCCGGTGGAACATGACACTCAGGGTCAAACATAGCAGCGTTGGTCGAACACTACAGTCACGATCGAACATAACACTCACGTTTGAACATAGAAGCATTGGTCGAACATTATACTCACGGTCGAACTTGACACTCACGGTCTAACATAGCAGCGTTGGTTAAACATTACACTCACAGTCGAAAATGATACTCACGGTCGAACATAGCACCGTTGGTCGAACATGACAGTCACGGTCGAACAAGACACTCACAGTCGAACCTGACACTCACGGTCGAATATGACACTCACGGTCGAACAAGACACTCTAGGTCGAACAAGACAGTCACGTTTGAACATGACAATCTCGTTCGGACATGACACTCACGGTCGAACATAGCAGCATTGGTTGAACTGGACACTCACGGTCGAACATAGCAGTGTTGCTCAAACATGACAGTCACGGCCGAACATGATAGTCACTGTCGAAATTGACAGTCACGGTCGAACATTACAGTCACGGTAGAACATGACACTCACGGTCGAACATGACACTCATGGACGAACATAGCAGCGTTGGTCGAACATGACAGTCACGAATGAACATAACACTCACGTTTGAACATAGCAATGTTGGTCGAAGATAACACTCACAGTCGAACATGACAGTCACAGTGGAACATAACACTCAAGGTCGAACATGACACTCACGGTCGAACATAGCAGCGTTGGTGGAATATGACAGTCACATTCGAACATGACACTTACAGGCTGACATGACAGTCGCGGTCGGAAACAACAGTCACAGTGGGAAAAAACAGTAACGGTGGAACATGACAGTCACGGTTGAACATGACACTCCCGGTGGAACATGACACTCAGGGTCAAACATAGCAGCGTTGGTCGAACACTACAGTCACGATCGAACATAACACTCACGTTTGAACATAGAAGCATTGGTCGAACATTATACTCACGGTCGAACATAGCAGCGTTGGTGGAATATGACAGTCACATTCGAACATGACACTTACAGGCTGACATGACAGTCGCGGTCGGAAACAACAGTCACAGTGGGAAAAAACAGTAACGGTGGAACATGACAGTCACGGTTGAACATGACACTCCCGGTGGAACATGACACTCAGGGTCAAACATAGCAGCGTTGGTCGAACACTACAGTCACGATCGAACATAACACTCACGTTTGAACATAGAAGCATTGGTCGAACATTATACTCACGGTCGAACTTGACACTCACGGTCTAACATAGCAGCGTTGGTTAAACATTACACTCACAGTCGAAAATAATACTCACGGTCGAACATAGCACCGTTGGTCGAACATGACAGTCACGGTCGAACAAGACACTCACAGTCGAACCTGACACTCACGGTCGAATATGACAGTCACGTTTGAACATGACAATCTCGTTCGGACATGACACTCACGGTCGAACATAGCAGCATTGGTTGAACTGGACACTCACGGTCGAACATAGCAGTGTTGCTCAAACATGACAGTCACGGTCGAACATAGCAGCGTTCAATTCAATTCAATTCAAAAAACTTTATTTGTCCCCGGGGGGCAAACATGACAATCACGGTCGAATATGACACTCATGGTATAACATGACAGTCACGGTCGAACATGACAGTCACGGTCGAACATAGCAGCGTTGCTCGAACATGACACTGACGGTCGAACATGACACTCATGGTCGAACATGACAGTCACGGTCAAACATCACACACGGTCGAACATAGCAGCATTGGTTGAACATGACACTGACGGTCGAACATGACACTCATGGTCGAACATGACACTCACGGTCAAACATGACACTCACGGTCGAACATAGCAGCATTGGTTGAACATAACACTTACTGTCGAACATGACACTCACGGTCGAACATAGCAGCGTTGGTTGAACATAACACTCACGATTGAACATGACAGCCACGGTCGAACATAACTCTCACGGTCAAACATGACACTCACCGTTGAACATAGAAGCGTTGGTCGAACATGACAGCCACAGTCAAACATGACACTCACGGTCGAACATAGCAGCGTTGGTACGATTGAACATGACAGTCACAGTCGAACATAACACTTACGGTCTAACATGACACACACGGTCGAACATAGCAGCATTGGTGGAACATGACAGTCACGGTCGAACATGACACTTACAGTCGGACATGACAGTCACGGTCGGAAACAATAGTAACGGCGGAACATGACAGCCACAGTCGAACATGAAACTCCCGGTGGAACATGACACTCATGGTCGAACATAGCAGCGTTGGTCGAACACTACAGTCACGATCGGACGTAACACTCACAGTCGAACATAGCAACGTTGGTCGAACATGACTGTCACGGTTGAACATAACACTCACGGTTGAACATAGCAGCCTTGGTCGAACTTGACAGTCACAGTCATACATGATACTGACGGTCAAACAAAGCAGCGTTGGTCGAACATTACAGTCACGATCGAACATAACACTCACGTTTGAATATAGCAGCATTGGTTGAAGATAACACTCACAGTCGAACATGACAATCACAGTCGAACATAACACTTACGGTCTAACATGACACACACGGTCGAACATAGCAGCATTGGTGGAACATGACAATCACGGTCGAACATGACACTTACAGTCGGACATGACAGTCACGGTCGGAAACAACAGTAACGGCGGAACATGACAGTCACAGTCGAACATGAAACTCCCAGTGGAACATGACACTCAGGGTCGAAAATAGCAGCGTTGGTCAAACATAATAGTCACGTTAGAACATGACACTCACAGTCGAACATAGCAATGTTGGTCGAACTTGACAGTCACGGTAATACATGATACTGACGGTCAAACAAAGCAGCGTTGGTCGAACATGACAGTCACAGTCGAACATAACACTCACAGTCGAACATAGCAGCGTTGGTCGAACATTATACTCACGGTCGAACTTGACACTCACGGTCGAACATAGCAGCATTGGTCGAACATGACAATCACGGTCGGAAGAACAGTCAAGGTCGGAAACAACAGTCACGGTCGAACATGACAGTCACGGTCGAACATGATACTCACGGTTGAACATAGCAGCGTTGGTCAAACATGACAGTCACGGTCCAACAAGACACTCACGGTCGAACATGACAGTCACGGTCGAACATGACACTTACGGTCGAACATGACACTCATGGTCGAACATAGCAACGTTGGTCGAACATGACTGTCACGGTCGAACATAACACCCAGGGTCGAACAAAGCAGTGTTGGTCGAACATAACACTCATGGTCGTACATGACAGTCACGGTCGAACATGACACTCATGGTCCCACATAGAATCATTGGTCGAACATGATTCTCATGGTCGAACATAGAAGCATTGATCGAACATGACAGTCACGGTCGAACAAGACACTCACGGTCGAACATAGCAGCATTAGTCGAACAAAGAAGTGTTGGTCGAAACATGACAGTCACAGTGGAACATGATACTTACGGTTGAACATAACAGTCACGGTCGAACATGACAGTCACGGTCAAACATAACACTCACGGTTGAACATGACACTCACGGTCGAACATGGCACTCACGGTCGAACATAGCAGCATTGGTCGAACATAGCAGCATTGGTCGAACATGACAGTCACGGTTGAATATGACACTCACGGTCAAACATGACAGTCACGGTCGAACATGACAGTCACGGACGAACATAGCAGCGTTGCTCGAACATGACACTCAAGGTCGAACATAGAAGCGTTTGTCGAACATGACAGTCACAGTGGAAAAAGACACTCATGGTCGAACATAGCAGCGTTGGTCGAACATGACACTCACGGTCGAACATAGAAGCGTTGGTCAAACATTATACTCACGGTCGAACGTGACACTCACAGTCGAATATAGCAGTGTTGGTGGAACATCGCAGCGTTGGTCGAACATAACACTCACGGTCGAACATGACAGTCACGGTCGAACATAGCAGCGTTGGTCGAACATGACACTTACAGTCGAACATAGAAGCGTTGGTCGAACATGATAGCCATGGTCAAACATGACACTCACAGTCAAACAGCAGCGTTGGTCAAACATGATAGCCACGGTCGAACATGACACTCACAGTCGAACATAGCAACGTTGGTCGAATATGACAGTCACGGTCGAACATAACACTCATAGTCGAACAAAGCAGTGTTGGTCGAACATAACACTCACGGTCGTACATGACAGTCACGGTCCAACATGACACTCATGGTCCCACATAGAAGCATTGGTCGAACATGACACTCACGGTCGAACATAGAAGCGTTGGTCGAACATTACAGTCATGGTCGAACATGACACTCACGGTCAAACATAGCAGCGTTGGTCAAACATGACAGTCACGATCGAACATAACACTCACGTTTGAATATAGCAGCATTGGTTGAAGATAACACTCACAGTCGAACATGACAGTCACAGTCGAACATAACACTTACGGTCTAACATGACACACACGGTCGAACATAGCAGCATTGGTGGAACATGACAATCACGGTCGAACATGACACTTACAGTCGGACATGACAGTCACGGTCGGAAACAACAGTAACGGCGGAACATGACAGTCACAGTCGAACATGAAACTCCCAGTGGAACATGACACTCAGGGTCGAACATAGCAGCGTTGGTCGAACACTACAGTCACGATCAAACATATCACTCACGTTTTAACATAGCAGCGTTGGTCAAACATAATAGTCACGTTAGAACATGACACTCACAGTCGAACATAGCAACGTTGGTCGAACATGACTGTCACGGTCGAACATAACACTCACGGTCGAACATAGCAGCCTTGGTCGAACTTGACAGTCACGGTCATACATGATACTGACGGTCAAACAAAGCAGCGTTGGTCGAACATGACAGTCACGGTCGAACATAACACTCACGGTCGAAGATAGCAGCGTTGGTCGAACATTATACTCACGGTCGAACATGATACTCACGGTTGAACATAGCAGCGTTGGTCAAACATGACAGTCACAGTGGAACATGATACTTACGGTTGAACATAACAGTCACGGTCGAACATGACAGTCACGGTCGAACATAACACTCACGGTTGAACATGACACTCACGGTCGAACATGGCACTCAAGGTCGAACATAGCAGCATTGGTCGAACATAGCAGCATTGGTCGAACATGACAGTCACGGTCGAACATGACAGTCACGGACGAACATAGCAGCGTTGCTCGAACATGACACTCAAGGTCGAACATAGAAGCGTTTGTCGAACATGACAGTCACAGTGGAAAAAGACACTCATGGTCGAACATAGCAGCGTTGGTCGAACATGACACTCACGGTCAACCATAGAAGCGTTGGTCAAACATTATACTCACGGTCGAACGTGACACTCACAGTCGAATATAGCAGTGTTGGTGGAACATCGCAGCGTTGGTCGAACATAACACTCACGGTCGAACATGACAGTCACGGTTGAACATAGCAGCGTTGGTCGAACATGACACTTACGGTCGAACATAGAAGCGTTGGTCGAACATGATAGCCATGGTCAAACATGACACTCACAGTCAAACAGCAGCGTTGGTCAAACATGATAGCCACGGTCGAACATGACACTCACAGTCGAACATAGCAACGTTGGTCGAATATGACAGTCACGGTCGAACATAACACTCATAGTCGAACAAAGGAGTGTTGGTCGAACATAACACTCACGGTCGTACATGACAGTCACGGTCCAACATGACACTCATGGTCCCACATAGAAGCATTGGTCGAACATGACACTCACGGTCGAACATAGAAGCGTTGGTCGAACATTACAGTCATGGTCGAACATGACACTCACGGTCAAACATAGCAGCGTTGGTCGAACATGACACTGACGGTCGAACATAGAAGCCTTGGTCGAACATTATACTCACGGCCGTACATGACAGTCACGGTCGAACATGTGACTCATGGTCCCACATAGAAGCGTTGCTCAAACATGACACTCACGGTCGAACAGAGAAGCGTTGGTCGAACATGACAGTCACGGTGGAAAAAGACACTCATGGTCGAACATAGCAGCGTTGGTCGAAAATGACACTCACGGTCGAACATAGAAGCGTTGGTCGAACATTATACTCACGGTCGAACGTGACACTCACGGTCGAATATAGCAGCGTTGGTGGAACATAGCAGTGTTGGTTGAACATAACACTGACAGTCGTACATGACAGTCACGGTCCAACGTGACACTCATGGTCCCACATAGAAGCATTGGTCGAACATGACACTCACGGTTGAACATGGAAGCATTGATCGAACATTAGAGTCACGGTCGAACAAGACACTCACGGTCAAACATAGCAGCGTTGGTCAAACATAATAGTCACGGTCGAACATTCAATTCAATTCAATTCAATTTTATTTATAGTGTCAAATCATAACCAAAGTTATCTCAGGACACTTTACAGAGTAGGTAAAGACCCAACAATTCCCCCATAGAGTACATGACACTCACAGTCGAACATAGCAGGGTTGGTTGAACATGACAGTCATGGTCGAACATAACACTCACGGTCGAAAAAAGGAGTGTTGGTAGAACATAACACTCACGGTCGAACATGACACTCACGGTGGAACATGACATTCAGGGTCGAACATAGAAGCGTTGGTCGAACATGACACTCACGGTCGAACATGACACTCACAGTCAAACATTACAGTCAGAGTCTAACATGACACTCAATGTCGAACATAGAAGCGTTGGTCGGACATTATACTCACTGTCGAACTTGACACTCACGGTCAAACATAGCAGCGTTGGTTGAACATGACAGTCACGGTCGAACATGACACTGACGGTCAAACATAGCATCGTTGGTCGAACATGACAGTCACGGTCGAAGATAACACTCACGGTCGAACATAGCAGCATTGTGCGAACATTAAACTCACGGTTGAACTTGACACTCACGGTCGAACATAGCAGCGTTGGGCGAATATGACACTCACGGTTGAACATAGCGGCTTTGGTCAAACATGGCAGTCACGGTCGAACATGACAGTCAATGTCGAAATTGACAGTCATGGTCGAACATGACAGTCACGGTCGAACATGACACTCACGGTCGAACATGACACTCATGGTCGAACATAGCAGCGTTGGTGGAACATGACAGTCACATTCGAACATGACACTTACAGTCTGACATGACAGTCACGGTCGGAAACAACAGTCACGGTCTGAAAAAACAGTAACGGTGGAACATGACAGTCACGGTGGAACACGACACTCCCGGTGGAACATGAGACTCAGGGTCAAACATAGCAGCGTTGGTCATACATGACAGTCACGGTCGAACATGACACTCACGGTCGAACATAGAAGCGTTGGGCGAACATGACACTCACAGTTGAACATAGCGGCGTTGGTCAAACATGACAGTCATGGTCGAACATGACAGTCACTGTCGAAATTGACAGTCACATTCGAACATGACAGTCACGGTCGAACATGACACTCACGGTCAAACATGACACTCATGGTCGAACATAGCAGCGTTGGTCGAACATGACAGTCATGATTGAACATAACACTCACATTTGAACATAGCAGCGTTGGTCGAAGAGAACACTCACAGTCGAACATGACAGTCACAGTGGAACATAACACTCACGGTCGAACATGACACTCACGGTCGAACATAGAAGCGTTGGTCGGACATTATACTCACTGTCGAACTTTTCACTCACGGTCAAACATAGCAGCATCTGCGAACATGACAGTCACGGTAGAACATGACACTGACGGTCAAACATAGCAGCGTTGGTCGAACATGACAGTCACGGTCGAAGATAACACTCACGGTCGAACATAGCAGCGTCGGGCGAACATTAAACTCAGGGTCGAACTTGACACTCACGGTCGAACATAGCAGCGTTGGGCGAACATGACACTCACGGTTGAATATAGCGGCGTTGGTCAAACATGGCAGTCACGGTCGAACATGAGAGTCACTGTCGAAATTGACAGTCACGGTCGAACATGACAGTCACGGTCGAACATGACACTCACGGTCGAACATGACACTCATGGTCGAACATAGCAGCGTTGGTCGAACATGACTGTCACGATCGAACATAACACTCACGTTTGAACATAGCAGCGTTGGTCAAACATTATACTCACGGTCGAACTTGACACTCACGGTCGAACATAGCAGCGTTGGTCGAACATGACAGCCACGGTCGAACATGACACTGACGGTCAGTAGCAGCTTTGGTCGAACATAACAGTCACGGTCGAACATGACACTCACGGTCGAACATAGAAGCGTTGGTTGAACATTATACTCACGGTCGCACTTGACACTCACGGTTGAACATAGCAGCGTTGGTCGAACATTATACTCACGTTCGAAATTGACACTCACGTTTGAACATAGCAGCGTTGGTCATACATTATACTCAGGGTTGACATGACACTCACGGTCCAACATGACACTCATGGTCCCACATAGAAGTATTGGTCCAACATGACACTCACGGTCGAACATAGAAGCGTTGGTCGAACATGACAGTCACGGTCGTACATGACAATCACGGTCGAACATAGCAGCGTTGCTTGAACATGACACTCACGGTCGAACATGACACTCACGGGCGAACATAGAAGCGTTTGTCGAACGTGACAGTCACGGTCAAAAACAACAGTCACGGTCGGAAACAACAGTCACGATCGAACATGACAGTCACAGTCAAAGTTGACACTCACGGTCAAACATGACACTCACGGTTGAACATAGCAGCGTTGGTCAAACATGACAGTCACGGTCGAACATGATAGTCAAGGTCGAACATGACACTCGCGGTCGAACATAACACTCATGGTCCAACATAGCAGCGTTGGTTGAACAAGACAGACATGATCGAACATAACACTCACGGTCAAACATAGAAGCGTTGGTCGAACATTACAGTCACAATTGAACATGACAGTCACAGTCAAACATGACACTCATGGTGGAACATGACACTCACGGTCAAACATAACAGCGTTGGTCAAACATGATAGTCACGGTCGAACATGACACTCACAGCCGAACAAAGCAGCGTTGGTCAAACATGACAGTCACGGTCGAACATAACACTCACGGTCGAAAACAAAGCAGTGTATGTAGAACATAACACTCACCGTCGAACATGACACTCACGGTAGAACATGACAGTCAGGGTCGAAGATAGAAGCGTTGGTCGAACATGACAGTCACTGTCGAACATGACACTCACGGTCAAACATGACAGTCAGAGTCTAACATGACAATCACGGTCTAACATAGCAGCGTTGGTCGAACATAACACTCACGGTCGAACATGACAGTCACGGTCGAACATAGTAGCGTTGGTTGAACATGACACTCACGGTTGAAAATAGAAGTGTTGGTCGAACATGACAGTCATGGTAAAACATGACACTCACAGTCAAACAGCAGCGTTGGTCAAACATGATAGCCACGGTCGAACATAACATTCATAGTCGAACAAAGCAGTGTTGGTCGAACATAACACTCACGGTCGTACTTGACAGTCACGGTCCAACATGACACTCATGGTCCCACATAGAAGCATTGGTCGAACATGACACTCACGGTTGAACATAGCAGCATTGGTCGAACATGACAATCACGGTCGGAAGAACAGTCAAGGTCGGAAACAACAGTCACGGTCGAACATGACAGTCACGGTCGAACATGATACTCACGGTTGAACATAGCAGCGTTGGTCAAACATGACAGTCACGGTCCAACAAGACACTCACGGTCGAACATGACAGTCACGGTCGAACATGACACTTACGGTCGAACATGACACTCATGGTCGAACATAGCAACGTTGGTCGAACATGACTGTCACGGTCGAACATAACACCCAGGGTCGAACAAAGCAGTGTTGGTCGAACATAACACTCATGGTCGTACATGACAGTCACGGTCGAACATGACACTCATGGTCCCACATAGAATCATTGGTCGAACATGATTCTCATGGTCGAACATAGAAGCATTGATCGAACATGACAGTCACGGTCGAACAAGACACTCACGGTCGAACATAGCAGCATTAGTCGAACAAAGAAGTGTTGGTCGAAACATGACAGTCACAGTGGAACATGATACTTACGGTTGAACATAACAGTCACGGTCGAACATGACAGTCACGGTCAAACATAACACTCACGGTTGAACATGACACTCACGGTCGAACATGGCACTCACGGTCGAACATAGCAGCATTGGTCGAACATAGCAGCATTGGTCGAACATGACAGTCACGGTTGAATATGACACTCACGGTCAAACATGACAGTCACGGTCGAACATGACAGTCACGGACGAACATAGCAGCGTTGCTCGAACATGACACTCAAGGTCGAACATAGAAGCGTTTGTCGAACATGACAGTCACAGTGGAAAAAGACACTCATGGTCGAACATAGCAGCGTTGGTCGAACATGACACTCACGGTCGAACATAGAAGCGTTGGTCAAACATTATACTCACGGTCGAACGTGACACTCACAGTCGAATATAGCAGTGTTGGTGGAACATCGCAGCGTTGGTCGAACATAACACTCACGGTCGAACATGACAGTCACGGTCGAACATAGCAGCGTTGGTCGAACATGACACTTACAGTCGAACATAGAAGCGTTGGTCGAACATGATAGCCATGGTCAAACATGACACTCACAGTCAAACAGCAGCGTTGGTCAAACATGATAGCCACGGTCGAACATGACACTCACAGTCGAACATAGCAACGTTGGTCGAATATGACAGTCACGGTCGAACATAACACTCATAGTCGAACAAAGCAGTGTTGGTCGAACATAACACTCACGGTCGTACATGACAGTCACGGTCCAACATGACACTCATGGTCCCACATAGAAGCATTGGTCGAACATGACACTCACGGTCGAACATAGAAGCGTTGGTCGAACATTACAGTCATGGTCGAACATGACACTCACGGTCAAACATAGCAGCGTTGGTCAAACATGACAGTCACGATCGAACATAACACTCACGTTTGAATATAGCAGCATTGGTTGAAGATAACACTCACAGTCGAACATGACAGTCACAGTCGAACATAACACTTACGGTCTAACATGACACACACGGTCGAACATAGCAGCATTGGTGGAACATGACAATCACGGTCGAACATGACACTTACAGTCGGACATGACAGTCACGGTCGGAAACAACAGTAACGGCGGAACATGACAGTCACAGTCGAACATGAAACTCCCAGTGGAACATGACACTCAGGGTCGAACATAGCAGCGTTGGTCGAACACTACAGTCACGATCAAACATATCACTCACGTTTTAACATAGCAGCGTTGGTCAAACATAATAGTCACGTTAGAACATGACACTCACAGTCGAACATAGCAACGTTGGTCGAACATGACTGTCACGGTCGAACATAACACTCACGGTCGAACATAGCAGCCTTGGTCGAACTTGACAGTCACGGTCATACATGATACTGACGGTCAAACAAAGCAGCGTTGGTCGAACATGACAGTCACGGTCGAACATAACACTCACGGTCGAAGATAGCAGCGTTGGTCGAACATTATACTCACGGTCGAACATGATACTCACGGTTGAACATAGCAGCGTTGGTCAAACATGACAGTCACAGTGGAACATGATACTTACGGTTGAACATAACAGTCACGGTCGAACATGACAGTCACGGTCGAACATAACACTCACGGTTGAACATGACACTCACGGTCGAACATGGCACTCAAGGTCGAACATAGCAGCATTGGTCGAACATAGCAGCATTGGTCGAACATGACAGTCACGGTCGAACATGACAGTCACGGACGAACATAGCAGCGTTGCTCGAACATGACACTCAAGGTCGAACATAGAAGCGTTTGTCGAACATGACAGTCACAGTGGAAAAAGACACTCATGGTCGAACATAGCAGCGTTGGTCGAACATGACACTCACGGTCAACCATAGAAGCGTTGGTCAAACATTATACTCACGGTCGAACGTGACACTCACAGTCGAATATAGCAGTGTTGGTGGAACATCGCAGCGTTGGTCGAACATAACACTCACGGTCGAACATGACAGTCACGGTTGAACATAGCAGCGTTGGTCGAACATGACACTTACGGTCGAACATAGAAGCGTTGGTCGAACATGATAGCCATGGTCAAACATGACACTCACAGTCAAACAGCAGCGTTGGTCAAACATGATAGCCACGGTCGAACATGACACTCACAGTCGAACATAGCAACGTTGGTCGAATATGACAGTCACGGTCGAACATAACACTCATAGTCGAACAAAGGAGTGTTGGTCGAACATAACACTCACGGTCGTACATGACAGTCACGGTCCAACATGACACTCATGGTCCCACATAGAAGCATTGGTCGAACATGACACTCACGGTCGAACATAGAAGCGTTGGTCGAACATTACAGTCATGGTCGAACATGACACTCACGGTCAAACATAGCAGCGTTGGTCGAACATGACACTGACGGTCGAACATAGAAGCCTTGGTCGAACATTATACTCACGGCCGTACATGACAGTCACGGTCGAACATGTGACTCATGGTCCCACATAGAAGCGTTGCTCAAACATGACACTCACGGTCGAACAGAGAAGCGTTGGTCGAACATGACAGTCACGGTGGAAAAAGACACTCATGGTCGAACATAGCAGCGTTGGTCGAAAATGACACTCACGGTCGAACATAGAAGCGTTGGTCGAACATTATACTCACGGTCGAACGTGACACTCACGGTCGAATATAGCAGCGTTGGTGGAACATAGCAGTGTTGGTTGAACATAACACTGACAGTCGTACATGACAGTCACGGTCCAACGTGACACTCATGGTCCCACATAGAAGCATTGGTCGAACATGACACTCACGGTTGAACATGGAAGCATTGATCGAACATTAGAGTCACGGTCGAACAAGACACTCACGGTCAAACATAGCAGCGTTGGTCAAACATAATAGTCACGGTCGAACATTCAATTCAATTCAATTCAATTTTATTTATAGTGTCAAATCATAACCAAAGTTATCTCAGGACACTTTACAGAGTAGGTAAAGACCCAACAATTCCCCCATAGAGTACATGACACTCACAGTCGAACATAGCAGGGTTGGTTGAACATGACAGTCATGGTCGAACATAACACTCACGGTCGAAAAAAGGAGTGTTGGTAGAACATAACACTCACGGTCGAACATGACACTCACGGTGGAACATGACATTCAGGGTCGAACATAGAAGCGTTGGTCGAACATGACACTCACGGTCGAACATGACACTCACAGTCAAACATTACAGTCAGAGTCTAACATGACACTCAATGTCGAACATAGAAGCGTTGGTCGGACATTATACTCACTGTCGAACTTGACACTCACGGTCAAACATAGCAGCGTTGGTTGAACATGACAGTCACGGTCGAACATGACACTGACGGTCAAACATAGCATCGTTGGTCGAACATGACAGTCACGGTCGAAGATAACACTCACGGTCGAACATAGCAGCATTGTGCGAACATTAAACTCACGGTTGAACTTGACACTCACGGTCGAACATAGCAGCGTTGGGCGAATATGACACTCACGGTTGAACATAGCGGCTTTGGTCAAACATGGCAGTCACGGTCGAACATGACAGTCAATGTCGAAATTGACAGTCATGGTCGAACATGACAGTCACGGTCGAACATGACACTCACGGTCGAACATGACACTCATGGTCGAACATAGCAGCGTTGGTGGAACATGACAGTCACATTCGAACATGACACTTACAGTCTGACATGACAGTCACGGTCGGAAACAACAGTCACGGTCTGAAAAAACAGTAACGGTGGAACATGACAGTCACGGTGGAACACGACACTCCCGGTGGAACATGAGACTCAGGGTCAAACATAGCAGCGTTGGTCATACATGACAGTCACGGTCGAACATGACACTCACGGTCGAACATAGAAGCGTTGGGCGAACATGACACTCACAGTTGAACATAGCGGCGTTGGTCAAACATGACAGTCATGGTCGAACATGACAGTCACTGTCGAAATTGACAGTCACATTCGAACATGACAGTCACGGTCGAACATGACACTCACGGTCAAACATGACACTCATGGTCGAACATAGCAGCGTTGGTCGAACATGACAGTCATGATTGAACATAACACTCACATTTGAACATAGCAGCGTTGGTCGAAGAGAACACTCACAGTCGAACATGACAGTCACAGTGGAACATAACACTCACGGTCGAACATGACACTCACGGTCGAACATAGAAGCGTTGGTCGGACATTATACTCACTGTCGAACTTTTCACTCACGGTCAAACATAGCAGCATCTGCGAACATGACAGTCACGGTAGAACATGACACTGACGGTCAAACATAGCAGCGTTGGTCGAACATGACAGTCACGGTCGAAGATAACACTCACGGTCGAACATAGCAGCGTCGGGCGAACATTAAACTCAGGGTCGAACTTGACACTCACGGTCGAACATAGCAGCGTTGGGCGAACATGACACTCACGGTTGAATATAGCGGCGTTGGTCAAACATGGCAGTCACGGTCGAACATGAGAGTCACTGTCGAAATTGACAGTCACGGTCGAACATGACAGTCACGGTCGAACATGACACTCACGGTCGAACATGACACTCATGGTCGAACATAGCAGCGTTGGTCGAACATGACTGTCACGATCGAACATAACACTCACGTTTGAACATAGCAGCGTTGGTCAAACATTATACTCACGGTCGAACTTGACACTCACGGTCGAACATAGCAGCGTTGGTCGAACATGACAGCCACGGTCGAACATGACACTGACGGTCAGTAGCAGCTTTGGTCGAACATAACAGTCACGGTCGAACATGACACTCACGGTCGAACATAGAAGCGTTGGTTGAACATTATACTCACGGTCGCACTTGACACTCACGGTTGAACATAGCAGCGTTGGTCGAACATTATACTCACGTTCGAAATTGACACTCACGTTTGAACATAGCAGCGTTGGTCATACATTATACTCAGGGTTGACATGACACTCACGGTCCAACATGACACTCATGGTCCCACATAGAAGTATTGGTCCAACATGACACTCACGGTCGAACATAGAAGCGTTGGTCGAACATGACAGTCACGGTCGTACATGACAATCACGGTCGAACATAGCAGCGTTGCTTGAACATGACACTCACGGTCGAACATGACACTCACGGGCGAACATAGAAGCGTTTGTCGAACGTGACAGTCACGGTCAAAAACAACAGTCACGGTCGGAAACAACAGTCACGATCGAACATGACAGTCACAGTCAAAGTTGACACTCACGGTCAAACATGACACTCACGGTTGAACATAGCAGCGTTGGTCAAACATGACAGTCACGGTCGAACATGATAGTCAAGGTCGAACATGACACTCGCGGTCGAACATAACACTCATGGTCCAACATAGCAGCGTTGGTTGAACAAGACAGACATGATCGAACATAACACTCACGGTCAAACATAGAAGCGTTGGTCGAACATTACAGTCACAATTGAACATGACAGTCACAGTCAAACATGACACTCATGGTGGAACATGACACTCACGGTCAAACATAACAGCGTTGGTCAAACATGATAGTCACGGTCGAACATGACACTCACAGCCGAACAAAGCAGCGTTGGTCAAACATGACAGTCACGGTCGAACATAACACTCACGGTCGAAAACAAAGCAGTGTATGTAGAACATAACACTCACCGTCGAACATGACACTCACGGTAGAACATGACAGTCAGGGTCGAAGATAGAAGCGTTGGTCGAACATGACAGTCACTGTCGAACATGACACTCACGGTCAAACATGACAGTCAGAGTCTAACATGACAATCACGGTCTAACATAGCAGCGTTGGTCGAACATAACACTCACGGTCGAACATGACAGTCACGGTCGAACATAGTAGCGTTGGTTGAACATGACACTCACGGTTGAAAATAGAAGTGTTGGTCGAACATGACAGTCATGGTAAAACATGACACTCACAGTCAAACAGCAGCGTTGGTCAAACATGATAGCCACGGTCGAACATAACATTCATAGTCGAACAAAGCAGTGTTGGTCGAACATAACACTCACGGTCGTACTTGACAGTCACGGTCCAACATGACACTCATGGTCCCACATAGAAGCATTGGTCGAACATGACACTCACGGTTGAACATAGAAGCGTTGGTCGAACATTACAGTCATGGTGGAACATGACACTCACGGTCAAACATATCAGCGTTGGTCGAACATGACAGTCACGGTCGAACATGACACTGACGGTCAAACATAGCAGCGTTGGTCGAACATAACAGTCACGGTCGAACATAGAAGCGTTGGTCAAACATTATACTCACGGTCGAACTTGACACTCAAGGTTGAACATAGCAGCGTTGGTCGAACATTATACTCACGGTCGAACTTGACACTCACGGTCGAACATAGCAGCGTTGGTCGAACATAGCAGCGTTGGTGGAACATAGCAGCGTTGGTCGAACATGACAGTCATGGTCGAACATGACACTCACGGTCAAACAGCAGCGTTGGTCAAACATGATAGCCACGGTCGAACATGACACTCACAGTCGAACATAGCAACGTTGGTCGAACATTACAGTCACGGTCGAACATGACACTCACCGTCAAACATGACAGTCACGGTCCAAAATGATACTCATGGTCCCACATAGAAGCATTGGTCGAACATGACACTCACGGTCAAACATAGAAGCGTTGGTCGAACATTACAGTCACGGTCGAACATGACACTGACGGTCAAACATAGCAGCGTTGGTCGAACATAACAGTCACGGTCGAACATGACACTCACGGTCGAACATAGAAGCGTTGGTCAAACATTATACTCACGGTCGAACTTGACACTCACGGTTGAACATTGCAGCGTTGGTCGAACATTATACTCACGGTCGAACTTGACACTCACGGTCGAACATAGCAGCGTTGGTCGAACATAGCAGCGTTGGTGGAACATAGCAGCGTTGGTCGAACATGACAGTCATGGTCGAACATGACACTCACGGTCAAACAGCAGCGTTGGTCAAACATGATAGCCACGGTCGAACATGACACTCACAGTCGAACATAGCAATGTTGGTCGAACATTACAGTCACGGTCGAACATGACACTCACGGTCAAACATGACAGTCACAGTCCAAAATGATACTCATGGTCCCACATAGGAGCATTGGTCGAACATGACACTCAAGGTCAAACATAGAAGCGTTGGTCGAACATTACAGTCACGGTCGAACATGACTCTCACGGTCAAACATGACAGTCAAGGTCGAACATGACAATCACGGTCGAACATAGCAGCGTTGCTCGAACATGACACTCACGGTCCAACATGACACTCACGGTCGAACATAGAAGCGTTGGTCGAACATGACAGTCACGGTCGAAAAAGACACTCCCGGTCGAACATAGCAGCGTTGGTCGAACATGACAGTCACGGTTGAACATAGAAGCGTTGGTCGAACATTATACTTACGGTCGAACTTGACACTCACAGTCGAAAATAGCAGCGTTGGTCGAACATGACAGTCACGGTCGAACATGACACTGATGGTCGAACATGATACTGACGGTCAAACATAGCAGCGTTGGTCGAACATGACAGTCACTGTCGAACATGATAGTCAAGGTAGAACATGACACTCGCGGTCGAACATGACACTCCTTTTCCAACATAGCAGCGTTGGTCAAACATGACAGTCATGATCGAACATAGCACTCATGTTTGAACATAGCAGCGTTGGTCGAACATGACACTCGCGGTCGAACATGACACTCACGGTTGAATATAGCAGCGTTGGTCAAATATGACAGTCATGATCGAATATAACACTCTTGTTGAACATAGCAGCGTTGGTCGAAGATAACACTAACAGTCAAACATGACAGTCACAGTCAAACATTACACTCATGGTGGAACATGACACTCACGGTCGAACATAACACTCACGGTCGAACAAAGCAGTGTTGGTAGAACATAACACTCACGGTCGAAGATGACACTCACGGTAGAACATGACAGTCAGGGTCGAACATAGAAGCGTTGGTCGAACATGACAGTCACGGTCGAACATGACACTCACAGTCAAACATGACAGTCAGAGTCTAACATGAGAGTCACGGTCTAACATAGCAGCGTTAGTCGAACATGACACTCACGGTCAAACATGACACTCACTGTCGAACATGACTGTCATGGTCGAACATAGCAGCGTTGGTCGAACATAACATTCACGGTCGAACATGACAGTCACGGTCGAACATAGCAGCGTTGGTCGAACATGACACTCACGGTAGAACATAGAAGCGTTGGTCGAACATTATACTCACGGTCGAACGTGACACTCAGGGTCGAACATAGCAGCGTTGGTGGAACATAGCAGCGTTGGTCAAACATGATAGCCACGGTCGAACATGACACTCACAGTCGAATATAGCAACGTTGGTCGAACATGACAGTCACGGTCGAACATAACACTCACAGTCGAACAAAGCAGTGTTGGTCGAACATAACACTCACGGTCGTACATGACAGTCACGGTCCAACATGACACTCATGGTCCCACAAAGAAGCATTGGTCGAACATGACACTCACGGTCGAACATAGAAGCGTTGGTCGAACATAGAAGCGTTGGTCAAACATTACAGTCACGGTCGAACATGTCAGTCACGGTCAAACATGACAGTCACGGTCGAACATGACAATCACGGTCGAACATAGCAGCGTTGCTCGAACATGACAGTCACGGTCGAGTATTACACTCACGGTCGAACATAGAAGCTTTGGTCGAACATGACAGTCACGGTCGAAAAAGACACTCCCGGTCGGACATAGCAGCGTTGGTCGAACATGACAGTCACGGTTGAACATAGAAGCGTTGGTCGAACATTATACTCACGGTCGAACTTGACACTCACAGTCGAAAATAGCAGCGTTGGTCAAACATGACAGTCACGGTCGAACATGACACTGACGGTCAAACATAGCAGCGTTGGTCGAACATGACAGTCACGGTCAAACTTGACACTCACGGTCGAACATAGCAGCGTTGGTCGAACATGACAGTCACGATCAAAAACAACAGTCACGGTCGGAAACAACAGTCACGATCGAACATGACAGTCACGGTCGAACATGACACTCACGGTTGAACATAGCAGCGTTGGTCAAACATGACAGTCACGGTCGAACATAACACTCATGGTCCAACATAGCAGCGTTGGTCGAACATGACAGTCATGATCGGACATAACACTCATGTTTGAACATAGCAGCGTTGGTCGAGGATAACACTCACAGTCGAACATGACAGTCACAGTCAAACATGACACTCATGGTGAAACATGACACTCACGGTCAAACATAGCAGCGTTGGTCAAACATGATAGTCACGGTCGAACCAGACACTCAGTCGAACATAGCAGCGTTGGTCGAACATGACAGTCACGGTCGAACATAACACTCACGGTCGAACAAAGCAGTGTTGGTAGAACATAACACTCACGGTCGAACATGACACTCACGGTGGAACATGACAGTCAGGGTCGAACATAGCAGCGTTGGTCAAACATGACAGTCACGGTCGAACATAACACTCATGGTCCAACATAGCAGCGTTGGTCGAACATGACAGTCATGATCGGACATAACACTCATGTTTGAACATAGCAGCGTTGGTCGAAGATAACACTCACAGTCGAACATGACAGTCACAGTCAAACATGACACTCATGGTGAAACATGACACTCACGGTCAAACATAGCAGCGTTGGTCAAACATGATAGTCACGGTCGAACCAGATACTCAGTCGAACATAGCAGCGTTGGTCGAACATGACAGTCACGGTCGAACATAACACTCATGGTCGAACAAAGCAGTGTTGGTAGAACATAACACTCACGGTCGAACATGACACTCACGGTGGAACATGACAGTCAGGGTCGAACATAGAAGCGTTGGTCGAACATGACAGTCATGATCGGACATAACACTCATGTTTGAACATAGCAGCGTTGGTCGAAGATAACACTCACAGTCGAACATGACACTCACGGTCAAACATTACAGTCAGTGTCTAACATGACACTCATTGTCCCACAAAGAAGCATTGGTCGAACATGACACTCACGGTCGAACATAGAAGCGTTGGTCGAACATAGAAGCGTTGGTCAAACATTACAGTCACGGTCGAACATGTCAGTCACGGTCAAACATGACAGTCACGGTCGAACATGACAATCGCGGTCGAACATAGCAGCGTTGCTCGAACATGACACTCACGGTCGAGTATTACACTCACGGTCGAACATAGAAGCTTTGGTCGAACATGACAGTCACGGTCGAAAAAGACACTCCCGGTCGAACATAGCAGCGTTGGTCGAACATGACAGTCACGGTTGAACATAGAAGCGTTCGTCGAACATTATACTCACGGTCGAACTTGACACTCACAGTCGAAAATAGCAGCGTTGGTCAAACATGACAGTCACGGTCGAACATGACACTGACGGTCAAACATAGCAGCGTTGGTCGAACATGACAGTCACGGTCAAACTTGACACTCACGGTCGAACATAGCAGCGTTGGTCGAACATGACAGTCACGATCAAAAACAACAGTCACGGTCGGAAACAACAGTCACGATCGAACATGACAGTCACGGTCGAACATGACACTCACGGTTGAACATAGCAGCGTTGGTCAAACATGACAGTCACGGTCGAACATAACACTCATGGTCCCACATAGCAGCGTTGGTCGAACATGACAGTCATGATCGGACATAACACTCATGTTTGAACATAGCAGCGTTGGTCGAAGATAACACAGTCGAACATGACAGTCACAGTCAAACATGACACTCATGGTGAAACATGACACTCACGGTCAAACATAGCAGCGTTGGTCAAACATGATAGTCACGGTCGAACCAGACACTCAGTCGAACATAGCAGCGTTGGTCGAACATGACAGTCACGGTCGAACATAACACTCACGGTCGAACAAAGCAGTGTTGGTAGAACATAACACTCACGGTCGAACATGACACTCACGGTGGAACATGACAGTCAGGGTCGAACATAGAAGCGTTGGTCGAACATGACAGTCATGATCGGACATAACACTCATGTTTGAACATAGCAGCGTTGGTCGAAGATAACACTCACAGTCGAACATGACACTCACGGTCAAACATTACAGTCAGTGTCTAACATGACAGTCACGGTCTAACATAGCAGCGTTGGTCAAACATGACAGTAACGGTCGAACATGACAGTCACGGTCGAACATGACACTCGCGGTCAAACATGACACTCATGGTCGGACATAGCAGCATTGGTCGAACATGACAGTCACGATCGAACATAACACTAACGTTTTAACATAGCAGCGTTGGTCGCAAATAACACTCACAGTCGAACAAGACACTTACGGTCGAACATGACACTCACGGTGGAACATGACACTCATGGTCGAACAAGACACTCACGGTCGAACAAGACAGTCACGGTCGAACATGACACTCTCGGTCGGACATGACACTCACGGTCGAACATAGCAGCGTTGGTTGAACGCTGACCTCCTGCAGACCGGCGACCGGCAGAGAGCTCTCCATACATTACTTTACGCGGAAGTCTATCCTCTGGCATTCTGGCAACATGTCCCAGCCAGCGTAGTTGTATTTTGAGTAGGATGACTTTGAGAGGCTCGATGTTTGCTCGATGTTCGCTCGCCTGCGTATTTCTGTGTATGGCACTTTGTCCTACCACATAAGCCCCAGGATGCGTTGTAAACAGCTCGTGTGAAAAGCCTTTAGTTTTAATATATGTCCTCTGTAGGGACGAACACACACGCACATGCACGCACATGCACGCACACACACACACACACACACACACACACACACATACACACACACACACACACATATATATATGTATATATTTATGAGGCCTGTACATTCCGGACAATGAATACCATTCCTGTGTAACCATGTGATGTTTATGAAACCAATAAAATTAAGATTTTGTGTGCAGTGTTTACATTCTTTTTTTACACATCCTGGAGAACCGTCTTCCACTCGTAGTAGGTCCTCTCTGTGTAGGAAGAGAACCAGAGATGACTCAATGGGTCAGTGCTATGACCCCTCTCACATTAAGAGGATAACGAATTTGAAACGTGAAGTTTTGGAACTCACAAAGACACTGGATGTGGAGCGTAAACAGAGAATCGAATATCTCCGAGAGAGAACGGTGTTTAGTGCAAGATGTGTGCAATGGGATGAAGAACAGGCATCATCATCAGCAGGAGGAGGATATGTGGCTATGGTAGGCAATACAGCAAACATAGCTGACATCAAACACTTGGGCGATGCCCACATGCATACGCTATATGACCTCGAGTTGTGTAAAAAAGACCTTGAGGACACACAACGTGCTCTCCAGGAAGCCTGCGAAGAGAAAGAGGCCTTGAGAATCAAGTTGTCAGAGAGCCAGATTACCAGCGGTGAGGCACCCAAGCACGCGGCCGATGAAGCACACATCAGGATTGAAGACTCACACCCTTAATTAGACTGGGTGGGGAGACATTTCCTTGCGGTCTTGATCCCAGATGACCACATGTTCAAGCCTGGTCAATCTGTCACTCCTGTGGGCGTGTTACAGAAGCAGTTTGAGATGAGGGTCTGTGATAAACTGGCGAGGGGATTCAGCGTGTGTAATGTCATGTTTTCTCAAATGGAACCAGAATGGTACGCTAAACACTTTGGTTTCTGCGGTGCTGTTCAATTCACCTTGGGTAAACAATCTATCTAGTCTGTAGTGCTGTACAAAGAAGAAACTAGTAGGGAGATGAATAAGAGGGATACATTAAACCACACGGACATGACGGGGCTCACCGTCCAACAGAGTCATGACCTAACGGTGGGGGAGTCCGAGAGCAAGAAACTATGTCTTGAAGAGGAGGACCTGAAAACTACAGCAATGTTGGCAATGTCTAGATACTGCCAGGAACAATGGGTGAGGAAAATGGTAAAACTGCTCATGTTCTGAGGTGAGAGTATGAAACTGGCTCTGCTGAGTGGAGATGCTGGCAGTGGCAAGTCGTACGCTATATCACTGCTGCAGAGGAAGCTAAAGAGCATGAACATCAGCGTGGTTGTGAGTGCCATGACCAACAAGGCAGCTGGTGAACTACTGAGATTGCGCTCCCTGGACCACGTATACACATTCCACAGGATGATGGGTATCAAAAAGGAACTGTTGGATGACAAGCTTTCACTTGATGAATTTTTGCGGCAGTACCACAGGGTACACTTCAATGTGTTTTCTAGTCTCCATAAGCTGACCCAGTCTGAGCTGTCCAATGAGCGAAATGAGGGGATCAGACGACACTTGTGTAGGCAGCTACAAGCGGCTTCGTGTGCGGTATGCAGCGCTATGGTCAAGCGGTTGCGAGTTCCAAAAAAAGCCATGGACCCGGCTCCCATGGCATACGCACCACCATTCCTGGGGGCTAACGTGTTGATCGTAGATGAGTACGGGCTGTTAACTGCGACGCTGCTCAACAAGATGTTGTACTGCCTGGCTCTTTTATACGAACCCAGTAAGGGTCCCCTTATAATCTTCTCGGGCAATGTGTCGCAATTGCAGCCCGTGGGATCTGATCCGTGCATTTGGCAAACCGGGAGCTTTGAAGGCCTCCTTTCTTCTTCGACTCCACTATTTGTCAACAGGCAAAAGGTCAAAGACCCGGGCTACGCGGAGGCCTTGACATACCTTCAGTATCAAGAGTCTCAGCGCATTTTTAGGAGCCAGGTGTCTGTCCACGAGCACCAGGTCATGGACCCAGAGTATGAACCAGGTAATCTGCGCATCTTCCACCAGGACAAACAGCAGAATACATACACTGCTGGGTACATGAACAAGGTGAACAACACACAGGTCCATATTGGGGAAAAGTACCTCAGGGTCACTCGTCACGCTCCCTCCTACAGAGGGCCAAAGGCTTGGTACGAAGTGCTGAAGGAGGCTGCTCAGACGCTACCCAAGCTTTTCTCTACGCCCAAATATCGTCAAGGGATCTGCCCCACGCAAAGGGATTATCTCAGAGTGGACAGGCATTGGGTAGGGTGCAAGGTGCGCATGATCTGGCAAATGGACTTTAACGGTATAAAGATTGCAAACAAAGACATGCTGTCATCAGATTTTTCAGCAACCCTCTTCCATTGTAGACACGGAAGGTGTGGTACAAGGCATTCATTTCAAGCCAGAGGGCCAGTTCAACGAGTTCTACGTTAAGGGGGTTCAGTCCGGAACCTCTACAAAGTCGCTCCTTCCAATTGGTGCTACATGAACTGGACAGTGAACACACATCCGCTAGCTTGTCTGTTGGCGATGAACACTTATGACTGCCAAGGCTGTACCGTGCACGGGCAAGTGCTCCACCACCCTCCCAGGCATTTCTCCATGTCACCGATAAAACCCTCGGTGTACGTTGTGCTCACTAGGGTGCTGAAGAGAGAGAATCTACGAATGACAAACTGCAACTTTGCAGAGAACATTGGCACGGTTGACTTTTACTATGAGACACTGGTGGCCTATCGCAAGAGGGTGGAGATGAACTATTCATCTTGACCCGCCTATCTAATATGTACCTTTACACAGTAACAACTTCAGTCAGCAGGCCTCATTTGATCTGACACCGTCACCATAGAACCACACATATGAATAACTATCAAAGGCAAGAAGATGAGCTCGGGTGCTGCAACGTGGCATGAGCTGGAGGAGTTGATATTCCTCACCTCAGCCACATCTGGGAGGGAACTCACCAAAGAGTATGAGAAGAAGCCTAAACGGGTGCAGCTCTTGATCACTAAGCAAAGGTCTACTAGCGAGCCAGACAACAGTCTCACACCACCCCGGGCCGGTGCACAAGACGATCTCAATTCGTACATCATTCTAAGGTGGTGCCCTTGGTTTTCACGGGCGTTCGGCGTGTTTTCGGACGCAAATCTTAACATGCTAATGCTGAGGTTGCTCAGGCTGACAAGCGAAGAAGCCCCAATTATTGTGGAACTACTCACAGCAGCTGCACTTGTCCTCAAGCAGCCCAACGTACCCTATTATCCAACCTGTCCAGATTCATCTCAAGCAGACAGGTTCCTATTCCAGAGCTGACTGAGAGACAGTTCGCTGTACTAGCACATCGACTGCCACATTGTAGCGAACCTCTGCCTCTAATTAGACATCAGCTATGTCGTCCACCAGAGTACACCTACCGATTTGTACATACACACACAATCTGAGCAAGCGTCGAGCCAATACACCGACGTCCCTTATGGGTGCTACAAATACGAGTCAGCTAAGAATTACCTACCCGGCGGCCTGGTCCACTTTGTCAAAGACGCAGATACATACGTGCCTACCCCACACGGGCTGAGCGCAAGCTTCATACGAAACTTAAATGCAGTGGCTATCTGCAGCACGAGCAGCTCCATTGCAAATAGACCGTTCCTGAACATGCCACACCTGTACGAAGTGGAGCTGATCAACACCGGACACGAATCTCTGAAGCAAGGAGACCGCTTCACAGTCCAGCTTCCCAACAGACAGGACGTGGATGCTCAACTGGATGCGGACCTAGACCTGGGTTTCGACATGTCCGTGAACAAGGGCATCTGGGGAGGACTCCTGGCTACTAGAAGAGTGAATTGTGAGTTTGGTGGAGACCATGTGGAGGAGGTGATACAGCCTTTTACTCACGAAGGGTACTCACCAGGGTCGAGATGAGAGCGCTGAGCCTGCCTGATAGTGGACTCGATCTCCCAGGTTAACGATGCCATCACACAAGACGAGGGGAAAGTGCATCAGGTTTAATGTTTTTGCTCCCTGGAATATAGGTCAGGGTAAAATTAAATCGACCAAAAAACAAAGCCCATCCGGCTTGACGGGAATTTAGTCTCTTGGCTGTCTGAATATAGGCCAAGTTCTTGTGGTCAGTCCAGACCACAAATAGAATTTCTGCCCCCTCCAGCCAATGTCGCCACTCGCCAACGCTAGCTTAGCTGCTAGCAACTCAGGGTTTCCGACGTCTTAGTTCCTCTCCACAGGCGACAGCTTCTTGGAGAAAAATGCACATGGATGAACCTTATGTCAGACACCGTTCGCTGGGACAAAACCGCCCCTACTCCCAGATCCGAGGCGTCCACCTCGATGCTAAACTGGAGACCAGTATCAGGTTGCACTAGCACGGGAGCGGACGAGAAATGCTTCTTTAAAGTCAGAAAGGCGCTGTTGGTGGCAGGACACCAGTCAAACGGAGTAGAGGGGGATGTCAACCTGGTCATCGGAGAAACTACCTGGCTGTAGTTACGAATAAATCGGCGGTAGAAATTAGCGAAACCCAAAAATATCTGAAGTTGCTTCCTGGAGGTGGGTGTAGGCCATTCGATCACAGCAGGATCAGCCCTAACCTGTCCACTCTCCACAATATAGCCCAAAAATGCTACAGATGACACGTGGAACTCGCATTTCTCGGCCTTAACAAATAGACGATTCTCCTTGAGACGCTGAAGAACCTGACGAACGTGCACCACATGTTCACTCAAGTCCTTAGAGAAGATCAGGATGTCGTCTAGATAAACAAAAACGGAGAGATTGAGCATATCACGAAGCACATCACTGACTAAAGCCTGAAAAACAGCTGGGGCATTAGTTAATCCGAAAGGCATGACCAGATACACAAAATGTCCTAGTGGCGTGTTGAAGGCTGTCTTCCACTCGTCCCCCTCCCTCACCCTCACGAGATGATATGCGTTGCGGAGGTCGAGCTTAGAGAAGACGGTTGCGCCATGCAACGGCTCGAACGCGGAATTGATCAACGGGAGGGGGTACTTGTTTTTGATTGTGATATTATTTAGTCCCCGATAATCTATGCAGGGACGCAGCGACTTATCTTTCTTGGCCACAAAGAAAAAACCCGCTCCCAATGGAGAAGAAGAGGGGCAAATGATCCCTGACTTGAGCGAGTCATTTATATATGTCTCCATAGACTCTCGTTTGGGGCCTGACAAGTTATAGAGACGACTAGTGGGAAACGTAGACCTGGTCAGCAACTCAATGGGGCAATCGTAAGGACGGTGAGGAGGTAAGGATAGCGCCTTAGTCTTGCTAAATACCTCGGCGAGATCGTGATACATGGAAGGCACAGAAGACAAGTCAGGAGGATCAGGTACAGAGAAACTGGGAGCACTAGAATATCTAGGAGGAGCTGAGCGGAGACAGGAAGAATGACAATTCCTACTCCAACTCACAACTCTACCCGTTAACCAGTCAATGACTGGGGTTGTGTGTGATAAGCCAGGGGAGACCAGGAACTACTGGAGCATTGGTGGAAGGCATAACGTGAAAGGCAATAGATTCAGAGTGATTACCAGCAAGAGACATGGTTAACATTTAAGGGAGTCTCCAGCTGGTTCACGGGGATGGCATTAGCGGTAACAAACTCAAAATCTATAATATTCGTGTCAGCGAGTTTAACCGTTTCCGAAGATTAGCTATCTGATGATTTGGAGCTCCACAATAACTGCATAACCGGTCTCGAAAGCGCCGCTCACGTTCAGCGGGAGTCAAGTGGCTACGACCTAGCTGCATGGGTTCCTCCTGGTCAGGAGCGGAGGACAGAGGAACCCAACTACTCACTGGTACACCAGGGATCTGCTCAGGGAAACTGATAGGGGGACCAGGAGTCACGGGAAACACTGACCGCCTCTCGCGGTGTCTCTCACGCAGACGATTGTCAATTTTAATAGCGAAGCCAATGAGCTCCTGGAGGTTAGCAGTCTCAGATCTACCCACTAAACTGTCTTTAACCTCCTCATTAAGCCCCTTAAAGGAAATGCTCTGAAGAGCCCGATCATCCCATCCTAATTCTGCCGCTAACGTGCGAAACTCAACAGAGTAATCCGCCGCACAAGCGGGACCCTGACGTAAATCCAGCAACCGATTGCTGGAATCACTATTAGAGACGGGTTAATCGAACACAGACATAATTTCACTGGAGAACTGTTGAAACATAGCCTGCCGAGTCAGGGGATTGTTCCAAAACGCAGCTCCCCAGACTCGAGCTCTACCGGACAACAGACCCAACACATAGGCTATTTTGGTGCTATCATTAGCATAAGTTGGTTGCTGACCGAACACCAGAGAGCATTGGAAAAGAAAAATCCTGCATTCACCCAATGTTCCACAATAGCGCTCTGGTGCCGGAACATAGGGCTCACGAGGGAGGAGAGTACTCACGGTAGTAGCGGGTGACAGCAAGGAAAGGTCCCACCTGTCTTGACTCCAAACGAGCTACGCAGGAAGTCAACTGACTGAGATTATCCAGAATTCCTTGCAGCGTCTGTGAATGTTTACCGAGAAGTACTCCCTGGGAAGTTACCGCGTGACGAACGGAAAATCCCGGGGAGTTGGTTTCCATGTCTGCGGGGTCCATGGTATGGCCGGACCATTCTGTCATGAACTGTTCAGTGATAACACACAAAAATGGTGGACCCAATGCAGACACGGACACAAAGTAAAAGTACAAGGCAAGGCAAGGCAAGGCAACTTTATTTGTATAGCACTTTTCATACACAAGGCAGACTCAAAGTGCTTCACAGCACAACATGTCATGAATTAAAATGCATTACAGAAAGACAAAGAGAATAAAAACATAGACAATAATAAAAACAGTGCGGACGTTAAAAGTGCAAAGATTTAGCAGAAAGCTAAGGTGAACATAAAAGTTTTCAGTCTAGTTTTAAAAGTGGTCAGAGTGGATGAAAGTCTCACATCTTCAGGAAGTTTATTCCAGCTGTTTGTTGCATAATGAGGATCTTAGTGATCTAGAAGGCTTATGTAGTGGGAGCATATCAGTGATATACTTCGGCCCTAGACCATGTAGTGATTTAAAGGTGAGCAGGAGGATTTTGGAATCAATTCTCTGACGTACAGGAAGCCAGTGTAATGATTTAAGAATTGGTGTAATGTGCTCACATTTTTTGGTCTTTCTTAGAATTCTAGCAGCAGCGTTCTGAACAAGCTGTAACTGCCTGACGTTTTTTTTGGGAAGACCTGCAAGGAGACCGTTACAGTAGTCTAGCCTACTGGTAATAAAGGCATGGACAAGTTTTTCTAAGTCTTGAGCTGACATGAGCCCTCTAAGTCTTGTTACATTTTTAAGGTGATAGAAGGCCGATTTTGTTACTGATTTGATGTGACTGTCGAAATGTAAATCAGAATCCATAATAACTCCAAGATTTCTGGCTTTATATGAGGTTCTCAGGGACAGTGATTGAAGGTGTTGGATGACTTTAAACCTTTCTTTCTTAGCACCAAAAACAATTATCTCAGTTTTATCCTCATTTAGTTGAAGGAAATTTTGGCACATCCAGTGTTTGACTTGCTCAATGCACTGGCACAGTAGATCTATGGGGCGTCATTTGGTGATAGCGCTACATAGATTTGGGTGTCATCGGCATAGCAATGGTGGTCAATGTTATTATTTTGCTTGATTTGTCCTAGTGGGAGCATGTAGATGTTAAATAAAGTCGGCCCCAAGATTGAACCTTGGGGGACTCCATACGTTACGTTGGTTTGTTCTGATACAAAGTCGCCAATGGAAACAAAATAGTTCCTATCTTGTAGATATGACTTGAACCAGTTTAAGACTGTGCCTGAGAACCCCACCCAGTTTTCCAACCTGTCCAAAAGTATTGAGTGGTCGACAGTGTCAAATGCAGCACTGAGGTCCAATAGCATTAATACTGAAGTTTTGCCAGAGTCTGTGTTAAGACGGATGTCATTTATAACTTTAATAAGGGCCGTCTCGGTGCTATGAAAAGGTCGAAATCCTGACTGGAGGTTGTTGTGGCAGCCAGTAGAAGCCAAGAAGTGATTTAGTTGTTGGAGTACAACTTTCTCAATTATTTTACTTATGAATGGTAGATTTGAAATTGGTCTGTAGTTGTTGATAATAGAGGCATCTAGGCTCCGCTTTTTTAGAAGAGGTTAAATGACTGCAGTTTTGAAGGCCTTTGGGAAATTGCCAGATTGAATAGAGTTATTAACTATTTGCAATACGTCTGTTGATAGGCAGTCAAAAACTTTCTTAAAGAAGTTGGTAGGTAAAGCATCAAGACAGCAGGTGGTTGGCTTTAGATCTGTCACTGTTTCCACTAGAGTTTTAGAGTCTATGGCATTAAAGCTTGCCATCATTGCTGTGTTATTTTGGCCTAAACGGGGTGGTGATCCAACTTTTATGTTTGAGATATTGATGGCACGTCTGATGCCTTCAATTTTATCAGTATAAAAGAATGCAAACTCATTGCATTTCTGTGTGGAATGGAGTTCGGCTGGTATTTGTGTTGGGGGGTTGGTCAGTCTGTCGACAGTTGCAAATAGGGTTTTGGTCTTATTAGTGTTGCTGTTTATGATATTGGAGAAGAATGTTTCTCTTGCACTTTTTAAGACTAAATTGTAGGCCTGGAGCCTCTCTTTATAGATGTCATGGTGAATATGAAGTTTTGTATTCCGCCAGATTCGTTCAGCCTTCCTGCACTCTCTTCTCTGGGCTGTTACAACAGCAGCTTTTCTCCAGGGTGCCTTTTGCTTACCAGAAATCGTTTTAACTGTAACCGGTGCAATGACATCTATGATATTCACAATTTTGGAATTAAAGTTGTTTACAAGATCATCAGCATGGCAGGGGTTTAGAGGTGGTAGCGAGGAGATGGCATTTTTGAAGAGTACATTAGCATGTTCATTGATGTAGCGCTTTTTGACATTCTTTGATTCTGTTTGTGTCTCCGGATTAAAGAAATATTAAAGAAAACACAGAAGTGATCAGACAATGAAAGATCAGTCACAAGAACATCCGAAACATTGAGACCTTTTGTGATAATCAGGTCCAGGGTGTGTCCTTTACAATGAGTAGCCTCTTTCACATGTTGAGTAAGTTCAAATGTATCTAAAATAGTAAAAAGTTCCTTTGCACCCTCGTCAATATGAAAATTAAAGTCACCAGTTATAACTAGGCAGTCAAAGTCAGTGGAGTTGCTAGACAATAATTCGGTAAAATCATCGAAAAAATTTGCTGAGTATTTAGGTGGCCTGTAAATAATTAACAGGAGAATTTTGGGAGAGCATTTCAACACAGCACACAGGTATTCGAATGATGTAAAATCACCAAGGGACATCTGTTTCCCCTGAAATATGTTTTTAAATATAGCAGCAACCCCCCCCCCCCCCCCCCTTTTCCCAGATCTGCATACATCAATAAAGTTATAGTTGGGGGGTGCGTGTCTCGATCGGAATGCTTGCACTGTTATTTTGCTCCAGCCATGTTTCATTTAAAAACATAAAATCAAGTTTGAAAGTGGTAATTAAATCATTGACTAAAAATGATTTGTTATTCAGAGACCTAACATTGAGCAGACCCATCCTGATGGTGTTATTGACAGGCTTCGATGTTGACTTTGATTTGGAGAGAATAGGAATGAGATTGTTTAGGTTAGCAGGGTGTCTACGTTTTCCAATGTTCACTCTCTTGGTAGTCACAACAGGAATGTAGAAGGTGCCAAGCTTTGACGTAGGCAGCCTTGGGCCCAGCTGATAATGTGGTCTACTGCTGAACCCTTTTCTGTATCAGTAATATTCAGGACTGCTGTCAGGGCGGGGCGGGGGTGGCCATGAGGGGGAGGAGGAGTGAGCAGCGTCAGAGCTGGAACGAACTACGGAAGGTTGACGTTGAGGGAGTAGAGGGGGTTGACGTGAGAGGGCCGAAGTAGGGCTGAGGGTTTGTGAAGCACGCCTTCGTGGAGGGGGGGAGGAGGTGAGAAGGGGTTGCCACTGAGATGATGCTGAGGGGGGATCGCTGAGGTCGGTCAAGGGGGGTAAAAATGGAAGTAGGGCGGGGATTGGGTGGGGGTAGCTCCCGGAACTCCAAGGGGGATAATGGGGGAGAAAGGCTTACTTGAGGAAGGGAAAAGGATGGAGACCTGGATGGAGGCTTGGGGGGTGTGGGGGAGGGATCTTCACGAGCATTCGAAATTAAGGGGGCGGTAGAGGGGGATGGACACCTCTCCTCTTTGCTCTGGTGTCTCTCATGGTCAGCGCTCTCCTTTTGCAATGGCGGTCCTCCTTCGACGTTCATGATAAGCTGTGTTGTGTCTTCCTTTTTCGTTGGTTCCTCTTGTCTCTTGTCCTTGGCAGTGATGATAGATGGATGACGCGGGAAGTAAAACATGTTGGTCATGAAAAGTTTTACTCCCAGCTTATTTAAACAAAGTCCGTCTGCCTTAAAAAGATGCCTGCGGTCCATGAAAAAGCTAAAATTGTCAATAAAATGCATTGAACGAGCAAGAAAAGCGCTGGAGAGCCACTCATTTAGCGAGTAAAGTCGACTGAATCTCTCAGCTCCTCTCCCGATCGGGGGTAGAGGACCACTGATAAACACCTCAGCATTCACAGCGCTGACTGTTTCAAAGAGTTTATTGAAGTGCTCTCTCAGCTCCCTTGATTTTTGTTTTTCAATGTCATTAAAACCAATGTGCAGAATGATATTTTTCACATTTGGGTTTTGCAGCCACAATTTCCAGGATTCTTTTTTCCAAGTCAGACACCGTATCCTTTGGAAAGCAGAGTACTTTGGTGTTATTATTGCTTTTCATGTCTTTTACAGAAAAGTCACCCACAATCAGATTTTGAGGCCCACTTCTTAGCTTTCTCTGTGGTTTAAAGTTAGCAGGTCTTACCCTTCTGCGTGGTGATGGTGAGTTATTTAGGCAATCAGAGGGGGATCCATTGTGTGGCAACAGTGGAGCAAACCTGTTCTTTAGTTGAACACTTGCTTGCTGTGGAGGTTTCTTGGTATTTTTCCTCTTCTCAGCTGTCCGCTGCTGTGTCCTACGTGGCAGGGGAGTTGATGAAGCGCTATGCCTGGATGGAGATGGTAGTGCAGGCCAACCGGTCAGATCAGAGATATCGGCGCGCTGGGTCCTCCCAGTTATCCTTTCTCCCTTGTCGCAGGGAGATGGTCTTCGCTTTGGCTTTGCACCAAGTGTGTTCCAGGGAGGATTATCGCTGGTAGATTTATTACCCTGTACAGGGACCTCACGTTTCCTCGTAGCTTCATCATTGCTAGTTAGCTGGGTTCTGGCATGCCCCTGTCCACTGTTTTCAGTCAGTGCTAGGGTGGTATTGTTGTCACAATATCCATTCACTTCTATATAGCAGTAAAATCTTCTGTAGTAGTTTGTGGTAATCTTCCGTAGAGAAAGGAGGCATCTTCTGCTGATTACCTTTAGCACTGTAGCACAGGCTCAGGCTTATCTTGAATGGTAGGCCTCCCTGCCTAGCGTTGAGGAAGTCGTAAAAATATTCAAAAATGCCTCTGTTATTTAAAAGAAATATAATCCCACTGGTTTTGTAAGTATCCAGGAGCTGTTGCTCTTTGCTTCTTGTTGAGAAGAAGCAAATAGTAGCAGATAGTAGCAAAAAAAAATGCAAGCAAAGGCGAGAGTAAGCAGAAAAGCGTCCGCACTGTAGCAAATTCGGAAGTGACTCTCTTTTTGTACAAACAAAACGTTTAATAATACTAACAGACAAACGCAAAACACTACAGAGAAAACAGGTTAGATAACTATCAAGACGATCACGGGAAAAACAGGAACAAGGAGACGATGGAAGATCAGGGAGACAGACGGGAAACAGGAACACGGGAAACTAGGGAGAAACAGAAAACAAACATGATTAGTATACTTAACGACGGGGAGCGTGATAACCACAACGAGAAAGGGGATGCCAATCCGGGGGGAATAGTTTTACCAGTTAAGTCTACAATGGTCCGGCACTGCATGCCTGTCAGCTCAAGGTATTTGTAGCGGTACAGGTGATCAGCGTAACAGGCTGCAGCTTGGGGGGAACGCCTACCGGACTTAGACAAAAAGGAACACACACATACACAAGCAGGGATAGACAGACAGAGGGAGACAAACTCAAACAAAAGGGAAGAGAGGAGGGTACTGACAGAACCGGGTCTTGACAGTTAGACAGACTGCGTCTGACCTGACAAAACTATGATTATGAATTACAAATATCCAATTCCAGTCCCCCCTTTGAACATTTTATGGTCACTACAACAGGAAATTTGTAATTTATCTATATTTCATTTTTTTGAAAAGTGTTAACATAGCATGCATCAAAACTGGAGAAAAAGCCTTTTATATTATAGTATAAATTTGATTTGGGTAAAAGCAGTGATTGGAATAGTCACAAAAGGTACACTCAACAAAAATATAAACGTAACACTTTTGTTTTTGCTCCCATTTTTCACTAGATGGACTTAAAGATCTAAAATTCATTCCAGATACACAATATTACCATTTCTCTCAAACATTGTTCACAAATCTGTCTAAATTGTATAATTGCACTATCGTTATTTGCTGCTCTGTGTGCCCTGAATTGCCCCCCGGGGCAAATAAAGTTTTTTGAATTGAATTGAATTGAATTGAAATGTGTGATAGTGAGCACTTCTGCTTTGCTGGGATAATCCATCCCACCTCACAGGTTTGCCCCATCCAGCTGCTGATCTGACATCATGATTAGTGCACAGGTGTGCCTTAGACTGTGCACAATAAAAGGCCACCCTGAAATGTGCAGTTTTGTCTCACAGCAAAATGCAACAGATGCCACAAGCATTGAGGGAGCGTGCAATTGGCATGCTGACAGCAGGAATGTCAACCAGATCTGTTGCTCGTGCATTGAATGTTCATTTCTCCACTATAAGCCGTCTCCAAAGGCGTTTCAGAGAATATGGCAGTACATCCAACCGGCCTCACAACCGCAGACTACGTGTAACCACACCAGCCCAGGACCTCCACATCCAATAGGTTCACCTCCAAGATCGTCTGAGACCAGCCACTGAGACAGCTGCTGAAACAATTGGTTTGCATAAGCAAACAATTTCTGCACAAACTGTCAGAAACCGTCTCAGGGAAGCTCAACTGCATGCTCGTCGTCCTCATCGGGGTCTTGACCTGACTCCAGCTCGTCGCCGTAGCAGACTTGAGTGGGCAAATGCTCACATTCGATGGCGTCTGGCATGTTGGAGAGGTTTTCTCTTCACGGATGAATCTCGGTTTACATTGTTCAGGGCAGATGGCAGACAGCATGTGTGGCGTCATGTGGGTGAGCACTTTGCTGATGTCAATGTTGTGGATCGAGTGGCCCATGGTGGTGGTGGGGTTATGGTATGGGCAGGCATCTGTTATGGACGAAGAACACAGGTGCATTTTATTGATGGCATTCTGAATGCACAGAGATACCGTGATGAGATCCTGAGGCCCATTGTTGTGCCATACATTCATGAACATCACCTCATGTTTCAGCAAGATAATGCACGGCCCCATGTTGCAAGGATCTGTACACAATTCTTGGAAGCTGAAAATGTCCCAGTTCTTGCATGGCCAGCATACTCACCGGACATCTCACCCATTGAGCATGTTTGGGATGCTCTTGACCGGCGTATACGACAGCGTGTACCAGTTCCCACTAATATCCAGCAACTTCGCACAGCCATTGAAGAGGAGTGGACCAATATTCCACAGGCCACAATTGACAATCTGATAAACTCTATGCGAAGGAGAAGTGTTGCACTGCATGAGGCAAATGATGGTCACACCAGATACTGACTGATTCTGAGTTCCCAGACCCCCAATAAAGCAAAGAAATGTACTGTACATTTCAGGGTGGCCTTTTATTGTGCACAGTCTAAGGCACACCTGTGCACTAATAATGATGTCGGATCAGCATCTGGATGTGGCACACCTGTGAGGTGGGATGGATTATCTCAGCAAAGCAGAAGTGCTCATTGTCACACATTTAGACAGATTTGTGAACAATGTTTGAGAGAAATGGTAATATTGTGTATCTGGTATGAATTTTAGATCTTTAAGTCCATCTCATGAAAAATGGGAGCAAAAACAAAAGTGTTGCGTTTATATTTTTGTTGAGTGTAATTATCATGCAATAAATGAGTAAGGGGGAGAGGAACAAACGATGCATAGCATAATACAGATAAACCCCTTTCTTTCTTTTCCTACCACAGGCCACAAATTGACCTGATGGTTTGAAACCTTCACCCTACAGGGGGAAAAAACAATAGCATTTGATTAAAACTTCTAATCACAGGGCCCCCACTCACCTTCACCGCTCAGATGCTTTCTAATTTCTACAGCCCCCTTGACAAAGTCGGTTGTCACTCTTCACCGGGTTGAGACAAAGGATATCTAAACAATCCGTGTGGTCTATAGTAGTGACTGTAATGCGTGTGGAAATATTCCAGGCTTGGCACAACGGTAACCGAGGGCAGAAGTATGGCAAGATAGCAAGACCCGCACCAGCCTGGCCTCAGTGATTGATAAACGTGCTGTCCACAAACCCACACATGTTGTCTCAAAGCGCCAAACCCATCACTAGAGGGCATGGTTACCACTGGATTGTCCTCACCCTCGCGGTCCAGGCTGTGGGTGTGTGTGTGAGGTTCAGTCTTCCCAGGTAAGGGCCCGCGTTCTTGCACTCAGGTTTGGTGTAGGCAGCATTCCATGCGCTGCTGCAATTGGCGCTCACTGTCTGGTTGCAAAAGGACGTGCCCACATTTTGGTCAAGTGATGTCCGGCACTTTCTTACAAAGCACACAGCTTCTCGTTGTGTTTGGGGTTCGTCGTCATCACTGAATTATGCACCTGACTCAGAGTAGTTGTGACGTTTCTGAATCTGACTGTCGACCCCTAGTAGTTGACAGCGCTGAAGTTCAGAACCCCTAAGGGGCTGCGGTTCGGTCCGCCGACTGCACTGGCTTCGTAAAGACTATCATGACCCCCAGAGTTTCAGAAACATTCAGCGGCCAGGGGGCCACAGGCAGTGCCGTGCCCACACCGTGAGGAAGTTGGGCACAGACATAGCAACTGTCATTCGTCATCAGCCTGGCGGTTAGAGTTACAGCTCGTTACCAGGCATTCTGCTCTGGTCGGGCGACCGATGTGTAGTTCCTTTCCCTTTCAATCTGCGAGGCTGGAGTAGGATTTGCTCAGCAGCAGGAGTAGTAGCAGGCGGCGTTTACATATGGCGATGTGATGTGGCAACAGCAAAGCATCAAGGAGGGAAGCGACCACTTTGTGATGGGCGATGGGTTTGCCCTGCTATCTGTGAAAATAGTGACAGTTTTACCTCTGAGCCGTCCACATAAAGCTCCATGTCGGGCTTGGTGAGTGGTGTTTCGCGAAGATCAGGTCTGGGGGAACAGATTTCAATAATAATAGCCAAACAGTCATGGGGCTCCCCATCCTCAGCAGTAGGGATCAACGTGGCAGGATTGAGTACAGTGCAGCGCCGTACAGTGATATTGGTCAGTTCGAGTAGAATGGTGTTGTATTTTAACCATCTTGCGCCCTGTTTCATTCTTCCCGCAGATGAAACAGGGCGTTAACCCTCTTCTCGGTTCTGTAGGCAACAGTCCGTCTGTCCTGATAGTAAGAGTAATGTAAGCTCAGCAGCCTTACTTTTCTTACAGTTGAATTGGTAAACTTTGATTTGTTAGCAGCCGCAGCAAACTCAATGAGACCCAAATTGTAATTGGACTTAACACCTTGTACAATTCAATTCAATTTTATTTATAGTGCAAAATCATAACAAAAGTTATCTCAGGACACTTTACAGAGTAGGTATAAACCACACTCTATGACTTACCTAAGATTAACATAGACCCAACAATTCCCCCGTAGAGTACGGTGGCAACGAAAACCTTCCCTATAACAGGCAGGAACATCGGACAGACCCAGCTCTGTGGAGGATGGCCATCTGTCTTGACCGGTTGGGAAGGAAGAAAAGGAGAGAGAAAGATAGAAAGACAGAGACAGACAAAAGACAGAGACAGACACACTTCCAGAGATGCATGCAACCAAAGACTAACAGTAACTATAAAAATATCTATAGCAATGTGAATATGACACATATGTTATGGCGGTTAATACAGCAAAATAGTAGGAACAAGCACATCTAAGGTGATAGAATATGAAAATTATAATAATTATGACAAACATGATCAATGATGAGTAGCGGCAATAGCAGCTATGATACAGCTAGACATACCACTGATGGTGTTTTTATGGCTACAAATTTTATAATTTATAAGACTAGTGACAGTATAAATGACTAATAGTTATATAAGTAGCAGGAATCGTCATGCAGGACCACAGCAGCAGGCAACACCACGATCAGCAGAGACCTGCGAGACGACAAAGCACAAACAACTCCGGGGAAGAAGTTGAATTAGTAACATGCATTGATGAGACATGAATGACGTAGACAGAGAGGAGAGAAGGTCAGAGTATTCGGAAAAGTCTTATCCCCCGGCAGACTAGGTTTATAGCAGCATCATTAAGCAGAACAAACTCAGCTTTAAAAATAACAACATAGCCGAGGCCTCTAAGTCCTAGCTGTAAGCTTTATCAAAAAGGAAAGTTTTAAGTTTACTCTTAAATATAGGGACAGTGTCTGCCTCCCGAATAACACTAGGGAGTTGGTTCCACAAGAGAGGAGCTTGGTAGCTGAAGGCTCTGCCTCCGATTCTATTTTGGAGACTCTAGGAACGACAAGTAGCCCTGCATTCTCAGAGCGCAGCGGTCTAGTCGGGTAATACGGTACTATGAGCTCTTTAAGATACGACAGAGCCTGATCAATAAGAGCTTTATAGGTAGGGAGATGGATTTTTTTAAATTCTATTCTGGATTTCACAGGTAGCCAGTGCGAAGAGGCTAATACAGGAGAAATATGTTCTCTTCACATTTTGGACCAACTGGAGACTCTTAACAGACTTACTGGAGCAGCCTGATAATAAGGAGTTGCAGTAGTCCAGCCTAGAAGTAACAAATGCATGGACTAGTTTTCCTGCATCTTTCTGAGAAACAATGTTCCTAATTTTCGCAATATTACGCAGGTGAAAATATGCAGTCCTTGTTGTTAGTTTAATGTGAGAATCGAAGGACATATCCTGGTCAAAAATAATAATATTCCTTACTGTGGTGCTGGAGGACAACACAACATCATCCAGAGTAACAATATCTTTAGCTATTGAGTTTCGGAGGCCTTTGGGGCCAAGTACAATAACTTCAACTTTTTTTCTGAGTTTAACATCAGAAAATTGCAGGTCATCCAGCTTTTTATTTCCTTAACCCTTGCGTTGTCCTTGGGTCACAATGACCCCCACTGTTTATTTTACAGCACAAGTGGTATCAAGATGTCTCTATTGCATTTATGTACACATCATGCTAAGACTAGACAATAAAATGCCCTGTAACTGTGGGCACAAATATCAAGATGTCTCTATTGTGTCTGTGTCTTTTCACCATTGCTGCATTTATGTACACATCATGCTTAGACTAGACAATAAAATGCCCTGTAACCGTGAGCACATATATAAAGATGTCTCTATTGTGTCTGTGTTTTTACCATTGCTGCATTTATGTACTCATCATGCTTATATGACACAATAATAGTAATCATAATCATAATCATAATCATAATAATAATAATAATGAGACCAACCAATGGTAAATTAATCACACGTTTATTATGTTAGACAGAAAACACATGGAAACACATTAAGATAAACAAAACAAAACCGCGGTTGATCATGTTCCGACCGTGATTGTCATGTTCCCTCCCATGCAGCGTTTAGCCTGGCCCCGTGTCCCTGACAGGCTCACTGTTGGTCTGCTGCTCCGCCGTCATGGCTGCAAAAACATCTGCGTCACTCCCGAGCACTGAGTGTGTGTCTTTGTGGTGGATCTTTCTTGTGTCCCAAGGTAAGTGTGTGTGTGTGTGTGTGTGTGTGTGTGTATGTGTGTGTGCGTGTGTGCATAGACGGATTACCGCGTGGGCAAAGTGGGCGTGTGCCCAGGGCCCCAGAGCCAATAGGGGTTTTTTGTTTTGTTTTGTTTTTTCGGTACAATTAAAAAATATATATATTGGAATGAATGTTGTTTTGAAAATGTACTATCATAATAAAATCATTTGAAAGTTTTAGAAATTATAAGATTAAATCAGTAATGTGTGATGACTCAATGAAGCACAGGCTTGAGGCATTTCAAGTGTCTGAGGTTCGGTTTCGTTTGCAGCTCTTTAGACCGGCACTGCCTCCGTGTCCGTGTCTGCTGCTGTGGTGGTTGCTTCCGCTGCTGCTCATTTTGTGCCGACTGCCGCGGCCGCTTTCCCCGGGCTCTCCTGCTGCTGGTGCTCCTTGAATAAGATGCCAGGTCGAGGAGGATGTTATAAAAGACCGCCACTGGCCGGCCGTCTTCCGGTCCGCCTTTGACAGAGTAGCCTACGCCTTTCGCATCATAGACATAAAGAGTAGACGCCTCATCGAACGTTGGGCCTATTGGCGCTGACGAGCGGTGGAGCCGCCATCTTGGCCCGGTCGCCCGCTCCACTCAGTGTAAGGACAGGACACGGTTCAGCGTATTTTAATATTCACAGTGGGATTAACAGTAATAGAATATTCTGATATATGATATATGTGATGTATGATAGGTGTTTTGCAAACACTATAAATATAAACACAACAAGAGAAATCATTTATAGAGTATTAATAGGCTGTATTTCATACATGAATACATAAATCTCTCTCTCACTCACTCTCTCTCTTTCTCTCTCTCTCTCACACACACACACACACACACAAACACACGCACGCACACACACACACACTCAGAGAAAATTAAAATACATATAAATCAAGAGTATCAATACAATTAGGTCAGAGAGAGAGAGATGACATTTTGGACACATCTAAATACAAGTCAAACAGACACACTTCCATTTAAAGCACTAAAAAAAACAAGAGCCGAACCCTATATGTTTATAAATATTCAGAAATGATCCATGCTCTGCCAGTCGCATAGTCGTGGTAGTGGAGAGGAGAGGGAGCGAGTGTGTGTGGTATAAAAATATATATAACATTTTGTTAAATCGATCATTTTCACACTGTTTTGTTCTTGCACAGTTACCAATTTGAGTGTAGCTCTAATTGGTAAAGAAAGTGATGTTGTAGGAGTACTTTGTATAGTATCTAAAATGACTGTGTCCTTTGTTTTTAGGCAAGGTCTAATTATGTGAATGTCTTCTTTATTACATATTTTAATTATGTAGTAATTGTTTTTAATGTGCAAACAAAAACACGGGGCATAGTTCAGTAATATCCATTTTAAATTATACAAACCATTTAAGATTTTTCCTTAGTTAAATAAATGTATGATTTTTTCTTTTCAGACTGTTTCAACTTCTCTGGTACAACTGAACTAAAAAAGCCTGGACTCATCAGTTCTGGTTTACAAACATGTGACATTCGTCCTGCTTTAAGTGGAGATGTGGAGAACCAAGTAAAAATGTATGGAACATTTTGTTCAGCTGTGAGAATATCGGGCACAGAGTGGAAATACATGTTCACGCTTGCCTCGTAAATCTCTAATTCATTCTTTATAATAAACCCCACATCATGTTGCTCCTGTTTGATGAAACAGTTTCACAGCAAAGGATATTGATCAGATTCTGCCACTTCTCCTTTGATAGTCCAAACTTAAAAAAAAAAGTGACATGACATGAAAAATGATCTCATAATTCATGTCAATGTCATGTTCAATATTTAAAAAAACAAAACTGAGAATATCTGAGGTGACCTGAGATGAACTGTCTCTGAAGTGTCTTCCTCTCATGAAACCACAGCACATCCTCCGCTGACCTACTGCTGGAAATGTGCAATCCATTTACACTAGACCACATGTACGACAACCCCTCTCCTCCCTGCTTCTCCTTTCATATCTACACAGGCATGCACACACACATCTGGCCGGGGGGTAAATTAACTAACATTCCCACAGAGGCTAATCTCCACGCCTCTACTGTGACAAGATAATAATAATAAAATAAGGGACAGCAGCTCCTCTGGCAGCTAAATATGTATCTACCTGCCACAGCCTGAGGGACTCACTATAACATTCAAAAATGCATGGATTTATGTATAATTGTTTAAAATTGTACTGTACCGTACTGATTATGAATTGTAATATTGTAATATTAGATTAGAGCAGGAATACGCTGCACAGTGCTCTGGCATCTTGTTCCTTCTGCTGCTCAACTCAGAGGCTCAACGAGTCACTCATAGAACTTATCTGGGAGAAGGACCGGTCCAAGATGGCGGCCGCATTTCTCGCGGCCCAACGTTCGATGCGGCATCTACTCTTTATATGTCTATGTTTCGCATCTTGTCGGGGTTGTCCTCGTCATACTTGGTGTTGTCACATCACAGTCTCTGGTGTTGCCTTCGCCCCACTAAAGGTGCCCACACCAGCGCGCAAGGTTCTCAGGATGCAGACAGTCTTCCTCGGCTTTCCCTGCTACACAGAGTCGCATTATTTCAGCATCGAACTGTTCGCGGAGGGGAACTCCCGTTTTTGTTTGCCCATGGTGCCAACCAGGCAATATAATATAACTATATAATAATTGACTTACAAGTAAATTCACAAAGAGGCACAGCTGGAGACCGTTAACAAAGTTAGAGACAAGAGAGACAATGAAAGCAGTAAACCGCATGAAAAATGTAACAATGAAACCTAAGTGAAGTGATGTGCGGTCAGTTTGACCGCTTATGGCCGAAATATGTAAAACATCTCATATTTTAATTACCTTTTGTGTAATTTATATAACAACGATTCTCAATTAAAATAGAGACACTTTTAGAAAAATGGTTAGACGCCTTTATTGTTTGCATTTTGTTACAGACTGATAACTTAAATGTGATAATATTCAAAGTTATTATTATTATTATTGTTTCACAAATACAAACACACAGCAAGTATAACGGTACTGTGCTCTTTTCTTCGTGCTTTGGCAATATTGTTGTTGTGGCAACAACACAATACATGCATGCAAAATCCAGCTGCTGAGCCTCCGCTGTCACACAACGGAGCGGAGGGTCAGCAGCTGGATTTTGCATGCATGGTCAGTATTATTATTGGGTGTCTGTGGTTTATTACGTTTGCTGACATTATTACATTTGCTGGCGTCACAGCGCCTTTGCGTGCATGTGCACTTTTTGCATGTGTTGGCAGGGGGCCTTGGTGAGTTTGTGTCCAGGGCCTGTAGTCATGATAATCCGTCTATGCGTGTGTGTGTGTGTGTGTTGTTTCGATCTAAAGAAAAATACATTTAATATCTTTTTATTTCATTAATTCAAAGGTTCTACTTTTGGAAAAAAATATACTTAAAATGTATTTTTACGGTTTATTATTTAAATTGTATTTTCTTTATTATTTTATGCATCACTTCATTTTTATACAAATGAGGTGTCTGTTCTATCCATATAAATAATTTAACAAATGTATGAAGGAAGTAATACAGGAATTAATTTATTGATTTATTCATTATTTTATTTGAATAAATGAATACAGTAATATATTACATTTATTTGAATTAATGAATACATTAATGCATACATTTGAATTAATGAATGTATTATTTTTTAATTCATTCAAATTAATTAATGCATTGATGCATATATTATTCATAGGAAATATTCATTATTTATTTGAATTAATGAATAAATGAATTAAATAAATAAAAACATTAAGTGTATTAATTAATTCATTATAATTAATATATGTAAACATTTAAATTAAATAAATAATACATGCACAAATAAATGCAATTGTTAATAAATAAATAGATGTGAACATTAAAAAGGAAAATAATAAATACAAATAATACAATGTTATATAAATAAAGCAGTTAATTGCAACGGAAATATCAATTTATGTCACTTAATTAATTAATGCATTTAATTCGTCCCTTTAATGTCATATGGATTTATTCATCACTGTTTTTATTCAGTTTTATTCATAAACATTCATGAATCGGCACTGTGGAGAACGTTCTTTTGTGTTCCGGTTCAGAAACAGTGAAGGTGAGGGAGGGCGAGGACGCCATGCTCGGGTGCAGGTTCCACTTCACCAAAGACGAAGTCAGAGCGTTAACGTGGAACCGCCCGGACCTGCGCTCGGACGAGTATGTCTTCTTCTACAGAGAGCACAAAACAAACGAGAAGTACCAGTCGGACCGGTTCAGAGGCCGAGTGCAGCTGAAGGATCCGCAGATGACGGGTGGAGACGTTTCTGTGACTCTTAAGGACACCACCCGCAGCGACGACGCGACGTACGAGTGCTTCGTTTTACTCCAGAGCTCAGGATGCGGGAAGACAGCCGTCGAGTTCAGCCACCTCATTACCCTGAAGGTGACAGAATCAGGTAAGTTTCCAGAGCTCACGCGTCTCGTCTCTGTTCACGTGACGGTTGTGACGCTGCTGCCGTGTTCTTCGGCCCCCTGACACCTGATCACCTCCTGTTTGTCTCTGCAGGTCACAAGAAAAGAAGAAACGTGCACGGACATTTTGGACTGGTAACAATTGCGGTCATCGCTGTGATGATGATGACGACTGTTTCTGGCGTCGTCTGGAACGTTCTACGGAGAAGCACAAAACCGGAGGCTGCTGATAACGACAGCGAAGCCTGTAAAGAAAAGCCTGAACCCTAAAAGTCTGGAAAACTTAAGCCTTGCGTTGTCCTTGGGTCACAATGACCCCCACTGTTTATTTTACAGCACAAGTGGTATCAAGATGTCTCTATTGCATTTATGTACACATCATGCTTAGACGAGACAATAAAATGCCCTGTAACTGTAGGCACATATATCAAGATGTCTCTATTGTGTCTGTGTCTTTTCACCATTGCTGCATTTATGTACACATCATGCTTAGACTAGACAATAAAATGCCCTGTAACTGTGGGCACATATATCAAGATGTCTCTATTGTGTCTGTGTCTTTTCACCATTGCTGCATTTATGTACACATCATGCTTATATGACACAATAATAGTAATCATAATCTTAATAATCCTCAAAGCAATTTCAGCCAAAAAAACAACTGGACTGGTTGTTTGTCTAGGAAGACGTTTCACCTCTCATCCAAGAGGCTTCATCAGTTCATGTACGCATCTGACCAGGCCGGGACTGGTCCAACTAACTGGTGTGGAGATCCAGGTATTTAACCTCTCACAAGGCCGATGATGTCACTGAAACCCTTTGTGCTCCAAAAGTCTGAACGACAGTCGTTGGGGTCACACGGGCCATGTGTGAACAGTTGTCCTTTGAGGTTAGATTGTTGAATCTCCTGGGAAGGGATGAAAGGGCAGCATTGTAAATTGGAGATAAGTGGTGTCTCAGACCTCCTCCTCTGTTTAGCGATGGTTTTTCCACTTTTACATAGATAGCTTCTTTTACTCCTCTTTCAAACCATCTGTCCTCTCTGTCCAAGATTTGGACATTGCTGTCATCAAAGGAGTGGGCTTTCTCCTTGAGGTGTAAGTGGACAGCGGAGTCCAGGCCTGAGGAGTTAGCTCTCCTGTGTTGGGCCATGCGTTTATGCAGTGGTTGTTTTGTTTCTCCAATGTAAAGATCTTTGCATTCCTCGTTGCATTGGACAGCATAAACCAGGTTGCTTTTGTGGTGGTGTGGTGTTCTGTCCTTCGGATGTACTAGTCTCTGTCTGAGTGTGTTACCGGGTTTGAAATACACAGGGATGCAGTGTTTGTTGAAGATCCTCCTGAGTTTCTCAGATACCCCAGCCACATATGGGATGACTATGTTGTTTCTCCTGTTATCTTTTTCTTTCTCAACCAATTTGGTTTTCTTTCTGGAGGCAGCTGCCGTTTTAACAAAGGTCCAGCTGGGGTAGCCACAAGTTGTGAGGGCGCCTCTCAGGTGCTTGTGTTCTTCCCCTTGAGCCTGTGAGCTAGTGGGTACGCTATCAGCTCTATGCTGCAGTGTTCTGATAACGCCAAGCTTGTGTTCCAAAGGGTGGTGAGAGTCGAAGAGTAGATATTGATCCGTGTGAGTGGGTTTTCTGTATACCCCTATGTGGAGGCTCCTGTCATTCTCCATATGGACGTCACAGTCCAAGAAGGGCAAGCTGTTGTCCTTAACATCCTCTCGGGTGAACTTGATGTTTCTGTTCACTGAGTTGATATGTTCAGTAAAAGTTTGCACCTCTTCGGATTTGATCTTAACCCATGTGTCGTCCACATATCTGAACCAATGGCTTGGGGTCACTCCTTTGAAGGAGTTCAACGCCTTGTCCTCTACCTCCTCCATGTACAGATTTGCCACAATAGGGGATACTGGTGAACCCATGGCACAGCCGTGTTTCTGTCTGTAAAAAATGCCATTGAACTGGAAATATGTGGTATTCAGGCACAAATCCAGAAGTTGGCAAATGTGGTCTGGTTTGAGATTTGTTCGGTTTTGTAGGGAATTGTCCTGTGTGAGCCGCTCTCTTACAGTGGCCAAAGCCTCCATGGTTGGAATACAGGTGAACAAGGAAGTCACATCGTAGGACACCATGGTTTCATCTGGATCCATTTTTTTAGGTCTCGGACTTTGTTCACGAAGTCTATGGAGTTTTGGATGTGGCGTGGGGTGTCCACCAGCAAGACCATGTACAGCTCGTATGTGACACTGTTCAGAGATACGATATCAAGGGCCTACGAGAGGTTCACATGTGTACTCGACAGAGCCCATAGGGTGCGGAAGGCACAAGGTGTCGTGTACGTGCCTCTCACCGCGGGCTTGGGCGTAGATCAGAGAAAATCTTATAACCCCCCCTGTCAGGAACATAGTCTTGCGCTCTGTACTGGAAGGAATCGAAGCTGCCCCTCACATCAGCAGTGTATCGGCAAGAGTTGACATGGAAAGGGTCTCTCATGAAGACCCTGTTGGGTTGGAGCAGGCACTTTCTGCATTCATGAAACGTAGAGGTTTGGAGGGTCAGGGGAAAGAGGGGAGGTCATCTGTCAATCAGACTAACAAGGGACGCTTCCCTTTTAAGGCGGAGACGTTAAGTGTAGTACCAGGGTGCCTTGAAAAGCGGGTGCGGTTCGATTTACCTTGGGTAAACAATCTACCTAGTCTGTAGTGCTGTACAAAGAAGAAACTAGTAGGGAGATGAATAAGAGGGATACATTAAACCACACGGACATGACAGGGCCCACCATCCAATGGAATCATGAAGTAACTGTGGGGGAGTCCGAGAGCAAAAAACTGTGTCTTGATGAGAAGGACCTGAAAACTACAGCAATGTTTTACGCTATGTCTAGATACTGCCAGGAACAATGGGTGAGGAAAATGGTAAAACTGCACATGTTCCGAGGTGAGAGTATGAAACTGGCTCTGCTGAGTGGAGATGCTGGCAGTGGCAAGTCGTACGCTATATCACTGCTGCAGAGGAAGCTAAAGAGCGTGAGCATCAGCGTGGGTGTGAGCGCCATGACCAACAAGGCAGGGGACGAACTACTGAGATTGTGCTCGCTGGACCACGTATACACATTCCACAGGATGATGGGTATCAAAAAGGAACTGTTGGATGACAAGCTTTCACTTGATGAATTTTCGCGGGAGTACCACAGGGTACACTTCAATGTGTTTTCTAGTCTCCATAAGCTGACCCAGTCTGAGCTGTCCCCTGAGCGAAATGAGGGGATCAGACGACACTTGTGTAGGCGGCTACAAGCAGCTTCGTGTGCGGTATGCAGCGCTTTGTTTGAGCGGTTGCGAGTTCCAAAAAAAGCCACGGACCCGGCTCCCATGGCATACGCACCACCATTCCCGGGGGCTAACGTGTTGATCGTAGATGAGTACGGGCTGTTTACTGCGACGCTGCTCGACAAGATGTTGTACTGCCTGGCTCTTTTATATGGACCCAGTAAGGGGTCCTCTTATAATCTTCTCGGGCAGCGTGTCACAATTGCAGCCCGTGTAATCTGATCCGCGCATTTGGCAAACCGGGAGCTTTGAAGGCCTCCTTTCGTCTTCGACTCCACTATTTGTCAACAGGCGACAGTTCAAAGACCCGGGCTACGCGGAGGCCTTGACATACCTTCATTTCAACATGGTCAGGAAAGAGTCTCAGTGCATTTTCAGGAGCCAGGTGTCTGTCCACGAGCACCAGGTCATGGACCCAGAGTATGAACCAGATAATCTGGCATCTTCCACCAGGACAAACAGCAGAATACATACACTGCTGGGTACATGAACAAGGTGAACAACACACAGGTCCATATTGGGGAAAAGTACCTCAGTGTCACTCGTCACGCTCCCTCCTACAGAGGGCCAAAGGCTTGGTACGAAGTGCTGAAGGAGGCTGCTCAGATGCTACCCAAGCTTTTCTCTACCTTTGCTTATTTACCTCCTCTGAAATGAGATTTTTCAGCAACCCTCTTCCATGGTAGACACGGTGTGGTACAAGGCATTCATTTCAAGCCAGAGGGCCAGTTCAACCAGTTCTACGTAAAGGGGGTTCAGACCGGAACCCTGTACGGAGTCGCTCCTTCCAATTGGTGCTACATGAAATGGACAGTGACCACACATCCGCTAGCTTGTCTGTGGGCGATGAACACGTATGACTGCCAAGGCTGTACCGTGCACGGGCAAGTTCTCTACCACCCTCCCAGGCATTTCTTCATGTCACCGATAAAGCCCTCGGTGTACGTTGTGCTCACTAGGGTGCTGAAGAGAGAGAATCTACGAATGACAAACTGCAACTTTGCAGAGAACATAGGCACGGTTGACTTTTACAATGAGACACTGGTGGCCTATTGCAAGAGGGTGGAGATGAACTATTCATCTTGACCCGCCTATCTAATGTACCTTTACACAGAAACAACTTCAGTCAGCAGGCCTCATTTGATCTGACACTGTCACCCTAGAACCACACACATGAACAACTATCAAAGGCAAGAAGATGAGTTGGGTGCTGCAACGTGGCATGAGCTTACACTGGAGGAGTTGATATTCCTTACCTCAGCCACATCTGCACCAAAGAGTACGAGAAGAAGCCTAACCGGGTGCAGCCCTTGATCACTAAGCAAAGGTCTACTAGCGAGCCAGACAACAGTCTCACACCACCCCGGGCCGGTGCACAAGACGATCTCAATTCGTACGTGCTTTCGGACGCAAATCTTAACACGGTCACGCTGAGGTTGCTCAGGCTCACAAGCGAAAAAGCCCCGATTATCGTGGAACTACTCACAGCAGCGGCACTTGTCCTCAAGCAGCCCAACGTACCCTACTACCCAACCTGTCCAGATTCATCTCAAGCAGACAGGTTCCTATTCCAGAGCTGACTGATAGATAGATAGATAGATAGATAGATAGATAGATAGATAGATAGATAGATAGATAGATAGATAGATAGATAGATAGATAGATAGATAGATAGATAACTTTATTTATCCCCGAGGGGAAATTAGGTCATCGTAGCAGCGGTACAGAGCAATCAGAAGTACTAAAATAAGATAAAATATAAAATACAAAATATGAACAACAATAAAATAGAATAAAATAGAAGTACAGTATTGCAGATAAAACACTATTAAAATGTGCAATGTGGATTTTAATGTGCAAGTGAGATAAGGTGCATGTCAGTGATCACTATGAGTAGTGAGAGTTTATTCCCTGAGCGTTGCATAGCGTTGTTGTGCAGCGTTGTAAAGCCTGACGGCAGCAGGTAGGAATGATTTCCTGTGCCGTTCCTTAAGGCAGCGGGGTTGAATGAGTCTGCTGCTGAAGCTGCTCTGAAGCTTGTCCAGGGTTTTATGGAGGGGATGGGAGACATTATCCATGATCACCAGCAGTTTTGCCAGCATCCTGTGCTCCACAACCTCCTCCAGGGTGACAAGCTTAGAGCCAACAACAGACCCTGCCTTCTTTATGAGTTTATTCAGTGTGTTCGCGTCTTTTGCTTTGATGCCCGCACCCCAGGACACCACAGCGAAGAAGATGGTGCTCGCGACAACAGACTGATAAAACATTTGAAGCATCCGGTTGCAGACATTAAAGGACCTGAGCCTCCTCAGGAAGTAAAGCCGGCTCAGGCCCTTCATGTAGACTGCCTGTGTGTTTGTGGTCCACTCCAGTTATCCAGTTATCCAGCACCACACCCAGGTACTTGTAGGAGTCCATAATGTTTATGTCTGTCCCACCAATGCAGACTGGAGAGGGCGGGGGCTTGTTCCTCCTAAAGTCCACCACCATCTCTTTCGTCTTTGCCACGTTCAGCTGCAGGTGGTTCTCCTCACACCACTTGACAAAATTTGCCGACCAGGTCCCTGTACTCGTCCTCCCTTCCACCCTCTACACGCCCCACAATGGCCGTGTCATCAGAGAATTTCTGCAGATGACACGACTCAGTGCGGTACTTAAAATCTGCAGTGTAGGTGGTGAAAAGGAAGGGCGACAGCACGGTTCCCTGGGGGGCGCCAATGTTACTGATCAGGCGGTCAGACACACAGTTTGGTAATCTCACATACTGCGGCCTGCCCGTCAGATAGTCATTCACCCATGTGACGAGAGGAGAATCCACCCGCATGTTCTCCAGTTTGGCCTTCAGCAGCTTGGGCTGGATTGTGTTAAAGGCGCTGGAGAAGTCAAAGAACATGACGCGGACAGCGGTGTTGGGTCTATCCAGGGAGGAGTAGGCTTCCTGCAGCAGGTAGATGAGTGCATCATCAACCCCAACATGGGGCTTATATGCAAATTGTAGGGGGTCCTGTGATGGGCACACTAGGGGTCTGAGGTGTGCAAGAACCAGCCTCTCCATGACCTTCATAATGTGAGAGGTCAGTGCAATCGGCCTGTAGTCATCCAGTGCCACAGGATGTCCTTTTTTGGGCACTGGAACAAGGCAGGATGTTTTCCAGAGCACTGGCACTCTCTGAAGGTGAAGGCTCAGGTTAAAGAGGTGCTGGAGAACTCCGCAGAGCTGGCACGCACAGGCCTTCAGCACGCGAGGGCTGATGCGGTCCGGACCGGCGAACTGGAGAAGCTCTGGCTGAGCTTCTCCAGTTCTCTCCTCACCTGGCTGGCTGTGATGTTGAGACCGGACTGGGGGGTGGGTGGTAGCAGTGGGGGATGTGCGAGGGTCATGGGGGAGGGCGGTGTGAGACGGACTGTGGTGGGGGCTGTGGTGGGGGCCAGAAGGGGGTTGGGGGGGGGGGTATGGGGGGGCAGAGGGTGGTGGAACCTGGTGTCTGCTGTGGGGGTTGGGGTGGGGTTGTGGGGCTGGTGTAGAGCTGTGGGGGGGTTGTGAGAAGAGGTAGTTGCTTGGAGGAGCAGCAGGGGGGCTGTTGGGGGAGCTGGGGTCAAACCTGTTGAAAAACAGGTTTAACTCGTTCGCACGTTGTTCATTTCCCTCTGCTGTTCCTCCTCCTCTCCTCTGGAAGCCGGTGATCTCACTCATCCCCCTCCATACATCCCTGGTGTTGTTGTTTTCCAGTTTGGATTCCAGTTTCCTCCTGTAGTTTTCCTTACTCTCCTTGATGCTGTGTTTGAGTTCTCTCTGAACACGAGTAGGGCCTTCAGGTCGCTGGTAACCCATGGTTTGTTGTTTGGGTAACAGCGGACCTCTTTACTGGGGATGGTGTTGTCAATGCAGAACCCAATGTAATCAGAGACGCAATCAGTAATGCCATCAATGTCCTCACCGTGTGGTTTGTACAGTGCGTACCAGTCAGTGGCTTCTAGAGCACCCTGCAGTGACTCCATGGCCTCAGGAGACCATTTCCTCACAGTTCTTAATGTCACTGGTTGCTGCTGAACCACAGGCGTGTATGATGGGGAGAGTAGGACGAGGTTGTGGTCTGACCTTCCCAGGGGAGGGAGGGCAGTGGAGCTGTATGCCTCTTTAACGTTTGCATACAGCAGATCTATGGTTTTATTGTCCCTTGTTGTGCATTTGACAAACTGGTGAAACATTGGGAGAGTGGATGAGAGAGAGAAGTGGTTGAAGTCACCTGTGATGATGACGAATGCTCCGGGGTGTTTCGTCTGTAATGCCGCGGTCGCAGCGCTGATGACGTCACACGCTGCGTCGGCATTTCCAGACGGCGGAATGTAAACAGTAATGGCGATGACGCTGGTAAACTCCTGTGGCAGATAATAAGGACGCAGTCCGATGGCAATGAGTTCGATGTCCGGGCTGCAAAACCGGTCTTTCACGGAGATGTGCCCGGGGTGGCACCACCTGTTGTTTACGAGCACGGCGAGTCCTCCTCCTTTCTTCTTGCCGCTCGCGGTGGTGTCTCTGTCGGCTCGGACTGTATGGAAGCCGGGGATGGTGGCGTTTGAGTCCGGTATCTGGTCGCGTAGCCACGTTTCCGTGAAACACATAATACTGGACTCTCTGTATTCCCGCTGCGTCCTGACGAGCGCTTCCAGTTCGTCCATCTTATTTACCAGGGACCTTACGTTTCCAGTAATAACTGCAGGGATGCAGGGTTTAAACTTCCTCCTCCGTTTAGCTCCTGCTCTGCAGCCTCGCCGTCTCCTCCTTAGCTCCTTCAGTACTGTAGGTCTCAGGGCGATCAGCTGGTCGCGACTGTAAGCAATGCCGCTTGTAGGGCAGGCACGGCTTCCGGTCACCAGGAGAGACCAAAGCACGAAAAAGCTAACTAAGAGATATCCAAACCGTATGATAAACATCTTGATGTGTGGACAGTGTTTATCCACAGCGCGGGGTACAGATAATAAATTAAACAACACACTAAAAACACGACAAAAACCTAGTAAAAATTACAAAGTACCGGGAGCTGCTACGATAGGCTGCCACTAGCACGGCGCCATCTTGGAACTGAGAGACAGTTCGCTGTACTAGCACATCGACTGCCACATTGTAGCGAACCTCTGCCTCTAATTATACATCAGCTATGTCGTCCACCAGAGTACACCTACCGATTCGTACATACACACACAATCTGAGGGAGCGTCGAGCCAGTACCACCGACGTCCCTTATGGGTGCTACAAATACGAGTCAGCTAAGAACTACCTACCCGGTGACCTGTTCCACTTTGTCAAAGACGCAGATTCATACGTGCCTAGCCTACACGGGCTGCGCGCAAGCTTCATACGAAACCTCAAAGAAGTGGCTGTCTGCAGCACGAGCAGCTCCATTGCAAATAGATCGTTCCTGAACACGCCACACCTGTACGAAGTGGAGCTGATCAACATGGGACACGAATCTCTGAAGCAAGGAGACCGCTTCACACTGCAGCTTCCCAACAAACAGTGGGTGCTCAAGTGGATGTGGACCTAGACCTGGGTTACGACATGTCCGTGAACAAGGGCATCTGGGGAGGACTCCTGGCTACTAGAAGAGTGAATTGTGAGTTCTTTGGAGACCCTGTGGAGGAGGTGATACAGGCTATTACTCACAAACACAAGTTCGATGTGTTTCAACTGATTTCACCTTACACACCTCAGAGTATACTCTCAATGATGACGCTGGTGGCCAACGGTGCTGATTATCCCAGTGATGGAATCAGATTTAGCGCTGTTCGGGCTGTCAATGAAGACTTTGATGCCTTGACCATCAACGGGCTTGTGCAGAACAGCGAAGTCAAAAGGTTTCTGAAGACCGTGGTCATGCATGCCATGAACATTGTGGAGAGTGGGCAGGGCTTTGCAGGAGGACAGGTGATACGAGCCTGCAATGGTTACAATTTCAGCACCATCAAGACCGGTGACAGATTCATGGCCCAGCTCAATTTGAACAGATGGCTTATGTGAGAGGATCAGTTGAGAACAACGACATGTGGAGATCGCCTACTATGCTAAACAGTGCCAATGTATCTTGTGTCACCATTGTACGTTAACTATGTTGCAAGTATTTGTAAAAGATGTTGTGTTTGTACCATAATATCGGATGAACAAATGAAGACACTGTAGAACACGAACCATTTCCCATTCATCTTTATTAGTTTAACAAATAAACAAAACAAACTCTATCACCACATGAGCAAACTATCATGGGTCCTCATCGGTAACATGAGTTTACGATTTATATTTCAAGTCACGCGCAACGGGACCAATCTTCTTAACCCTTTTGAGACCCTTCAGACTAGAGTTATTTCCATCTTTTAATTTAGTAGCATACAAAATCTCAAGCATGGCAGATGGGTCGTTTGAAGGTTCCTGTCTGCTGGATAGCGTAGAGTTAGAGTCACAGGTCGCGGTGGAGCTCGCATATGTGCCATTAATATCCTGGCCGCCCTCAATGGGACCCCCGACCACGACATCGCACGTCTAAAATAGAGCTAACCGTGAACGCCGAATGGCCGTCAACGGTACAAGGGGGTGGTGGGGCGACGGCAGGCGGGCACAACGTGCTGGTGGTAACTGGCTTTATCTGGGACACATGGAAGGTCGGATGAATCCTGAGGGACGCAGGAAGCTTCAGGCGGACGGCACTGGGATTGATGATGGCTTCAATCTCAAATTGGCCAATGAAACGAGGAGCAGGTTCTTGATGCAACATTCAGGGGAATGTCATGAGAGTTAAGCCACACCCTTTGTCCGGGTCTGTATTTAAGCTCAGGGATGCGATGGCAATCTGCCATCCTGCGGTTCTGCTTCGCCGTCCCGAGCAACGCCCCACAGGTTTCCCTCCAAATCCGATGTACTCTTCGGAGATGGTGTTGGACGGATGGGACAGCTATCTCAGCTTCCTGGGCCAGAAACAGAGGAGGTAAGTATCCCAACGAAGCATCGAAGGGGGACATACCTGTAGCGGTGCTGGTCAGGGAGTTGTGGGAGTATTCGACCCAGGAAAGCTGCAAAGACCACGATGAAGGATTGCGGGCACAGATGCACAGAGAGCAGTCTCCAAGTCCTGATTCGCCCTCTCCGTTTGACCATTAGACTGGGGATGGAACCCCGAGGATAGACTGACCTTAGCCCCTAAGGCCTGGCAGAAAGCCTTCCAGACACGGGAGGTGAATTGAGGACCATGTTCTGAGACGATGTCCGCTGGTATCCCTTGGAGGCGAAAAACATGGTCCACAAGGATTTGCGCCGTCTCCATGGCCGACGGCAGCTTAGGAAGTGGAACAAAATGTACCATATTAGAGAAACGATCCACAATTGTAACAATGGTGTCTTTACCTTTGGATAAGGGAACTAGGGCAAGATGGACCGTGTTGTAGAAAACCGAAAAAGTCAAAAGACTGCACCAAAATACTGGTATCGGTCATGTGGGTTGAATAGTATCTGCTCGCCAAGCCCCAAAGCTCGCTTGGTATAGCGAACCTCTGGGCTTTCAGTGTCAGAGAGTCTCTCCTCCCTATACAGAACGAGTACCTCGCCTTTGCTGGTGTTTGATAGGGCTGAGCACTGCAGCTGCCTGATCCTCTCTAGTAAGTTGTTCAGTTCCAGGCATATGTACGATGTGACCGATGTGACAGCCGCGACTAAGAAGATCACCTTGTACCCGGTGAGCCATATGGAGTTCCTTGGTGTGAGATCTCCCTGAGTCCACGCATAGTTTGATGACTTGGTTGACCGTCACAACCGATCATATCATGAAACTGTTGGAGCGATTTGTTCCATTCAGAGACGAAGGTATGGATGGGAATCGCAGCGATGTACATCTCTTCGGTGCCGGTGTAGCTGTTTATACAAAACTTGGCTATTAGAGAGGTCCCTTTTGCGATGTACGTGTTGTACAGGTCCACGACCGAAAAGTATTCCTCTGGGTGACTGGTAATAGGCATGAGTCTGACACACACGTCACCAACTTGAGGACCATGTTTTACAGTCGATGAGATCAGTTGAGAGGGTGCGTGTTTGAAGTCGAGATTACCCAGGACCAGGTTTTTCCAGTGCCCCTTAGACCCTATCAACCCCGATAACACCACATGATCGCCGTTGCAGTCATCCTCCACCAGACGCCGTAGCTGGTTGTTGCTCCTTCCGACCGCAGTCACGGTTTGCTCATTTTGCGAGGTCATAATAAGCAGTGGAGTGTGGGCTATCACGTGTGTGATTGTGGTACTGGACCAGAGCGCGTGTCATTAGTGGCTTGCTTACTGACACATATTCGTCATACCCATTCCCTGTACAGCAACTATCATGAATACTTCTTGAAAGAACATAAACACTTGTAGACCGAGGTGTGTCTGTACGAATTTATTGGGAGCACATGAATAAGAGAGTGTAGTACAACAATTATTACACATGATTACATAACAAGCATGATCCAATGACAATGTCATATCGATTTAGCTTTACACCTTTGTGACCACCGCTGAGATAAAATCCGCCAAAGATGTTGAAGTGTTGAGGGAACCGCCTCCACTTGAGGGTACCCAGGAATATCCAGCTTGTTGTTTGTTTGCCATGGTCGTATTGGACTGCTGTAAGGATGGCTGAGACTGTTGGCTGTTGGACGGGAGCTAGTGGACGCGCTTCCATCGTCTGTGTTCCTCACCACGAATTCCCCGACCACCTGGCTGGAGCTGCTACTGCCGCCCTTTGAGATATGCTTTGTAAGTTCTCGTAGTTCGTTCATCAACTTCGAGACATCACCTAGATCCTACTCATCCTTGGCCTGTTTACGAACACGCTTGTACGGGGTGTCTCTCACCAGACTCTGCAATGTATCCATATCGGACCCCAGTACGTATGGTGAAATCATTAGCTCCTTGCACTGTGAGCAGTGCGTCCGGATCGTCAGGGCATTTCAGTCTCTGGGTTAGTATGCTATTCTGAACCTTGATGGCCTACATACATGCCTAATACATCCTTAAGCACTTGCATATCTGCAGCTTGAGCAAGCACAGCCTTCCTCAGTGATGTAACAGTCTCTGTGATACTCTGCTCCTCGGAGCCCTCATTTGGCACATCAGAGGGAGTCTCAGTCTGTGTACAGACAACCCCAGCCCTCTCCTTTAGATTAATCCCCGCGTCAAGGACCGAGTCCTTAAGGGTGGAAAACCCCATCCTTATCATTGTCTGGGTCAGATCCTTACCTGTCACCAGGGTGCAAAAGCAGCCCGGTCTCATGGGCACGGAGACTAAACTACACTCCTCCGTCATGGGTCCGCACTTGTTATCAACCACTGTGCCTAAACTGAAGCCCATGCTCATCTCTTGCTTTACAATGTCGTTGGTGTACTCGTTGTCGTCGCACGCGACACAGCAGTACAGACTGGTTTTGTCAACAGACCTGCTGTGCACGTGCCGGTAACACTTGACGCGACCGATGTCCCGTTTGACATTGTGTAAGAACACAGCCTTGCCGGGTTGGGGGTGACACACTCCGGAGTATGACATGTCATTGCCCACAATGAACTCCTTCCTAGATTTTGGGTACACCTTACCCTGTGCCACTCCAAATACGCTACACATACCCACAAGGAACTTTTTTCCCACTGACATGAAAGGAGACTAGCCAGTGCCTCAGTGTAGTCATCCTCGGTGGTACCATAGCACTCTTCATAAAAGATTGGTACAAAGAGAGACTGGTCCGAATGCAGAACCTCTTTGGGACACTTGCTCACATCAGTTTATTCAACCAGAGTCATACTGGCAATGTTCACGACATCTCTCACTGTGTCATCGTTCAACACTTTCACAAAGGCGTACTGGTCTTTTGTGCAGAACACGGGTCCTACCCGGCCCCCCTGGCTCACCAAGGGGGTAACGCTCCTTGTGGACATAGAGTCCTATGTGTTCATGTGTTCTGTAGTGGATATAGGATATAACCGCTGTCACCTGTCCTTTAGTGGGTACCCGACTCCGAGTCTTCCCCTTTGGTGTTGAATATCACATTGTCTCCCCAGACAAACTCCTTGTGAAAATCCATCAATTTATCGAGCGCAAGACTAGAGATGTGTGTCACGTTCTCCACTGTGCAATAGGGAAGGGTGCTGCTGAACGGGAAGCTACGCCGGTTTCCGTTCTTTTGGGTGTGCGTAAGCTAAGATATCAGTTCAGAAAGCTTCACAGCATCTGACAACTTGAATAGGAACATCCCCCGTAAGTATGTCCTAGTCTTGACTTCATCAAAGTGGCTCTCTTGAACAGGTCTAGATGAAGCACCTTTGCACCATTTACAATGAACACTGTTTACTATGACAATGACGTGCTTGGACCTGGTACGGAATAAGCAGCGGCTACCTCGACACGAGCTGTAGCAGGAGGTGATAAGTCCCCCACACACCGTGAATTTAAAACGCCTCTTCTTCAAAATGTTGCTCTTCCTTGTCTCTTCCTGGGTTGTCCTCTCACCAGCGATCATTGTCGCGAGAAGTAGTTAGAGTCAGCCTGCACGACAAAAGACCTTGAAATAAGAGGGTGAGGATGACAGACGAGCCGGACCACGTGAACGAACAACCTCCCGAACTACTCACACCGATGGGCATGATCTGGTTTTTACGTGGTGAGATGCAATCGGCTGTTTCTATTAGTAATCCTAACACACGCCGCAATGGATCACCCGAAGCCTCAGATGATAGAGCTCCCGACTCGCGAGCTGTATCAGAAAGGGGCTATTGCTCCACCATAGCCACAGATGCTATATTCCACATGTTCCCTGAGCCCGGGGAGCAACCCGTTCAGGACCTTGGCGAGATTAGCGAGAATGATCGATTTATACGAAAACAGTACCCGATGCTGTCCATGAACCTCAACGCTCATGACCACCCTGGAATAGTCGACATACAGTACAACAATGAGGGCACCAGATGTCCCTTGTGTGAATTAGACAGGAACACCTTGGACTCCATCAAAGTACTTAAGCCCCACAAAGTCAACATTTATCTTGCCCATAGCCCAAAGCCTCCGCAGCTTGCAGTCAACATCAACACCCTCATCCCCACGACTGACGCAAGCACTACATGGTAGGTATCTTGGATTCAGAACGGGCTGTTGAGTACATGCCTCCCGTGAACAAGGTGTGCGCAGCCTACAACAATGGCAGACCACACACACAAAAAAACAATACAAGGACCCTGCCTCTGGTTCCAACAACTGTCTGGACCCCCAGTACAACATTGGCTTGAGCGACAGGATCGTTTTTCCCTGGCTTATAGCTGCTCACGGGGCACTGGGTATATTCAAGGAGCCTTACAAAGAGCTGTACAGCACCACCTACGATAAAATCTACATAGCAAACCTGTACAAGCTCGAATCGTGCACCCCGGGAGAACCGGGCAAAAAGGCCACAATCTCCACAAAGCCTCCGCAGCTTGCAGTCAACATCAACACCCTCATCCCCACGACTGACCGCAAGCACTACATGGTAGGTATCTTGGATTCAGAACGGGCTGTTGAGTACATGCCTCCCGTGAACAAGGTGTGCGCAGCCTACAACAATGGCGAGACCACACACAGCTTGAACGTGGTCGCTGTGGATGACGGTTACACGGTCTACAAACCAGTGGTGGAAATTGCCCACGGGGTGAAAGTGAAACCAGTCGAAGCTTTCTATTTTGTCTCCAACTTTACTCCGGGTATAGACTACATCAACCTGAATGTAAGCTGTGTGAATTATGACGTGAGCGCTCTACGACCCTGTCTGATTGCAATATGTGGAGGCGACAGCAGTTGCAGGAAGGACTACGGGAGGCTTTGCAACTCTGCCCATGAGATAATCAGTGATGCTCGCAGGGCTGAAGAGTTGATGAGGGAAGGTCTTGAGGAATTGGGTGTACAGGAGAAGAAGGCTAAGATGTATGCTCTGCCAGACAATGCGCCTTTTCCCTGGCTGGACCAACCACACAGAGGCTACGCTAGGCACAAGAAGTTTCTGGGGGTATTGACAGGAGCGGCAAACCTGGGGCTCGCATGGCACATTTTTAACAGAGTGGACGTTTTGGAGAATCAAATGGACTCCCTTAAGAACTCCTACGTTACGGTCTCTAATAGGTTTGTCAAAGTGAGGAACAAGCTCGACGCCAATATAGCTCTAATCAATGGTAGAATTGATGAACAGGAGAAGAAGATACAGAAGAATAACAAGATCGTCAACGGTAACTTTGTCATCATGAGAGATGCCATGATGAGGAACACGGAGGCGGCCACCAACATCAAGTTCTCAGTCATGGCCAGTTACCAAATGTGGTACGCTCAGATGCAGAGTGTCACCCATAAGACGATGCAAGCCGCAATGCACACTAAATTCATGGCCAGAGGAGTGGAAATCTGTCTGAGGCAGATAGCGTCAAATGCTAAGGGAGCTGCCCCAGCGGCATGACAGTCATGCAGGAGCACCCCGGCTTGTCCGAGTTTCCCACTGTTGGCACGGCCCTGTACAAGGACAGAAAACTTTTCATAGTACACTCTATCCCCGGGACTGTCGTCAATACTGTAGTTAGAGGGATCATACCCATGCCCAAGATGAGCAGCGATGGAGGCCCGATTACAAAGTGTGGTTGATACATGGCAAGTACTACGAACCATCCGAGTGCTTCGGTAAATACTGTCACTGTCAGCCCTCTGTACACGTAGACAGCCATCGGTGAGATACCTGAGCAGCATTATGATCAGGTGAAATGCATACATACCCCCCCCCCCTTCTCTTTCATGTCTAATGGCTAGGATTATTCAAAGTCCAACCTGTCTAGACAACATCCACTCAGGCAGGATCCGTGGCTTCTTTGAAGCCAGCGCAGTCTGGGACTGAACTCCCTGGAAATGGGAGTGTTTGTATAGGCAGTTTGATCCATAGGGGCAAATTCCACGACCTTCATCAAAGCGTCTACATGGTGTACTCGCCATGACACTCTTGCGTTTCTGGATCAGCTTCTGCTTGTCTTCATCATTATCAATCCAGTACAGACTCCGGATGTAAAACTGTGAATAGGTTCGGCATACTGGACACAATTTAGCGTTCATAGATTTGACACGCCTCCATGTGCTGATGCACTTCAGACAAAAACAGTGTCTACAGCCGGTCAGAATTCCGAATTTGCGGTCGCTCACACTGACCTTGTCCAACTCCATATTGAAGCACACAAAGCACACCATGCTTCTACTGAGCACAATTGCATGTGAGATTGCATCTTGAGCCTGGTTGTACTTCGAGTGCTGTCCCTCCGTCTTCATGAACTCATTCAGATCACTGGATGTTGGGCTTAGCAGAGACTCATTAAACTCTCCCTGGTCCATTGCCAAGGGTCCTGTGGACGAAGATACCGTTGTTGCCATTTGTGGTGCTCAGCCTGACTCGTGCACACTGGTAATGGTAGTGATCTTATTGAAACAATTGTCTCTGATCACTGACCTTTTATACAACCATGTATCCAACCAAAGACAGCTGCAGTCAAACAAGTCAGCCACAGCCAGGGAAAACAGCTGCGGTCGGTCAAAACAACTACGGTCGGTCAAATACAGCTGCGGGCGGTCAAAACAGCTACTGTCGGTCAAAACAGCTGCGGTCGGTCAAAACAGCTGTGGTCGGTCAAAACAACTACGGTCGGTCAAAACTACTGCGGTCGGTCAAAACAACTACGGTCGGTCAAAACAACTCAGTCGGTCAAAACAACTACGGTCGGTCAAATACAGCTGCGGGCGGTCAAAACAGCTACGGTCGGTCAAAACAGCTGCGGTCGGTCAAAACAGCTGTGGTCGGTCAAAACAACTACGGTCGGTCAAAACAACTGCGGTCGGTCAAATACAGCTGCGGTCGGTCAAAACAACTACGGTTGGTCAAAACAACTCAGTCGGTCAAAACAATTACGGTCGGTCAAAACAACTGCAGCGAGTCACATAACTAGCCCTGGGCAGATAAAAAACAGCCGTGGAGGGACAAGTAGCCAAGGATGGAGAAATCCCACCCGTGGATGGACAAATTATCCGTTGATGGACAAAAACTGGCTGTGGGTGGACAAAACATCTGTAGATGGCCAAAAAAACCTTTGCAGTTGGACAAGTCGACTGTGGATGAATAAAAAACAACAGCCGGCGACCAGGAGGATCATCTGAACATCTTACATTAGTGAGTGGCCTTGTACATTCTTTGCTATTACATAAGGTCTACAGTGTGCTTTGAGACAACAAAAGGGCCACAGTTCCGTACACCCTTCATTGAAAGGCATCTATATCTTTCCATGTATTGCACACCTCCTCAATACTTTTCCTCACTCTCAATGTTTGACTCGTAACATCCTTTAAATTTAGCCTTTGTTTTAGGTTTATTATCCGCTTCCTTGAGATGTTTACGATGCAATAATCCTTTAAAGTGGTGCTCACTCGGGTCCCGATGTAACTCTTTGTTGCTGTTATTTTGTTGGAATAGGAGCTGACGATCTTCCTGCTTTGTGTAGTCCATCTCCCCATGGTGAGACTGCTGCTGTTGCTGTGTATACCCAGATACCCTAGAGGTTGCAGTAGCTGCTGAGGTTGTTGCTGGGGAAAATGGGGGAACCCACTTGGGAAGGTGCCCTCTGGGAAAGGTGGGGCCGAAGGGTAGTTGGTACACAATTTAGTCTCGAGCCAGCTCCCAGGTATATCCACTAAGGGTGCTGGGTTTTTCTTCGGACCCAACTGAGACAGGCGAATCAAGCGGTTAGACGTGAAACCCTGCTGGTTGTATGCTGCAGGCCAGGCCGAGCTTATGCAGTACCGAAACAACAGATATATGTAGTATCTGGAGAGTTTGCGAGCTTCAAATGATATCTGATCAGGGATAGGCGTCTCCCGACACACCGTGCTATTAGATTCCATTCGGTGGTGACAGACTATATCCGGTCTGGGTATGTACAATGTCAGTTCTCTGCCACATATCTCGCAACAGTTGTAATGTCATCTGGAGCGTGCCTCTGTCTTTGAGCGCTGTGTCCTGCAGCAACCCTGTAGCTGGCGCACCTGCCACTATCAGACATTCGTACAGTGATACCGAAGCATGTTCAGAGAATACGATCTCTTTACGAACCAAACTGTTCATCTCCTATTTATTGAGCCAACTGAGTCTCGGAGAACTATGCTATCCCGTGGCAAGCCTTTACGTTCAGATAAAATGGCTCAGTTGAAGACTCAATCCCGGTGCAATATGGTAAAGTTGCTAGAACTGGTAGAGCGTCACAATCTGTATCACGTTAAGACTTTGCATTATGCTTGGGGTAAACCTGGCTGATTTCACATTCGGACCAGGTGAGGACTCCGTTACAGTACTTAATAGGTGTGTCCACCAGCATAGCCTCACAAATGTTGGCGTGATGGATATTGATGAGGAACCTCGGATTAAAGGGAAAGATCGCCTGGTGGTACACATAAAACGGTGATCTTGTCCACAGACAAGAATTCAGCCGCTACGCACACATCACCTCTCAGATGGAAGAGGTCATGATTGGCATCTCCATGAAGCACACCAACATTCTGCGCACATTTGGAGGCTTTTGGTGTGACATCCCCGGCTACCAGTTGGAAGGTAGAGCTTTGATCATCATGGAACGAGCTCTATGCTCACTGCAGGAGTTCATGTCGCGTGTACAGGTCAAATCGTTTGTACCAGTCGTTGAACTGGACACCCTGCGGGGACTGGATTACTTGAGGTCCAGAACCATCCAACACAGGGACTTCACGTGCAGGAATGTCGTGGTTTGTCAACAGCCAGACAGAACACCCTTACCTGTTGCTTTCAAGATAAGCAACTTTGGCACAGCGTGCAACTTCTCTACCCCAGATCAGCCACGCGGCAACCGCACTAACATGGCTCCTGAAGTGCTGAGGTGTTTGAACTTAGCCACAGGGAGCGACATATTCAGCTGGTACTGTGTGATGTGGGAGTTAAGAAACGGCTCGCCCTTGATACAATACAAGACATCTGAGCAAGGATATTGTAAGAAGACATATGCTGAGAATCTATCGAAATTGGTCAGGGTTTACAGCCCAGATATCGATGAAACATTTGAGTTTGGCTATATGAAAGCTATCAACGCTGGCGTCCTTCACGCGAGACACAAAGACAGATGGCCTACTGCAAAGACAATACTGGAAAACTTCCATTGCATGGGCTGTAACATAGCCGACAGGGATTTTTTCTCCACGGGAGTGCTTTGTATTACGTTGTTCCCTCAAGAGAGGTGGTCGCCTTCCAAACTGCTCAAGCTTATGCGATATCAGTATTTGAGCCGGGATATCAGCGCCGCAAGGACGCCTTCTGAAGAGATGCCCTTGACAGTACAGGTGGGGGAGTATAAGCCAACCGATATCATAGTTGCCGACGACTGCGTCCCCAAAGGGCTCGCTAAACTAGTAACCGATAGATCGGCTGCAAGATCCCCCGTTACAGTGATTAAGCCTGACCCCAAAGTATACTATGGCATAGACTTTATGAGGTTGGCACCTGATCTTATCCAGCCTTACGAGTGGTACTCGAAGAAGGTCAAAGAGCTTGAGGGTGTATACCAGAACAAGCTTAAGAAGCGCAAGTCCGGTGATAAGGATTGTCAGGCCCCTTATTCAGTAGCGGTGAGGCTTAAGCGTCTCATATATGACATGACCAAATACGGACAGATACCGTGTGACCCAAGCTTTCTTGTAGGCTCGATCAAGGCGTACAGTGGAGTATCTTTCGAATTTCAGGAGGACTCGGACTTTGTATTCAAGTTCATAATCAACGCTCTGGCGGACGAATGTGAGCCTGCTAATAAGATTGGAACTCTGTGGGACATTGTGAAGGAGGTACGTATGCGTTGCCTCGGTTGCAACACAGTATGCTCAACACACAATAGGTTCAACACAATCCCTGTGTTGTTTGAAGATAATCTCCCTGATGAGCTGCAGGAATACATCAAACAGTACTCCAATAATGAGCACGCAATTTGTGACTACCATTGCACAGAATGTCACATGAGAACCCAGGTCGAAATGATGAGCAAGGTTTTGTCATTACCCCCTGTTGTCTGTGTGAGGATCGGGCGGGTTAAAAATGTTGGCAAAGATACTGCTCACATATAGTCATGGTAGAGAAGCGCTTTGCTTACCCCCAAACTCTTGATGAAATTAGGGATGTCCGATAATATCGGCCCACCGATATTATCGGCCGATATTGAGTTAAAAATGTAATATCGGGAATTATCGGTATCGGGTTTTTACAACCGATGTTAGTTCTGTAGGCGTCAGCATTTCCGAGTGTACCTGAATGCAACACGGGCCGTAGGCTTCAGCATTTCCGAGTGTACCTGAATGCAACACGGGCCGTTTACAGGCGCGTGCTTGATGACGTATAACAACAACAACACGCTAGACTCGTAGGTTGCTAACCGTGGCTAACAAGCTTCAGCTCTCCCGGTGCATGAGATGTCCGTGGTTTGGAAGTATTTCCAAGTGTCATCTACTAACAGTAAATGTGCGCTTTGCAATGACTGCAAGGCGTTAGTTATGAGAGGAGGAAACAAGGCGTCTTCCTTTAATACATCACATTTGATCACCCACCTCCAGAAGAAGCATGCGGAGTTAAACGCTACATCTGTGCAGCAAAGTGATGAAAAGAAGCAACAGCCGACACCGAGAAACAAACTTTTTCTATCGTTCAAGATGCCGGATTCACCAAACGTGTGGAGTTCCTGGAGCCCCGTTATGTCTGTATAACGCCCAGTCACAAGTATTTCTCAGACCAGTGCTTACCTGAACTGTACAGCGTTGTTTACTGTCACGTCGAGAAGGTAATTTCTGGTGCTGTATCCGTTAGATCCAATACAGGTTAGCATGTTGAGCTTAACTGCTAATTTATTGATTGTAATATTTGTCAAGTTACGGCTCAGGCGTTACTCAGTCTGGAAAAAGAGGACTATGTTTGTTTACCACTCTGGACTGAAGCTATGCATCTTCCTTGTTGTGATGTTGTCTGTAGTGTTTGAGGCAAAATATTCTCTCTAAAAACACAAACAATTAAATGAATGGCACTTTTTTCAATAACTTATTTTGTACGGACTGTGTTTACATTTGAAAAGCCATGTTGCATTTATGTATGCATCCGGTGGGGCATCACAATAGAATTAGGCATAATGTGTTAATTCCATAATAGGTGATATGTGATGAATTTTGGTGTAAAAGGCTGCATATATCGGTATCGGGTGATATCGGTATCGGAAATTAAGGGTTGGACAATATCGGAATATCGGATATCGGCAGAAAAGCCTATATCGAGCATCCCTAGATGAAATACATCATGAATGAAACCCAAGTGACTGGCAGTGCCCTATACCAGCTGTATGCTGTTATAGCCCACAGTGGTACTCCCTACTATGGACTTTACACGGCTTATGTGCGGGACAATGACAGTTGGTATCTTGCAGACGACACTCAAGTGAGGCTGTGCTCCTGAGATGAAGTAACGGAAACCTACGAAGTCAGATCTAATGTGTATGACAGAGGAAGCCTACATGCTAATGTACCGTATGAAAAACAGCTTCCATTGAACATCTTGTGACAAGACAGCTCTGTGCAACTGTGATACTACTGTTGGTGTACCCTCATGTTTTTCCATGTTTTCTGTCTAGGTTAATACATTTGTGATACATTAACACTGGTGAGTCTCAGCCTCATTATTATTATTATTATTATTATTATTATTATTATTATTATTATCATAATGCATAAGAATAATGGGAACATAAATGCAACCATGATAGAAAGAGACAGATGCAATGAAGACGTATTGATTATTTTTTTATTATTATTGCGCAGAGTTAATGGCATTTTATTATCTCATATAAGCATGATGTTTACATGAATGCAGCTATGGCAGAAATAGTGAGATATATGCCATAAAATGAGGGCTTGCACAATGCCATACAGCTGTGATATACTTTGGATAGGTATTTTGTTAGGAAGTGATAGAGATTTCTAGGTTTAGTTTGATACCTAACATAACAGACTATTAAGAATAACCTTCGGTTCCTCTGTTTTAACGGCTGGATTCGAGTACGTAGACGACAGTACTAAAGAGGAGGAGCAAGGGTCTTCTAACTGAGACACACAAACACGATTAGCCAGCAACTCTAAATATTCTATCATGCAATCATTGCGGGGCCCAGGTACAGGCTTCTTTTTTGTCATGCTATGGGAAGATATGTAGGTGCAACCGGCACCCAAAGATGATTGTTCATTTCTGGATTAACATGAACTTTCAGTTTTATTATGAGAAGGCCTCAGCCTGCTCAGGCCAAAGGGACGACTAGGCCAAAAGCCTGGCTGCCTTTGTCTCTGAGGGCATGTCTGAAACAAAGGCCTGCCCTGAAACCTTTCCCCACAACAGGTCACACCCAGGTGTGATTCTCCAAGGAACCCCAAACTGTTCATTGGCTGACTTGACCTATGGCGATGACATCACCAGGGCCTATATAAAGTGTAGCACACAACCTGCACTTCCTCTTTCTCCTCACTTCCTCCCGATCTTTCTTCCCGATCTCACACTCAACTCGACGCGCTCCTGCGGATCCAGGAGACCAGCTTCCCGCTGTCCCCTCGGCCCTGAACTTGGCTTATGGCGCAGGATCACCAACGAAAGTTTAACCAACCGGTTATCCAACTCAACTGAGCAGAACAAAGAGCGATCCTCTTTTGCCTAAGCGCACAACTAAGACGAGCTTCCAGCTTCTTTTCTTCAACCAGCCGGCCACCTACACCTACAGGTAAGGGATTGCATAATGTGTATTATGTTTGTTACTTACATATAAACATAAAGGGAGGTTATGTGTGACACTGTATATGCTTTGTGTCATAGGGACTATGTCAGAAGAACAAGTGGCCTCTGCCAGTGTACACTGAGCATATTCAAGACAGCCTTTTATCCTACTTCCGTTATGGTGTCAGGGTAATGTGCAGAGGTACGACGGGGAAGTTGACATACGTGTGACAGGTAATATTTGTCCTTGTCATATATCGTACATGATGGTAATATCAGCCATATATTTCAGTGAATACACCTAATGTGAATCTTACCCTATGTCAGTTTAGATTCCGGGTGCTCCAAGAAAAGTTCCAAACAAGCCGCTGCTGTAAAAGCGCTACATCTGGCCAAACTGTGCACTAGCAGAGGACCCGAAGACCACAAGACCAGAGGGCCAGAGGACCAGAGATGTCTGAGATAATATCTGCATTTCCTAATAACGCTACTTTGTACCACTCGTTCACAACTCTTACTGACAAAGAGTTGTGCGAATTGAGCATGGCTACAGTTATAAATATGGGTGTTATTTCATTTATTTACGCCTTGTGTTACATCTATGTGATATGTGAAAGAAAGATAAGATACAGCAGACTGCCTTTGATCAAAGTGGGATATCCTTTGACCACTCTATGATTGTATGATGCCCCTGTCATATCAATCCTTGTATCTGTCAATAAACATCCACAGACTATGTCATTGATTGACATCTTTATTCTCTCTCATAGGTGAAGCATATAATGACACCTTACAAACACGAGGAATAAAGTGTATTACATAAATTTGATGTTCATGTTGACACCAAGATTGTCTTCAGGTTTCAGAAGGGCTGCCACGATCATGGTTGTCCTCAACGGGGCTCACGGACAGGATGTCACATGGACTTGTCGTTCTTTTTAAGTCCTGTTTGTGATGTAGAGTTAGATGAGACAAACATTACACCACAGTTGTTTCCTTACTGTTGTTGTCATCTCACATGTCACGTCTGTTATAGTTACAAGCTTTCCAAAACTGCCGATCACTGAAGCGCCTTTAGCGTCAATGACATATTCGTCATGCTAGTTGCTCACATTACACTTTGAGTCATTAAGGACGCACGTTGTGGGAACTTAGACAGGCTCGTATGTAGTCGAAGATAGTTATGTACATGGTTTGTAAATATGGGACGAAGACCTGTTGTGGATCCTATGATTAATCAGTACCATGCCAAAAACAATCATCAATGGAGCGGCTATCAAGGTAATTGTGAGCCAACTGCCTTGTTGGTAACCCACCAACTGTAGTAGTCATCTTTTTCGACCATTATTAAGAGATGATACGTCGCCCTCAGTAGGCGTGATGTACTGACTGGCCTTTTTAGCTTACTTGTATCCAAGGCTCACAGTAAAGACCAAGGTTCCTTTTCTTAAAATAAATAACTGGTTTACAATTAACAGTTGTTTTTCTCCAGTATCACCACAGCACAGAACGTTTCACTTTACAGCCACCTTAACAATAGACACTAGACACAGAAAATTCTTTCATAAAGATTTTATTTTATTGTAAAATAACAACAGGTTACACAGCTTGACATTACAGCTACAGCTAACCAATCAGTGTGATTAGTTCCAGCAGCAGGTCCATTCTTTCAATTTGACTTAAGATCAGACTCATCGAAAACACTGTGTGCATAGAGTACTTTAAGACAATAGAATCTGCCAATCCCCAAATGTTGGCCTCCTCAGTCACTCCGTATGGAATATTACCGTAACCCTGGATAATCTCCCATGAGAGCAACAGCTTCACTCGTTTCACATCAGTTTCGTTGAGGTTCCAGAGTGTCTTTCGTAAGGATGATCGGATGTTGGATTTCCGGCACATATCATACTTCAAAAGCTCCTCAAGATTGTGCTCCTCGAGATCAGACATTTCAAACTCAGGGCAGTGTCCTTTGAGTATGTCGACCAAGACTTTACATGCACCCTTCCCGGACAAGTAGCTCCACATCATGTCCATCAGACTCTCCGGGTGTTTGTCATATGTGTCTGAGCTATGCTTCCTTAGCATACAAGCAATGAGTTTTCTTAGTTCGCTATCCAGTGACAGAGATTTGTGGTCTTTCAGAGCCGCGACCAACTTGTTGAAGTTGTCCATATTTCTCATTAGGTAGCTGGCAATCTTGAACTTCTTGGTCGGTTCCATTTCGAGTTTCTACTCTCTGGTCTCTGTCTGATCAGTGGAGATGTGGAAGTGTGCATATCATATGTGATTATATATATGTGTTGGTCACTGAACATATCAGCCCTGGTCAGAAACAACAGTCACGGTCGAACATACCAGTCATGGTCGGAAAAGACAGTCACGGTCGGAAACAACAGTCACGGTCGAACATAGCAGCCATGGTCGGAAACAACAGTCACGGTCAAACATAGCAGCCTTGGTCGGAAAAAACAGTCACGGTCGAACATAACAGTCATGATTGGAAACAACAGTTATGGTCGGAAACAAAAGTCATGGTCGAACATAACAGTCATGTTCGAAAACAACAGTCATGGTCGGAAACAACAGTCACGGTCTGAAGCAACAGTCACGGGCGAACATGACAGTCATGGTCGGAAGCTACAGTCACGGTCGGAAAAAACATCTCTGGTCGGAAACAACAGTCACGGTCGAACATAGATGGGCATGGTCAAAGCCAATTTGCCAAAGACTGTTATCTACAGTCAATGTATTGCATTAAGAAGCCGTTGAGAAAATTCTAGGAGGAGCTTATGAAATATATAAGACATAGTTTCATAAACCAACCGTGCAAACCCCAGGAGACACCACGCTTCCAGATTGTGAGGATGATACATACGCATTGCCATGGACTTCTTAGGCAAACAAGACTGGGAATATATTAATTTAAGATAATATACCAAGGACTTCATTAGCCAACAAGACTGACTGACAAGAAACTATGGCACATGTATACTATTCAAGAAACAACAAGGGACACAAGATATATGACCAGGCAATGGACTTAAGTGCGCAAGACCATAGAGAACTGAGAGAATCTATACCCTCTCCTTTGCGCAATATTCAACAGAGAAGGTCCCATGAAAGATGCTCCAATAACACACAGTACAAAACAGAGGATTGTATGTACCCAAGACAACCCCAGCCTTATGTTCGAACTTCAAGATGTTACAATATTGCATTACAACAGAAGAAAGTCAAATGACTACAACAGAAGGCCAAACGATTACAATGCTCCATCTGCTGCAAAGACAAAGCCAAACCTGGCTAAGCGTCGTATACCTGAAGAATGGAGAACCTATCAAAAAACAGTGCAACACTGTTTATACATACAGACACAGACAGCTTGGCAGTGTTGGCAGATCCCAGACCACCAGACCTCAGGCTACTAGTCCCTGGACCAAGAGACCCCAGACCAACAGACCTCAGACTAACAGACCCCAGACCAACAGACCTCAGACTACCAATCCCAAAACCAACAAACCCCAGACCAACAGACCCCAGACCAACAGACCTCAGACCAACAGACCTCAAACCACCATCTGTGGCAGTCGAGACAGCAGATGTGAGACAAACAGTATAAGAAGCCATGATTCCACAACAGCATCTCATCACAGAAAAAGAAATTGAATGAAGACCAGAAAACAACCAGACAACAGTGGATATGTGGAGGATAGCAGACAGCAGATGCCGAGGATAGCAGACAGCAGATGTGAGACAAACACTATAAGAAGCCATGATTCCAAGACAGCACCTCATCACAGAAAAAGAAATTGGATGAAGACCAGAAAAACAACCAGACAACAGTTGATTAGTGGAGGATAGCAGATCTGCTTTTCCAGAATCTGTCAGCAATGGAGATGATGACCCCGAAGTAGGTTCTGTGTCACATGGAGATGATAGCGGCAGTTTAAGCTACAGTTCAACCCCTCCCCCTTTTTCCCATGGGATAGTGTTAACCCCTCCCCCTTTTTCCCATGGGATAGTGTTAACCCCTCCCCCTTTCCCCCATGCATATGACTCTTTGTCTAGACATTATGTGACTGAAAACCTATTCCTTGTCAGATTTATAATTAAGAGGAGAGTGCACTCAACATGTTTGTCGATCGCACTGCATCTTTTATTAGTGAAACGGGGGTAACCATTTTGCGAGAGTCAGTCAAAGATGGTCCTAAAAAAAGTATGGTGTTTCTACGCAGGACCCAAATGCCCCCTCCACTCACCCTGCGTCTGCACAAGGAATTGTCTTTAGAACCCTATGGGCAATGTGGTAGCTGGGGATATATGTTTAGGTACCAGTCTGGGGAACTGTGTTTCTATCAATCCAAGGAGTATCAGTGAGGTGGTTGAAGAGGAACAGATTCATGGTCAATCGTTTTCAGCTATTTGGCTGTCAAAAACCTCGAGTTCCGACCGTTGGTTCTTCTGCGTCAGTTACCGGTTAGAGAATAAAGAGTCAAAAAAAGATGGAGTCTGTGGGCAAGAAGATAAATGGTATTTTGTCTTGGATCTGTTCAATTCGGAATGCGGTGTTTTCCGGACTGTGTTGGATTTACAAGTCGAAGCTTGGAGTGAAAAGTTGGGTCAGATCAGCGATACAATCACTTGGCTCTTTCACAGCTGTCGTATCTGGAATAATGCCCTGATGAAAAAAAAAGACCCCTCTAACCCCGCCCCTCTACTCCCACCCACCACACACATGTCAGAGACAAACCACACCTTCACTCCTCCTACACAAGGATAAAAAACCACATTGCCACCAAAGTGGAAAAATAAACACTCCGAGAAGAAGAGGAAGAAACATGTCAGAGAAGATACAGGCCCAGGCATATCCTAACAACCATCCTGTCGGATCCCACAAGAGATGAAAAACCGTGTTTAGAAAGCGAAGTTATGACGGCTGAGGAGAATGACGACCTTCCACCAACTCCACCCCCCCGAGGTTTTCTGAACATCCTCCTGCTTCACCTCCAGCATACAGTGCTCCACCCCATGGTACTCTGGAGACATCCCCTGAAGAGGCTCCGGATGTAGAACAAGGCGACCAGACCATCCTGGTTGAGGCAGATCAAGTGAGGATCGGAAATACGGTGGAGAGTCTTTTACACAAGCTAAAATCAGCAAGGTACATCTGCGATGCAGTCGATAAGATGATGGATGATGCGGACGGAGACTACATTTCCACAGTACAACAACTTCACAAACTGTGTGAACTGTGGATGGAAGGTTAAACGGCATAAGACTTCTGTAGAAAAATACTGACTAAGATCATTAACTTCATCGTCATCTCTCAGTTGATAGAGCTTTTGAGAATGTCTATTGAGAACAGAGTTTCAAGGTATAAAAACAACACTTTTATCCAAACTGCAGACGTTGAGAGACTGGAGAACTTGATGGAAAAAGTTCGGACCTGTATACCCTGTACATCTTGGGAGGTGTCTGTGAATCAGGTTGCGTCCGGGGTTGAATCTACATTGTCAGAGAGTTTCAAATTTTTTTTTGAAAGAACTAACGAGTGACACCGTTAGACCGTGCCACATAAACGTTTTTTACTCCATGTTTATAGATGTTACCAGCAAACTTTTGCAAAACAACCATTCTGTCAACGTTACGGAGGAACTCAAAAAACTACACATTGATATGCAACGTACTCTAGATTATTCTCTGTTAACACAAACTCTATTCATGATCATAATGTTTTAGTAGTAATAAGTAGTTTTTCCTTTTTAATTTTTTTGACAACACTATGTTTTGCTAGTTAGATGAAGTTTTTCTTGTCAACAATATATTTTATTAGTTAGATGAAGTTTTCTCGTCAACACTATGTTTTGCTAGTTAGATAAAGTTTTTCTTGTCAACAATATATTTTGTTAGTTAGATAAAGTTTTTCTTGTAAACAATATGTTTTTCTATTGCTCATTTAGGTTTTTCACACTGTTGTATATGTGTTGAAATTCTAATAAAAAGTACGTATCATTTTTCACACTATTGTATTTGTGTTGACTTCTAATTTAAAAAAAAAGAAAAAAAAACTCAAATACCTGACGCCTAGCCTTTTTCTCTCATTCCGGTGTCAACATGTCTGAGGTACGCTTCATGAAAAACATTTATTAAAACCCAGCACACCCGGGTAGCTTTGGCGGTGTAGAACACCTACGTAAGGGAGTGCATGATGAAATGGGCAAGAAGGTTGAACGTGAAAAGGTCAAAGACTTTTTATCTGGAGAAGATGCATACAGTCTACACAAACCTGTCAGAATACATTTTACTAGAAACAGAGTTTTTGTACCACGTCCTTTAAACCAATTTCAAGCCGACCTATGCGATATGCATGCCTTAGCAGAGTATAATGACGGGTATAATTATTTATTAACTGTCATAGATGTGTTTTCCAAAAAGGCCGATGTCCAAAAAGAGAAAAAATGGAACAGAGGTGGCTGAGGCCTTCGAGTCTATCTTTGAGGAGAGTCAGACACCCTTAAAACTACAAACCAACGCTGGAAAATAATTTTTCAACAAGCGTTTTGAGGCTCTGATGAAAAAACACGACATCGTACATTTTTCCACAGCCAGCGTTCTCAAAGCCTCTGTGATTGAACGATTAAATCGCACTTTAAAAGGCAGAATGTGGAGATATTTCACAGCTAACAACACCATGCGATACCTCGATGTCTTACAAGACCTGATGAAAAGCTCTAATCAGGGTTATCACAGTAGTATAAAAATGGCGCCTATGGATGTAACCGGAGAGAATGTCTACCAAGTGTTTGAAAACCTGTACGGCAAATCTCTAGCCACACAGAGGACCGGATTAAAGAAAAATTTTAAGGAGGGAGACCTCATCAGGATATCAAAGTTGAGAGGTGTGTTTGATAAAAAGTATGAACAGAGTTTTACAAACAAAGTGTTTACAGTTTCTGAATGCATACCTCGCAAACCTCCTGTGTGCAAGCTGAAAGATTATGATGGAGAACCCATCCAAGGTTCATTTTATGAGGCAGAGTTGCAAAAAGTAAAACAGGATAAACACAAAGGCTACCACATCGAGGAGATTCTGAAACAACGTACCGTCAGGGGTGAAAAACAAGTTTTTGTATGTTGGAAAAACTGTCCTGAGAAATTCAACAGTTGGATCAAGGCCTCTGAAATGATAAATGTATAAAAATCGCTATGCGCTTGCCTAGAGTATCATTCCATCATGTACGAGGCAAAAGATAAGGGGTTTTACATTACCCTACCCTAGTAGGTTCTAGTTTCCGCTTGGATTTAGTGCAACATATCGATTTAGTAGGACAGTGGGAGGTTGCCTTGAAGGAGATTTCATACCCCTGCAGTTGGTACACTATACATGAGGATGACGCCTATTTTTACTGGAGACAAGCGGCTAAAGAGAGTGTGGGCGGCAGTAGCTCAGTCCATAGGTGACTTGGCTGGGAACCGGAGGGTCGCTGGTTCAAGTCCCTGTGTGGACTATGGAGCGTGGACTGGTGGCTGGAGAGGTGCCAGTTCATCTCCTGGGCACTGCCGAGGTGCTGTTGAGCAAGGCACCGAACCCCCAACTGCTCGGGGCGCTGGTCACTGGCAGCCCCCTCGCTCTAACATCTCTCCCTAATTGCATGTATAGGCCCTGTTTGTGCATGTGTGTATTTCGGGCCTGTGTGTGTATGTATGTATAATAATAAGAGTGAAAAAAAATTCAATTTCCCCGTGCGGGATAAATAAAGTAATTCTTCTTCTTCTTCTGATACATCGTCAAAGGTTTACAGAGGGATTTTACGGCGGCATAAAAGACTTTAACCCTCCTGTTCTCCTCGGGGTCAATTTGACCCCGTTCATAGTTTGAATTCTCTAAACACACGGTTGACGTCGTTTCTTTTTTCTTTATATATTTTCTAATTTCATGAGGACAACTAGAGAACCATAAACTGACATGATGATATTTTGCCATTGTCCTGCACACGTACTTGTCGCAGCCTTGTTCTTTTGGGTTAATTTGATCATTGATAATTTCTATTTCACAAAAAATACACAAAATGTTTGAAATGGTTTGTTTTTCCTGAGGTCAAATTGACCCTGAACGTAACACGTGCTACTCTCCTTGATAATGGACGTTACTTTCATTCCAAATATTATAAATAACACAAAATAATACTTACAAATAATAAACTTACTTTAAAACATAAACATCCCTTGATCCAATTTTAGATCAATTCATATTTTTCCGTATATTTCAGTCACGTTATTCTGGAGGTATTCTGGAGGTACGTATAAGGTGCTTAATTTAAAATGCTATTTAGGTCGTCAACAAACACACACAGAATATCTGACAATAACACTTGAGTAACATCTTTGATTAGGATTTTCTGGATGTTTAAGTTGCTGGGGTCAAATTGACCCCGAGGATAAACGCTGTTGGTCACATTTGAGGGCAACAGGAGGGTTAAGCTAATGATGGATAGTTTTTATAGAGAAATTAAGTCTGATATTTATCTAGTTTATAATATCATTCAGAAAAGATTTGATTTCCAGGCCGGAGGTCAGACACATGTACTCTACGAGGGACCCTCCGCTTACATGATGGGTCTAAAGTCTGGAGAATGGTTCAAGTTTGATCAAAAGTTGGCTCCCTACCCCGCTGATATAAAGGCTGGGTTTTATCATCTGTACTGTTACAGCGACGTAGTACAACCACAAATAGTCGGCGACGCTTACGCCCCACTCTTGAGAACAATCAATGCTAAGGGCGCGTTCGGTGAAGTCCTCACACAGCATTTCAACCCGGCTTATTCAGAATCAGAATCAGAAAACCTTTAATGTCCCGCAGACGAGGAAATTCTTTTGTCACAGCAGCAACAGAATATTACAAAATTAGATAAAAAATGGCAAAAATAAGCAATAAAGTTAAATTTAAAAAGGGAAGAAATGGAAATAGACATATATACATATTCACATGATATAGTGCAGTTTTTCTTGTTTTGTTTCTTTGTAATAATGTAGTATGGAGTGAATAAATATGATTAAATATGTCCAAATAGTGCAAAAAAAAACAGAAGTGCCCATAGTACAGGCGTATTGCACAGTGCAGGGTACAGGGTACAGGATGAGGTAAATAGTCTGTTGGGAGCAGTGCTGATTGTAAAGTCTGACAGCAGCAGGAAGGAAGGACCTGCGATACCTCTCCTTCGCACACTTAGGGTAAATCAGTCTGTTGCTGAAGGAGCTGCCCAGTGCTGTGAGAGTGTCCTGCAGGGGGTGGGACTCCTGCACCAGCAGTCCACAGGGCATCCCAGGATGGAGCCGGCCTTCTTGATAAGTTTATCAAGTCTCCTCCTGTCTGCTGCTGATATGCTGCTGCTCCAGCAGACTACTCCATAGAAAATGGCTGATGCCACCACACAGTCATTATTTACCTGTAGCCAAGTAACACATTGAAAACATTAAGATTTAGATAAAAAGGGATCAGAACAAACCGGTAGATTTTACCTACGCAAAGGTCAAAATGGTACGAGTAGACTTGCAAGAGGATCCTCACAGATTTGTACATTATTATGAGAGTCAGGTGGGAGGAAATTTACCAGGATTTTATGGAGCTCCCGTCATGTACGGTTGTGGTATAGGCTCGTTTTATATCCCCCATGGTGAAGAAAGGTTTTGCCATAGCTAAACCTCATCTCAAATCAGCCGCTAGCAACATTGCTTCGGATGTGTTTAGTTGTGCGGGAAAATTTGTCAGCGGCGAGCAGAAACAAGAGGGTTCGGGGGGCATTATGGTCTTAGACAAAGGAGACGACCTCCAAGAGAGCGCCTCGCAACAACCTCTAAAAAACGCTCTGCTGGTAAAAAGAAGAAATCAGTAGCGAGAAGCAGACAGGTCAAGAGGAAGTCCCCTCAGAGCTCTGACATATTTTAATTCTGATTCTAAAAACTAAAAAAAAATCATGGCTCTGTTACACCAGAAATCTCCAGAGTGCACCCTCTCTGAGTTGGATTTATTTACAGCACCTATGACGCAGCTTTCCATTGAAAATACAATATACACCGAAATTTCCCTTGTGTCGGCCATCACAGACAGTGGTCCTATAGAGTTTTTTTTATCCCCGGGGACGGGGAAAAGTATCTGGATCTGAACGATATTTTGCTGCATATCCGTGTGAAAATCACCAACGCGGACGGTACAGCCTTGGCTGCTGATGCGCCCACGGGTCTTATCAACTACCCACTGAATACAATTTTCGACTAATGCGACGGTATTTTGGGGGATAGATTGATCTCCCAATCGAGCGCCACACACCCCTACCGTGTCATGATTGAGTCCCTACTCAACTTTTTAGGAGATTCGCTCGCCAGTCAGTTCTCAGCCGGTCTTTTTTACAAGGATACCCCCGGGGCCATGGACTCTAGAGTGGTTGCCAATGGTCCCAATAGAGGGTTAAACACGAGAGCCAGATTCACAGCAGGTTCACGTGAACTACACCTGTCTGGTCCTCTCCATGGGGATGTATTTTTTTGCGAGAGACATTTGCTGAACTCTGTTGACCTGAGAATTAAACTAACCCGGGCCAGCAACGCTTTCTGTCTAATGGGAGCCTGTGACTCCAAATACTGGGGGCATCCCTATTTGCCAAAAAGGTGTCTGTGTCCCCAGCAGAGCGATTGGGTCACGCAGCAGCCTTAATGAAAGGTAACGCGCTCTACCCCATCTCACGCGTCAATGTGAAGACATACTATATCCCTACAAACTCTAGTATATGCAGTCAGGAGATTCTTTTTCTGGGGGCTATGCCTATATATATAGTTTTGGTTTTGTTACACCACGAAGCTTTCACCGGGAGAAGAGACCTGTCACCCTTCAATTTTATTCACAACAATGTAGAATATCTAGCTCTCTGTCAGGATGGTAAACAGATTCCCGCTAAGGCTTTTCAACCTCAGTTTAACAACGGGCAATCCGTTAGAGAGTTTTACAACATGTTCCTGGCTACGGGGAGACATCTCAAGGATTTACCCCCCAGTATCGACCGAGAGGATTTTAACAACGGATACTCTCTGTTTGTGTTTAATCTCAATCCTGTTGATGACAATGAAGCCAGCGGAACACGTACTCCAGAGAGACCCTACTACACCTCGGACTCCATCCTCCATCCTCTACACGCCTTCGCCGTAGACTCGCTACCGAAGGAATTACTGCGGAGTAACTCAACCAGCCATGACAAGTTCACACACAAGAACAATAAGGTAACCAGAAGGGGCAAGAGAAAGAGCGGAATAAGGGCCAGGCTCAAACGGGAGACTTGTAAACAACGGCCGCTTCCATCTATCGTCCTAGCTAATGTTAGATCCCTCCGGAACAAAACGGACGAGCTACAAGCTAACGTTAACCACATGCATGAGTACAGGACTGCCTCGGTTCTTGCTTTCACTGAGACGTGGTTAAATAAGAACGACGATGACCATGCCCTGCACGTTGATGGCTTCGGCCCCCCTCTAAGACTCGATCGAGACAGTGAGCTCACCGGTAAACAACATGGCGGCGGCGTGTGTCTGTATGTAAACAAACACACGCTGGTGCTCAACGATCGTCGTGAGGGAGAAACTGTGCACCCCGGACATTGAGCTTCTGGCTGTCTCCCTTCGTCCTTTCTACCTACCCAGAGAGTTTCCTCAGCTCTTTGTCATCCTGGTTTACATCCACCCCAGAGCCAACGCAGTCACAGCCACTGAACACATCACAGACTCCTTAAACAAACTGGACCACATTTCACCGGACTCTCCCAAATTCATCTTGGGTGATTTCAACCACTGCTCCCTGGACAAATCATTAAAAGGTTATCAACAGTATATCACATGCCACACACGCCAGGAGAAGACACTGGACAAGTGCTATGGTTCAATACCCGACGCATACAGATCTGTCGCCCTCCCCCCTCTGGGCTCTGCTGATCACCATGCCATCCTGCTTGCTCCGGCTTACATCTCTGTCATGAGAAGGGTGAAGAAAGTTGTCAAGAACATCAAGCAGTGGACCAACGAAAGCATCATCACACTCCAAGGATGCTTTGAATCCACTGACTGGGACAACCTCCTGGCCCCCTCTGATGACATTAATGAACATGTGGACACTGTGTCATCGTACATTTCCTTCTGTGTGGACAACATCATCCCCTCCAAAACGGTCACTATCTACCCCAACAACAAACCCTGGATCACCAAAGAGCTCAAGGAGATCCTCAACAAGAAGAAAAGGGTCTTCTTCACCGGCTCTGAAATGGAGAAAAAGGAGGTCAACAGAGAGGTCAAGCATGCCATAAAAACTGCCAAGCTGGAGTACAAGAACAAAGTGGAGGAGTGCTTCGCGCAGGGTAACCTCCGCTCAGCCTGGCAGGGACTTAAGAACATGGCTGCTGTGAACACTGCTGCCAGCAACACAAAAACCATCCAGGTTTCAGGCAGCAGCTCTTCATCTCTCCCCAATGACCTTAACTCTTTCTACACAAGGTTCGAGCAGGACAACACCACCCAGCTGGAAGAAGTGATGTCCAAGCTCAAGCCCAGTGACTCAGCAGCCTTCACCTTCAGTGAAGAGGACGTGGTGAAAGCCCTCAGGAAGACAAGGGAGAACAGCTCACCTGGCCCAGACAACATCAGCGGCCGCGTCCTGAAGCACTGTGCTGAGCAGCTAGGGGGCGTGTTTCAGACCCTGTTCCAAAGATCCATGGACAGCAGCATAGTCCCCCAGCAATGGAAACACTCTACAGTTATCCCCATCCCCAAGAAAAGCACCGTTAAATGTCTGAATGACCTCCGGCCGGTGGCCCTCACCTCTCTTGTGATGAAGGCCATGGAGAGGATCATGAAACAACGCATCATCAGGGAAACCCACTCCCAGATGGACCCGCTCCAATTCGCCTATCGAGCTGGCAGGGGCGTAGATGATGCAAAAACATTCATAATAGACACTGTTCACAAACACCTGGAGCGCCCCAACACCGCAGCCAGACTCCTGTTTGCAGACTTCTCCTCTGCATTTAACACCATGCAGCCCCACATCCTGGCTGACAAACTCTCAGCCCTCTTTCATCTGGACCAACTGCTAATCCTGTGGATACTGGACTTCCTGACCAACCGTTCACAGAAAGTCCTGGTCAACAGCACCTTCTCCGACCTCCAACACACCTCAACCGGCTCCCCTCAGGGCTGTGTGCTCTCACCTCTGCTCTTCATCCTCTACACCGATGACTGCAGAACCACACAGCCTAACTGTCATCTGGTGAAGTACGCTGACGACACCGTCCTCCTGTCTCTGCTGTCAGGCCCATCTCTGCACCACGGACCAGCTCTTCAGGAGTTTGTGGGGTGGTGTGACAGCTCCTGCCTGGAACTGAATGTCAACAAAACCAAAGACATGGTGGTGACCTTCTCCAACAAGCAGAGGGAACTGGCTGCATCAGCAAACACCGTGATCCACGGGAAGCCTGTTGAAGCAGTTGAGGAGTACAGGTACCTGGGCACCATCTTCGACAGCCTGCTGAAATTCTCCTCCAACACAGAGGAGATTCTCAGGAAATGTCAGCAGCGGAAATACCTCCTTAGGAAGCTCAATTCCTTTGGAGTCAGCAAGAACATCCTCCTGACCTTTTACTACTCCTTCATCGAGAGCATCATCACGTTCTCCATCACATGCTGGTTCTACTCCACCAGCCTCCAGAACAGAAACCGCCTTCAGAGCGTCGCCACGGTCTGTTCTAAGATCATTGGACTTCCAGTTAGAACTCTGTCGACCATCCACGAGCAGCAGACACTCAGGTTAGCTGGTCAGATCATGCAGGACCCCTCTCACGCTCTCTTCTCAGCGTTTGAGTGGCTCCCCTCAGGATGCCGTCTTCGCTGTCCCTGCTGCAGGACACAGAGGAGAAGAGCAACCTTCATCCCCAGGGCTGTCCAGCTCCTCAACTCCTGACCCCTCTGACCATCCCCCTCCCCACTCCTGACACCCTCCCCTGGACACTTCACCCCCCCCCCCCCCCCACTCCAGACACCCTCCCTGGACACCGCACCCCCCTCTCCCCCCCGGACACCCCTCCCTTCACCCCTCCTCCTCCCCTCTCCAGACATCCTCCCTGGACACCATCACCATCACCCCCCCTCCCCACCCCTGACACCTTCCCTGGACACCTTCACCCCCTGGACAACCCCCCCCCCCCCCTGGACACTCACCGGACACGTGAACTGGCTATCTACCTCCACTCCTGTCCTCAAAGCTGTGAACTACTGGTTGATTCACAATTCCACTTATTCTGTTCACTCGGTTTATAATGTTACTGGACTGTTGCACTACGCCACTTATTTACTCTGTTTATAATGTTACTCCGGTCTGTTGCACTACGCCACTTATTTACTCTGTTTATAATGTTACTCCGGTCTGTTGCACTACTCCACTTATTTATTCTGTTATTATGTTCACACCGGACTTATTCTGTTACTCTGTTCTTACTGGTCCACTTGATTCTGTTAGTTATGTTAATTTATGCACTGCTCCACTTTATTGTGTCTATCAGGTCTTATATTGTATCCATGACAGCACTATGGTCACTTTATTTTTCAGTATTCATCTGTTACACAGAGCTAGCATATACTTAGACTGCTGTTTTCCTGCCATGCACCACCATCACTTTATTATTCACATTATTTAGCTTATAGTTATATATTATATTTATACTCTATTACTGCACTATAGTTCTGTTACGTCTGCTCATTACACACATGTATCATGTCTGACCTCATCTGAATCCGATCACTGTCCACTTATATCTTCTCTGCACTACAGTCTGTTTATACCTGTTTCAACAGTCTACTGCATGTTTACATTGTTTACATCATAAACACCCGTTCACATGTCTGCTTACATCTGATACACACATGTCTTTCTACATCTCACGCCGACGATTTTCTCTGTATCTAACCTGTACTAACACACTAACATCCTGACACTTATTCTACCTGTACTAACACACTAACATCTTGACACTAACTCTTCTTTTACACTTTATTCTTGTGTTAGGTTAAAATGTTTTTGTATAATTGCACTGTCGTTATTTGCTGCTCTGTGTGCCCTGAATTGCCCCCCGGGGACAAATAAAGTTTTTTGAATTGAATTGAATTGAATTGATTATCTCCCATCTCCAGCGATAATTTAAGACTAGAGATGAGATTCAGGACACCCTTACCACAAACCACTACCCTTATCGTCTATGCCTGTTTTGATTCAATTCTGGAGATTGACGCTAAAAGACAGGTGCTTGTGGATTATTACTAAGGAGAAAAAATTCAACAATTTGAAGAAAACAAAATGGATAATCTGGAGATTGAGAGTAGTTTGAATCGTTTACCTGGAGATGTATTTTGCGGTGTGTGGGCCTGTGACCTATTAGCCTCGTTGAATCCATCCTTTAGGACACCAGCCTACTTTATAGTCAACACACACCCGGCTCACATGCCTGGGGAACACTGGTTAGCTTTAATCCTCGAAAAGGGAGGCGAAGCCACCTTTTTTGACTCTTATGGATTTCCTCCCGACTTTGATCACTACCCCTCAAGCATTCTACAGTTTTTGGAAAACCGTTCTAAAAACATCAAATACCACAACTATCAACTGCAACACCCCCTGTCAACTGTCTGTGGACAACACTGCATCTATTATCTCTATCATCGGGCCTGCGGATTATCTTACAATTAAGTACTGTCGTTGTACAACAACGATGTGATACAAAATGACCTTATGGTCTACGACTTTGTGAGAAAACACCGTCTCAAAAATAAAATCAACGTTGTGACAAAACAGAGGAACTGCTCTCTACAGAGGTTTAAAGATTGTTGCGGATAAACGTCATCTCATATGAAACTTTTATAGTTATAGTAGTTAACCGAAACTTAATTGCAATTCATTGCTGATTGAAAAGACTGTACGCAAAAATATGTTCAATAAAACACTTTTACATTTTACATTTATTTACGGTGAAATACCGATCCAACTCAGTGACAGAGTAATTTGTCTCTTGTTCTTTCCACGTCTTGCGCGAGCTGTGTCTTTTCCAGATATGACATTTTGGTTATCGGCTGTATCCGGCAAATTGGGTGATAGAATCATTTGTTTCTTCATCTTTCCACGTCTGGTGCAAAGTATTTCTTTTCCAAACATGACATTTTGGTCTTTGTCTGTAAACGTCTTAAGGGTGCGATACTGGTCATGAGCTTGTGGGTTTTTCACAGCGGTAGATGGAATGTTCAAATCAGCCAGGGTATTCAAAAATTCCAACCTTTATCACTCTCGGATATTTTTTTCAAGATGTATTTGGTGTTGTTGTGATCTCGCTGCGGGGAAGCTTTTCAAAACTTCGGGGAGCACATGGTCTGCATCATCCGATGTCTTAGATGACACCTGAGCGCTTTGTTGATTTGAGTGTTCGGACTCCCTCCCTTCGGATTCCCTCTGAAGAGTTAGGGTTACAAGCTGCTGCTCTCTCTGACCCTGCTTCATAAAAGTTAAATATCTTTGCAGTAAAGCGTTGTACTTTGTATTTTTCCATAGGGAGTCAACCCTGGCTCATCTAGTACGGCTCTCATTTTGACATCCAAATCATCCTCTGCGGTTCCTCTGATGGTGGTTGGCGGTTGAGTCATTCGGTTTAGCTGATGGGTTGGGACGAGAAACATTTTCTGTGCCTTCCTCAAAGACATCTTCTCACATATTATCTTCTAATGAGTCCCCCAATAAGATCACCGATCATAGATGCGACAGCTGTTAGCAGGGGCAAAAGAAATCTGCCCGACTGCTTCTTTAAAACCTGATGTTTGCGTTTTAAAGTTGTTTTCTTGTCCGCCAACAGTCTGATAATTTTTTTCTGCCTCTTCAGTTTTTTGAATTGAGAAGGTGATAAAGGGATATTTCCCTTCAAAAGGTTTAAAGCAATCTCACACAATGCTTAGATAAAGTCTTGAGAGCTGTGAATAAGAATATCTTTACGTTTATTGGCTGAGGCGTGGTATAATGCCGAAAGTAAAGAAGCGTTTCTTTTTAAACGTACCGACATGGTGACAATGATCTAGGTCATTTATTTTGGTACATAGACGGTCGGCCTCTGGTGAGGAAGTACACCGCTCCTCAGTCTGTATCGGTCTGGACAGACGGGTGTAAGGTCTACTTTTAAATATCCGTGAGGGTCTCTGGTGACGTCTTCAAAGCTAAAAAAAAAATGCCTTCTGAGACGGAAAGATTTGACGGGCTAATATATTTATTTGTAGTTTGTCTCGAGGATTTTTAAACAACACCAAATAATTGCTGTTCAAACTAATGGTGCGACTGTGTTTACCCTGATGAAACACATTTTGAGTCAACATCATGACGCTCATGTTTTTGTGATGTCGATACTGAGTAAAGATTTTAATTACATCAGGATGGTCAGAGGCTTGGAAAATAACATCATCCAAAATGAACAAATGTTTTTGATCAGGAGGAAATAGGATTTCATCGTCAAAAGAATCTGGCAATCGTTCAACAAATTGAATCTTTTTATTCAACCTTTCCAACTCGCTGTACATGGGTCGAAAGGAAGTATAAATCAATACAATATTTTCAGGTACAATATCCATGACATGTTCACAGTTTTACAGTACATTTTTAAAAAAATAGGTTTTCCCACAACCACTAGGTCCTACAATCAAACATGAAAAAGGAAATATAAACCTAGACTCAAAATCTACTCCCTCCATTTCGTTCTAGTGTGACAATTTTAAACAAAATGAAACAACACAAGATTAAACTCAATATCCAAAAGGTAAAGTTGTACCGTAAGCAAAGAGACGTCTTTTGTCATACACCACCACCAACTTTTTCAAATTATGTGTTTTTCAAGACAAAGTTCTTTTTATCGCGACAAATGTTGTGCTGTGGGATCTCAATCAGACTCTCATCATAACCACACAGGTAACCCTCCACCAGATCTCTGACAATGTCAAGGTTTACCAACTCACAGCATTCCTGAGTCTGAGTGATGCCTTTGACGCGCATTGCTACTTTTTTTTTGTTTATTGTCTGGTATGCATAGCTCTTTGGACCCGTGGCTGCAAATTCTTGAATGCTATCCCCATCCAGTTCATCTGTCAAGTCCCCTAGATAATTACCCATCTCTAAAGGCGTCTCACCCTTCTTTACCACATAGATTAATCGGTGTCGATGTAAAGGACCCTCTCTTTCAACTTTTCTAAATAACTGTACAGTTTTAGACAGGCATGTGCTGTGGTGAATGCTGCGACAAATATATTGCTCTGTTTACCCGGGGGTTGAATGCATTGGTCTGTGTATCTCCACCTAATTAAGGATCTCTCGTTGTCTAGAATGTTAAAGTATTCGACCTTGTGTGTGCACGAAAAAAGGTAGGAGAATAACTCTTCAGATTCTGAGATGATGTTGGTACGAAGTAGGTTGTCTCTCTGCGCAAACTTCCCCCAAAGACTGTTGAGACACAATTTAGCCACTTGTCTTTTGACAGGATTCGCTTCAATTTTATCCGCGTCTAACAGAATACCCTGATTGGTATGATAGTCCCTGATGTATTTTTCTCGGGTTTCCTGATCCGTCGCATCAGGCGGGTACCCCGATGCTTCCTGTTTAATGTAGTCAACAAACACTGAGTCGCTACTTTTGTCAAAGTGCCACACTTCTGTGATTTTTGCCACTCTGTACCCTAGATCTAGGGCCTTGTTAAACTCAAGCGTGACACAAACCCCTGTCAACGCTCTGGCTTCATCGTTGTGTCTACAGAGACCCTCTTGGTTGTTGGTTTCAGCACAGGTACGACACAGGGGGAAGATTAATTTACCGGTTGAGCATTTGTACGGTAAAACAGGGAAAAAGAGACCGCGTGGTGGGTATACGGTGGCTCTGATTAACCCAAAGTAGTTATGAGGATCCTCAAAATCTTTGTGAATGATGGTAAGATGCCCTAGGGGAAACTTTTGCGTACTCAAAACGTACGGATATTAGGAGCATACATCTACATATTTCATGTTTCATCAGATCCAGCCGTATGTCTCAGCTTTAAAGCGCTGGTTCTGCCTCCATACAACGCTTGTCGTGGTTTGAGAGGTTCTGGGAAGCTGAAATGCTGGAGAAAGTTTACTACATTGCTTGCTTTTTTCATTTCATTCCACATGTGTTCTCTCACCACAACAACGCGGAGGTTGTGTTCAGACTGTACCTTCTGCACTCTCTGCTCACTTTTTGCATGCAGCTCCCCAAAGGTCAAACCCCTTAAAGGACAAGTCTTTGTAGTATTAAAACAATCAGGGCAACCGTGATAAAAACACCCGTGAAACTCCCACGCATGTTTTACACCATCAATCTCTGCGTAACGGTCTACAAAATAGCAACCAATCTGTTTTTCCCCCATGTTGAGAGCATGCTGAATAAAGATTTTTTCCTTGTGCATAACCCACTCTAACCATCTGATGGATTCGTTTGAGGATCTTTTACACCGCTGGGTGTAGTTGTCAGGGCATGGTATGGCGAGGGTTTTAGGTTGCAAGTAATTGGTGAGAAACACCTTCATGCAAGCTGAGGCTATGGTAATAGTGCTGAAAGGGTCCACAGCTGTCTCACTGAGATACTGTTCCCTGAATTTAACACATCCTGTGGTGAGTATTTCAACGTCGTTCTAACAATAATGAAAAGCTTCCTTCCTAAAGTCAAAGACATCCTGACTGGCTTTACTGTACCAACTGTAAAACTCCTCCTGCTCGTGCGGTGCCATGCGGTCTACACCGTAATCAGACGGTGGAGGGTAGGGTCCTACATACGTCAGGTGCTTTTCAGAGCTGAATCTGTGCGGAAAATGCCCCTTGGACTGATCGCTAAAACCCAAAGCCTTGGGCATGGCGTTAAGACGCATGGGTAGGAAAGAAAGGGAATCTATGAACTTGAGTTGATAATCGGGTTCCTCAAAACTGAGGATTTTATAACCTGTCATCAGAATGTTTTGTGGCGATGCTTTCTCTTTCAGTATACCTTTTAAAACTAGGTAGCTGTCAAACCCACGAGCGTTATGTGCAATAAAAACATTTCTCCGGTACCGATTCCTCCTGAAATACAGGAGAAAGCGTTTCACACAGTCCAGGCGTAAAACACCTTCTCTTCACCTTTCAATGTTGTAGCATAGATTGCATAGTTTTGCATTTTTTTTACTTGATCACAGAAACCAAAAGCCATAGGACTTGGCTTAGCCTCTTTGTGACGAGCAAAACAGGAGAGTGAACGACACGTCCTGTGACAATCTGAACATTTTATTGGCTTGAGCTCTTGTGTAGAGCAGATGGGATCAATGCAGACTTGACAGTACCCCTTACAGCTGTGCACATAGGGGTTACTTAAACCCTTGTAACAAAAGTTACAAACAAACTTTGTGCCCATAAAGGCTTTGAGGTTTTTAATCCCGTAATAATGATTTTTTTCATTAGGAATAAACACAGAGGTTTGGAACGATCGGGGAAGTCTGTTGCAAAATTTGAGAGGGGTTCATTATGCGATTGAAGAATTAATAATCAATGAGTGAAGTATCATAATCATGTGTTAGCGTGTGTATTAGTAATGATTAATGAGAGTGTAATAATCAATGAGTGAAGTATCATAATTATGTGTTAGCGTGGGTATTAGTAATGATTAATGAGAGTGTGATAATAAGACACAATAAGTATAATCATTTAAGAGTGTGATAGTGTGATTATTAGGTATAATCATTTAAGAGTGTGATAGTGTGATTATTAGTCCAGGCTCAAGTGTTTCTGCTTTCTGCAAAAACACACAAACCTTTGGCAGCCAGTCAAGGTCATAAGACAATGAAATAGCCAGCTTGCACAAACGCACCTGGCAACTAGTTGAGATTAGAGAATTGCCATTCGCAAACAACAACCATATAAGGAGGCAGGAACAACCATATAAGGAGGCAGGCTACAGGGAGAGAGTATGTGCTTCTTTCACAGATAAAGAAGAAGAGTAATGCGGAAACAGAGGTTACCCCAACGCGCGGGGAGGAAGATGGAGCCTGGAGGAAGATGGAGGCTGGAACAGTGGCAACTTTTGAAATACACATATGCATGCACAAGCAGACACATAAACCACGCCTTTGTAACAAGCATAAATGCTGGAGTAGTTAGAATAGATATCAGAATTTCTTGCCTCTGATCACGGGTACTGTGTTGCACACAGTTACTCTAGATAGAGAATAGAACATTTCTCCAGACGTCTGTATCATCCGATGTCCATCTACTAATAAATGCCTGCTGGCGCACTAAACTGCCAACGACTCTGCTGACTCCAGAAAGCCTCCTGTAGAATTTGAATTATGCAATATATACTCTGTGAGGTCCTTCTGATTTAGTAGATGAAGTATTGTGTGTAAAATTCCTACAGAGAAACTTGGTGACCCCGACGTGATTCTAACAAGGAGGAGTGGGTAAAAGGAGCTGCAGAGGTTGGACCGGTGACAAAGCGAAGTCACTGGGAACCTCCTGGGACCGACTGAACTTCTCCACAAGGGCCCATCACTGACAAAAGGTAAGCAGTCACCTATTCGTCTTAAGAAGTAAAGACTGTGATTTGGCCTATAATCTTAATTAGTGGAGAAAGTCAGTATGTTTCAGTATGTGGCGTAAAACACCTTCTCTTCACCTTTCAATGTTGTAGCATAGATTGCATAGTTTTGCATTTTTTTTACTTGATCACAGAAACCAAAAGCCATAGGACTTGGCTTAGCCTCTTTGTGACGAGCAAAACAGGAGAGTGAACGACACGTCCTGTGACAATCTGAACATTTTATTGGCTTGAGCTCTTGTGTAGAGCAGATGGGATCAATGCAGACTTGACAGTACCCCTTACAGCTGTGCACATAGGGGTTACTTAAACCCTTGTAACAAAAGTTACAAACAAACTTTGTGCCCATAAAGGCTTTGAGGTTTTTAATCCCGTAATAATGATTTTTTTCATTAGGAATAAACACAGAGGTTTGGAACGATCGGGGAAGTCTGTTGCAAAATTTGAGAGGGGTTCATTATGCGATTGAAGAATTAATAATCAATGAGTGAAGTATCATAATCATGTGTTAGCGTGTGTATTAGTAATGATTAATGAGAGTGTAATAATCAATGAGTGAAGTATCATAGTTATGTGTTAGCGTGGGTATTAGTAATGATTAATGAGAGTGTGATAATAAGACACAATAAGTATAATCATTTAAGAGTGTGATAGTGTGATTATTAGGTATAATCATTTAAGAGTGTGATAGTGTGATTATTAGTCCAGGCTCAAGTGTTTCTGCTTTCTGCAAAAGCACACAAACCTTTGGCAGCCAGTCAAGGTCATAAGACAATGAAATAGCCAGCTTGCACAAACGCACCTGGCAACTAGTTGAGATTAGAGAATTGCCATTCGCAAACAACAACCATATAAGGAGGCAGGAACAACCATATAAGGAGGCAGGCTACAGGGAGAGAGTATGTGCTTCTTTCACAGATAAAGAAGAAGAGTAATGCGGAAACAGAGGTTACCCCAACGCGCGGGGAGGAAGATGGAGCCTGGAGGAAGATGGAGGCTGGAACAGTGGCAACTTTTGAAATACACATATGCATGCACAAGCAGACACATAAACCACGCCTTTGTAACAAGCATAAATGCTGGAGTAGTTAGAATAGATATCAGAATTTCTTGCCTCTGATCACGGGTACTGTGTTGCACACAGTTACTCTAGATAGAGAATAGAACATTTCTCCAGACGTCTGTATCATCCGATGTCCATCTACTAATAAATGCCTGCTGGCGCACTAAACTGCCAACGACTCTGCTGACTCCAGAAAGCCTCCTGTAGAATTTGAATTATGCAATATATACTCTGTGAGGTCCTTCTGATTTAGTAGATGAAGTATTGTGTGTAAAATTCCTACAGAGAAACTTGGTGACCCCGACGTGATTCTAACAAGGAGGAGTGGGTAAAAGGAGCTGCAGAGGTTGGACCGGTGACAAAGCGAAGTCACTGGGAACCTCCTGGGACCGACTGAACTTCTCCACAAGGGCCCATCACTGACAAAAGGTAAGCAGTCACCTATTCGTCTTAAGAAGTAAAGACTGTGATTTGGCCTATAATCTTAATTAGTGGAGAAAGTCAGTATGTTTCAGTATGTGGCATAAAACACCTTCTCTTCACCTTTCAATGTTGTAGCATAGATTGCATAGTTTTGCATTTTTTTTACTTGATCACAGAAACCAAAAGCCATAGGACTTGGCTTAGCCTCTTTGTGACGAGCAAAACAGGAGAGTGAACGACACGTCCTGTGACAATCTGAACATTTTATTGGCTTGAGCTCTTGTGTAGAGCAGATGGGATCAATGCAGACTTGACAGTACCCCTTACAGCTGTGCACATAGGGGTTACTTAAACCCTTGTAACAAAAGTTACAAACAAACTTTGTGCCCATAAAGGCTTTGAGGTTTTTAATCCCGTAATAATGATTTTTTTCATTAGGAATAAACACAGAGGTTTGGAACGATCGGGGAAGTCTGTTGCAAAATTTGAGAGGGGTTCATTATGCGATTGAAGAATTAATAATCAATGAGTGAAGTATCATAATCATGTGTTAGCGTGTGTATTAGTAATGATTAATGAGAGTGTAATAATCAATGAGTGAAGTATCATAATTATGTGTTAGCGTGGGTATTAGTAATGATTAATGAGAGTGTGATAATAAGACACAATAAGTATAATCATTTAAGAGTGTGATAGTGTGATTATTAGGTATAATCATTTAAGAGTGTGATAGTGTGATTATTAGTCCAGGCTCAAGTGTTTCTGCTTTCTGCAAAAGCACACAAACCTTTGGCAGCCAGTCAAGGTCATAAGACAATGAAATAGCCAGCTTGCACAAACGCACCTGGCAACTAGTTGAGATTAGAGAATTGCCATTCGCAAACAACAACCATATAAGGAGGCAGGAACAACCATATAAGGAGGCAGGCTACAGGGAGAGAGTATGTGCTTCTTTCACAGATAAAGAAGAAGAGTAATGCGGAAACAGAGGTTACCCCAACGCGCGGGGAGGAAGATGGAGCCTGGAGGAAGATGGAGGCTGGAACAGTGGCAACTTTTGAAATACACATATGCATGCACAAGCAGACACATAAACCACGCCTTTGTAACAAGCATAAATGCTGGAGTAGTTAGAATAGATATCAGAATTTCTTGCCTCTGATCACGGGTACTGTGTTGCACACAGTTACTCTAGATAGAGAATAGAACATTTCTCCAGACGTCTGTATCATCCGATGTCCATCTACTAATAAATGCCTGCTGGCGCACTAAACTGCCAACGACTCTGCTGACTCCAGAAAGCCTCCTGTAGAATTTGAATTATGCAATATATACTCTGTGAGGTCCTTCTGATTTAGTAGATGAAGTATTGTGTGTAAAATTCCTACAGAGAAACTTGGTGACCCCGACGTGATTCTAACAAGGAGGAGTGGGTAAAAGGAGCTGCAGAGGTTGGACCGGTGACAAAGCGAAGTCACTGGGAACCTCCTGGGACCGACTGAACTTCTCCACAAGGGCCCATCACTGACAAAAGGTAAGCAGTCACCTATTCGTCTTAAGAAGTAAAGACTGTGATTTGGCCTATAATCTTAATTAGTGGAGAAAGTCAGTATGTTTCAGTATGTGGTTAATTCGATCCAAATTTAGCCGGTGGACTGACGATTTGAAAGAAAGGCCTGGTAAACTGATTTTGAATCAGTATAAGAGTAAAAGGTAAAGGAGTGTTGGGATCTTAAATTCTGACAGGTCCTAGGCGCATAAACGGTGCTCAGTAAGATGTTCAGGGAACGCAGAAAGGCCGGAGGCTGTAGAGAATATACATTAGGCATTTAAGACTAATAGCGCCACAGGGGGACAGCCCCTAGGTGAGCCTAGAAAGCCACCGAGTTGTAGCTCTGGGAGCTAAGGTTCTGGGAACCAAAGTATAAGAAATACTTAAAAGTTTGGTTTGTTGTCTGTGGGATTGTTGTGTGAGAGGTTTCGAGGATAATAGAGAACACAAACAGATAAAAATATGAGTAGGTTTCTGTGATGGTGGATACACCCTGTCTGGAGCCGCTGATAGTGAAACACTGTCAGTAGAAGCTTGTTGCAGACATCACGGAAAAGCCTGACGATTAAACTCACCTTTGGTCTTCTCTTATCTGGTGGTACATAAAAAACGGGGCTGTGACACATCGGCTTTTGGTCATTAAAACTGGTGATTTATTGTCTCACTCCGCTCTATCACGGTAGAGTAGAAGCTTGAGTGAGGGGAGATTCACTGGGGACTAGATCCATTGACCGGATAACAACCGTGTGTGAATAAAGAACAAATGAATACCTGTGAATAGTACTTTAACAGCTGAAATAACTATGGCAGGCCCAGGATTAGGTTGGGATGAATACTGGCAGCGAGTAGTAGGACAGGCCATTTCCGGAAGGCCTACTCATAGTCAGGATAAAAAGAAACATGAGACTAGATTGACAGATTTGAAGGAATATTTAAAGACGTGTAAAGGTTGGGGTGAGGGCGACCCAGAGAATATGGTAAAAAATACTTCAGTTAGAGGAGGTCAAGGCACGTGAAGAAGTAGTGGGAAATAGAAATAATGGTCCGAGTAGGTTGTGGCATAAGAGAAAAAAGGAGGAGAAGGAACAAGAAAATAGGGAGGAGCGAAGAGCAGATTTGCATATGGCCGGAATGCTAGCTGAACTAGTACAGAGACAGCTGAGAAATAGGGCAGAGAAGAAAAAGGCAGACGCAGGGCCTCCACCCTATCCAGGCCCAGCCCCGCCACCGTCAGCCCCACCCTCAAGCAGCATTTATCCAGATTTGTCTTTACAGTTACCTATGATTGAGGCAGAAGGAAGTATGAGGGTAAGAATGAGAAGAAACGCAGATTATGAGGATACAAAAAAGAGGGAAGAAAGAGAGGATGACTATAGTATAATAACAGGTGAATCTGAGAGGGTGAGACTTCAGAGAGAAGAGGAGAGACAGTGGGAGGAGGAGAAGCGGAAGGAGAAGGAGAGACAGCGTCAGAGAGGAGCACGATATGAGGAAGAGAGGGTGCATGAGAAGGCACAACAGAAAGGAGGGGCTTTCGGAGATAAATTAGAGGAAGAGACAGTGGGAGCAACAGGGGGAGTAACAAGGCCGCCCTTCAATGAGAAAGCACCTACTAACAGACACAGACACCAAGCAGACAGACCCAAACATGAGATTGACTCAGACCATTCAGATCATGACTCTGACTATGACCATAGGAGTCAGGAAAGTGATAGACACGGGAAAAAGAAAGGGGGATTTAAAGATAAACACATTAGTTTGAAAATAAGCGTGGCTAGTTCAGATTCAGAGGATGAAGGAGAAGATGAAGAAATGTGGTCAGATTGTGCGAGCCAAGGATCCGCCGCCTCATCAAAACAGGATGCCTCAGTGAGAGAGAGAGGAAAAGGCGGGGCAGGAAGGCCCAAAGATAGTGTAGTGGAAGCGGAAGATTATATGAATTAGTTAGAGGAAATGGTAAGAAGAAACAAACATGAATTAGAGGAAGGACTGAAGAAATTAGCTCAACAGGGAATAGAAAAACCAGTATCATGTAGAACAAGCATCCGGCAGGATGCCGCTGGTGCTCTCGAAAGGGTCAGGACCACCAATATATAAACCATTTAGTTTAGCAGCAAGGAACACATGAATGCACAACTACCACCGCTCAGTGACGAAGCTGGAATATGGTTACAGAAATTAGCTGGTCTAACCGTAGGCACAGAGCTTACCATAGGTGATGTGAGAGGATTGATTGGACAGAAATACGCATTAGGGACAACAGACCAATTAGATAAAGATGCAGGGACAATATACGTTCCTAACGAAGACCCTTACAGCCACCACGCTACAGCATACGGAGGGGCCCTGAGATTCCCACAGCAGGGTAGTCATCACACCGTAGCATTTATGAGAAAAGAGGGAGAGGGACCAGCAGATTATGTGGAGAGATGTAGAAAAGACTGGCAGGAGAGATCAGGAATGAATCCAGGGTCAGATCCATTACAGGGATCAATGTTTAAAGCCGCCGTTATGAAAGGAACAGATAAGGAAGTGCAGGCAAAGATGGAGGATGACCCCAGGGCAGACACAGAGCCACTACACATATGGATGAGGACACTCCAACAACACATGGGTAGAGCAGATGAGAGAAAAGAGGCAAGCAAGACAGAGGTAGAGAATTTGAAAATACAACTGACTAAATTACAGTTAGCAAAAGCTAGAGAGGAAGGCGCAAGTCACAAACAAACAGCCAAAGCGAAGACACAAGCACAGATGAGCCAACAACAGGCGGAGCCAGCGCCAAGGGGAATCCCCATCCCTGTTACCCCAGTTGTGGGCCAATTCTATGCAGGACCCCCTCCCCAGGGACCATGGAACCCGCCAGGACCATGGGGCCCACCACAATCACATTATAGAGGAGGAAGAGGACAAGGCTTTAATCCTCGAGGAGGTTATGGAAGGGGCAGGGGCAGATCACCGGGGGCTAGGGACAATGGGTGTTTCGTGCGTGGAGGTCAAGGACATTGGGCACGAGACTGTCCACAAAACCAGAGAGGGCCACCAAGAGGGGGACCACCACCACAGCAGCAACAACAGCATGTGCCACCGCAACCACAATTGGCCCCAGGTAACCAGTTGCCCCAAGGCACCTGGTATCCAGACCAATACTAGGGGTGCCCAGGGTCAAGGGCAAGGGGAAAGGCTGACCCCTTGCTACGGGGAGAAGTGAACGAACGAAAAGTGGACTTTTTAGTCGATACAGGAGCAACACATTCGACTCTGATACAACCTTGGTTCGGTCAACAGCTCTCCAAATATTCCATAGACCTTGTGGGATTTGGAGGACAGCCAATGCCACTCCCTTTCACAGAACCCCTCCCCACTAAAATAGCTGGTTACCAGTTTCATCAAAGCTATGTATATTCGCCACAATGCCCAATCTCACTGCTAGGAAGAGATGTCCCAGTTAGATTGAAAGCATCTATCCTATGTGGCCCACAGGGGGGTAACGGGGTAAAAATAGACTGTTCAGAGACAATTACTTCAAGATGTAACAATGGACAATGGATCCTAGGGGAAGATCCTGATCAGCAGCAACAGTCGGCCAATGTTTACTGGGCTCAATTGAAAGAGGACCCAGACCCGCCAATTACCAATGTTTTGAAACTGTATCAACAATGGAAACCGTGGATTTACTCAGTTCACCCATATGAACCGGTCCCTGACGTTCCCCACTGTACTCTTCTCTATGACCGCACCCAAACTGAAGAAGTGTATTAGGAAATATTTAGGGAAGTGGAGGGTTCCCCTTGGACACTGACTTCGAACTGTATATATGTATCAAAGAAAGGAGTAGTAGCACAAGTCCTGCTCACTGCAGAACAGGCAGAGTGGTACAACATGGGTGACACTGCAGCACCCCATATTAGCTTAGCATTAGGAGCAGGAAGTCAAGCTAAAGATTTAGGGCCCATGGTAAAAACCGCCTCTCAGTTACAGGACTGTGAACAAACCACAATCCCTGCAGTCACATACTCTAAAGAAGTACAGGTGTAAAAGATCACTCATCACACCACCTCGCAGTCAGAATTAGAGTAAAAGGTAATCACACGAACACATGGCAGGGAAAGTACAGATCATGAACAGACAGAAACCATGTTAGGAAGAATACCTAGCACAGTGTGGGCACAGGGAAAGATTGAACTGCCAGAGCCACCCAGATTTAAGGTAAAACCAGGTCCGCCAGTGTGGGTACCCCAGTACCCCACAAATGTAAAAGCAAAGGAAACCATAACTAAAACCATAGAAGAACTAAAACAGAATGGAGTGTTGGAAACCTCCGACAGCAACTGGAACACTCCTATTCTACCAGTCCCAAAACCAGATGGCACTTTTAGAATGGCACATGACCTTCGATTAGTCAACAGAAGAATAGAAACCCCTCCTATTCCGGTCTAAAACCCACACACAGCACTAGCAGAACTCACTAGGGCAATGTCCCATTTCTCGGTAATAGATTTGGCTAATGCGTTCTTTTCCATTCCCCTGAAACAAGAGTTAAGAAAATACTTTGCATTCACATGGGAGGGACAGAGATATCAATACACATGTTACCCACAAAGAATGAATCTCTCACCCGGAGTGTTCAACAAAGTATTAAATCAGCATTTAAAGAAGGAGGTAGCACTCCCAGAGAACACTGTTTGTCTACAATATGTAGATGATCTGTTGATAGCATCAGACAGTGCAGACCGTTGCCTACAAGCAACAGAATCAGTGTTAAAAGCACTAGCTAAAACAGGCTACAAAGCCTCAAGGAAAAAGCTCCAGTGTTGCAGAACACAGGTGCAGTTCCTAGGGAGATGGATAACCGGAGAAGGAACCAGTCTCTCAGGGGCACACAGAGAGACGATTTTAAGACATCCAAAACCAGTAGACGTGAAAGGAATGTTATGCTTTCTAGGACTGAGAGGATATAGCAAACATTTCATCCCAGACTATAACAACAAAGCAGGCCCATTGAGAAGAATGGTCTTAGAGGCAGGGATGAGAAATCAGAAGGGGATTTTGAACTGGAATATAGAGGCAGAAGAGGCGTTCATACAACTCAAACAAGAGACGCCGTTGGCGTCATCTCTACAGACTCCAGACTACAAAGAACCATTTTATCTAGACACATGAAAGACAGGACAATGAATGCAGTACTATACCAGAAAACACCCTTGGGGAGAGCAGTACTGAGATATGTAAGCACACCATTAGATCACATGGAGTTAAGACAACCTCTGTGTGTGAGACATGCAGCAGGACTAGCCAGAGTCCTAGAGAAAGTAGAACACCTAGTGGCAGGGCATCCACTCAAAATTTTGACCAGGCATAGTGTAATAGCGTTAATCTCATCATCCGTTTTTGCTCTATCAGGCTCTCGACTGAGAAAAGTAGAGGATGGCTTAAATGTGCCAAACATAACGTACACACACGAAGGTAATGCAGCGAGCTGTTTAGCAGTTCCAGATGACAAAAACCCACAGGACTGCATTCCACTGACAGCGCAAACCATTAATGTGAGACCCGACTTGCATGCAAAACCACTGGACCGACCAGACACGGACTTGTATGTAGACGGCTGCTTTTTCAGAAAATATAATGGAGGACTAAGCGCAGCATGGGCAGTGGTTATCAAAGATCAGGGAAAGTTTAAGACACTAAGTACAGGAGAAGTGACAGAAAAACCGTCAGCTCAGCTAGCGGAAGTGATGGCAGTGACAGCTGCTTGTAACCATGGTGAGGGAAAGAGAGTAAACATATATACAGACTCAGCGTATGCCAGTGCAGCAGTGCATTGTCAGCTAAAAGAGTGGGAGAGAGCAGGGTTTGTGACAGCTTCAGGTCTATTAAGCATGAGGAGGAGATGAGGAAACTGAAAGAAGCTCTTATGAAACCAGCGGAACTAGCGGTAGAAAAGTGTAAAGGTCACAGCACAGAGAAATCAGACACAGCAGCAGGAAATGCAGCAGCAGGAAATGCAGCAGCAGGAAATGCAGCAGCAGGAAATGCAGCAGCAGGAAATGCAGCAGCAGGAAATGCAGCAGCAGGAAATGCAGCAGCAGGAAATGCAGCGGCCAAGAAAGCAGCAGGGTATAGAGTACCGTTGCTAATGATGCAGGCAGAATTAACAGAGCCATTACCTCCAAGATGGACAGTCGATCAGCTAGTAGCTCTGCAGCAAGAGGGCTCCCCAGAGGAAAGATCCATGTGGATAGGGAGAGGAGCAGTTAAGGATGCAAAAGGACCGTTTCGATGTCCACAAACAGGGAAACCAGTGTTACCATCCTCACTAGCGCCCTCTCTTTTAGACGAAGCACATAGACCAACACATGAGGGAACCAGACAAATGCAGAATACTATGGAAGGATGGTGGCATCCGTTCATGACAGCTATGATAAAAAACTAAGTGAAATCATGCCCCGTTTGTAACACCTATAATGTAGCGCCAACATTCTCACCTCAGCCAGGGGCTCGTCCAAAATTGACAGGGCCAGGAGAGGAGATATGCATTGACTATACAGACATGATTGATACATGCAGAGGTTTTAGATACCTGTTAGTCATCTATGATAGATTTTCAGGATGGGTAGTAGCCGTACCTGCAAAGAAAGAGGATGCACAGACAGTGTGTATAAGGTTGACTAATGAGTGGATCCCTAGACATGGGATGCCCCGAGTGATCCATTCAGACAATGGCACTCAATTTAGATCAAAGGACCTTAGACGGGTGGAAGGGTTGTTTGGGCTCAAACATACTTATGGCACCGTGTACCACCCCCAGAGTCAGGGAGGAGTAGAAAGATGCAACAGGACCTCGAAAGAGAAAATAGCAAAAATGATGGCAACCACAGGTCTATCATGGTTAGACTGTTTGCCTATGGCATTACACTCTATGAGGGCTAGTGTGAACAGAGAAAAGAAGTTTACCCCTTACGAGTTGCTTATAGGTCGCACCATCCCCGGACCAAGACACCAGGAACTGCTGCAGCTAGGGGCCACACCCAGACTAGCACGGTCCTACGTGACTCAGCTTCAGGGCTGGGTGAAGACATTGGCAGGAAGCCAAGGCGGGTCAGGACCAGCACCCGCCCCACTGACTTTGCTAGGAGAACCTTGGGTATATGTAAATACATTGAAAAGAAAGTGGACACACCCCAGGTGGACAGGACCCCATAAGGTGGTGGAGAGAACCTCCACAGCAATAAAAGTGCAGGGCAGTGACAAGTGGATTCACCTTTCAAGGTGTAGACAGGGGGAGGAGCCCAAAAGGTCCCTAGACCAAGTCAGAACAGATCTAACCGAACAGGATTAAGGGACTTCTGTAAATACATATAATCTATGATTGACCCACATACACCATTAGTAAAAACACAGCAGTATATAGAGTGGATAAATAGGGTAAAAAAAAAGGAGCAGAAAAACAAACAGTGTGTGTGTGGATATTTAGTGTGTTTATTGTAATATTCATTATTTTAGTGGTAATTTATCTCATATGGGCATGGTCAGATAATTTTTAGAGTTATGGAACTTGGCAGGCCACGTCCGTGGCATCCCTTTAGACACCCAGGATTTTGTGGTCTCAGAGGAACATTATGTTTCCTCCTAGGAATCACCCTAGTAGTAGTGCTCCCGCTGTTACTTCTCCATGATCACAAAACCCAGTTGCAATCTAATAGTACCGTCCCCAATAAAGCCCCAAGTAATGTGACTCATGCCAAGAATCGTACGACTCGTTCGACGTCGGAAAGTGAACAAGACTCCGCCCCCTGCAGTCAACAACAGGCTCACCAAAGCATGACACAATTCTGTCCGTATCTCAATTATATAACTACGTTTGGTATACAACTCAGCACACTGTATGGGAGAACGGGGAAGTGGGGATCGACAAACGCAGGTCAATATCATCCCAGGGGCTGGTATTTAACTAATGATTTCAAGAACACGGGGTGGGGAACATGCTTCGCAGACGATGGGAGAGTGCAGACCACTAGTGCAAAAGAGGTGAAGAAAATAATTACAATGAGGGTCACAGGGTCAGGGGCTGGACGCAACCTTAAATTGACATTCAATCTAACCGGAGTAAATAAACACAACGGGTGGGGTCTCCTGCTTTGGGCCTACAACAAATCAAGCAAAGACCCCTCCTTCCAGATTAATGTTAAACCACAGATGAGGAGCACCGCTGCTCGGAGGAATACCCAGCTTTTGGTTAACCAGGCTGCTACCGAAAGGGGGGAGGTCAAAGTAATAGTATGGGGTGATGATACAGACTTCAATTTCTATGTTACTACGGGGATTTCCGGTAAAGGCAACAACTGGCTAATGTTAGCTCAACAGGCAGCCGTGGGAGCAAGCGCCAGTTGCTTGGTTTGTATGGGACCTAGACCTCTTTTACACATTGTATCATAAACGCCACTTGTATGATTAACCTTATGACACAAGATAATCCGACTCAGAACTGCTCCAGGTTTGATAAGGTGTACCCATTGACTCCCCCGACACAAAGGAAGCCGTTGTTTTCTATCATAATACCACTGATGAATTACACATGCATTAATTTCACGGGAAGTGTACCGCTATCAACACTTAATATCTCCCTATGTCAGACGGTCATTCCGTATAACAAAAGTCAAAACATACTATCTAGAGCAGACATCTGGTGGTACTGTGGGGATAGGAGACTGTATGATATCTTCCCGGAAAACCAAATGGCCGTTTGTGCCCTAGTGTCACTTAAGGTAATCCCCATGGACGGTACTGACATTAGTAAGGCAGTGGAGTTGTCAGGTGAATCATTGGTCAGGAAAAGACGTGTCTGGAAACAGGAACCAGACCCTACGTATATCGATGCTATTGGTGTCCCTAGGGGCACCTACCTGATCTGCTAATATAAGTTAGCAGATCAGGTAGGAGCTGGTTTTGAGAACATACCACTAATAGCTGCAATATTCCCGATTACCTCCAATAAGAACGTTGACAGGATCAATTACATACATTACAATGTGCAGAGATTATGTAATTGGACACAGGAAGATCTTGCTGCAGTGAAAGATCAGTTGAGTGCAACTTCCATGATGTCCTTCCAGACTCGCATTGCAGTAGACATGTTGTTGGCAGAGAGGGGGGGGTTTGCTCTATTTTTGATGATCAGTGTTGTACATTCATCCCCAATAATACAGCGGCGGATGGTAGTTTGACAAAAGCCATAGACGGTCTCAGAGTATTGAACAAAAAGATGAAAGATCACTCAGGTGTAGACACAACCATGTGGGACAGCTGGATGGGTGTCTTTGGGAAGTACAAAGCCCTTGTGTCCTCAGTATTGGTATCAATTGCTGTGTTTGCAGCCATTCTGACCTTGTGTGGCTGTTGTTGCATTCCATTCCTTGGCTCAATGACTGAAAGGATTCTCGAAACGGCCATAAAAAAGGAAGGGCCCAAGTATCAAATGTTAGCCACAACAGACCCAGACCCTAGAAATGAGATAGTCCCATTGTCTGACCTGCCAAGAAGGAATGATCACTCTGGTGAGTGATCAACAGGGGGAATTGAAGAATTAATAATCAATGAGTGAAGTATCATAATCATGTGTTAGCGTGTGTATTAGTAATGATTAATGAGAGTGTAATAATCAATGAGTGAAGTATCATAATCATGTGTTAGTGTGGGTATTAGTAATGATTAATGAGAGTGTGTAATAAGACGCAATAAGTATAATCTTTTAAGAGTGTGATAGTGTGATTATTAGGTATAATCATTTGAGAGGGTGATTATTAGTCCAGGCTCAAGCTTTTCTGCTTTCTGCAAAAGCACACAAACCTTTGGCAGCCAGTCAAGGTCACAAGACTATGAAATAGCCTGCTTGCACAGCCGCACCTGGCAACTAGTTGAGATTAGAGAATTGCCGTTTGCAAACAACAACCATATAAGGAGGTAGGAACAACCATATAAGGAGGCAGGCTACAGGGAGGATGAGAGTATGTGCTTCTTTCACAGATAAAGAAGAAGAGTCATGCGGAAACAGAGGTTACCCCGACGCGCGGGGAGGAAGATGGAGGCTGGAGGAAGATGGAGGCTGGAGGAAGATGGAGGCTGGATCAGCGGCTACTTTTGAAATACACATATGCATGCACAAGCAGACACAAAAACCACACCTTTGTAACAAGCATAAATGCTGAAGTAGTTAGAATAGATACCAGAACTTCTTACCTATGATCACGGGTACTGTGTTGCGCACAGTTACTCTAGATAGAGAATAGAACATTTCTCCAGACGTCTGTATCATCCGATGTCCATCTACTAATAAATGCCTGCTGGCGCACTAAACTGCCAACGACTCTGCTGACTCCAGAAAGCCTCCTGTAGAATTTGAATTACGCAATATATACTCTGTGAGGTCCTTCTGATTTGACTAAAGTATTGTGTGTAAAATTCCTACAACGATGTTCTGTAAAACACTACAATTTTGTGTTTCAAGATCTCCTCAAATTTGGCTATGTCATTGAAAGTGACGGGTGTCTGATCATTTAAACCACCCTGGCGCTGCAAATCCCTACCCAGATAATCACACTGGCTATCGTTGAAATCCGGGTGGATAACATGAGCGATGCTGATGGCAAAGCAGAGCATATCATTCCTGTCATCTACAAAATAGAGATGGGGTCTTTTCTTTTTGAGAATTTCACAATCTAAAGTTTTCTCATTCTTACGTTTGGCACCACCCATAGGGTTGCGCACTATCTGAACAATTAATTATACATCTTTATCAGCGGCTATGTTATTGTTTGACTGTACTATACGATCGAGCAAACCCTCAAAAGCTGGTAGAATATTTCTCCCCTGGTCGTTGTTGGTGACTGAAACATGATCTCCCACATTTTCACCTACCACCTCCAACTGAATAACATCATTGCGACTAGCCTGCGTTTCTACCTCGTTGGCTAATTCCCTAATTACCCCTATCACATTTCGATAAAATGCGGCAATAGCCTGGTCGAGGCACTGTAAATGCGCGTCTCATGACTAGAGTGTTAAACTTATCATAAGAGGCTGTCTCTTTCACTCTCCCCTCTCTAGACCCCTCCTCCTCCGGCTCTGCTGCATGTGTCTGTTTCTGCACAAAACCTTCACCCCCCTGGTGAGACTGTGGTAGAGAGATTGCTTGAGATTCATTTTGAGGTTCATTTGATGAGTTGAGAGCTGATGTGTCTGTATGATTTAGATTTTGGAGTATGATTTCTATGTTGTGGAAGATGTCTTTGTTGTCTGATTTAATCTTTGTAGTGTGTCTTCTAAGGCCTGGAAAGGATTTTGTGGTTCTGAAGGTGAGCTGTTTTGCACATCAACATTGTTGGATACAGCTATTTGCAAGTCGTTAGGACCCTGGTGGTCCGGAGAGGGTATTGGAATATGACGTAATTGCTCTACAGCTAACTCAATTTCAAGAGGTGCATTGGATGAGCAGGCTAACGACTCTGGATCAAATTCTCTATTCATCTTTTAGATAAAAAATGTCTACAAATATGCATACATACATACGTACTAAGATTACAACATTTTTTCCCAAATGGCAGTGAAGCATGAAAGATTGCATTACTTGGGTAACCATATGGAGTTTCGGGCGCCTCTTTGGGGTCTTCTTGTGCCTCCTCTTCCCACGATCGGTCCTGGTGAATGATTGATAGTGTCCGCAAAGAGTTTGCGGACAATCGCTGATCTGACACGTTGTATTTTACGTCGTCTATAGGGTCTTGCTGGAGCCTTTTCAAGGTCGGTTGTAGTGGTCTGACCTCCAGGAGGAGTTGAAAAAATAGGTGTCACAGGTGCTGTTGGTCGTCTGATAGGAGATGGGAGGTCTACCTGAGGTGGTGTCATGGCCCTCGGGGGTGTTGAGACCATAGGCCGAGAGTCTGTTGGGGTTAGCAAATTTATTGGTTTAATACAAATAATTTAAAACAGACATTTTACATAGACACAGAGTTTTAGTTTCAGATTCAGAATTTACTTTATTTACCATTCCAAAATATAAAAGCCACACTATGTAAAATGCTTGTGTTTACATGCACATTGAACTCAATATTTGAGCCCTGTCCCTTTATGGGTAACCCTCAACCAACAGATTTCTGATTTGCCCTGAGAGCTCTGACGTAGAACGAAAAGGACCTATGAGAACATCATACGTCATCATCGTCATCTTCAAGATTACCTGATTTCTCCTGTGCCCCGTCGGATTCTTGCGCCGGGGGTCCCTGCTGGATCTGCCTTTTATTTTTACGCGGACGGGTCGCTTTTGGTCGGCCAGTTAACCCAGGACATGCCGCTGAATCACTCTGCTGGTTCTTCCTTTTACTTTTTCCCCGGGGTCGGACCGCAGAAGCAGCTGAATCCCCCTGAAGGATCTTGTTGATATCCCCGTGGAAGACAGCTGGATTCCTCGTCCCAGCCGGTACCGGAGTTATCGGTGCGCTGACGCAGGGTTCACCCTTCTGAGGGGTAGTTGATGCAGGCTCGGACGCCGAATTCTCGATTGAATTTCTGCTAAAACGTCAGCGTTCAGACCGTCTACAAAATCTGTAAGTATATTTCTGTTAAAACTCTGTATGTCTTGTTGAAAGTGTTATTATAACACATTAAAAAAGACAAAACCTTACCAAACTGTGTTTGTGAAAAGTTGATTCCTTCCAAATCAGCAGCTGTGACTTTAAGAGATGTTTAATTCTGACTAAAAAACACAGTCCAATGTTTTAGACAACGAATAGAATACATAAAAATATGCTAAATATAGTAAATACTTACCAGGAAACTGCGGTTCTGGGTGGACATCTACGGGTACGGTAAATGCTAAAAAACACAGGTCTTTCATTTAATATCTTTAAATGTCATACAAAAATAAGAAGCAACGTGTGTAGAAACGTAAAGTCTTTTTACCGTGAGCCATCTTGGTGAGTTTTGAGTCGTACGTCTGGCGAACTCATTCATACTAACCGAATTCCGTGATAGTCGTATTTGTACACGTATTTCCCATCTTGAACACAATAACCCTGTGTCTTTTGTAAGAAGTAAGAATAAGTATTTTGTTTAGTTTATTGTTTGGTTTCCAACCAAAAAAAAATGGCTTTTTGTTCAGCGGATTCATATGGAATGCATTGCTTTCATATGTGGGTATGACATGAGTTTTAAAAGGCTCACATTGAGTCTTTAGTTAGGGAATACCCTGAGAAACTCTTTGTGTGTCTGTAGGGGGTCTTCTGAAAATACATTGATTGACCAGGAGCTTGGGAAAGTCTTGTTGTGTGTATATAAAGCGGATTCATATGGAATGCGATGCCTTCATTTGTGGGTATGAGATTAGTTTTAAAAAGGATCACTTCGAGTCTTTAGTTAGGGAATACCCTGAGAAACTCTTTGTGTGTCTGTAGGGGGTCTTCTGAAAATACATTGATTGACCAGGAGCTTGAAAAAGTCTTGTTGTGTGTATATAAAGCGGATTCATATGGAATGCGATGCCTTCATATGTGGGTATGAGATGAGTTTTAAAAAGGATCACATCGGGGGTCTTCTGAAAATACATTGATTGACCAGGAGCTTGAGAAAGTCTTGGTGTGTGCGTGTTAATGAACCATGTGAAACACACGGTCATCTTAATTATAGATATGACTAGGAATAGGTTTTCAGTCACATATGTATGGAAAAAAAGGTGGAGGGGTTAACAGTATACCCTGGGAAAAGGGGGAGGGTTAACACTATCCTATGGGAAAAAGGGGGGAGGGTTAACACTATCCTATGGGGAAAAGGGGGGAGGGTTAACACTATCCCATGGGAAAAAGGGGGGATATACCAACCCTCTCCTCCCCTTATGCAAATTAGGGTCAAAGGTCAGAGCTGTCGAAAGTTTGATGACTAGTGGATACATCCCCTCTCTCACGGAGATGATCGCAACAGTTCAAGCGACAGTTCAAAACGCAGTTCAAGGCGCAATTCAAGCCCCAGTTTGAGTGGCAGTTCAAGCAACAATTCTAGCAGCAGTTCTAGCAGCAGTTCTGGAGACTCCAGTGACGCCGATGACAATAATGATCAAAGAGTTGGAGTGGTTGACAAAGTGGCTGACAGTGAAAAATGTGTATCTGTGGACAATGAGTCTCAATGTAGAGGGGGAGCCACCGCTAGTGAGACCAAGGCAGTGTCCACCTTTCCTAAATCCCATTACCCGGATGGTACAGAGAAGGCAGCGTCCACTGAGCCAAAACCCCACTCCTCGGATGACACGGAGGATCTTCCATTTGCTGAGACCAATGCGGTGTCTACTGTACCCAAGTCCCACCTTCCAGATGACACAAAGGAGGCCAACACTGGAAAATGTCGATCTGCGGATAATGGGTCTCAATTTAGAGAGGAAGTCGCCTCTACTGAAACCGAGGCAGTGTCCACTGAGCCAAAGCACCACGCCTCTGATGACACAGAGGAGGCAGCATCTTCTGAGGCCGAGGCTGTGTCCACTGAGGAGTCCGTATCTGCTGAGACCAAGTGCTATAAAATGTGTACCTAAACCTACAGCTGAACCAGGCTTTGTATCTGATACACCTGAGCATCACGATCTTAAGGAGGAAATTGCATCATACATTACTAGATTTGAGAAGTATGTACATATAACCCGTATCATGTTCTCAAGTGGTTTAAATATATGGTGTTTGTTTATAATGGGAACCTCTTTTCCATCACTTTTCTGTTGTTACAGGAGTATGGAGAGGGATCCGGAGCCGTCATCAGCGATAGGGGATATCTTACATCCAAACAACACCAAAGACTATGATATGCCAAATAACCAACTCCCTGGGCTGGATTGGCTGGTTCTCCCTGCTCACAGCATAACCACTCCGCGCTTGATTGATAATGTAGTATCCCAGCCTAGAGATATGGGAAGCACACCCTACCACGGAGACAGCTACGACCGTGGATACTCAGAGAACAACACCTCTAGTGTGTATAAATGCAGTGAGCATAGTCAACAACCCCAATCTGTACAGCCTGTAGAGCCCAATCCGTACCAAGTGCATCAGGATCACCAGCACTATAGTCATATACACGATTACAATATCTACAATCCCCATCCGGGCACATCTGTACAGCAGCAACACTCATCATTCCAAACCCCATGGAAACCTGAACACCAGCAGCAGGTGCTTATACCATCACAACAGGCATCCCCTCACTTGTATGATCAACACCAGGGATATCCCCAGCCAGGTACATCTGTGCAGCAGCAACAGGTATTTTTCCAAACCCCACCACAACCTGAACACCAGCAGCAGGTGCTTGTACTATCACAACAGGAATCATCTCGCTGATATGAGCAACACCAGGGATATCCCCAGCCAGGTACATCTGTGCAGCAGCAACAGTTATTAACCTCAACCCCACCGCAATCCGAAGCAGCTGTCACCTATCATGACCTCACCCCTTATCCCTGCAGCCAACTCTTGGAAAATCAGGGGGCTAGTGCTACATCCGTCAACACGCTGCTGGCTATGGTGAAACAATATATATTGTGTTTCAACTGTAGAAAGACCTTCAACAGGGCCATCATCTGTCGCAAATTCTTGATTCAGCTCAATAGACCCATTCAGTGTGCGTGTGGCTGTGTAATCTGCACACGCTGTTACCGTAGAAAATGGAGGATGCCGCATGCATGGCATATCATCTACACACCACGGCTAGCAACCTAGCCAGTTGCCATGATCTGGATTATCTAGGATCATGGGATCTAGAACTAAACATCAATGACCAGTTCAAGAGTGAAGACGAGGTGTCAAAGGGACCACCAGTGGTTATGTGAACGTCTCCTCCTCTTACGTCTTTCATGTACAGGTTGGGGATGTACACCCCGGGAGATTCTAGAATCTCCTCTATCACGACAGACTCGCAGTATTGGTTCCCTGTGTGCACCTGGTGCGTATTGTGAGCTGTGGGTTTGCATACGATCTCTGTGCCCAGCGTGTTTAGAGTGGACTTTTGTTGCATGAGGGAGACACCACATTCTGTGAACCGCACACCTCTGAAAAGAAGGTAGGACATGCCGGAGTAGTATTTTGTATCGTAGTGATCCGGTATTACATTGTGCGTCAACAGGGTGCTGTAATGCATCCCAAGCAAGACTAAATTGTTGCTGATTCCTGCCAGGTTCTGCACTCTGATCGCCCACATGTAGGTGACAACCGACGTGTCGCTAAATAACACAAGGTACAATGCCTGTGTGTGTTGGCTGTAGGCTCAAACTGTTCGCTCACGCTGACGCAGTCCCGTGGCGCTACCTTAGAGAGAAAGCATTCTTTATCCAACCGCAGCGCCGTGAGAGAGCTCTCGATGGTCAGGTTCAACTCGTTGGTTAGATCGTGTTTGTGCTCTCTGTATGAGATAGGGGTGTGGGCACTGTCTTATCCACTAGCAGTACTTACACATTTGTATACTCGAGCTCCTAGGACTTGAAGGATGATCCAGTACATGAAGTTACAATAGTCCACCTCATCCTAAGTGAAGTAATCTGGGTAGCCATAGTCTGTAACGTGCAATCATGAGGAATTGAAAAATGTGGGCATGGAGGCTATCACAGAGTTGTTTCTGGTCCCAACGATGCCCTTAAACAGTCCAATGAGTCCGTTTATCAAACCTTCCAATTGTACCAATACGGTGCGTTCCTCAGTGGTAACCCCACCTGCAACCTCCCTTTTCGCGAGGGCACATGGGCTCGGTTAACCAAGTCCAAAATAATCTTACCTTGGTCCAATTCACATTTTCCAATCGGGAACAGTTTCGGATAAGAGGATTCTCTGTCTCATGACAAGCATTGATTGTATACCCTGTTCGTAATGTAGCGCGCGTTCGAGGAATAACAAGTCATCTCCCACATGTTTGGCATGCTCGGTATCGCTGAAGAGAGTGAGTAACTCGCTGCCAATCTGAGCAATTTCATTCTCAATGTTGTTCATTGGGGACGAGTTGAAAAGAGAAACCTGTGGCCTGACAACCCAGCATGCAGGGTTGCGTTCGTTTCGATTATAAGATGGGCAAGGTACCACCATGTTGCGAGCGACAAACTCGAGTACAGACGCGGGGTTATTTATCTTACTGTATCAGTCTCTACTGTGTGCGAGACAAGCTAGTTTCTCTACAGGAATTGCGTTGGGATCGCTTCTCATCAATGGGTTCACATCATTCTGCAGTCTCACCCGACGGTCATGGAGCTTCTCTGGGAGATGACGCGGTCACCCACGATCATGACCTTGGGCTTATCACTCCCCAGTATCCTCCAAGCATTTTCCAGTGCGCATAAAAAGGAGTAGGGTTGTACGTTGAACATACCGCACATGAGTTCTGCCATCACCAATATGGAGTCCAATTTCTCTGTGCGAGTGGAAGTCTTGGTCCTTTGCGCAACCCTGTCCGTTAATGTGGGCTGAGCAGCACAATATCTGAGCACCTCAGTTATCCTAGTTAGCTCCCACGAAGTGCTGACCCTTTCCAACGCTCTGCTGATCAGATCCATGGCAAACGAGGGCACTGTGACGCTTAAGAGGCTTCCAAATTGCATCGTGATCACCTTTGATGTATGCTGGAACACTTGGCTGTACTCTCTAGTCTGCACTCCATTGCTGATTGTGTCGTAGGTACCCTGCTGAGCCTCACGCTGATCTGTGATCCTGTAGCGCCTGCAGAATCTCGTACCTGTGGGCACTGCCTCGTCTGGGACCAGCATCTTGTACACAAATCCGGCGAGTAGGCGTGTCTCGTGTCTCTCTTTTGTCTGAACAGGCTAACTCTCATGTGAGCCTGCAAAAATCACCACAGTCGCCTCAGCAGAGAAGGAACTGTTTGTTGCAGAGGCTCTGATTACTTTATCAATCATGGCCTCCGCAAATGTGCTGGTTGGGTTGGCCAGAAAGTTGGGGGCTTTTACCAACCGCAAAATCATCTCCAGCGGTTTCAGCATATAGCTATTCACGTCCATGGTTACCACACTCATGATACAGGCAGTCCTGTGAGCTGAACTATACGGAATTACAGGCACAAAGCAACAGACAGAGCCTAACCCGGGGTGATAGTAGCAGAGATGGTGTGAATCTCAAAACAGACCGTCAGAAGGATGCTGTGCATTGTTAAGTCATGTACTTATTTGCTACACAATGTCGGTAGTGTAATAGACACAGTTGCGCAAGGAACTGTAAGGCCTCTTGACCTGCGCTCCGTGGGATGTCACAGGGAGCTTATTGAGAGCTCGATACATCTCTTTGTAGCACTTGTCGTGGTACATTAGTAAACTCGAATCGTTACCGTGGCGTCGCAGCATGCTTTCTGCAATAATCACATCTGTGGTCACGTCGATTGCGTTGCGTTTGAGATTCGAGAGCTCAACCACAAGTGTCCGGAACTTGGCGCTCGTGTCTTCATCCTCATCACTGTCTTCGTCGCAGTTGTCCTGGTCATAGTGGTGATAACCCCTGTCCTGGTTTAGACTCTGCCTGTTTCTACACAGACAACAGAAGGCTCTAAACCACATCCAGAACATGTTGAAGATTGAGCCTTTTAACTTTACGTGAAATAAAGCTTGTTGGTATCGTTAACCACACATCAACTCACACAAAACACAGAGACACACACACACACTCCTCTCTGCTGATTGAACAATGACTTTTTGCGGGCTTCGTACCCTGTGTTTTTCTCCCTTGGAAGAAACTCCGAGCTCTCGGCCTGGGGTTGTCAGGTAAAGCTACCCTAGCCAACATAATCCAGTCCAATCCAGCGGTACACAGTGATGCATATAGGAAGCCGGAAAATAACGACAATGGCGACAAATATGATGACAGGTATAATAACCAAAGTAAACGGAGGAAAACCGAGACCTGTCGGAAACGGTGGAGCTCTGGTCACGTAGCCCTGGGCAAGCATCTTGGCAGGAGTGAAAGCAAGCATCTTGAGGCTTGCTTCAAGACAGTAGGGGACGGTCTCAGCCCCCCTTACGCCGCGTCCGAAGCCGTGCAGGAACGGGAGGCTCAAGAGAAGGCTCTGCCTTCGGTGTTGGATGTGCCCCTCGATCAACTTGCTGACACGCTGAAGCTGCTGATGAGCAATTCGGTGCCGGCGACGCAGGTCTCAGTAGTGTGCAAGATTATCTGAGACTGGGTTAAACGGGACGTCACGCTCAAGCTAGACCCAGTCAAGGAAACAGAGCTGAAGATGGCAACCGTGACGCTGCGGGGTGTGATGAAGACTTTTGAGCACGGTCGGTGTCCAGTTAAACCCGAGTGCAGGGCTTCCACCTGTCTGGCCTTCCACGACACAGAGACAGATCTTGTGACGGCGGCCGTGGATGGGGTCCTCTACAGGCACATCTCCATGTGGGATAGTTGCTGGTCATGGGGTTCTAATTTGTCCGCGTTGGCCAAGAGAGCTCACCCGATGGTTAAGAGCTGGGCTACTCTCTTTCACAAGATCATACAAGGGCTGACCATCTCCTCGACCAGACACGTATACACCAGCACAGGCGTAGATCGCTCCTCTTTGACACACATGGCTGATGTGATGCTTTCATCCCACAGAGAACGTGCAGGGCTTTCAGTAGCGGGGAAATGCTTTTGGTAAACCCTTACTGGACAACCTGTCTCGCTTCCTGGCCAACGACCAGCAGCCCGATATGTTTTGACTGAACACTACCGAGCTGCCAGATGTGTTTCTGAGATCTGGTGTCGGGACTACAGTTTCTGAGCACAAGTCCGCCAGCATCTCACGTAGCCTGAGTAAAATGATGGCTTCTATGTAATTAAACCTCTTCTTAAAAAGCCCAGTCTTGATCCTGAGGTTCTAGCCAACTATAGACCTATATCTAACCTTCCTTTTCTCTCTAAGATCCTCGAGAAATTAGTTGCCAATCAGTTGTGTGACTTTTTACATAATAATGAGATGTTTGAGGACTTCCCGTCAGGATTTAGAGTGAATCATAGCACTGGGACAGCACTGGTGAAAATTACTAAAGACCTTCTTATAGCTACAGACAAAGGACTTGTCTCTGTACTTGTTTTACTAGATCTTAGTGCTGCCTTCGACACTATTGACCATCACATCCTGCTACAGAGACTGGAGCATCTGATCTGCATTAAAGGAACCGCACTGAGCTGGTTTAAGTCATATTTATCAGATAGATCTCAGTTTGTACATGTTAATGACAAATCCTCCATGCACACTAAAGTCAGTCACGGAGTCCCACAGGGTTCTGTCCTTGGACCGATTCTATTCACCTTATATATGCCGCCCTTAGGAAATATTATAAGGAAGCACTCCATAAACTTTCATTGCTATGCTTATGATACACAATTATATTTGTCGATCAAACCAGAAGAAACCGATCAGTTAGATAAACTTCAAATGTGCATTAAGGAAATAAAAAGCTGGATGACCTGTAATTTTCTGATGTTAAACTCAGACAAAACTGAAGTTATCGTACCTCTTACCTCCGTACTTATTGTACCCCCGAAACTCAATAGCTAATAACATTGTTACTCTGGATGATGTTGTGTTGTCCTCCAGCACCACAGTAAGGAATCTGGGTGTTTGACCAGGATATGTCCTTCGATTCTTACATTAAACTAACAACAAGGACTGCATATTTTCACCTTCGGAATATTGCGAAAATTAGGAACATTGTGTCTCAGAAAGATGCAGAAAAACTAGTCCATGCATTTTTTACTTCTAGGCTGGACGACTGCAACTCCTTATTATCAGGCTGCTCCAATAAGTCTGTTAAGAGTCTCCAGTTGGTCCAAAATGCTGCAGCTCGTGTCCTAACTAAAACAAATCGAAGAGAAATTATTTCTCCTGTATTAGCCTCTTTGCACTGGCTACCTGTAAAATCTAGAATAGAATTTAAACGCCTTCTCCTTACGTACAAAGCTCTTATTGGTCAGGCTCCGCTGTATCTTAAAGAGCTCATAGTACCGTATCACCCGACTAGATCTCTGCGCTCTGAGAATGCAGAGCTACTCGTCGTTCCTAGAGTCTCCAAAAGTAGAAATGGAGGCAGAGCCTTCAGCTACCAAGCTCCTCTCCTGTGGAACAAACTCCCAAGTGTTATTCCGGAGGCAGACACTGTCCCCATATTCATGAGTAAACTTAAAACTTTCCTTTTTGATAAAGCTTACAGCTAGGACTTACGATAAGATTTTCTTCTGCTTAATTATGCTGTTATAAGCCTAGTCTGCCGGGGGATAATACTTTTCCTGATACTCTTAGCTTCTCTCCTCTCTGTCTGTACCATTCATGTCTCATCAATGCATGTTACTAATTCAGCTTCTTCCCCGGAGTTGTTTGTGCTTTGTCGTCTCGCAGGTCTCTGCTGATCGTGGTGGTGACTGCTGCCGTGGTCCTACATGAAGCTTCCTGCTGCTATTATTACTGTTACTCATATATACTATCACTAGTTTAATAAACTATTAAATTTGTAGCCATAAAAACACCACCAGTGGTATCGTAGCTGCTATTGCCACTACTCATTATTGATCATGTTTGCCACCATAATTACTGTCATTTTCATATTCTATCACCTTAGCTGTGCTTGTTTCTACTATTCTGTTGTATTAACTGCCTTAACATACAGTATACGTCATATTCACATTACTATAGATATTATTATAGTTACTGTTACGCTTTGGTTGCTTGCATCTCTGGAAGTATGTCTGTCTGTCTCTCTCTGTCCATCTGTGTGTCTTTTCTCTCTTTCTCTATCCTTTTCTTCCTCCCCAACCGGGCAAGACAGATGGCCGTCCTCCACAGAGCTTGGTGTGTCCGACGTTCCTGCCTGTTATAGGGAAGGTTTTCGTTGCCACCGTACTCTACAGAGGACTTGTTGGGTCTATGTAAATCATTATTAAGTCATTGAGTCCGGTCTTTACCTACTCTGTAAAGTGTCATGAGATAACTTTTGTTATGATTTGACACTATATATAAAATTGAAAAATTGAATTGAATAACTCAAGGGCTCTGATTTCAAATTCGACAACCTCACCCCGCAAACCCCTCGATCCTGTCAGACGCACCAGCAAAGCCTGCGCCGCCACCTTGGCTCGGTCATGACACTAGGACAATAAGCACAGCCTACAGTACACGGGTGGTAATTTTCTCAGGAACTGAACACTGTCGGGCCACTGGTTCTTAGATACGCAAACCCTCTGTGGGTTTTCTGCTCATAGTGAACATAGGCACGAGCTTTAGGTGACCAAATATTAGGCCCAGAGATCAACTCTCGGTGCTTCAGCAGGCACTCTATTAAGGCTTCACTGGAGAGCAGGGCCTCGTTACCATTAGCGCACTCCAGCTCATACATAAGGTACTCCAGAAAGATATCGTACCTTATTATGTCAACGTGCGGGCCGGGACATCTTACGGCGGGGTCGGTTAAAGGGATCCCTGAACTGTTCTTCGTAGCTGCTGCCATTAAAGCGTGTTACGGAAAACTGCCTTGTTGGGAGGAATCAAGTGAGCATACAGGGCTGATGCGGGGCGACGAGTGTTCACTCGAAAAGAGACCCAGGATACAGAATGAACAGACGTTCTCCGCGTCGAAGGCAGCACCTATGTGACACCGTTGATGTGCAGTACAAACGACTTTACTCTGAACTAAGGAGTAAAGTGCTCACCGACATAAAAGGTCTGGTGAGAGAGCATGTGGAAAAACTGAGCATGGTCTCCGCCCCATATGACTTCATGAATATATACGGAATGTGTTTGTTCGACCCACCGAACATGACTAGGATCTCACACCAGAAGGGAGAGCCTCTTTGTTGCAAGTTCACCAAGGTCACCTTTCCAGATGACAACTCTCATAGACTCATCTCCGTCAGTGGAATACTCAATCTGCTCATCAGTGCCCGACTTGAACATGGGGAGCTAGAGCTCACTCACTGTCGAGAGTAAGACTACCACAGGGCTTCCGAGGAGTTTACTAGACTCGATTCTCGGAGTAAAATGAGGATACCGAGAGTGTACAAGGGGAACCTTGGCAGTACAATCAGCAGCATTGAGAACTGATTCATCTTCACCGTGAGGGAGGACCTGCACACACTCGGATGTGCTTACAGGCAGATGTTGTTTATAGTTGAACTCCTACATCTAAGCATGCTTCAGTTCCTACATTCCTAGATTGTGTGTCCTGGGGTTACTTCCAGGGTGAACTAGTTGGGATATGTTAACAAAGGAGGTTCACAAGTAGAAACGTTTTTTTTACATGAAAAAAGACCCTGTACATGTACAATAAAGCACATTTACAGCTACACACGTTTCTGTCTGACTCTGTATTTGATTACTACAACACACACAATGCAGTGCATGATGATACATGACACAAACACCCCCTTGGGTTCAGTCAGACTCTTCAAACCCAGACTGCATCACTTTCGTATATTGTCAGCAAGGGAGCTCTCTTGGCTTCTTCCCCGTTGGGGCTAGGATCAAGTCCCTCTCGGCCTCGTTTAATACCGAACCGATGATCAGGAGGAACATGACTGTCCACTTCTGAGGATGTAGGGTAAGAAGCCGAAGAAGAAGAAGAAGAAGATTGCTCATGTCCGATCACCTTGATGTTGTTCTTCCTAACAACGGACACTAGTAAGCCAAACTCTGTTTCATTCAGCTCAGGTGCCATCATCTTGATACGGTTCACGGCTATTGTGGGCAACACACAGCTTTGTGTCCACGCACCTGTTGCTCAAGACCTTCGCATTATAGTAGCAACCCCACTTAGACAGCTTGACAGAGCCATAGCTGATGGTGGTGTTGTTCGAAAAGATCCTCATGCTTGACCTCACCATCATAGGTGCATGGATCATGTACTCCTTGTCAGCAGAAACAGAAGTGAATTTTAACACGCCCGTATCACTCATGAACAACACCCTGTTGTAGGACATGGTCTTCTCCTGCATGATCTTAAGGACCGCTTGTTTTGTGTCCCCGATCATATTAAGCGAGTTGCGTACGTAATCGGGGAGACGGTTGTTGTCTGCTTGCAACCACACCATTGACCCCAGCCATTGCTAAAGACTGATCCCGTCAGCTTAAACAAGCTGCCATAAGATGCTTCGAACACGTTGTTGTTGTTGTCTTCCTCGTCCTTTCCAAATCTGAACTTTGGAGCTATAGCTAGCGAGATGATATGTTTACAGATGGTGGCATTATTCACCTTGGGAGTGTAAACCAGCTATTCAGAGACTCTTCATGGACCAGGTTGTGGTAGCCCAGGTCGCTCATGGCTTTTACGTTGGCCACCTCTGTGAATTTGCCAGTGTTAAACCTGTGCTGGTAACGGCCGTAAAAGAACAAATCCGACACCAACCTGTCAACCCCGCCTGGCTTGTACCTTGTAGACAGCATGCTTTGTAAAGAAATATTACGATTGCACTTAGACTCCTCTTCCAGGGCAATAATCAGCATAGTGCTCATCATGGTGTTGGCCGCAATCCCCAGAGTCACTGAAGTGAAAACTCCCAACCTTGCCTGATTCGGAGTGGGTCTCTTCTCGTCAGGACCTGTGAAAACGTTACCAAAGTAGAGAGCGCTATCTCTTTTCTGTCCAGTGAACCCTACCCCAGTGATGTACAGGCAGCTCTCGGACATTTTGCTCAGCTCTTTTATCATGTTTGCACTTTGATGATGAACCACGGCTGAAAACTTGGTCATAGAACTTTTGATGGCAGCCATGACGGACTCATGAAAGTCGCTGTTTGCATTACAGGGCAGCATGTTGGAGATTTTGCCAAATATAGCTCACTGCATGTAAGCCACTATGTTATCAGACATCATGTAGGAGCAGATATCCAGTCCCTTAGCGTCTCTTTGTCCTCCCATCATTTTTTGGCCTGATCCTTAACCATGAGCATCCTGTCACCCATCTGGGGCGCCACAAACCAAAGTGTTTTGCTCTTACTTTTCACGATCCTACACACCTGTATACGTTGCAGTATGCTGTGATCAGTCCGGCTAAGATTCCCATCCATCCCGTTGGACACGTCCGACCCCTGAGTGTTCATTGTGTACCCTGTGAACAGCCTGTAATATTTCAATCTTGCCTTAGGGTCCTCCTCCTGCTCGGCTCCGATGGCCGCACTCTTTCTGTTTTTCTTACCCACTTGCTGATCACGGTAGGGAATGAACATGGGCTTAACCAGAGTTGCAGCACACAATGGGTCACAGAAGTTTGCCTCCAGAAAGGCAGCCGATGCAATGCTCATGATGGTAGCAAGGTCTTTTTCTTTGATGCAGCTGCTCACAAATATAACCAGAAGCTGAATCAGGTACAGGAAAATCATGCGCTGAGGCACCTCTCCACGTTCATACATTTTATCGTTATCACGAAGATGGTCCACCTCGAACAGCTCCAGTACCTTGCGCAGTAAAGATACAATCTCACCTGCTTTGTTTTTGTGGAAGTTGACGAAAACATTTGGGTATGAGTCATCCCCATCCCCTTTGGAGGCTACATCAAGGACTTCTTGATGCAGTGAGGCACTGCATCAAGTCAGGGTTGTCCTGTACAGCGAGAGCACTTATTCCCAAGTGAACCATTTGCACAGGCCCAGAAACAGCGACCGTTCCAACTTTTGGTTTATCCGAGGCACAGGCCAAGAAGTGACCCAGGTGTTCCGCGTGCACTTTTAGTACCTCGTCGGGGAAGAGGTGTGGACAATGGAGATGCAACACCACAGGAGACTTGAGGAGCACCGGCGCGATTGGGTTTGCAGGACAGGGGTAGATGATGCCGGAGTCGTGTGGTCCCGTCGCTATGCAAAATCCATCCTGTTGCAGGCTTACTTGGAGTGTCTTAACACAGTTTGCCATTACAAACAAAAAGATGACGGGTCAACACCGCCAATGCAAACCAAACTAGTGAGGATGTTGACAGCTAAGACAAATATATCCAACTGTGGTGACGCTTACAAATTCTGTTTTGACCTGTGGGATGAACTGTCCTTGGTCCTAATCGAATCCCAAGATTCGAGTGCTGTGCTACCGAATAAGGACGAGCTAGCCCAAATGCAGGGATATGAAGATGTGATCAGACTGGCTCTCCTGGCTGATTTTTATACCAACCAGAAGGAGGCTCTAGCTTTGATTGAGGAGAAGTCAACAGAGAAGTTGTGTGCAATTAGAGCCAAGGCATTTAGCATGTTAACAAAGGGACCGCGTATTCAACCACAGCTCGAAAACCCAACCACAACCCCTGAGTGGAGCACACATGGCAAACCACGGGTTTACCACCCGTGCGCGATTGTACCGTCAAGCCACAGTGGTTCTGTCCAACCATCGCTGAATCTACTAAGTTCACTTCTCTCATCTGACCACGGTTCGTTTGTCCAAGCACCAGAGTTTATGGGAGGATACACTCTGCCCACAGGACACACAGAAGCGGATCCGTACTGTAGTCCGCATGAGGCAGCAGTGTCGACTCCGTCTCAGAGCAGTGTCATGGTGGCAACGGGACCAAGAGAGTCGGTTACCAAAGAGCTCTGCAACACAGCTCTGCAACACAGCTCTGCAACACAGACCGAACCTCAGACCGTGCGGGTCTTTGGCGTGTAAGAGCAAGCTGGACAATGAGGGCTCAAAGAAGAAAAAGAATAACAAGGACATGAAGAACAAGAAGAACAGTGAGATTAAGAAGAACAAAGGGATCGATGGGAACAAGAAGAACCTTTGCTCAAGGTCTGTTGGGCGGGCCAGATACGGGGAAGATTCCATAACATGGTCAAAATTCAGTTTTTCGATGCGGAGGAAACCATACTACACAAAGCTCATAAGAGCCTTCCAGGTGGTGAAAACCGTTGGACACACCATGCTTACGCTCAATTCCGAATCGGGATTGACTGTTACTACAACCTTGCTGTGGCGTACACCACAGATCAACCGCTGGAGATGGCCGCGGCGTGTCTACCGGAACTTCGTGAAGCCGTTGATATTATCCATAGTGAGCATTTTCAAAAACTGAGTGAACTGAAGCTGGAGTGTCAGATGTTGCTATACGCCGTGCTCAACTGTCACATCAACTGGGTGGACCACAACCACAAACAGATACTCCTCGTACCTGGGCAACCAAGTACCCAGCCTCATCGTGAGGAGGGAGACCTAAGGTGCTCGAGATGTCTAAAGAATCAGACCTTCCACTCGTCCGAGGTGGAGGGTAATCCAAGGAACATCGACGTGGAATTTGATTTTGAGCAGATGAAATTCAGCTCGTCATGCTGCTCTGCACCCATGGTAAACGTACCGCTGAGCACCCAAGATGTCAACACTTGCACGTTTACCGAGATGAAACAGATGTAAACCTCTTGTATGAAATGCTGTCGGCCCATATTTTCCGAAGTACTAGTTGACATGGAAATGATCCACTCGCGCTGTGTAGTGTGCACGGACCAATGCCCCTGATACGCCCTGAATGTACACTCTGGTTATCACAGATACATGGACGAGGCTATGACTGAAACCGCATCAGGCGCTGTGTACCACGCCGATGTTGAGCTATTTAGAGCCGTGGACACTATACCCTTTGCGATGTTGAAAGAAATCATCTGCACACATTACGGAGCTAAACACTTTGATGCTGAATGGCAAAGGGTTCTAGGCACTCTAGACAACGGTAGCAATAACCTCTACTTTTACTTAACGATCACGCAGACTCTGGGCATAAATACCGGGGCTATCGTAGACATTATGAGGGTTTACAGAGAGATCACTGCAATGAAACCTGGGAGCAATGGCAAAAGTGAGACCTCGACATCACAACAGACACAGCCCCTCATAGAGAAAGCAGAGCCCTCCGTGTTGGATAAGGCAGTCGAGATTGCCATGGAACTCTGGGACGCTGAGGATTTAAGCACGTATCTGGAGGCTTTTACATGTAATACCACTCGCAGCTGCTGCCTCGAAATGTGGGACATGGAGTGTCACGGAAGTGAAGATCATTCCGACGAGAACTGCGACCACGAGGGGAGCAACCAGTGTTCCAGCCATGATGATCAGTACTCTGTGTCTGTGCCAGTCCAAGTCAACGTGTCACAGGATGATAAGGGCACGTATCCGGGTATATTGGGAGACTATACTGTCAATAAGCCTAAGGTTATCATTGATGAGAAGTGACTGCTTGTGCCTTTGTGTACACTTGGTGTTTGTTGTACTATAGACAGAGATGTCTCATTTTTTTTTGACACTTGAAACACTTGAAATAAAATGGTTTCATAAGACGTACATCAGTCTCCTGTTTCTTATTTCCATCTAGTGCACAGCGGCTGAGCATGGAACCCTGTCAGAGAGACAACTGGAGCTCTATGCGACACATGACCGTAAGGTTTGATGACATAGATGATGTTAGCCTTGTAGAGTTCACCTGGGTGCACATGTTCGATATAGAGAAACGGATGCCAGGGATCGACAGGGGGCTTTCGCATACCTGTCGAGTCCCCCGTAATCCCAAATACGCGTTACATCATTCTCCGGGCTGTATACACAAAGGGGGGAGACAGCTACGGTCTTGTCACAGCCAAACATTTTTCTGACACGTACACTAACCCCAGGGTCCACAAGGTGAAAAGGATCACTGTTCTAGCCAGCGCACCCTTAGCCTGGGTGAAGATGAACACACCTCCCGATGCGGACAGGCGCCACCAGACGTACCCCTTCACATCTGACGGGGTCCGTGGGTTCCAACCAGAAATGCTTATTGCGAGGATATACGCAACTATGAACCGTTACGTCCACAGTACGTTCATATCTTCCCCCGTACAATGCGGACTATACAGAAAGGGATACTCTGGCCTCAGAACTGGTTAGCAAGACACTGTCCACACTCGGCGCTTCACTTTCATTTAAGGTCTTACAAGAACAGAGCAGACTAACACTGGAGCGGCTGTGGTGCAATGATGACCATGAGATCCCCTTGATACCCGATCCACAATACGCTCTTTGGGGCACGTGTGTATTGTGCCGGCTAGACTCAGACCTAAACACTATCTCACGTGCAACTGTTAACCAACAGACAAATCCGGGACCAGTCTTATCGTCAGTTCAGTGGTTGCGTGTGAGGCTCACAGACTTGGGTCTAAAGGTGACCAAGTGCAAATGAGGCGCTTTTATCAAGGACGTTATAAGGGCTCCCTACTGGGCAAGCATTCTCACGGTGCTGTGTTGTGGAGCCTTGGAATGTTGGACGAGTGAGCTAGACACACTCTTGGCATCGTTGAGAGTCGACGCTCATTTACTCTGTGATCGAGAGAATGATCAATTGTGTCAACGCTGCGGGTACGCTTATCGAGCACTGCCCCTGGTGTGCGAAGCCGAGCCCAAGAGAGTTACGGCTGTGTTGCAGAAAGACAGGTTACTCTGTGCGCGACCGTCTCCCGAGAAACCGTTGATGGCTACATCGCGGGAAATGAAGCACTCGACCCCTTGCATACCCGAGGAAGGACAGAATGGGAACCTAGATATTGTCTCAATCACCGCAGGGTCTACAGTGCGAGCTGTGAGGAGAGGTTCGAGCTTGAAAAGTGGAAGTGGTATCAAGGTGAAGAGTGGGGAGAAAGAGAAAAGAAAAGAGAAGTCGACCAAATACAAAGAGCCGAAAACATCCAAGCACCTGGCTCGCGATTCCTCTCGCCCTGTGAGCAGAGAGAGAGAACAGGACAGATCGCCTTGTGGTGGGAAAATGAATCAAGATGCTACTGGGGACAAAAAAGACAAGGAGGAAAAGGGAGAGAAGACGAGCCACAAAGATGTAGATCGAAGCAAATGTTCGCAAAGTACAGGCGAGGATCAGAAGACCAAGAAAATGAAGAAGAATCGAGAAAGAAGCAAAAGATCAGAAGGAAGGATCTCGAAGAGGCCCCAGCCGCAGGCTGGTGGTCATGGCAGAAAGAATGTCGAGAGAAACAACGTGGGATACTCGTGTGTAACAGTCATGGACAAACGGACCACAAACACAGGTTCTGGGAGCTCTACCTCTCAGGATCACAGCCGAGGGGAGACGAACGCAGCAGGCCCTCTACTTCGATCGAATACTGGAAAGGATTCTCGTGCCACTTTCTTCAATATCTTACAGCTTACAAGATGGGGCCGTGCTAGTGGCAGCCTATCGTAGCAGCTCCCGGTACTTTGTAGTTTTTATTAGGTTTTTATCGTGTTTTTATCGTATTTCTTTATTTATTATCTGTACCCTGCGCTGTGGATACACACTGTCCACACATCAAGATGTTTATCCAATGGTTTGGATATCTCTTAGTTAGTTTTTTTGTGCTTTTGTCTCTCCTGGTGACTGGAAGCCGTGCTTGCCCTACAGCCGGCATTGTTTATAGTCGCGACCAGCTGATCGCCCCGGGGAGAGACCTACAGTACTGAAGGAGCTAAGGAGGAGACAGCGAGGCTGCAGAGCAGGAGCTAAACGGAGGAGGAAGTTTAAACCCTGCATCCCGGCAGTTATTACTGGAAACGTAAGGTCCCTGGCAAACAAGATGGATGAACTGGAAGCGCTCGTCAGGACGCAGCGGAAATACAGCGAGTCCAGTATCATGTGTTTCACGTAAAAGTGGCTACACGACCAGATACCGGACTCAAACGCCATCATCCCCGGCTTCCATACGGTCCGAGCCGACAGAGACACCACCGCGAGCAGCAAGAAGAAAGGAGGAGGACTCGCCGTGCTCGTCAACAACAGGTGGTGTCACCCCGGGCACATCTCCGTGAAAGACCGGTTTTGCAGCCCAGACATCGAGCTCATCGCCATCAGACTGCGTCCATATTATCTGCCACGGGAGTTTACCAGCGCCGTCGCCATTACTGTTTACATACCGCCGTCTGGAAATGTGGACGCAGCGTGTGACGTCATCAGCGCTGCGACCGCGGCACTACAGACGAAACACCCCGGAGCATTCATCATCATCACAGGGGACTTAAACCACGTCTCTCTCTCATCCACTCTCCCAACGTTTCACCAGTTTGGAAAATGCACAACAAGGGACAATAAAACCATAGATCTGCTGTATGCAAAAGTTAAAGAGGAATACAGCTCCACTGCCCTCCCTCCCCTGGGAAGGTCAGACCACAACCTCGTCCTGCTCTCCCCATCATACACGCCTGTGGTTCAGCAGCAACCAGTGACAGTAAGAACTGTGAGGAAATGGTCTCCTGAGGCCATGGAGTCACTGCAGGGTGCCCTAGGAGCCACTGACTGGGATGCACTTTACAAGCCACACGGCGAGGACATTGATGGCATCACTGATTGCGTCTCTGATTACATTGGGTTCTGCATAGACAACACCATCCCCAGTAAAGAGGTCCGCTGTTACCCAAATAACAAACCATGGGTTACCAGCGACCTGAAGGCCCTACTCAACGAGAAAAAGAGGGCCTTCAGGTCAGGGGACCGTGCAGAGCTCAAGCGTGTTCAGAGAGAACTTAAACACAGCATCAGGGAGAGTAAGGAAAACTACAGGAGAAAACTGGAATCCAAACTGGAAAACAATAACACCAGGGATGTATGGAGGGGGATGAGTGAGATCACCGGCTTCCAGAGGATAGGAGGAGGAACAGCTGAGGGAAATGAACAACGTGCGGACGAATTTAACCTGTTTTTCACCAGGTTTGACCCCAGCTCCCCCAGCAGCCCCTCTGCTGCTCCTCCGAGCAATCAAGAGCAACCTCTTGTCACAACCCCCCCACAGCTCCACACCAGCCCCACAACCCCACCCCAACCCCCGCAGCAGACACCAGGTTCAACCACCTTCTGCCCCCCCTCCCCCACCCCCCAACTCCCTGCTGGCCCCCACCACAGACCGTCTCACACCCCCTTCCCCCAGGACCCTCGCACTTCCCCCAATGCTGCCTTCTGCAGCAGTCACCACTTTGCACTACCTCCCACCCCCCAGTCCGGTCTCAACATCACAGCCAGCCAGGTGAGGAGAGAACTGAAGAAGCTCAGTCAGAGGAAAGCTGCCGGACCGGACCGCATCAGCCCTCGCGTGCTGAAGGCCTGTGCCAGCCACCTCTGCGGGGTTCTCCAGCACCTCTTTAACCTGAGCCTCCACCTTCAGAGAGTGCCAGTGATCTGGAAAACATCCTGTCTTGTTCCAGTGCCCAAAAAAGGACATCCTGTGGCACTGGATGACTACAGGCCGATTGCACTGACCTCTCACATTATTAAGGTCCTGGAGAGGCTGGTTCTTGCACACCTCAGACCCCTAGTGTGCCCATCACAGGACCCCCTACAATTTGCATATCAGCCCAATGTTGGGGTCGATGATGCACCCATTTACCTGCTACAGGAACCCTACTCCTCCTTGGATAGACCCAACACTGCTGTCCGCGTCATGTTCTTTGACTTCTCCAGCGCCCTCACACCATCCAGCCCAAGCTGCTGAAGGCCAAACTGGAGAACATGCAGGTGGATTCTCCTCTCGTCACATGGGTAAATGACTATCTGATGGGCGGGCCGCAGTATGTGAGATTACGAAACTGTGTGTCTGACTGCCTGATCAGTAACATCGGCGCCCCCCAGGGAACTGTGCTGTCGCCCTTCCTCTTCACCACATGTCATGTCATCTGCAGAAATTCTCTGATGACACGGCCATTGAGGGGCGTGTCGAGGGTGGAAGGAAGGATGAGTACAGGGACCTGGTCTGCAATTTTGTCAAGTGGTGTGAGGAGAACCACCTGCAGCTGAACGTGGCAAAGACGAAAGAGATGGTGGTGGACTTTGGGAGGAACAAGCCCCCGCCCTCTCCAGTCTGCATTGGTGGGACGGACATAAACATTGTGGACTTCTACAAGTACTGGGTGTGGTGCTGGACAATAAACTGGAGTGGACTACAAACACACAGGCAGTCTACAAGAAGGGCCTGAGCCGGCTTTACTTCCTGAGGAGGCTCAGGTCCTTCAATGTCTGAAACCGGATGCTTCAGATGTTTTATCAGTCTGTTGTCGCGAGCACCATCTTCTTCGCTGTGGTGTCCTGGGGTGCGGGCATCAAAGCAAAAGACGCGAACACACTGAACAAACTCATAAAGAAGGCAGGGTCTGATGTTGGCTCTAAGCTTGTCACCCTGGAGGAGGTTGTGGAGCACAGGATGCTGGCAAAACTGCTTGTGATCATGGACAATGTCTCCCATCCCCTCCATGACACCCTGGACAAGCTTCAGAGCAACTTCAGCAGCAGACTCATCCAACCTCGCTGCCTTAAAGAACGGCACAGGAAATCATTCCTACCTGCTGCCATCAGACTGTACAACGCTGCACAGCAACGCTGAGCAACGCTCAGGGAATAAACTCACACTACTCAAAGTGACCTATCACTGAAATGCAGCTTTCTCTCTCTTGCACATCAAAATCCACATAGCATATTGTAATATAGTGTTTATCTGCAATACTGTACTTTGATTGTTGTTCATATTTTGTATTTTATATTTTAACTTATTTTTAGTACTTCTGATTGCTTTGTACCGCTGCTACGGTGACCTGATTTCCCCTCGGGGATAAATAAAGTCATCTATCTATCTATCTATCTATCTTTCTTTCTATCATATCAAAACTCTTCCCTTTGGCTATCAAGGTGGAACCTTCAATGTCTAGCACAGCGCCTGACGTCGCCACATCGTCAAACACAGGACCCCCCCCGCGCCTAGCTCCCTGGATGACACCTTAGTAGCAGTCCAGGCACTGGAGAGTACTTTCGAAGACCTGGCTAAGTGGTTTCAATGGTTTGATAGTACGAAAGCTCGGAACGTGATTGGGTTCGATCTGGCTATGGAAGTGTGTGGCTGTTACGATCTTGTCATCCGTAGACTGGGAAATGGTCTCAGAGGCACGTTTGGAGAGTGTAGTTTTATACAAAGCGCACAACAGGTTAAACACGCTGACCAAGTGCTGAAGTTCTTTGAGGATATTCTAAACGGATACATGAACTGTCAATTGAAAACTATGTGAGGGCTCTGTTGGACCGCTGCGATGTTGGAAACCACCCTGAGTTCCAGGACCTACAGACTACTGTCAATCGACTGTGTGATGGCACAACCCAGCGATCGTCAGTGCTCGAGATCAAGGACTCCTTGATGTTGCAGCAGGAAGTCTTAATCAAGATAGTGCGTGTGGTAGCACATGTTCTCATCCCGCAAATGGAAGATTTCAGTAACCAGCTTCTCAGTGCAAGATTCGATTTGACATCGGCTAGAGGGGAATACCCCACGGTGCAACAACAGCACGAGGTCACCATGTAAAATATGACTGGACTCAAAGATGCTCAGGCAATGTTGAAGGATAAACTTGAAAACAACTTAGCTCTATACAGAGAAACGATGGAGAATCAGCAGTCAGAGGCTATGACGCGCAACTGTTATCTAACCAGGTTGTGTGAGAAGACTGATGAAGAGAATGAAAACCTGAAAAGGGTATTGCGCGAAACCACATCTGCACACGAGAAAGAGAGGCAACAATGGGACGTACAATGTCAAAAATTAACCACAGAATTAAGGGTAAAAGACACCACAATCAAGGAGATGCGTAAGGCAAAAGAAGACACAGAGGCAGAGTTAGAAAGACAAACTAGGAGTCTTACCAAGAGTAAGGACATAGCAACAAGGAAAGTGACACAACTACAAAATGATTTGACAGTGACCAAATGTGCCTATGATAAAAAGATCGGTGAGGCTCAATGTGAAACGAGTGTCATGAAAGGCCAAATGGAGGACAGTAAAAAACGCATTGCGGAACTTCGATGCATCATTTCCAACTATGATAAGAAAACAAAGGACCTCACCGAGACTGTAGAAACACTTTCCAATGAAAACGAGACTCTGACCACCACTGCTTCGGTCTCTGTCAACTGTAATAATGTAATGTGTTCACTACTGGAGTACATCTGTGTTAAAGAGCCCGTGCATGACCTTAATACTGGAGTTGATGTAATCACAGCCACAAAAGACGCATTGGTTGAAAGGATCAGAAAAGTACTTAAACAAATGTGAATTCAGGCAATTAAAGATGAAGACGATGATGATCAAGATGATGATAATGAAGACCACATGAGGAACCCCCATAGGAGTAGTATGTTTAAACAGTACGAGACCAATACATAAGAAATCATACGTACTCTGCGTTCAGAGGATGTACCCATGGATGTGTCCCATACACATACACCGCAAAGGAGGTTGGCCTCAAAACGAAAAATGCCTCTTGATGTCACTAGAGAGGGTTGCACAGTGCATCAAACCACAGTTAAGAAACACGAATTGACACGAAGTGAAACACGACACAAACGTCAAGTCACAAGTGAACCAGGATACTATCACGGATGAAGATTATAAACTGAAACACAACGTGAAAGAGGGTGCCATCAAGGAGGAATGCTGCCAATTAATGCAACTGGGTAAACGGGTTTCTTCAATCCAGGAACATGGTGATGACCACAATGTGGTTTACACCTTTGACTTTGAACCTAGTGAAATGAATACCATGAACATGAGGATTCCCGCATACATAATAATAATAATAATAATAATTATAATAACATGACATTAGACATGAAAGAATACGATGTTAAGATTGTGAACTTAGGAAATGAGAAACCTGTTTTTACTCTACTGGATTTGTTACAAGTCAACACCGATAAATTTGAGACCTACGCAGAAATTACACAAAACACCTGTCATTGCTTACTGATGGAAAGGATCGCGACAGGACTCAAATGTACCCTTTTTATATGTTGGAGTCCCGGCGGGGATCATGAGGTATATGGGCATGAACACAAGAACCACTGCTTGTATACTCTCATAGTAATCAAAGACCTGAATGCAAGATCGTACTACCTGCTAGCTGTTAAAGTCGACAGTGCGTACACGTACAACCTTGCAAAGCTACCGTTCCCTTCACAGTTTCAAATTGACAGGAAGGACTTTGTACAAAACTCAGATGGCACATGTCAAGGCCCCAATTCGTCTTCCAGTGAGATAGCTAGTATTGACATCGGGCTGATTGAAACCAGAGATATTGTATTACATGGGGACTTATAACCTGCAACAAGTGCAACAAAGGAGGTTTGAAGACTTTGAACTAATCTGAACAACATAAACCGTGGTTGGATTAAAGAGCCAAGTGGTAGATACTGTATCTCAAAATTAGTTGTCAACCAGCGATAGCTCTAAACCATCCAACCTGAGGTCATTTACTCAAATACTAACACACTAGTATATATACAGTTAGAACTAGACACTATACGCATTTCAGCAGCACAAGCCTCAACATCTGCTGACACTTTTCAGATAGACACTACCAATGGAGACTAAACCGAAAGGTTACTTCATTTTCAAGTATGTTAAAACATACAGGTTAATTCCGGAGCCCGATGAGATCATAGTTCGAGACCGCTCTGTTTGGCGTTTCCGATCTTCGCATCAGTACTTTGGCAGAGCCCCTCATTACAAGCATTGCCCCAAAAGCACAGAGGTCACAAGGTTCGAACTGTTACCGGCATTCCTGGAGGCGAGAGCTATGGGCATCCTCAGTGGACCTAGTGAGGTTGAGGGTATGCTGGACAGACAGCTACATGTACTGCGTGACAGGATGCCTTATATTTTCCCACTGAAGATAGGAAACCCGGTCGCTCAAGCTCTCCTGCTCACAACGAAATCCCTTCAAGTGAAACATATGCCCAAGGATAAACAAAGAACTTTTCCTTCACTCTTCGCCTCTAGGGTTGAATGTTCAACAAGCCATTCACCAGATACTACTGGCCCCGGCGCCGTGGAGCTGTGGTTCCGCTCACAGATGAAGTTGTACAGTGGTGTATGTATTCCTTCAGTTGGAGCGTGACATTGTCCACAAGCAAGAATCACTATAAAAAACGTGGCCTACAAACTCCTATGTACCATTCAGCCAAAATGGATGCAATTTTTCTTGGTTTAGCAGACGCCATTGTGCGTGTCCTGACTGATTGTTTGTGACAACGATGTACAAGTGAGAATTTAAGGATCTATGCTAAACAAGGACGTTGCCTCCAGCAAGGTTAATAGACGGAGATGAACTGCAGAAGAGATCCTAGAGCGAGTATGAGACTGGAGGATAGCATAGGTGGCGATGCATTTCCAAGACTGACATCCTCATTGGATTTTGGGTCGACTTTCCGCCATGCGCTGCAGTTGGCGACAGAGAATTCATGGAACTCACTCATGCATCCCACTCTAGCCAACCTTCTACACTGATAGGTTGCAGTGTGGTTGCACGTATCACCGTAGATTATCAGAGCATTGGTGCTAGATAAATTATGCTTCACGTTTAGTTTTTTTTTTCTGAAATGTATTGTATCTGGACACACTACTTTCCCCGTAAATGCGATATATCCCGATTAGTCCTTCTGCTGACAACATAAACCATCTGGTGGAGATAAATTGGTCAGGATTGTCGCTCGGAGAAACCAGTTTGAGAGGCATACCAGCAATGGGAACAGGAGACGCCGTGACCATTGAAGCAGCGGTGGAAGGAGTTGAAGCATGATCCATGGTTGTGTTCAACGTGTCTCTCACAGCCATGACCGCAGTGTTTGTCACGTCCTTACGTGCGGTGATCATCTCCGCACCAGGGACGGTAGACGATGGCTCGGACGTAGGATCCTCGGTCACATACACTGTCTGGGGAGCGGTGTTTGTCACATCCTCAGGTCCAGTGACCACCTCCGCACCAAAGATTGTAGACGAGGGCTCGGGAGAAGGATCTGCAGTCATGTCCACTGTCTTGGTCGCGGCGTTTATCACATACTCGGGTCGGTTGTTCATGCTTGCATTTCCCATAGGAGAGTTTGGAGACTGTTCCTCTACAGACAGGAGGATTGCAGCTGATACTGCAAAAAGCAGATAGCTAAAGGGTGTAGTTGAATGAGCCATGGCATGTTGCAAGCAGGACTTGAGAATGATGTGGATAAGACATTCAGTTAAGTAGCTTCCTTTTTTTGACGTCATCAGACAACTCAGCCTTGGTTGGCTAAATATGTCCCGGTTCCTTTAATCTATTGACCAATGCACAAGTCATATTGCTGCAGAGGAAAACCAGGGACTTTCCCCTATAAAGGAAAAGTCTCTATGATGCTATCTGTGTACCCTCCTAGGACCCTGTCGGTTGTTCTTTGTAATTGATCTCAGTTTTATGATTAGAACAATCAGCAAAGGGCATGTTAGAGAGGACAAGGTGACTGACACGGTAGCCATGAACCCACTGGTGCCTATCATGCGCTCACAGTCGAATAATTCAATCTCCTGAAAGGAAGCTAGTCTCTCTGCATGCACTTTGTCAATGTATTTGCGAGTGGTGTCCACTATTGCAATTATGTTCTGTAACACCGTTTCCCCACGCCGCAGCAACACATACGACTGATCAAGTTGGTTCCGAACCCTAGCCATAGACTTGTGTATATAAGCATCGGACGGAGAGTACATTTTGGACAGTATCCTTGGGCTTTTTCGGACCCGGACCAGGCTTGGATCATTTGTCATGTACCAGCCTGATTGGGGCTGGTAGCAGATAGGACCAAAGCATGGGGCACCGCACACCACGGGGCACGCAAGACCTATCTCGCCATTCTCGTTCACCTCACATGCTGAGACTGTGCCATTGTCAATTTCTAGAGGTTCACATACCCCACTCGAGTCACACAGGGGCACCCTGTAGTTTGCGAGGATGGCGCATACCATGGCCCTGTCCAGCCAACAAGTCATGTTACCACTAGAAGAGTCTACGAAGGGCATGTACCAGTGGGAGAGCATGACTGGATTCCAACTCTCTCTCTTCACAACCATCACAAGCCTAGAGGATGAGAAGGAGTCACTCGCGACAGGTATGTCAGTGTAAAACTGTGTGGTGAAGTCGGGTTCGCATCCGGTCATATCGGACCTCAGGACACCTTGCGAGCATCAGATTAGACGCTGGTGAGCCTCCTGGAAGGCGAATGTGATGGCGTTGAGATGAACGGCTAGCTTGAACGCTCCGCTCTTCCAGGTTTCCAGCAGCTCATTGAACTTACTCGTACCGTTGGACCCGAAGACCTGCTGATTGCCTACAAGAGAGTCTGCATTGAAGGGCGGGTAGAACGTGTTCGGGAAATATCCCACAATATTTTTCAAAGCGTCCTCGATCAAGGTCCTGTAGTCTCGCATCACATCCACAACTTGAGGATCTGAAGTTGAGACCTTACCGTGGTATGACAATAGTTCAGATACGGAGCTGGATTGCTCCAGCTGGTTGAAAATGTGTGTGTCCATGAGAGCGGCTAGATCGTTGAAGCTCGCGTCGAGGGATGTCATGGCCTTTTTGTACTCGGTTATGGCTGTTTTTAATGTGATAGTAGCATCATGCCAGGTGTCAATAGCGCACAAGTGGTCGCAGCCTTGATGAGAGTAAGGTAAGCCTCTTCAGGCCACTTGATAACACTCGGGGTAATCAATGTCCAGTTCAGTCCAGTTGAACCCTAAAAAGAAATGGTACGTGATGTAGGCGCTGGGTCTCCCAGATGTACATATCTCCCATCTTCCGGGGTGGAGTATCATCCTGTGATCTAGGGAGTTGAGAGACACACCAGGGTTTCTGGTCACAGGAGCTGGTGTTGAATTACGAACATAGCCTAGGGTTTCGCCAGCACTTGCGGTCAATGGAGAGTGTTGAGTAAACATGGGGTAGATTCCAGGAACAAATATAGCTGCCAGTAACCGTAGCCATATTTGCACGGTTTATTTTCATTTCAGTTTCATCAAGCTTTGTTTGCTATATCGGCTCCCTTTCCACATTGCACAAAGCATTGTGATCAAGGCAATGTTGGTTAATACAGCAAGCACAGTAGCAGTCAGATATAGTGCAGAGGTGCGTGCCGAGGCATAAGCTACACGTTTCACTGTCAACTCCATGGTCTTCTTATTTCCTTTGATCAGTGAACTCAGTTGGGAGAGTGTATTACCCAGATTCCCGAGTGGATCGTTCACCGCGCTCATACAATCAGACGTGATTTGAAGGTGCATGTCGGACGAGGTCCATGTCATGGCATTATAGTAACACAAGGTGTTGCACGATCAATGCGGCATGTGGTTCCACATTTGTCAGGTACTTTTTTTCCTTGGAGATTAGAGGATCCTTAGTGAACAGGTAGTAACCCGGAGTGGGCTGATGTGAATAGGGCTGCTGCGATCCCAAAGTGAGCGGTTTCAGGTCGCACAGGATCTTAACACACGTAGCACCGTGGTTGACATTGATTATCATTTTAACTAGGATTTCATTGTGCGATTCTGCGCTGCTTGAGATTGCAACTGGGTATCCTGTGCCTCCTTGGGGCCATCCATTATTTGCGCAGTCTCCCAACCCCATGCAGAAACTGGAGCCTCTTATACACTCGACCGTTTTCGATATCAAATGCGTTATCTCAAGGATATACGACCCCTGAGGTGGGTCTTGGGGAGAGGGAAGTTTGGTGTGATTCATCATCACGGCCTTGCTGGAAAGCCAGTCTTCTTACGCTCTCGTGAGTATGGGTGTCCCGAACCAGCGGCTCAGGTCCAATATACTCTTGAGAACATAGCCCCTCGATTCACTGGTGATCGCCAATGGCACTTGTACCCTAGCGTGATGCACGTTCCTGCTAATGTGGCTGTAGCAACCTTTTATACGCGTAGTTTTTTGTTCCCTCTGTACACCAAAGGAAGGCATCCTTAGACCATCACTCCTTACAACCGTAGATGGAGAATAGATGCATATTCTGTCCCTATTGTGATCGACAAAAGCCACAATGTCCTTGGGATTCAGGTTTATAACCTGCGTGCGGTATGGTATATACTTGGACTTATCGATAACATCTTGTATGATTAGTTCGCTGCTGGACAATGGAGTTCCCACGTTCATTTCTGAGGACAAGCCTAATCTCAGGTTTGGTATGTCAGCAACTGAGACAAAGCTTTTGGTGAGCAGTGTTCCCTCTACCGTGTGCTGGAAAAACATACGCCCTTCCAATTTGTACACACCATCCACGTGAGCATAAGAGTATCCTCCGTCTCCGAAGATTGGGTTCCTGGTGTACCGCTAATGCATTGTCCGGATCTTGGTGGCAGCTAAGCTGATTGTATGCGAGAGCATCGTAAAGGTTGGCAATTGTTCTGAGTTATCAAAGGTGTAGTCAAGGTATCCTAGGGAGTATCTACACACTCCCCACTTGGCCATATCTGAAATTATTCCTGTGAGGTCCTGGGTAGAGTAATGAACCCTTTTGTCATTCGAGCCGCCAGTGTCCATTTTGGCATGTCTGTTGAGCAACCACACCCCCTTGCAGCCGACACCGGGGATGTAGTCGGCTGAGGGTACCGACACCACGATCCCTGCGCGATTGTTAGATCTTTGGCATAGCTCCTCATAGACAAACAGTCCTGTCCTCTCCGGGTACTGTTCCTCAGGGGGTAGCCTGATCATATAGGGGTCCTCGTTGGTGTACTCTCCTATGGTACAGCGACCAGGTCTTACTCGCTCACATCCTGTCTTGCTCTGAGAGAACACTGATATGGTGTCCAGATTCAGAAAGGCTCTGTGTGACAACACAAGCAGGCCTAGCTCTAGTAACACAGCCTCAACTTGCTCCTGCTCAGGTGTCAAAGGGTACAATTGTGTTTTATTGTGCCTCTGAGGTGCAGTGTAATGTTCAAGGGGCAACACTTGTCCTACATTGTCCACAGCATCTGTTAGCTCAATGCTGTTTGGGCAGTTGATGATTATGTCTCCATCCCGACACATGATGCATTTCTGTGTGGATAGTGGAGCATTACGACAGTCTGTAATGGGATCATCTACAGATCACTGGCACAGGATGTTTTCATTCTGGTCATATACGGTTGTCAATCTAGAACATCTGTCTTTGTTGCTACATTTGAAGTGATTGTACTGTATGTACTGTATATGAATCCGTATGATGTCGGCAAGTGTGTCTGCTGACCGCCCTGGAATCAACTCTAACCATATAGGTTGTTGATCATAGCGAACTCTGATGTTTTTACGGTCAATATGTCCACAACGATGACTACCACTCGCAGGGCTGGATTCTGCTGCTGCTGGAAGGCCAATATCCGGTCAAGTACAGCAGCGAGCTCTTCTTGGTAGGGTGCGGTTCGGTTAGAGTGTAAGAAGCTTAGCTTCACTCGGATTTTGCCCCCCCCAACCCTGACGGATGAAATGTTTCAGGGTATCACCTGCTGCTAGCGGTATGTACACCTCGGGCGATTTCACATTGCCCTTGTTTGATAAGGATCGCACAGCTATGGGCACCCTCGGGGAGGTCTCCTGTCTAGACGGGAAACTCGACAAGTACTACATCACAGTACATCACCTGTAGAGGCGCATACGGGGCGTCTCGTGTGGGTCCAGACCTGAGAGTGAAAATATCCATCGTGACTAGACAGAACAGTTCAGTTTTAGATGGGACGGAACCATACACAACTCGACCATTGCCCCTGATCGAAGTATCAGGGTCATCGCGTGTGATTTCCAGTGTCCAATCATTATTGCTACCCTCCACTCCTTTTGACAGATGCGCATATGGGGTTTAGATGCAGGAGGGCGAGCACAGGCCATCAGGGTTGATGTAATTCAGCAACGAACAGGTGCAGTTGCAGGCTGGGTGCAGCTTGGGTTTCCACAAACAGTTGATGTCTAGACCCTTTGTACATTCCTAGCTTGACTTCCTTATACTTGTCGTATATGTCAACACTGACATAAAGAGAGTTGAAAAGACCACACTGAAAGTTCTCCACAATCAGTGTGAAATCCAGCGTGTACACAAAGAAGCTGTCCGCTTCCTTTGTGGTCCAGTTGAGGCCTCTGGTGATGTTGTAACGCCACTCAGAAGATACAATATTGGTTTTGTTGGCTGTCAGTATTAGCTTACCCCCCAACTTGCCTGCGTACCAAGTGACCGTGTTAGCTAAGTACCTGTGCGACATACCCAAGGGAACCGTGACTCTGTTCTGTATGACAAGTGTTTCCTGTTCCCCTACCCACCTCGGGTTGGGTTGTAGGAAATTAATGGATAGGTCGGGCTCCAGATTACCAGTAACAAACGATTTCACCACCATATCATATAGGTTCTTGGAGGCCTCATAAAGCGAGAGCTTGTTGAGTTTGTAGTACAAGGATTCGGTTGGGGATTTCGTGTAACATTAGCTCAAAGTTGAACACACACGAGGTCAGCTCCTCATAACTGCTCATTTCTCTTCACAGCGCGTTGACTTCGGCACCGGACATGGCCCTAACCCAGCTTGCAGTCAGCACCTTAATCGTATCAAGAAAAGGGGTAGAGTTCACACTGGTAAGGAGGTCTGATACTTTGTAATTCAATTCAAAAAACTTTATTTGTCCCCGGGGGGCAATTCAGGGCACACAGAGCAGCAAATCACGACAGTGCAATTACACAAAAAACATTTTAACCTAACACAAGAATAAAGAGTAAAAGAAGAGTAAGTGTCAGGATGTTAGTGTGTTAGTACAGGTAGAATAAGTGTCAGGATGTTAGTGTGTTAGTACAGGTTAGATACAGAGAACATCGTCGGCGTGAGATGTAGAAAGACATGTGTGTATCAGATGTAAGCAGACATGTGACGTGTATATGATGTAAACAATGTAAACATGCAGTAGACTGATGAAACAGGTGTAAACAGAACTGTAGTGCAGAGAAGATATAAGTGGACAGTGATCAGATTCAGATGAAGTCAGACGTGATACATGTGTGTAATGAGCAGACGTAACAGAACTATAGTGCAGTAATAGAGTGTAAATATAATATATAACTATAAGCTAGATAATAAAGTGATAGTGGTGCATGGCAGGAAAACAGCAGTCTAAGTATACGCTGGCTCTTTGTAACTGATGAATACTGAAGAATAAAGTGACCATAGTGCTGTGATGGATACAGTGCTGTGATGGATACAATACAGCACTAATGTTTTGGATAGCCAGTGTCGTGCCAGCTCGTACCGGGCTATATAATGGTTTGACCTTCACAGACAAGCCTACTCGTCCTCATACAGTCCCACATAATACCCATCTGGACACACTGAGGCACATCGTCGTCCTGTGATGACTCAGTAATAAGTACCGATACAGACATAGTCCCAGGCCGCTGTCCGTACTTCCAATGAGAGCGTACGGTGGGTCGTATACTTTGGAGTAGTAGTCTACATCGGCACGACAGTTGACTAGATTGCTCATGTTCCTCAATGTCTCATGTTTCCTATTTCCCATGGAGCCCGAGACCCACAGCGCTGTTAGCAGATATGCAGCGTTAAGCAGCACCATCTTGTCAACGCGCATGGACTTCGCGTTTGAGACCCACAGAGCTATTAGCAGATATCTCTCAGTAAGCAGCACCATCTTCTCATCACACATGGACTTGCAATTAACTAATCAGTTCATTTGGAAGAAAACCAATGACAAGAACAGCGCTATAGGTAAACATGGGACATCGCGGACAGAAAACCAACTTTTGATGGCACAGGCAGTATTTGCAGGCCTTTTGCGGAAGCCAGCTGGACTGTACGAAGGTTAGACATCGACGGTCGCCCCGGTCGGCCATATCGTTGTCGACATACAAAATTGGGACCCTGCCACAGAGTGGTCACGGTCAGCTCCCGATGTCATATTTGCTGGACCGCCTTGTGATAACTACAGCTCGGCCAGGACTAAGGCCAAGACAAGCAGGGACCTGACGCTTGCCGATTCTCTGGTGAGAAAGACTATGGACATCATAGAGTACTTCCACACCCTAAACCCTGCCATTCAATACTTTTGTGGAAAACCCAGACTCCAGTATGCTCTGGAAGAGATGGGTTTCGCACAGGCTTTACAAAGACATCGGGAATCACCCCATTAGTGTCTTTGTTGAGAAGATGAATCATGCTGAAGGGAAGAAGTCCCATCACAATGTTGTCACGCAGGCCAAGAGCAAGGGGTTTAGGATGTCCTGTAAGGACAGGCGTGTGGTTAGACTGGACTACTGTCAATATGGTACCAAGTACAGAAAGAGGACCCGGTTAATGACCAACAACCCATTCCAAGGCATGATGTGCAGTCAGGGCTGTCTCAGCATCAAGACCGGGAGGCACATTGAGGCAGCTCAACGGGGACCTTATTTGTTCTCCAATGGCAATGCACACTTTGGATGAGCTACACGCATACCCTGCTGATCTTGTGGACACTATATTTAAACATGTCAACGAGGCTGTCTTCAGTGAGAGAGAAGGTGTTGGGCCTACATGCCCAGAGCCCGTGTTGACTACACAGTGAGGGCTTGGTGCTCACCGTTACTATTTTCCAAAGTTTTTGATATGGACTTGTGATATACAATGTGTATGTGTCTTAGTGGTTTTTAATTGTACAGGAGGGGAGCAAACATACAGGACAAATGTGAAAGTGTATATGTACAACATCACACAATGAACAACATACAACGGTTTCACAATGTAAGTGGCTGCAATAAGGAAATGAGTACACATTGGGTTGTAAATGGGGTATGAGTTTTCTGTGATCACCACTGGGCATTTCCCGTGCGCCTCAAGCATGAAGGCAACTTCGTCTACGCCGAACCACCTATTGTACTGCATGAAAAGATCTGTCAGACTTTTGGTGTTGTTAAGTTTTTGACATGTTAGGTACACATTGATCTCATCCTTGTCATGGTTAGTTAGCATATATTCCACAGTTTTATGCACCGAGCGGCTGCAAAGACTTTGGTCACATTTGCCATCGGGTGTGATTAAACCAAGTAGCATAGCTACCGTGTGGAATCCGCAGTAGTTATCCGACGCCACAGGGCACACCTTCAGATCATTCAACCTGATGTAGGCGCCTAATGTTCCCTTGCGATAGCAGTTGGCGGTGCGCGTCTCCTTGGGGGTCCATGTACCTATGGCTGAGCTGTCAGTTTTCACCCACCAGAAACCTTCATTTTAGCACAAGGAACCGGGTGCCCCCTGTCCATTATAGTGTTTGTTGGCGATAAAATAATTGCACCCATTGACACTGAGCTCCAAATTGACCCCAAACAGTCCTCCTACAATTGCTGTGATGGGTATGAACTCTTTTTCTCTATGGCATGTTTCATTGTACAAGGCATAGAGACTTCAAGTGATGTGTCAGTTTTGACGTTGAAACTTTTGCCCACTAGGTGCACCATCACAGCCCGAGCTTCAGGTGTGGAGGGTTCTACGGGTGCAGCGATGGCTGTGGGGGCAACTGCTGTTGATACAGGGCTGGTCTTCGAACACATGAAGAGAACCCACAGTGATTTATGAGTGTAGGACAATGAAAAGTCTGACATAGTCCTATGTTTACCCTAGCATCTGTCTTCGTGTACATTGTCGAGGCGATGTTTGCCAAGCAAGGGGTTTTCATGACCGGATTTGACACCACCAGATGACAGCACTCTGGCAACTCTCCCATAGTTAGAAATTTGTGGCCTTTGTCAAACCCCAGCTTGTCTACATTCACCACCAGTAACCCTTTGCATACATGATGATATTGGGGCACGTTGGGTTGCTCAAGTGTCTCACGTCCCACAGGTCCCACATCAGCCCCATCTTGACTTGCTTGAGAGTGAGGATTTGATGGAAGGGTGCCCTCAGTTTCCAACAACAAGATCTCGAGTGATTTCTGATCTTCTGCAGATTGACTCAACTCGTAAAAGGTTTCCTCTGATTCTTCTTTGACTGGCGCATGTAAAGTGTCTTCGATTCTGATATAATGTGGGTCCTCATTGAAACTCCAAAAAGAATCACACCACAGGTAAAATTCAGGTCCATGCAGGGCCTGGGCGAACGGTCTAGCGTGAGACCTAGTCAATGTACCCTCAATGCTACTGTGAAGTCGGTGCGCCAGATTGCCAATGTATGGGAAGGGAGGTTCATTTTGATTGAGGTACAACTGTCCACATGCTCTTTGGTGAACCACATGTCTCGGCTCTCTATTGCGCTCTTGACACTACCCAGAATCAAGTTCAGCTTTATTATGTAAGCCAACTGCACCAGAATCTCTGGAATGTATAGCTCCGCCACGCATACAATGGTGCCTACGTCAAGTAGGTCACTAAACACTATCCGTAGAGCTCGTAACATCTCTCTGCTATCAAGCACGTTGAACTTGTCTGATCTCTTCGTCCCCCGATTAAGGTTCAGAGCTGTGCATAGGTGTTTGTTGGCATCTGTGCCTGTGCGGGTCATGCGATTCTTCAATGTGGGTTGCATGTGCAACGCGGCCGTGTAAACAAGCACATACCACGCTGAAAAGTATAACAAGACCGCTGAGGTAACTGTGCGATGGGTCCCGTTGTTGGTGGTGTCGCCATCATTCTCGTCAACCCCAAACACCCGTAGCCCGCAAGCTGCGAACGTTACAGCTATGGTGGAACTCACGAGGCGGTCCGGTGCGCTTTCACCCTCTCCAGCGAAGCAAGGTATAACCCCCCTGCTCAACACGTCGATCATCAGCTCCCTTTCGGATTCGCTTATCAGACTGAGATCGGCTAGATTGTTTAAAGGACCCATAAGGTGCTTTGTGTAATGCTCATAGCTGACTCTGACAATGCCCCCGGTACTCATGGGTATGAAACGTTGTAACACTTTTGGTGTCATGCGTCTCCACCCTCTCGCCAGCAATTCAAGTGTGTACACAGGGCTGGGTGACACAGGGAGAGCCAAGGCTTTGAAGAGCTGGTAACATGCCCTGGTGGCATTGACAAATGCGAGCCATATCCTACCTGAAAACGTACACGTTTTAGGCGCCTTCAGCGTGAGATCTTCCAGAGCCGAGGCTACAACTCTAGGGAAGCTCGACAAAAGAGCTCGTACTATAACGTCGACCTCTTGAGCCCTGGCTTCTATGTTGTCGGGGGCCTTGGTCAGGACGTCAACAGCGGTCGAGATGCTGAAGTCATCGTCCCTTGTAACTGAGTAAAGGAAGGGTTTCCACTTACGGAAGAACCTGAGGTTTTGCTTCATGACTTCTATCAGTCCAGAATCGGGATCCAGGTCAATGCTTTCGGTTTCAAATGCGACCGGTAGGTGATCGTTGGCGAAAATGACAACAAGAGCCTCTATGTCAGATGGGCCTTTGTTAATCTTAAACTCCTGGAACCGTATCTTGTGTATCATGATGGAGTCCGTCCAGCCTTCCAGTAAGTTATCGTTACACACCTGAGGCTAGTAGATATTATACAGAAGCCAGCACAGTTGAATCACAGCCTCGTTTCGCACCAGCCAATCGCGCTGCCGAGACGCCTCCACAGCGGCGCATTCCATAAGACATACTGATGTTGTCAAGGTCTCGGTCACTATGACTCTCATATTCATAGTCCAAGACCCCCTGTTCCATTGATTCCACTTTGTCTCCATTGAGAGCGTTGCTGTCAAAATATTTCAGTTGCTTTGACAACGCAACACATGTCAAAATCTTTCAGTTGCTAGACAGAACAACACATGGAGACTTCCTGATACTCTTTTTCAGAATAAACAGTATTCATCAAGTCAGAAACAAGAGACACCTTTACGTATCTTGACACGGGGAGAGCAGAGGTAATCGCACGCTACAGGTCCGTTCCTCACAAAACCTCTCCAAAAGCTCCATTCTCCCTCGTGTCCTTTTATTTGAAGTTTCACATGCATAATCATAAGTACATGAATAATAATTAACCAGTTACCTACAGATACTATTTTCCACACAAGAGTTTCTACAAGGTCACAGCTGCTTTTGCTCCCACAGTTCTCTTCTAGGGAGGGAACACGTTATCAAACTTTCCCCAGATGGGTCAAATATAATTGGTTAGACATGCAGGCACATACTTTGCAACAAACACTCTAAAAGAACACTTTGTATTATATGCATGAAAAGAACATTCCTGATAATATTTTATACATTTCTTTAACATTTCCCTCCTGTTTATCAGAATTGTTATTATTCATTCTCATATCAGACACATACAATTCTCTTGGCAGAGCTTTCAGTACAGTCGTCAGGTTCGAAAATAACATTTCTTTACACTCAGAGGTAATCAGTTTAGACAATATATTTTATGTCAGCCAGTGCACACTCCTCACAGCCATCTCAGTATAAGTGTGTGTCTGCTGTGGTGGAACCTTCGCTATGTGCATGTGCAGTTATCAGGGCCAGGCTCTCCTGCTGATATAACAGAGCCTCAGCCGTGGTTCTGCTTATCATCTTGAACATCAGGGATTGTAGACAGGGCACAATGCATGTGATAAATACACAGAATAGGAGGAGAATCACAATTATGGGTGTCAAAAACTTTAGCAGAATCTCCCACCAGACCCCTCCAGTAAGCCATGCCCAGATACCTTTAGAAACTTGCTGGTGATCCATTTCCTGGATTGCGGCCAGCTTTCGCAAGTTCTCAATTGCTTGAGTTATTTTCCCTTCGGGGGCGGTATTATCGGGTATGAACGTACAGCAGGCTGTGTTCACCATCGCACAAACGCCCCCCTGTGGTGCTGCTATTATATCTAAAACATATCTATCCTGCAGCTCCATCTCTCGCAAGGCCTGAACTTCTTCAGCCAACCCATCCAAAGCGGTGACAGTGAAGTTGATGTATGATGACATATGGAAGTGCAGTGTTTCTACCATCAAAGCCATTTTCCCACACCAATGTTTGGAAATAACGAGTAGAGAACCTTCTGCCCAGTGTTCCATAGCTTTTTGTCATCAGGGACATCAGTTCCCCAAACACCATCATGAGGCTTTAACTTCACCTCACGTTTGGCCCGCTTTAGAATGTCATTAACTGCATAAACAATATACGTCTCGCCCCCTAATTCTACTGGTGCACAAGTTCCAATCCAGTTAGGGGGAATTGTTATGTAGATCCGATGATCCAATACACATCTTTCTGAGGTGTTATACCCATCTCATCAATCGCACTATACCAGGACGTGCAGTTAGCTTTCTGATGTTTGCCTCTGGTGTCCCACCTTGAACCAACCTGTGAACACGGGGTGACTACCTCTAGACAATGTGCAGTGTCGATTTCGCCGAGGTTGGTGGGGGAGGCTGTCAGGGTTCGACTGTTCGCATAACAGATCGGGAACAGAGCCTCCGGCAAGGGGATGCCTTGAGAAAACAAAGGGTTAGTGTTGTTTGTACTTAGCATCTTTGTGAATTTACGCCCTTTGTATGGTGGAGTGACTGAAATGTTAAAGTGTTTATTGGTGAGGAGACCATTGGACACTTTAGATTGGAGAATGTCGGGAAACAAGTCAGTAGGATCGCGCATAGGCCTAACTTCAACCATGGGCGTACCTGTAGACACTGGCATTTTGGTACAGACATAACAATCTGACAGGTTTACACTGTGCACTGACCATTTAGCAAAGTTATACCATACATTGGTTTCAAACTTATTTTTTGGTGTTAATGGGTCATGCCATTTCCTGTTGATGAGGTTACGATAATAATCACCTCTAGGATGTCGTATGCGGAGTGTGTATGGCTCAACAATAGGTGTCCACATGCTATGATTACGGAACATGTGTTTGCATGTCGTCAATGATTTATTGAGAACCTGAAGTGACCAAGTACCTTCTGCTGTGAGAATGATGTAATCATTACAGTATATCAAAGGCTTACCATGACCCTGCTTGCTGTCTTGATAACATTTCCTACGTAATCTGAGATTTACAGACCTCGTCATACCAGTACTGTTACGGAGAAGAAATGAGTCATCACAGTCATCAATCACAGTTTTTACCATTGGGACCATTTCTTCATCCTTCGGGTCTTGAGGTGTTGTCCACATCCACGGGGCGAGGGCAGCAAAGATCATCAGTGCGACCATCGTTGCACCTGCAGTCCAGGAGGCTAGCCATCTTTTTTGGTATTTTGACATGGTTTCACACTTATGCTCTCGTTCCACTAACCTGAGAGGATCGTTGATTTCTTCACTGACGTTGAGACGAATGGACCTAGGCGTTTCCAAACCCCTTTGTAGTCAGACTTCCCCTACTCAGCAGTTGGAACGAGATCACTAAGTGTCCTCACTTTGCAATGTGAGAGATGTATCCAGCTGGACCTCTCAGCGATCTTCACAGCAGTGGGCGTGGAGAGAATAACTTGGAATGGCCCCTCCCACCTTGGACTGGACCAGCACTTCCTTTTTACCACCTTCACGAACACGTGGTCACCAGGCGTCACAGTTTTGTCCTCCTGGGGGCATATAGGAAAATCAGGCAGATTATTGGTTTCTTTACATTTTCTATGGCTCAGTGTTTGTCTCATATAGTCTGCCAATGTTTTCTCAGAGTCAGGCTCGTCTTTTATTTTTAAATGTAAGTCAGGTAAATAATATGGTCTACCATACAGTGTTTCAAAAGGAGTCAATTTACATCCGCCTGTAGGCATAATGTGTAAACTTAGTTGTACTAAATCAACACATTCAGGCCATGGTCTTCCAGTTTCGTTCATGCATTTGGTTAGCTTATTTTTAATTGTGCCATTTAACCTCTCAACAAGTCCAGCTGAGGCCGGGTGATAAGCACTATGGTATTTTAAGTCTATTTTTAGGTTTTTTCCTATTTTATTTATTGTGTCGTTTACAAAATGTGAGCCATTATCTGATCGTTTTCTTTTTGGTATCCCAAAGGTTGGGACAATTCTTTTACATATAGCTTTTGCTACTGTGATTGCATCAGGGTTAGCACAAGGAAACATTTCTACCCATTTGGAAAAGGCATCTATTATAACTAAACAGTATTCTACACCTTTGCTTTTGTTTAGTTTTATGAAATCCATATGTATTTCTTCAAAAGGATATTCTGGTTTTGGAAATGCACCTCGTTTTGGACGTTGTTGTCCTTGTGAGTTATGTTTAATGCATGTTAAACATTGATTACAAAAATGTTTTGAATATTACAGCGTAGCCTACACAATTTTGTCCTTGTGCATTCTTATGTGCAGAACCATCAACAAATACTATATGGCCATGTGTCAAGGGTGTGTCTAATAAATCAGGACGTGGTTTGTATACTAACTGTGTTTCATGCAGACAATCATGTTTAGTGCCATCTGTTGATACTGGTATCAGCGTGGCTGGATTTAATGTTGTGCTTCTTTCTATATTTAGATGTGGTTGCGACAAAAGTGTAGTCATGCATGACAGATGTCTGGCAGGTGATAAAAAGGTAATTTTTGTTTGTAATAACAGGGCTGCTACTGCATGTGGCACTTGTAGTGTTATTGGATGAAATAATACTACTTCCGCTGAGGCCTGTACAGCCATTGCTGCTGCGATCACAGCCTGAACACAGGGCGGGGATGCTCTAGCCACTGGGTCCAGTTGTGTTGAATAGTAGGCTAAGGGTTTGTGTTTTTGCCCATGTATTTGTAATAACACTGACGTCATAAATCCATTTTTACAGTCTACAGTTTGGATAAAATGTTTATCATAGTTTGGTAAGGCAAGTACCGTCGTTCCTGCCAGCATTTGTTTTACGTTACAAAACGCTATTTCTGCCGTTTCTGTCCAAATTATTTTATCTGTTAACGCCATAGGTGTAGAGTAAATGAGATCAAGCAGAGGTCTTGTTACTTCTGCGTAATCCATTACCCACGCTCGGCAGTAGTTGCAAAGTCCTAAAAAGGACATCATGTGTCTTTTTGTTATTGGTCTTGGTGCAGACAAAATGGCTGTTTTTCTTTCTTGATTTACTGTTTTGCCATTTTGGGTCAACGTGTGACCTAGGTATTTTACTTCTTCTTTCCACAATTGTAATTTACTTTTACTTACTTTGTTGCCAGTTTTAGCAAGAAATTTGAGTAAAGATAACGTGTCTTCTTTACAATCCTCTTTTGTTGTGGAGTTTATTATGATATCATCCACATATGAGAGGATTTGGCTCCCTCTAGGGGGGTTGAAGTCTGCTAGACAATTGGCAATTGCTTCAGCAAAAATTGTGGGACTTTCACAATAGCCTTGTGCTTGTCTTGTTAATGTATATCGTTTATTTTTAAACGTAAATGCGAACCAATGTTGGCTATCTTTATGTATTGGAATCGACCAGAACGCATTACTTAAGTCTATGACCGAGAAATACTTTGCATTTGGATCCATAGAATTAAGCAATGTGTGTGGATTGGGGACATTTGGTGCCCTTTGTTGTACTGCAGCATTAATTGCTCTTAGGTCCTGTATCATGCGCCAAGAAATTGATGGCGCAGCTTTTCGGACAGGAAAAATAGGTGTATTACAGGGTGAATCTGGGCACGGAATTATAATTCCTGCTTTCTTTAGATCTTCAATTACAGGCTCAATACCTTCTTCTGCATCAGGTTTTAAGGGATATTGTTTAACTTTGGGCCTATATTCTGTTTTTCCTTTAATTACCACTGGTGGTGGGACGCCTTTCATTAATCCTACATCAGATGGACCTTCAGACCATAATTCTTTGGGTAATGAAGCCAGACCTTGGGGGCGGAAGTAGCTCAGTCCATAGGTGACTTGGCTGGGAACCGTAGGGTTGCTGGTTCAAGTCCCCGTGTGGACCATGTATGGAGCGTGGACTGGTGGCTGGAGAGGTGCCAGTTCATCTCCTGGGCACTTCCGAGGTGCTGTTGAGCAAGGCACCGAACCCCCAACTGCTCGGGGCGCTGGTCACTGGCAGCCCCCTCGCTCTAACATCTCTCCGTTAATTGCATGTATAGGCCCTGTTTGTGCATGTGTGTATTTCGGGTCTGTGTGTGTAACACATATAATAATAAGAGTGAAAAAAATCCAATTTCCCCGTGTGGGATTAATAAAGTAATTCTTCTTCTTCTTTGTTCTTTCTCTGTCGTAAGGGATAACACATTTGCTTCTCATGTGTTTGACTCGTCCAAATGGACGTATGGAGTGGTTGTGACCACCCACTGTAGTTTTTTGACGATAATATTGCGTATCCTTATTGTATTGAACTTTAGGATCAATTGTGTTTGTCCAGCTGTGAGCTGCTTTTACTCGTTTTGCTTCATTATCCAAATCTTTCCATGTTTGCTTTGAGGATTTAGTCAAAGAAACATGTGGTGTGCGTCCACCCTGCATTAAATATAATGCATCATTTGTTAAGTCTGCTGTACAGAAAGAGGTCGAGTCTTTCCAGTAAAGTTGCATCAATGTGCATCTTTGTGGACCTAATTTCTGCACAGCTTTGTCATAGAGTGAGTCTGGCCCTGGGGAGCACTTGTAACGTAATGTCACATGTAGATCACCAGGGGGCATAGTTGTATGCCTTGGTTGTACTCGAGCCTCTGTCATCTTTAAGAGCTGCTTGGAAACAGCTGCTGGCCCCTCCTCGGGGAGGTCCAATGTCCAGTAGTATTGTGGGGCGGAGATTGATTCATACACCATCACAGTATCCACTAAGGGCATTTTTGCCACTTTAAATCGTCCTGAAGATGTAGGAATTACCCCCAGTTCTAAACATGCCAACGCATCTCTCCCCAGTAGATTATGCGGGCAGTCAGGGGCGATAACCAGCTGTAAATCTACGCCATTTTCAGGAAAATCCTCATGGCACAGATGTACAGGCTGGCTAACAGAGTTTGTTTTGATCGTGCCATTAGCAGATTTTACTCTAATTGTTTGGGAAGAAATTTTTAAACGTTTTGCACTTTTTACTACTGTCCTTTCTGCACCAGTGTCACAGAGAAAAACAGTAGGAAAACCATTCATTAGTAATGTTATTTCGGGTCTTATTGTGGGATCTACATCTTCCAGAGCCAGGCACAGCTCGGCAATTTTTAGCTGAGCTGTGGCCGGGTCTGTATCATTCCATTCTTTTACTGTTTCTTCTAATAGGTCATGAGTTTCTGCTGCTATTTTCTTTTCGTCATACTTACCAATTGTTTCTCTCAGATCTAACTCTTTTACGAGCTCCTCGTCCTTTTTATTTAGTCATGCTTCTTCTTCACTTTCCGATTCTTCTCGCTTTCTGATTTTGCATTGCCTTGCCATATGCCCCTTTTTGTGACATACAAAGCATCTTTTTTCATCTACGTCCTTTTGCTTTTCTGCTCCTCCTTTTTGTCTATATTGACTTTTGTTATTTTTGTAATTTTTTCCTCCTCCTGATAAGGCACTGGAGAGGAACACTTCAGTTCCGTCTGCCAGCACGAAAGCTCCTACTTTCAGATTTTTCTTTTTATTTATTGTTACTTTTTCAGCGTGTATTGCGTGTTGGATGAACGCTGTTAAACTGGCAGTAGGTAATTCAACATAATGTTTTGTGACATGATGTCTTATTTCTGGTCTAAGGCCATTACAGATTACCATTTTCAATTGTTGTTTGTATGGTGACGTGTCATCTGCGTCAATCACCATGCCACTATGTCTTTGGAATATATCTTCCATTTTGGACCTGAAGTCCCCTACTGTTTCAGTATCCTTTTGAATACACTGAAATTTTTGAAAAGTCAGCTCGGTTTATGTACCTTCCTCGCATTGCCGTCCATATGGGACCTAAGCTGTTCACTACATTGTCTGGTGGCCTTGTGACTGGAGGATTGTTTCCTATCACTACTGTAGGCAGCCAATCACTTTTTATGCCAGACCAGTGTAGTTTAAAAAAAGTCATGAGCAGCTGTTGTACTTCCAGTCCATTGAGATGATAAGTCTGTATCAAGTTAGTCAAGTCCGTTGTTGTTTTTTCTACATCAACTTGCGGGTCTGTTACCCCCTCTAAAGCGTCCGTCACGTCTTTCATTGTCCACGTCCTATAGACATAACTGTGTCCTCCTTGCCCATCAGGGAGTTGTATCATGGGGCAAGCGTCTGTTATAGTGTCGTCTAATGGGGTCATAGGCAGTGGAGGAGATATTTTTCCAGGATGTCCTGAAAAACTGCCTTCCTCTAATAGTGGACTCAAAAATTGTCCCATTTTTCTACTATATTTCCACTGGGAGTGTGGATACTTTGAATTCAATTCAATTCAATTCAATTCAATTTTATTTATAGTGTCAAATCATAACAAAAGTTATCTCAGGACACTTTACAGAGTAGGTAAGGACCACACTCAATGACTTATTTATGATTTACATAGACCCAACAATTCCTCTGTAGAGTACAGTGGCAACGAAAACCTTCCCTATAACAGGCAGGAACGTCAGACAGACCCAGCTCTGTGGAGGACGGCCATCTGTCTTGACCGGTTGGGGAGGAAGAAAAGGAGAGAGAAAGAGAGAAAAGACACACAGATGGACAGAGAGAGACAGACAGACACACTTCCAGAGATGCAAGCAAAGCCTAACAGTAACTATAATATTTATAGTAATGTGAATATGACTTATATGTTAAGGCAGTTAATACAACAGAATAGTAGAAACAAGCACAGCTAAGGTGACAGAATATGAAAATGATAATAATTATGGTGGCAAACATGATCAATGATGAGTAGTGGCAATAGCAGCTACGATACAGCTACAAATTTTATAGTTTATTAAACTAGTGATAGTATATATGAGTAACAGTGACAATAGCAGCAGGAAGCGTCATGTAGGACCACGGCAGCAAGCACCACCACGATCAGCAGAGACCTGCGAGACGACAAAGCACAAACAGCTCCGGGGAAGAAGCTGAATCAGTAACATGCATTGATGGGACATGAATGATTCAGACAGAGAGGAGAGAAGCTCAGAGTATCAGGAAAAGTATTATCCCCCGGCAGACTAGGCCTATAGCAGCATCATTAAGCAGAATAAAGTCTTATCGTAAGCCCTAGCTGTAAGCTTTATCAAAAAGGAAAGTTTTAAGTTTACTTTTAAATAAGGGGACAGTGTCTGCCTCCCGAATAACATCTGGGAGTTTGTTCCACAGGAGAGGAGCTTGGTAGCTGAAGGCTCTGCCTCCCATTCTACTTTTGGAGACTCTAGGAACGACGAGTAGCCCTGCATTCTCAGAGCGCAGAGATCTAGTTGGGTGATACGGTACTATGAGCTCTTTAAGATACGACGGAGCCTGACCAATAAGAGCTTTGTACGTAAGGAGAAGGATTTTAAATTCTATTCTAGATTTTACAGGTAGCCAGTGCAGAGAAGCTAATACAGGAGAAATATGTTCTCTTCTATTTGTTTTAGTTAGTACACGAGCTGCAGCATTTTGGACCAACTGGAGACTCTTAACAGACTTATTGGAGCAGCCTGATAATAAGGAATTGCAATAGTCCAGCCTAGAAGTAACAAATGCATGAACAAGTTTCTCTGCATCTTTCTGTGTTTGTATACTAAACTGAGCTGGAAAATGCTCCACAGGGAGCGCAGAGAGGTGTGTAAGACTGCCACTCTGCTTCCTGGGCACCTGCGATAAGGGCAGCGCAGAGAGGTGTATTAAACTGCGACTCTGCTTCCTGATCCCAACACTGGGTTGTCATGGTCTTTGCCCTTGTGTGATCCGCCACTGCAGCATGCTCCCCCCCTGTAGTATCTAAACTCGTCAGGTCTTGTAAATTTGGGTATATACGCGATGTTGTTGGTGTTGGTAATATTGCTCGTAGTGACATGTCATTATATGGTGGTGGTGTCATTAGTGGAGTCGACGGGCTTGGGGGTTGAACCACTAACAAACACTCTAAAAGAACACTTTGTATTATATGCATGAAAAGAACATTTCTGATAATATTTTATACATTTCTTTAACAGTTGCTGCAACCTGTAGCCTGAGCAGTATCTTCGTTCACAAAGGACATCGCTTCATCGACGACGGCGTTGTCATATTTTGAAAATATATCCTTGATCCCCCTGATCAAGGCATACCCCAAGGGGAGAGAACGATCAAACGTACCATCTCTCTTCCAGTGCGAGAGAGGGGCATTCATGCTGACCATCGCCTTGGTACGAGCGTGCCTGTTTGTGAAAAACCCAAACCTATCCTTGCTATGAGGTCCAACAGATGTAGCGCTGGATCTCTTATTCGCATTTGTGATAAGTACATCTTCTACATCTACACCTGCCTCAGATGGAGAAAGCGCCAGCTTACGGAGGATGAACGCTCATACCTTTTTTGCTTTGGGTGTTCAAACTGGCGACGTGTTACACGGTCAAGGAGCGCGACATTCGAGGCCTGAAGGTGGGATATGGCTACATCTACACAACCAATGGACTATCTTTGTACAGCTTGGTCACCTCGTGGAAGATCGATATATGTCTGATCTTTGATGAAAGCTGTCGAGAGGAGATAGTCTGCACTCTATGTGCTTTAGCTCTTGGGGATTACAAGTTGGGGATTGAGTTCAAACTGAAATGTGTTCTTCCTGATCACAGGAAAGGTTTAGGTTTGAGAGACTTGGAGCCTCTAGAGTCAGACTCGATGCTGCGAGACATGTGCATCCCTGGGAAGATTACACTCGAGCCTCTCTCTGATGAACACCCGAGTGCTCTCAAATGTGAGCACGAGGGCTTAGTTTCTCTCAGAGACATGACAATACTCCCTTTGGGATTCTCTATCCTTACTGAGAATGAGAATGTGGTGGTCTGGAGACACATATTGAGAGACGCTGTGGTGATCGTACCCAAGACAAGGGCTGTCATGACAGAGGGTGTCCAAGAGACTGTTTCGTCGAGAATGAGGTGTAAGGCAAGTCCAAGCGGGTCTATTACTGAATGGTACCCGTGCGGGTACTCACTGTTTCGAATTGAAAGGGGTCTCCCGAGCGTGCCCCCTGTCATGATATCTTGCAGCCTTGCCGGAGAGGAACACGGGCACCCTCGAATAGGCCGTGGTGCAAGTGAGGTGCCGACACTGCACGTGCTCAGGAGCTCCGGTTATCACAGATCAGTATGCCTGTTGCCGGAGACCATGGACATTGTCGCCCCGCAGGTGTTACCCATCGCAGGTTGTGTGGCAATCATGTACGCCTTCAATGTGTACAGGCAGCTAAGCGTCGAACAATCCAAGCGCACTTTCATTCAGGTCAAGCCTGAGCCTGAGAGAGGCTCCTAGGAGCCGCCTAGGAGAAGAGAAGTTTTGGGTTTACAGTTAAATCCCATTCGATTTTATCACACCTCAGAGAGATCATTTCTGCAAACCCAAGGGTGCACTCTGGGCTCGAAGGCTTGAAGCTTTCGGGTGGAGAGGAAGTAATGTGGGAGGAGTTGGAAGATGTAATATTGGGAATCCGAGAAAGATGAGAAATCCAGCGAGGGAGAGGGAGAAGACGACGAGTGGGAGGACATTAAGGGAGAGGGCGAGGAGGAAAGTGAACACTCCGGTGAGTATGAAAAGGAGTACTCTGGTGAGGAAGATAGCGAGAGCTGCAGCACTGATCAGGAATCCGAAAATGATACGGAAGACGAAGATCGAGTCATAGCAAACATATCAAGGGCTGTCTACCACACTCCGAGAAATGGACAGAGAATGGGACATTTGGTACTGTTTGGAAGCAGGCGAGGTTGCGATTCAAGCTTCAAGGGGATCACGATTGGGATACGAACGCTCGGGTTGGTCAATTTGAAAATATTGAGAGTCTGCGGTATGTTTCACCTGCCTACGCCGCTGCTTGATTGTAGTGACTGCTTTGTTCGGCTCAATTAATCTCCCAAGACCGATAAGACGAAATGTTATCTTGAAACTGGTGGCGAAGCGGCAATGGTAGAGATGTCCAAGATAGAACGAGCCATATGTAGCGAAAATGCAAGACGTTACGAGGAACAGCAACTCTTCCGTATCTTCAAGATCTCAACCTCATGATCAAATCCTTCCCGAATCAGTACTCCATTGTTAGAGCAGACAGGCCCCAAGGTGAATGTGGTGCCATTTACCAGGCATGCTGAGATGAGGCCGTGCTACTGGGACACTGTGCCAGGGTTTCTGCCACACAGGGTGCCAAGGGAAACTTCGACGTGAGCGCCTGTCTGACCTGGTTCTACAGATCCGTACACCCCTGTGTACCGGATATGAGCGTAGGAGATATGATGCTCGACTACGAGTTCACGCTGCATGGCATGGGTGAACTGTCGCCCATATACACTCTCCTGAGTCATTTGGCTGAAAGCTGCAGGGTCAACTGCTTCCCCATGCGCAAGTTGATCATCCTGAGTAGACACAGAGGGGCATCCACTCTCAGAGGCTGAGGACGAACGGGATCGGAGCATTTTTGTGCGCTCAGGATCACAGGCTAGTGCCTCTGCTGTCAAGGTGTTGCAATCCAGAGCCCTTACAACCGTCCGAACTCTGGGAGGGGTGCCAGCTGTTGCCTCGTGGAGACGAAGAGGAGCTCCTCTTGCGTGCCTATTCTATCACGCTTGGTCCAGTGTTTGAATTTGGGAAGGTAGAGTCTTTCCCAAGTAAGGTCAGGACCAGTCTGGGGGATTGGATGTTTATGTGGCTATCAAGCAGGTCCCACGGTGTCCATCGCTGACCGGGCACCACGGTGGTAGATGGGTACACTATAGCATTTGCATCCGAGTCTCCGCTGTTCTACCTGAGGGACAAGGGGCCCTTGGTGCAGAAGCTGGAGTCGGTTGCGATATTCGTAGAGAGCAGCTCGCTGTACAGAACGGATGTGTTGAATAAAGAGGATCCCGAATGGCCCAGTCCGGATCCGATAGACGCACAAGAACGCATCAAGTGTAAAAACCAGAGCACCGTCATTCCTTACAGGGCTCCGAGGTGAACGAGAGGTCTTGGGAAAAACTGATAAGTGCCAGGTGGATGTTCAGCAGGGCCCCCCGTGATGCGTCTCAAGACCATGACTGGGAGCTGGAATACCTACTATCTGACAGCCTGACGACGATAGGGGCTCAGGGTCTTAACGTTGCTACTGTAAGGTGGCTCTGCGCCGCTCCTCCTGCTAGGCTTTCGTCATCACTAAAGAGTGCTCGCTGCACACGTGTAACAGACAGATCGACTGCGTTCGTACGTGTGGAGATTGAGTCAAGGACGGCACAAATCCAAGACTCTGCTGCATGGAGTGGCTTCGACACCTTGTGCTCCGGCGTGTTGACGTGTCCTACCGAAAAGGTATGCTTTACCCCGGGGGTTAGACATTCTGAAAACAAGCAGCACGGGGTACCTCGTCTCCTGCCAACAGCCTTGCGGTGATAGGGAGGAGGTGGCAGTTCTGCTCGCCAAGTCCAAAGGTGTCATTCGCGTCCACTCCACTGGCAATCTAGTGTTGCATTCAAATTTGAATGGCTGTTGAATTGAAAATGGCTGCGATGAAAGGGGAGCCAGGTGTGCACGCTGTCATCAAGACTCCCGTGGACAGCGGTCAGGATGGGGCCAGTGACTGTACGCAAGTCCACGTTCGTTGCAACCGTTCGCTTGTTCTAAGGTGTCCGAGTTAAAGTACAGATGGGATTCGGGGAGGACGGACTTCACAGAGGCACTCGCTCGTGACTCGGATGGATGCTTTTGGTATGGCAAGCAGCTGCAAGACTGGAGGAGGTGCTCCGACGGTAAAATGATACCCAAGAGAGAGAGGTTTTGGTGCATGATTGACTACAAGGCCTCCTTCGCTAGACGGAATGAAGCTCTCATTAGCTCCAATGAAAGCGAACATGAGTTGTCTGAAAGCGACCAAGAGCCATTGACTGTGGAGGTTGACGGAGACAGTGGATCGGAAGAAAGTAAAGATGCACACGAAAAGAGAGATCTAGGTAATGACGAGACCCCGAACCCATCACGGTGGCCTGCGAGTGGCGCGAGAGGGGAGTCTCGGGTTTCATCCTACTCAATAGTCGCCTCGAGATTGAATTCGTACCCAGTTTCCCTGGGAACGCAGGACATGTAGTCTTCAAACCCGTGCACAACAAGGACCACAGAACCAGAGCTACTTTGGACAACGACAGCAGGCTAATCAAGTATTACAAACCTCACAAGTTCTCCTCCCTCATGTACGATGTTTGCACTGTGCTGGAATACGGGTGCGGGCTGAGACCGGTATTTGTACACGGCTCTTCGGATTCCGCTGGAGACCGGGTTCTCGACATGGGCATGGGAGCTCTCGCCCTAGACTATCATCCAACTTGTATCCTAGTCACCCAAAGGTTGTGATTGTGGTGCCAGAGGGGAGAGAGCAGATGTTGAAAGTTGCTCGTGAGATTAGCCGCTGTATCGTCGTGACCACCGGCCGTAGGAAGAGAGCAGGCGTCCTGGCGTATACGTTCAGGGAGTTATCTCACAACCTTGAGGCAGATGCCTGCTTTCCTCGGAGGGGCAATGATAAGGCTGACGTGCACTACGGCTTCCCCGACAGGTCTATCAGCAACTCTGGCATATCTGCATTTACTCAACTAACAACACTTTGGCCCTCTGTTTCCAAGAGAAATGATGTGAAACACCCAGTGATCTCACAAGACCCCAGATGGATAGGACTCATGGTGTGTCTAGCGGAGTGGCAGGGTCGCGTACATATCGCAGAAGCCGTAGCCCCGGGAGCACTGGAGGCTCTGAGCTTGAGCCTAACGATGGTCCGAGAATGACAATGAGTGTTATCGACCTGTATGATTTGGCGTGCAGAGCGAGGTTGCTGGGAGAGACGGATCCACAACTGCAGCAATTCGTTGAGTCATTTGAAGAACCCAAGCGATCTGCCTCGACACCCAAAGAACCTTCTAACAAACAGGTAAACGAATACCAGGTCTGGCTCACAGTCCGAGGCGTAGAGAGTGGAGAACACATAGTCAGAAACCCGAATCAACAACTGACACTATCCGAAGCCATTGGTATCTACACAAAGCTGAGCAGAGATTTCATCGTGTGCTCTAACGAAGAGTCGCTGAACACCTTTCGCTCATGCTCCGTTACCCAATGGTACCGCAGTTAGCTATGGACACCAAGGAGTGCCCCGAGTGTTACTTTGAAGTGGAAATCACGGTCGACATGTGGGAGGAAGTGAGGAAAACACTTTCGTGCTACCACTTTACACTCAGGCACGAGCAGTTCATCTTTGGACTGAAAGACACCACCCGTCATGACGGCGAGGATGAGTTCGATCTCCGCATCGATGACAACGGCGAAATGGTGAGAGCAGGACCTTGTGGTAGTGTTTTCATAACGGATACAACCAAGGACGATCATGGCGTGGATGAAAGCCTGAAACCCAAGTTCCTTGAACAGTTGGAGTCACTGAAGAGAAGGGACGAGATCACCAAGCAGAAGACATTGGGTAAAGAAATATTCTACCAACACAAATCGCATAGCCACACACTGGAGGAGCTTGAAGCCAGGTACATGAGCACCTACCCCTTGCGCTGCCTCTATCAATATTATGGGCCGCTGAATAGGAGCCGTGAGAGAGCACGGTACCTATCGGAGCATTACCCCGATGTGGAAGGGGACAGGCGCAGGGCTCTGCTGAAAGTTGAACAACTTAGATTAAACCTAAGGTCCACAGCCTCAACAGGTACCAAAGATAGGCTGCTGTTGTACGTTTGCATGGCGATGATAGGCCCTGTTCGTAGATACAAGCTGAGGTACAATGTCACGGCTGAGAGAGTTGTGTTATTCAAACACTTGATAGCATCAGGGTTTCCCTTAGAGACTGCCTCGAGTCTGCTGAAGACCATAACCGCATCAAAGAGAGTCTCTCTAATTGCCTTGACACTGGACAAAGGTGTTGAGCTGTAGTTGAAAAAAACTGTCGAACCTACAACCTATAACAGAAAACTAGCTTCCCTCATATGGTTATTCTCACACATCACACACTTCGACAGCTGACCCATGGATAGGTACGAATGGGAGACTCACCGGAGAACATGGCCTGCGATGGCATCTGCATGTTTGAGCAAGACCACGTGGCCTTCAGGTTGTCCCGAGCACCTGAGCTCTCAAATGCAACAGATACCCGGTCTAGAAGAAGAAGAAGAAGAAGAATTACTTTATTAATCCCACACGGGGAAATTGGATTTTTTTCACTCTTATTATTATACATGTTACACACACAGACCCGAAATACACACATGCACAAACAGGGCCTATACATGCAATTAAGGAGAGATGTTAGAGCGAGGGGGCTGCTAGTGACCAGCGCCCCGAGCAGTTGGGGGTTCGGTGCCTTGCTCAACAGCACCTCGGAAGTGCCCAGGAGATGAACTGGCACCTCTCCAGCCACCAGTCCACGCTCCATACATGGTCCACACGGGGACTCGAACCAGCGACCCTACGGTTCCCAGCCAAGTCACCTATGGACTGAGCTACTTCCGCCCCAAACGTAGCCTTGGCGTGTACGCCCTTCTCAAGAATTTTGGAACTGCGCTCAGGAGAGACTTTGTTGATAGAGTTGTCAGAGCCGGCCCAGAACACTCTTACGATACACTGGGTCAAATCGGTAATGCTCCCGTTACCGCCGTAGTCAATCTGCAGTGGAAACACCAAGCACTGGAAAAATACAACGCTGAGCGCGGAAAATTTTCCGCTGCCAATGCCGAACAACTGCTCAGGGAATACACGGAAAGGATGCAGAGTCAGCAGAAGGTGCACTCTAAGCAGCCGAATAAGTCTAAGGGTACAATCAAGTGGAAACGGTCTGTCTGTATGCAAAAGAAGACCAAAAGGCCTGGGGGGTCGCCAATACGAAGACGACAACAACAAAAAACACAACAGTAACAACAATCACAAGGACTACGTGTACCACTTTAAACAGAGGCCCACTGGATCCAGTGGTTGTTTTACTTCTTGAATTTGATTATCTGAACAGTTCCTGAATAAAGCATTGTTGAATAAAATAACTGCATCATCAAACCCTTGTCTTCATTTACAGTAACAGGTGTCCTCATATGAATGAAACAACCAAGCATACATAGGCAATGTCGTGGTAGTGATACAATTTATTGTATAGTCACACAGAATACATCATGATTTGTACGACTGCAACATGAACAACACAGCATAGTCAACATTACACAGGACAAAGGGCCGCTATCCTTGTTGCGGTGGTGTCTGTTGTTGGAAACGCATCACTTTATTCTCCAGTCTCCTCTTTTCCGTTTCGTAGTACCCGGCCGAGTGAGGCGTCCTCCTTTTCCTCTTGAGTGGCTTATTCTCCTTAATTCGGGTTAATGGTGAGTCTGGTTGCCTGTCAGTCACACTTCTAACCTTGTGCAGTTCCTGGTGGTCCTGGGGACTCTGACTCTCAGACATGGTACTCTCATTCTCATAGCTAGTGTCAGCCATGTATTTTTCCAAGGTGACCGGGACCACAACGGGCAAAGAGCTGACAGGATCACTCTTGAACAGAAACCTTTTTACAAAGGCAGGCCGGTGAATGTGCAGGTGGATATGCGTCGAGAGTGTAGACCACTGCTTGTGTTCGGTACGAGCCTTATCAAAGCACATAATCATCAGAGGTCTGTTGTTAAATAGGTCACCCAGTACACAATGTTCTAAATAGGGGAAAAAACATAATGCAAGCATGACTATCATGGTGTAGAAGTAAGTTCCTTTGGCATGTTTGCCGTTGTACATACACGTTACTCTTTTCATGAAACGCGTGATCTTAGGATCGCACAAGTTGAACAGCGTTGATATAGCCACAGCACTCTTCAACACGGCATCCTTTACAACTGACGACATCTCCCTGGAGCAATCCAGTTTCGGGTTAGTGTTAAACTGTATTGCCTCAGCCAAGGTGGACATCTTAGCCATCAGGGAGATAGACGGGGTTTTAGATGAAGGTTTCCACCCCTGACCCTTGTTTATAATCTCATATTGACAACCAAATTCTTTTGTTAGCATCGTTGAGAACAGGGCGATCATGACAGGTAGGCTGGCTTTCAGTACGAGATGGTTGATGTCCATGTCCCAGTCCCAAGGACGCAGCCCTGGCTCATAGTTTATCGCACCATAACCCATTTCAGTAGAATCCCCTTTATCCGACACGTAGTATGGTCCTCTGAACTCCACTTGAGGTTTCTGGAATGCGAACAGAGCCACAACAGGGCACAGAGAATATGATGAACCTGTATGATATTGGGTTCGCGTGACCATTCTTTGTATCAAGGCACACCATAACTGAACACACGTGCATGCTGCAGTGTGTCCGACACACGTAGCCCTGAATGTGTTCTCTGAAAGAACATTCATTGTCAACACAGTAGCTCACCCATTGCGGATCCCCTATTAACTCTATATGGGAATGATTCATGTTGTGTCCATTTGCATGAGGGCTATGCTGAAAAAACAATCATTCTTCTTCTTCTTCTTCTTCTTTCTATGTCTCTCTGTCTTGTGAACGTTAAACATGTACTGACCAGTGTGACGTATTACGAGAACAGTACATATTAACCCCTAATCATGATGTTCTCTCTCTCTCTCTCTCTCTCTCTCTCTCTCTCTCTCTCTCTCTCTCTCTCTCTCTCTCAGGCTAGCAGAGGACAGAGTGCAGACCTCATCCTGGTGGATGAAGTGGGCTTTGTTAATTCTAAGGTGCTACTGGCTGTGCTGCCAAATATCGCGTTCAGGGAGCGAAAGCCGGTCCACATCACCAGTCATGTCAGCAACACTCCATGGCTGAATAAAGTGGCTGATATCTGCGGGGACGACAGGGAGCCTGCCTACCACGTAGTGTCACAGAGCTTCAGGTGTAGGTATCATGAGAGGGAGCGGGGACTGACGTGCTTCTGCCTCGGAGTGAACTTTCCTCAACATATATCTGTAGACAACCATCTGAAGGAGCTGATGAACATGGTCACACCGAAGGGATTCGAAAGTGAAGTCACGGGTAGCAGCAGCACCTCGTCCATCGACACCAAGACCGACAATACCACATCCTTCGAGCCCTCGGTCATAAACAAGTTCCTGTCTAATAACAGCGTCAGCCTTGACTATATGACTCGAGCATCTGTGGATAGAGCGTACCTGTGTCTCGTTTGGAGGAGGCTCAAGGTCCTGTGCAGGGGTGTGCTGTGCCGTGGAGTTGGCCGGCGGAAAACTTGTAGTGAGTTGTCACGTTCTCAGCCAAATCTAAGCCAAACATGTATCCGTAATCTAATGATGCTCTGTCTTTTACAAGAAGAGCTGGTCGATTCTGAAGGGGGCTCAGGTCTAATAGGGTGCAAATGTAAGCACTTATACAAGCCTCTTCCTGGATGGTCAACGTGGTCACCGCGTCTGGTATAAAGCACAAGATCAGATCTAGGGCCTGGGCCCAGGTTCCGCATGTACACTTGGAGTCCGCAAGCTTCACCATCCATCCCGTAACTGCTAGAGATATGTTGGTGTGAAGAGATTGTTTATTGCGTATGCTCTCCTTGATGATAGCCATGTACTTGAGAGGGCCGCTGCGAATGCTGTCGGCTGAGGCGAATTCCGTGAGCACCATATCTCCATATACCTTCCAGTTGCAGCTCGAGATACACTCGTGTACGAACTGCTCTGGGACACGATTGCCTATCGCAAGTGTTATAGCCCTCGACAACTCCCATGGAACAACACATTTTACGTGTTCACTGATCCCTCTCTTGTTATAAATGGGGATCAAAGTGTCAACCATCAGTATCCTAGCAGGCGAGAAAGACACGATCTGGCTGTATAGCCGTCTGAGTTGACCGGAATCCATGTTAGAGTAAAAGAGAATTTAGCGCTGAAAAGAAGCAAACACTATCATGAACTCGTAGTGTGATATGAGGTAGTCCCATGGAGTCCTTCTCAATGTTTCAACGTCCTCTCGAGCTGCTTGACAAACGGGGCATAACATGATGACCAGCGTTTTCTGCACGTTCAACCACTACGAGCAATTGATAATGTATATTTATAACTAACTCCTGCTTGACACACACACACACACACACACACTAACACACACACACACACACACCTCTTAATCCCTGTTCTGTCTTTCTCTTCCACAGGTAATGGCCCTACAGGAACTGGAGATACGTGACCTAGACCAAGTAACTCAAGTCTACGCTGCTCAGCTAAGCGCTCACATCAGACTACTGAAACTTCTGATGCCTAGAGTTATGTGGAAAGAAGTACCTGTGGTGATGATATTTAAACAAAATACCTACGTTAATGCCCTGGTTGATGTTAAAAGGCTAATCGAGCACTCACTAGTACGCTCCGGGTTCAAGGTCCTGTTCTACAGCAAGTGGTCACATATCAACAAGTACATGCTAGGGAAGCACGTGGGCGCAAAGACCAAACTTGCTATGGTTCTCAGTACGGTGTCCCTGGGATGGGCAGTGTTATCGGAGGCCAACAAGAAAAACTCGAATACTCGAGTCAACCATCGGAACCTCCAAGGGTTCGGGTTCCAGTAACAAGATGAGTTCCAATATGGACGTGTTCATGTACAGACGCTTGCAAAAGGGAGTCAATTTAGCTACCAATATCACGGCAAGTGTATTTGAGACTCGCGACATCATAACCCTGCCCTGTGATAGACTCACTGACAAAGCGCATGCTGATCAAGGAAAACTGCTACTGGGGAAATTGAGAGACAAAATGTCAATGGTCTGAGTCTACTAGAGGTAGTGCGGTCACTACTGGAGGTAAAAAGTCGGTAGATTGAGAGTACACCAGAGATGACATGCTCTCTGTGTTCCTGCTTCTATGTCATATCAGAGATGAGATACACAGCGGCGAACGGTCTATCAGAATCAGTGGTGAGGTATATTACATGTAAGAAGCGTGTGTATGTATATGCATGTGCCTAGTGTTGTTGTACTTGTAACGTGCCCTAATAAAGATACACAGGTGTACAATGATACTGACTCTGTCTTTATTATGAGCAAGCAAAGGTTACAGAACTGTCACGGTATACACAGGTACACATTGATTATCTAGTTTAGTACAAGCACACACATGCCATTGGGGTAATACAGTGCAAGCACAACATTGCCAAATTAAATCCTGGGATTCATTGTCTTCAAACACAACTCCTTTGACTGGTTGATCACACTGCGTGTATCCACCTGGTGTATACCAAAAGCCTCCATCGTCACATTCATGAAAGTCAAGGCAATTGTCATACAGATATGCAGCCTCGTCTTCGTGATGATACCCGAAAGTGGAATCGCAATCCGATTCTGACCAAGACACATCCTCTTCATCTTCAAAAGGTCCATCGTCCCTCGCGTCTGCGTCTCCGTCGTAAAACACCCCGGTATCCTTGTGGTTCGTCTCTTGACTGGACACAACGGAGGTAACAGTGGTAGTGCTCCTGGTAGTTATGGTGCTGGTGTAAATGTGGCTTTGAGCTGGATCTTTGTTGTAATCTATTTTAGATGAGCTCACCGGGCGTGTGAGATGACGGATAGGGTGTGGGTCAGTGACGTGCGGTCAGGGGAGGCAGGTGAGGCTGTGCCTCCCCTGTCATCATGAGAGGAAAAAGAAACGAAATAATAGAAGAACACAAGTATTAATATTTGTCCTCTGGACTATGATTTTGGAGTGGTTCTTAATGTAATTTGACGGTTTTTATAGAAAAAATGGCAGAAAATTCTGTATTTCCTATTTAAATAAACGGAGTCTCTTCAGAGACGAGAGGTGAGGCACGGACAGCCGTGCCTCCCTCCAGATTGCGCAATCACTCGCGTGCCCTCTGCGCGTGCTTGTTCCCATTTCTGTTTATGTTTCCAATATGATGGTTGAGGACACTTTTATGAAATAAAAGCATACGTCTTCTTTTCCATGGTGTTCAGTAATGTATTTTACGTATATGTGTAATATTTACATCTTATTGATGTGACATAAATCCACAGGGGAAATGCCTGGCTTGAGGCAGGCAGTACCTCTGCCTCAAGGCAGGCGGCGATAGTGAGCAGCCTGATAGCCTGCAGCCAGATCACGGTGAACTCTGACCTGTGTGCAAAAAGTAAACACAAGAAGTGTGCTGTGCGACGCTGTAGAGCTTAGCGACAAGCTGTCATTTCTCGCCCTGAAAATGGAGGATTTGATTTCTAAACTAAGACATTTTTCAAAGCTGGACTTTCAGTCAGTAAAGGTGAGATATACTGCAATATACAGTCATTTACAGTAAAGGTAAGATATGCTGCAATATACAGTCATTTACAGTAAAGGTAAGATATACTGCAATATACAGTTGCACTGGTGTTTTAAAATGGTTTTCAGCATCCTATTCTCTCCTCCTATCCTATTGGCATCCTACTGTATGTTTGTAAATCTGACTTGTGAGTCAGTGCCTCCCCAACCCCAACCCTCACTGCACGTCACTGGTGTGGGTAGAGAATCACCTCTGGAATGACTTGATGTCAAAGGGTTAGTCTGAACCTAAGGATTAAGAGTTATGAGGTTTTGGAACTGGAGTCCAAACTCGAGTCCAAGCTGGGCTACAATCAACCCTTGTCTCATTTGAGACCGGTTCCAGCCTTCCTTTTTATCCAACTCCAAAGCCTTTGTTGAGACACCAACGCTTAAGTCAAGATTAACCCTATGGTCGGATGAACTGTACCTAACCTCATCTGGATGTTTTCGTTCCTGTTTGTTTCCGTAGGGACTGGGACCTCTGGCTGGTGCATATTCTTTCTTGTTTCGTAGCTATACATTGCAACTCTCCTCCAGGCGCATGACGTCAGCTGCTGTTAATGGTGACTGTATGTAGCACATCGTGTTTCAGGACTCTTTACACGTTTAACACCCTCAGAGGTCCCGCAGCAATTCTCCCCGAGCTTGGGTTGATACGTGGCATATTCAGTATAGACAGGGACTGCTGGAGTGCGATACACACCATCCGGACTTTTTCAGCGTACGACACAAGACTTATCAAGTGACAGTGAATAGCAGAGATTAGTTAATACGTATGTCCCAGTGTGCTGATATCACCACCCTGAGATGGTTACAAACTAGTGGAAGATCGGACAGATCCATAACCATACCATTTTCAATAACATAGACAGCATTGTCAACCACGGTGATCTAGCAGAAAGTCATACGGAGGAGATCATCGAGCACATGTTACAACAATGTGAATACAAGCTGACAATTTTGGCTGAAGAGGTGGGCGACCGTGGGTGTTATGACCGACCACAAATGTTGTTTCAATACATGGCTGTTATGGCCGACCGCAGCTGTTGGCACGGACCATGGCTGCTATGGTCGACTGTGCGTGTTGGGCCTGGGTTGACAAATTTTTCCTGGTATGAGAAATGTGCCCTGTATTCACAGTGTCACATTGGTTGAACGAAAAGAATGTGACATAAGCAAACTCTTTATATTTAAAGGGAAGGCAACCCTCAGCACTCCATATTGTACAGAGTGAGTATCCTCACAGCACGGTACACAGTTAGAACTGACACTGTATCGCAATGGAGAATTACCTGAAACACTCCATTATCGGCACAGGCGAATACGGAACCGTGTACAAACTCAAGTGTCGAAGAACTGGAAAGGAGTTTGCCTTGAAATATCACAACCATGGCGTAGATGCTGCAACGGTGCGAGAACCCTCCTGCCTTGAAGCGCTAAGTGGTCACCCCCACGTGGTCCAAATGTACGATTGTTTCGAGGACACTGGAATGGTAGCCATGCTCATACCTTACATACCCTACACATTGAGTAAAGTGATTCACAATAGGTGACGGTGTGAGATTATCCCACGACCAAGGCCCTGTGCCGGGGTCGATCCCGTTGAGTTTCGTGGCCCATTTTTCTATCCAGGTGGCTGATGCTCTGTCTTACATGCACAGACTGAATATAGTGCACAGGGACCTGACACCTTCCAACGTGCTACTGACCGAAGATCTCACCATCAAGGTGGCTGACATGGGTCTCTCGAGACAGTTCTCCAAACGGATGAGTCCAACTGTGGTGACGGAGCCATACAGGGCCCTGGAACTGTTTGTTGTAAATAACACCAGCATAGAGTACACGTGTGCCATAGACATGTGGAGCCTGGGTGTGATGATAGCGGACGCCATGGAAGGAAGGATGGTATTAATTGAACCTGAAAATCAGCTTGGGAAGAAGTCCACATACCAGCTCATTTTACAAACTCTATGCCCCGCTACATGTATAGCTTGGTTCTGGGCACCCACAGTCTGGAGCATTGCAAAGACCACCTGCTCACCGCGATCACCTCGATCAGGGGGAGGTTGAAGAGGGCGACCGCGGCTTTCAACACCTTAATGAACAACTGCCCTGAGCACATGATACCGGCCTGCGGGATTCGGGAGTTGGAGCACCTGAGGATGAACAGGGAGAGTGTCGCTCGTCTGCCAGGTGAGAAACTCGAGCTCTGTTTCAAGGTGATCACCGAGGATATGGCCCTACAGCCCAGTGATGTCTACAGGAACCTAAGCTCTTTGCTTGCGAAAGGGATCACTGAAGCCATGTCTGAAGGCATAGTGTCCCTCGGAAACAACAAGTCTCCTCCTGTCCCCCTCTTCAAGCGCATCCATTTTGCTCCGTGTCGTGCTGACAGACGTGGGGATCACTTCCTCTTGTGGTGGACTTTCCATAGCGGCAAGTGATATGTGCGAGAGGACTCTAGTTGACCTGGCTGGTCTTCTGTCGGGACTGCACTCATGTTGCAGATACACACTCCCGCGCTCCGCAGCTGCAATATACTTCGAGTCCGTTCTTTGTATCATGCCCTACTCCTGCGCTGATGTGGACCTCATGCGAATGTGGATCGAGACCTTCAAGGAGAAGAAGTGGCTCAAACCCATCACAGTGAAGCTCGGAAAGAGGACACGTGCACTCACTGACCGCAGTGAGGTCACTTACCATTGCACGGGCTGTCAAAACTTCTACAGGGATCTGTTCACCAACAAAGTCCCGGCCAACAAGCTTATCCAGTGCATCTACGGTCAGGACAATCAGCGAAAGATTGGAATGTGTGTCAACGAGAGACGGTTGCTCACTTGATCCTCTCAACTTAGATTGAGATGAACACAATCACCATATAAAGGATTCCGTAGGCAAGCATTGAGCTTAACCCGGTAATGGTACCCCCCCTACAGCACGCTTAAATTCGGTTTTAGATGTCTTTCAGTCACAAGGAGTGCGTGTTCTCTCACACCATGACTAAAGTCAGTCAGGCCCATCAGCCTGCAATGTTCAGAATCGACTTGGACGGACTCATACCCTTTGGCGAGTGCAGCCCTCTGTTTGTCATTGACAACATGAGCATTACTGCCTACAAGCAAGGCACTTTGGAAAAAATACCGGTCAAATTCACAGTCCTCAACATCAACAAGAAAAGAGTCTTGACAAACGACCCATGCAAGCTTTCATCGAATTGGCAGGTTAACATTAACTGTGGATCCTGTATGAAGATAGCGGGCACTGACACCGTACCTTTCAATCGCGAACTAAATGTGTACGATGAAGAAAACAGGCAGGCTCTCGTCAATGTCTTGTCTTTCATGATGTCAAACAGTCTCTGGGCCTCGGACAGAGCGAGAGGGGCTTTAGACGCACTCGTTGACACTACCAGAGAAGAGTTTGGATTCACATGTGACCTTTGTTCGGAGATCGGTGTTGCCTGTTACAAAAAGATCCAGCAGACTTCCCTCATCCTGGATCCGTCCCTGATCCGGGATTTCTACCGGGCTCATCCTGGGAGGCCCGGTGGAGCGCCTGGAGGCGCTCGTTGAGGGGGGCGGGGGGTGGTGGGGGGGGGGTACTGTCAAGATCCGGTTCTGTCAGTACCCTCCTCTCTTCCCTTTTGTTTGATTTTGTCTCCCTCTGTCTGTCTATCCCTGCTTGTGTATGTGTGTTCCTTTTTGTCTAGGTCCGGTAGGCGTTCCCCCCAAGCTGCAGCCTGTTACGCTGATCATCTGTACCACTACAAATACCTTGAGCTGACAGGCATGCAGCGCCGGACCGTTGTAGACCCTTAACTGGTAAAACTATTCCCCCCGGATTGGCATCCCCTTTCTCGTTGTGGTTATCACGCTCCCCGTCGTTAAGTATACCAATCGTTTTTGTTTTCTGTTTCTCCGTAGTTTCCCGTGTTCCCGTCCGTCTCCCTAATCTTCCGTCGTCTCCTCGTTCCTGTTTTTCCCTTGATCGTCTTGTTAGTTATATTACCGTATTTTCACGACCATACGGCGCACCGTACTAAAAGGCGCAGTCTCAGTTATGTGTGCCATTTCTGTATTTAACACACACATACGGCGCACCGGATTATAGGGCGCGGGTTTTATATACCGGTACATATTCTCTACTACGTTTAAATACCTCTACTGCGTATTTAAAAATAGAGCGGGAGCAAAACTGAGTATGTATTTCATGTATTTATTACATGTATTTATTACAAAGTATTTAATCAAAGCCATCAAAGTCATCATCCTCTGTTTCTGAATTAAACAGCTGCGCTAAATCAGACATGCCAGTTTCCCCTTCTTCGCTGTCAGAGTCACTTTCCATGCCGTGCGGCTCCTCGGAAATGATGCCGGCTTTTGCGAAAGCTCTAACAACAGTGCCAGCAGACACGTTAGCCCAAGCATCTACAATCCATCCGCAAACTGTGGCGTAACTTGCCCGGCGCTGCCTTCCACTTTTCGTGAAACTGTGGTCTCCGTCGGTCATCCATCGCTCCCACGCCCCTCGCAGCCTTACTTTAAACGGCCGGTTCACGCCGATGTCGAGCGGTTGAAGTTCCTTTGTCAGACCTCCCGGAATAACAGCAAGCACAGCGTTCATTTGTTTCACCTTGTTTTTCACATCGGCTGTGGGATGGGCACGCATGGAGTCACAGATTAACAGCGATGGTATGTATATGTTAGCCTAAATGAATCCACTCCTCCCAGTCATATTAATACTCATATTTCTCGAGGCAGTGGTCGAGGAGGAGGCGTTGCAGCTATTTATAATTCAGGCCTATTAATAAACCCTAAACCTAAACTAAATTATAATTCATTTGAAAGTCTTGTTCTTAGTCTTTCACATTCAACCTGGAAAACTGTGCAGTCAATTATATTTGTTATAGTGTACCGTGCTCCCGGTCCCTACTCTGAATTTCTGTCCGAATTCTCAGAGTTTCTGTCAAATTTAGTCCTTAAATCCGACAAAGTAATAATTGTAGGTGATTTTAATATTCATGTGGACAGCGATAATAATAGTCTCAGTATCGCGTTTATCTCTCTATTAGATTCGATTGGTTTTAGTCAGAGTGTACATAAACCTACTCACTGTTTTAATCACACCCTCGACCTTGTTTTGGTTTATGGTGTGGAAATTGATGACTTAATAGTCTTTCCACAGAATCCTATTTTATCAGACCATTATTTAATAACTTTTGAATTCATATTACAGGACTACTCACCACTGGGTAAAAGTGTCTACACCAGATGTTTATCTGATAGTGCTATAACTAAATTTAAGGAAGCGATTCCATCTGCATTTACTTTAATGCCTTATCCTAATATTCAAGATTCCTGCACTAACGTTAGTTTCTCTGAAATTGATCACCTTGTTGAAAGTGTTGCAGGCTCTCTAAGAACAACACTTGACTCTGTTGCTCCTTTAAAAAAGAAGATAATAAAACAGAGGAAGTTAGCTCCGTGGTATAACTCACAAACCCGTGAATTAAAACAAATATCGCGAAAGTTGGAAAGTAAATGGCGCTCCACTAAACTGGAGGAATCTCACTTAGTTTGGCAAGAAAGTCTTAAAACCTATAGGAAGGACCTCCGTAATGCCAGAGCAGCCTATTACTCATCTTTAATAGAGGAGAATAAGAACAATCCTAGATTTCTTTTTAGCACTGTAGCCAGGCTGACAGAGAGCCACAGCTCTATTGAGCCATGTATTCCTATAACCCTCAGTAGTAACGACTTCATGACCTTCTTTAATGACAAAATTATAACTATTAGAGACAAAATCAACTCGCTTGGCACTATTTGTTCATCAAACCCAGGAACCTTACAAACTGTACGACCTGAAATATTCTTGGACTGCTTTTCTACAGTCGACCTTAACAAATTAACATCTACTATTTCAGCATCAAAACCTTCTACTTGTCTTCTAGACTCTATTCCAACTAGGTTACTTAAAGAAGTGTTACCTTTAATTAGCACTCCTGTATTAGATATGATTAACATGTCTTTGTCAGCAGGTTATGTACCACAGTCTTTTAAAGTAGCTGTAATTAAACCTCTTCTTAAAAAGCCCAGTCTTGATCCTGAGGTACTAGCCAACTATAGACCTATATCTAACCTTCCTTTTCTCTCTAAGATCCTCGAGAAATTAGTTGCCAATCAGTTGTGCGACTTTTTACATAATAATGAGTTATTTGAGGATTTCCAGTCAGGATTTAGAGCAAATCATAGCACTGAGACAGCACTGGTGAAAATTACTAACGACCTTCTAATAGCTTCAGACAAAGGACTTGTCTCTGTACTTGTCTTACTAGATCTTAGTGCTGCCTTCGACACTATTGACCATCACATCCTGCTACACAGACTAGAGCATCTGATCGGCATTAAAGGAACCGCACTGAGCTGGTTTAAGTCATATCTATCAGATAGATCTCAGTTTGTACATGTTAATGACAAATCCTCCATGCACACTAAAGTTAGTCACGGAGTCCCACAGGGTTCTGTCCTTGGACCGATTCTTTTCACCTTATATATGCTTCCCTTAGGAATTATTATAAGGAAGCACTCCATACATTTTCATTGTTATGCTGATGATACACAATTATATTTGTCGATCAAACCAGAAGAAACCCATCAGTTAGATAAACTTCAAATGTGCATTAAGGAAATAAAAAGCTGGATGACCTGCAATTTCCTGATGTTAAACTCAGACAAAACTGAAATTATTGTACTTGGCCCCAAAGGCCTCCGAAACTCAATAGCTAAAGACATTGTTACTCTGGATGATGTTGTGTTGTCCTCCAGCACCACAGTAAGGAATCTGGGTGTTATTTTTGATCAGGATATGTCCTTCAATTCTCACATAAAACTAACGACAAGGACTGCATATTTTCACCTGCGTAATATTGCAAAAATTAGGAACATTGTGTCTCAGAAAGATGCAGAGAAACTTGTTCATGCATTTGTTACTTCTAGGCTGGACTATTGCAATTCCTTATTATCAGGCTGCTCCAATAAGTCTGTTAAGAGTCTCCAGTTAGTCCAAAATGCTGCAGCTCGTGTACTAACTAAAACAAATAGAAGAGAACATATTTCTCCTGTATTAGCTTCTCTGCACTGGCTACCTGTAAAATCTAGAATAGAATTTAAAATCCTTCTCCTTACGTACAAAGCTCTTATTGGTCAGGCTCCGTCGTATCTTAAAGAGCTCATAGTACCGTATTACCCGACTAGATCACTGCGCTCTGAGAATGCAGGGCTACTCGTCGTTCCTAGAGTCTCCAAAAGTAGAATGGGAGGCAGAGCCTTCAGCTACCAAGCTCCTCTCCTGTGGAACCAACTCCCAAATGTTATTCGGGAGGCAGACACTGTCCCCTTATTTAAGAGTAAACTTAAAACTTTCCTTTTTGATAAAGCTTACAGCTAGGGCTTACGATGAGACTTTATTCTGCTTAATTATGCTGCTATAGGCCTAGTCTGCCGGGGGATAATACTTTTCCTGATACTCTGAGCTTCTCTCCTCTCTGTCTGAATCATTCATGTCCCATCAATGCATGTTACTGATTCAGCTTCTTCCCCGGAGCTGTTTGTGCTTTGTCGTCTCGCAGGTCTCTGCTGATCGTGGTGGTGCTTGCTGCCGTGGTCCTACATGACGCTTCCTGCTGCTATTGTCACTGTTACTCATATATACTATCACTAGTTTAATAAACTATAAAATTTGTAGCTGTATTGTAGCTGCTATTGCCACTACTCATCATTGATCATGTTTGCCACCATAATTATTATCATTTTCATATTCTGTCACTTTAGCTGTGCTTGTTTCTACTATTCTGTTGTATTAACTGCCTTAACATATACGTCATATTCACATTACTATAAATATTATAGTTACTGTTAGGCTTTGCTTGCATCTCTGGAAGTGTGTCTGTCTGTCTCTCCCTGTCCATCTGTGTGTCTTTTCTCTCTTTCTCTCTCCTTTTCTTCCTCCCCAACCGGTCAAGACAGATGGCCGTCCTCCACAGAGCTGGGTCTGTCTGACGTTCCTGCCTGTTATAGGGAAGGTTTTCGTTGCCACTGTACTCTACAGAGGAATTGTTGGGTCTATGTAAATCATAAATAAGTCATTGAGTGTGGTCTTTACCTACTCTGTAAAGTGTCCTGAGATAACTTTTGTTATGATTTGACACTATAAATAAAATTGAATTGAATTGAATTGAATTGAATTGGTGATGCGCGGAAAAAACCACCTGGTCTCCTTACATACACCTCCCTCAGCCACGCTTTCATCATCTCCTCATCCATCCAGCCCTTTTCATTTGCCTTAATAACGACTCCAGCTGGAAATGTCTCTTTAGGCAAAGTCTTCCTCTTAAAAATCACCATAGGCGGCAGTTTCTGTCCATTTGCGTGGCAGCCAAGCACAACAGTAAACAAAGCTTTTTCATACCCCGTTGTGCGTATCGCTACCGTTCTTGTCCCCTTCTTCTCCACCGTGTGACTCACCGGGATGTCGAAAGTGAGCGGCACCTCGTCCATGTTGGTGATGTGGCTTGGCTGGATGCTTTTGTCGGCGATGTGTTTGCTGCAGAAGGAGTGGAAGCTCGCCAGCTTTTCATTATAATCCGCCGGACGCTGCTGCGCTACTGTAGTCCTGGTCCGGATGGAAAAATGGCACCGTTTCATAAAACGAAAGCACCACGACGGACCTCCTTGAAAATGTTCAATTTTCATTTCTTCCGCTAGCGTTACTGCTTTTAGTCGAATAGTGACCGTCGAAACGCTCGCCCCACTCGTTCTTTGCTCAATGATCCACCGCTCGAGTCTTTCCTCCAACTCGGGCCACCTCGCCTTATGTCCGCGGAAACTCAGCAGCGTCTTCTTCACCTGTCGGAGTTCGTTTTCCATCTTCCTCCACTTGCGAACCATCGATTCATTAATCTTGAGTTCTCTCGCGGCTGCTCGATTTCCATGTTCCTCTGCGTAGCTGATAGCCTTCAGTTTAAACTGTGCTTCATAGGCGTGTCTCTTTGCCATTCTCAGGGTTGTTAAGACAACAATGTTTTGCATAAAGCACATACCTGTTCTTTTATACACAATCCACGCCCACTATCCCCCTTGAACGTTCTCACGGTGGTCTCAACAACGTCCGCAGTAACACACATAGGGCGCACCGCACTATTGGGCGCGCCGCACATTTTGAGAAAAAAAAAAGACGTTTATATGCGCCTTATAGTCGTGAAAATACGGTACCTGTTTTCTCTGTAGTGTTTTGCGTTTGTCTGTTAGTATTATTAAACGTTTTGTTTGTACTTTTACTTCGTGTCCGTGTCTGCATTGGGTCCACCATTTTTGTGTGTTATCACTGAACCGTTCATGACACTAACCTTCTTAATGGATAACGTAAATAACTGCCTCATGATGATATAATGGCATATTTGTGCATGTGTACCCTGTGTTAGAGACCTTGTGATGAGAGAAGTTCAGAATGTTCAGAATTGGAATGTCTGAGGCATGTTTTGTTTAGTCTAAAGACGTAACCCACCAAGGCTTAGCTCGTTCTATCTATTCTTCTAAAAGGTTGAGCACCAGTGGGATCGGGGTCATTCCAGCTAAACTCTGAGCTTTGCGAGGAAGCAGGGGTGAACATATTTTTGTCTGCAGAGGAAAATGCGACACCGCACTCGCGCCCCAAGCTCAAAAAGTGACCCCTTACTTACTACTGCTGATAGAAGAGCACGAGCTGTCTGACCTGTGGAGGGTTTTTAACAGTAATCATAGACAGTACACCTGGAGTCACACAAGGTGAAACCTTTTATCTCTAGCCAGACTGGACCGCCTCTATTGTTTTAAGCACCATTTTAATATTTTTAAAAGGTGTTTTATTCAGCCTGTGGGTTTTACTGATCACTGTCTTGTCTCCTGCTCTGTTTTTATTAAAAATGTTTGTTTAAAGAGCGCCTATTGGCATTTTAACACAACCCTTTTAAAAGACCAGGCTTTTAGAACTACTTTTAAGTTGTTCTGGTTTTCCCACAGAGAGAGCAGGCCTGCCTTCCCAAGCAGTGGTGGGTTTTTGGGAAAACCCAAATCAAACAACTTTGCCAGCAGTTCACTCGCAATGTCAAAAGAGACTTAACCCGATCAATAAAGGATCTGGAGAGACAGGTAGAAGAACTGCAGTCTTTAGCAGCGTCTACAGGAGATCAAGGACATTAAGACTCCCTCAGGTAAAAAAAATCGGCCATAGCCAACCTGCTGGGTGTCTCAGCACAGGGAGCTCTGGTCAGATCTCGCTTCATGAACATCTCGCAGATGGATGCTCCCTCAGTTTTTCTTTGGGCTGGAGCAGAAAAACGGACAAAGGAAGACCATTCATTCTTTACGCACGGATGGCAGCTCTGAAGTCTCCATAATCCAGATGTGCACAGCAGCTTCCTCAGTGGTCTCCCTCGGGTCAGCACTGACCAAAACTCCCAGTTGGCAGCTGACTCTACCGGAGCTTCTCACTGCACTGACCAGCATGCACAATGGCAGAGCTCCGGGGAGGGACGGCCTTCCTGTCGATCTTTACAAGTCTTTTTGGTCGATTATAAGACAGGACCTGCTGGAGGTGCTAAACCAAAGTCTCCTGACTGGAAGACTCCCTCTGAGCTGCAGGAGGGCCGTCATCACCCTGCTGCCGAAGAAAGGAGACCTACAAGACCTGCTGTATTGCTGCTGTGCACCAATTATAAAATTCTGTCCAAAGCTCTAGCCCTGAGACTGAGGGAGGTGTTGGCGTCCGTCATCCACCCTTACCAGACTTATGGTGTGCCCAGCAGGCTCATAAGTGATAATGTCACTTTAATTTGAGATGTTTTGGACCTCTCCAATTCATTGGCTGTAGAAACTGGTCTTATTTCCATAGACACTGGAAGATTGGGCATCTTTCCTAGAACCACATAAGGGATACGACTCCAACGACTCTCCAATTTATGTTTTCCTTTCACTCCTGAGTTCCTCAGTAACACTCTGTCGCCGATATCCAGGGTTTGGAATTCCACTCTTTTATCATAGGATCTTTTGTTCCTCTGATGTATCTTGTAAGCCGTGTCAGACGCAAGCTTGTAGGCTCTCCGCAAATCATCTTTCAGCTTGGCTACATAGCGGGAGTGGCAACCATCAGCTTTGCCATCAGGAGAGGTTCCAAAGCACAAGTCTATAGGAAGCCTTGCTTCTCAGCCAAACATCAAGAATTAGGGTACCCTGTAGCATCACATTTGGTGTTGTTGTAGGCCTGAACCAGGTAGCCAATATGTTTGCTCCACTGCTTTTTCCTCTCACGCCCCAGGGTTCCCAGCATGGGAAGAAGAGTTCTCTTGAATCTCTCGGGCTGTGGATCTCCTTTTGGGTGGTAAGGAGACTGTGGTATGGTTGTCCATTCATCTGAACTCTCATCAGGCATATTCTTCAAGAGCAGGTCAGCGTCAATGTTGTGTCTGCCTAGTCGGAACTTAACGTCAAAGGGCAGAGAGCCATCTGTGCCCCACAGCACTGAGTTTGGCGGTCGACAGCACATACTGAGCGTACCGTACGCACGGTGAATCTGACCCCATACAAATAATCATGGAATTTATCCACAACCGCCCACTTAAGAGCCAGGAACTCCAGCTGGTGAACAGTATAGTTCCTCTCAGAGGCCTTAAGCTTCCTGCTGGCGAAGGCGACTGGTCTCAGACCCTCATTGTGTTCCTGATATAGGACGGTGCAGAGCCCTCTCAAGCTGGCATCCATATGCAGGACGTATGGCTTACTATGATCCGCAAAGGCCAACACAGGTGCATGGGTAAGGCAGTGGATAATCTTGTCGAAAGCCTCAGTACAGGACTGGTCCCATCACTCACCAAAGGGCTCGGACGCCTTGAGGTAAGTCTTCGTGTTGTCTTTCTCAGGCTTTTTTCCCCTCTGGGTTGTAGCATAGCCTTTTGTGAGTTCAGGCAATGGCCTGACAATGGCTGCATAGTTGGCGATGAAACAGGGGTAGTATCCGCAAATCCCAAAAAGCATTGAAGAACCTTCATGGGCGTAGGCTTTGGCCAAGTGGTAACAGCCTCTATCCTGGATGGGTCAGGTGATACTCCATCAGCCGACACAATATGTCCAAGGTACTTTACCTTGGGGAGGCAGAACTGACATTTGTCGAACGAGATTTTCAATCCAACCTCTGCTAGACGATTTTAAGAAGTCTCTCTTCATGCTCTTCTAAAGCTCGGCCAAATACAATCAGGTCATCGAGTTAAACAAGACTTCGAGCAGGTTCATGTCACAGACAGCCTTCTCCATTAATCTCTGGAAGGTGGCTGAGGCTCCAGTTATCCCCTGTGGCATCCTCTCGAACTGGAAGAACCCAAGCGGACAGATGAATGCTGTCTTTTCCTTATCATCCTCAGTCATAGCAATTTGGTAATAACCGCTCCGCAGATCGAAAACGGAGAATCACTTGCTTCCGGTCATTGAATCCAACACATCATCAATACCAGGTGTTGATCTGGGATTGTTCGGCTGTTCAACAATCGGTAGTCAATACACATTCTCACGGCTCCATTCTTTTTTTGAACAATCACGATTGGGGATGCATAGGGGCTATGTGACTCCTTAATGATGCCCACACGCAACCGTTCTTGGAGGTGCTTTCTCACGTCTTCCAGGTCAGCTGGAGCCAGGCGACAAGAGCGCTCCCTTAATGGACCAGGATCTGACATCCCAATCGTGAAGCGAGAACACCTGGGACCGTGCCTCTGACAGAGTCTCTGTTTCCACTCCTCCGAGACATGTGAGTCTCCAAAGTTGATCAGGTTCGGGTCGAACTCAGTGTCAGCTGCCTTGGACGTAGAGAGGTGAGTGACTGAATCTGTCATAACTGTCTCCGTCAAGGACTCATTTTGGACCAAGATTCGGAAATGGCTGACATTCACTTCTACGCTGTGCACCACCATGGGCTGAAGTAGCACACCAGCAGGGAGTGGAGCTATAGGAGACGAGTCAACCATCAGGATTTCTTTGTCAACATGGTGATTGTACTCAACTTTGACGACTACACTACAGTCACCACCAGGGGGTAGTCATTGGGCAAGGGCCTTGCCAAAACACAGCCAATATCATCCTTCTCTTCCAGGGCTGTGGCTGTGTTAGTAGATGTTAGATTGTTGTCTCTGTAACACTGTATCCCCAGTGTCTGAGTAATGTTAATGCCATTGTCTTTACATTGCTGCACAAGATGTCGGATGTGACTGGTATTGGTCCCCACAATGACAGGAGTCTGGTCAGCAGTTAAGGCAGATAAGCGCAAGGACAGTCACAGTCTGATCGGCACCTGCAACCTTTGATGGGTATTCAACAGCGACCACCACATACCCACGGTAGGGATAACTGACCTCGGATTCACTTCGTCCCCACAGGGCTAAACCAGACATGGGGCGTATGGGGACATCAGACAGGTAAGTTTGATACCAAGTCTCAAAGATAATGGTGACCCGAGAGCCACTATGAAACAAGGCATCACAGAAATGTCCATTTACTTTCACAGGTACGATGCTGGGTGGACCAATCAAGCCTTTGGGGATGCCAGCCGGCTCCAATGAGGTAATAGCCCTTTTCTTGACCCCACAGTTAACTTCACTGTGGTGGAAAAAACTAGACTGCTGCTTGTCTTTTGTCACCTTAAAAGCATGAATTAGCTTTTTGATAACCTTGGCTTGATTTTCAGGGTTGTGGCACTTGAGTTGTTGTTTCTTCCTAAGCACAAATCTCAGTCAAAAGCTGTAGGAAGTTTGGAGGTGCAGCCTTCCTTTCTCTTAAGCGCAGCTGGATCAACATCAGGTCTGAAGCGATAGCACCTCTTAGCAGCTGTTCCAGTCGGGCCCGATCTATGCAGCTAGAGGGGAGGCCCCCTCGTTGAATCATCTTAGCTAGAGACCTCTCTAGACGTCGAAGGAAATCTGACCGTTTCTCTCATCCCCGGACTCTTCGCACTTGGCCCTTACAAAAGCACTCTCAAGGGCTTCCAAGCACTCTTTTGGGCTGGCGTCAGGATTGGCATGCCGCACTGCTTTCACAATTTCTAGTGTAGGCCCCTTTAAACTTCCCATAAGTCTGCGTCTTTTTTCTCTGTCAGAGCATTCAGTCTCCTCCACCATAAGCCATGCTTGCTCTAGCCAATAAACCAATGGTTTCTCACCTGGCGGCATTGGTAGGGCTCCTGAGAACATGGTTAGTCGGCCATAACTCCCTCCCTCAGCTGGTTTGGTTGTCTTGTCCAACAAATCTCCCACGAAGGACAGATTCAGTGGAGCTAGTGGGCGGGGGTGTACTGGGGAATAAGGATTTGAGGTCCTCCGCCTCTCCACCATCAATTGCCACAACTTCAGGAGGAACACTCTTCTTATTCAAAGTCTCTTTACACTCACACAAAACCATCGATCTGTTGTTTCTGCTATTCCCCGTAAGCACATTCATTTGGACATTGTTTTGAGCTGTGATGGCAGAGATTTCTCCCTTCAAGCTCTAATCAACTCAGGTGCGGATACTAACATTATCGATTCCGAGTTGGTGGGTACTAGTCAGTTCCCGACTGTTCATCTAGACACTCCGTTGGTGGTTAATGGTCTCAGAGCTTGCACAGATCTCTACTGAAACAATTCCTATGACCATTTAAATTGCTGGTAATCATTCTGAGACCATAGCTTTTCACATTATGCCATCCGCTAATGCTCCCGTGGTTCTTGGTCTCCCCTGGCTTATCACTCACAACCCTTTTATTGACTGGCTGGGTTGTGAGTTGGAGCAGCAGTTTTCATTCTTCCTGCCTTCGTTCGGCTCCTTTTAGGTGCCCCAGTGACCCCAGATCCTCGTTGCCTGAACCTCCGATTTGTCCTCCGTGCCACCGGTTTATCATGACCTCGCAGAGGTGTTTAGCAAGGCTAAGGCGTTATCCCTGCCACCTCACCGTCCCTATGATTGTCCCATTGAGTTGTTACCCGGGTCAACTTTCCCTACCAGTGTTCTTTAGAACCTGTCAGGACCCGAACGTGAGGCCATGGAAACCTACATAAACGGATCACTTAAATCCGGGATCATTCGTCCTTCTTCCCCCCTCCTGGGAGCGGGTTTTTTCTTTGTGACCAAGAAAGACAAGTCATTACGCCCCTGTATTGATTACCGCAGCCTTAACAACATTACTGTTAGAAATAAGTATCCCCTGTCGTTGATTAATTCCGCGTTCGAGCCGCTGCATGGTGCCACCGTCTTTTCCAAACTAGATCTCCACAACGCGTACCATTTAGTTAGGGTTAAGGAGTGGGATGAGTGGAAGACCGCCTTTAATACTCCACTCGGCCACTTAGAGTACCTAGTAATGCCCTTTGGGTTAACTAATGCCCCAGCTGTCTTCCAGGCACTAGTTAATGACGTTCTCCATGATTTGCTGAATCGCTCTGTGTTCGTCTACCTGGATGACATTTTGATTTTTTCAAGAGACGGAGCATGTTAATCACGTCCGCCAGGTTCTCCGTACTGAAAACACCTGAGATGTAATTTTTAAACGTTTTTTAACATTTGTATAACATTCTAATGAATTTCAACCTTTTAATCACACTATTTATATGCTAAGATGAAATGATACCTGCTTAATGTTTTTCGCCGGGTTACAGTATGATCACTTCATTATCACTTTTCATTATTCTATTATGTTGGATGTTTTTATGTTCTGTATAACTTTATAGACAGACATAACTGGGGATCATACTGCCAATCTGCTGCCACAATCATGGGCCACAGCTGACCCCCAGGAGAGTACTGTCACAATAGCAATAAATAAATAAATAAACCCTTCACTAAAAGCAGAGAGATCACAAAAACAATTACAATTTAAGCAACATTTGATGTATACTACAAAACCAAACACAAGCTCCCTTTGCTCCTTTAGATATGGTTTTATTTCAAAAAATGAACAGCCTGCTGAATTCTTCTCTGACATCTTTTGGTGTTTTTATGTGACTGGAATGAACAGCAGCGTGTGCAAAGACCTGCGCCTTTATACACGGGTAAAGGGCTATTTAGAAAAAGCAACATTGAGTAATAACCGCATGGAATATAACTAATTACCGACAAGGTGAAATGTTGCTAAGAGATAAAGTATTCTTTGCAGAAGATGGTAGATTAAGCTATATAAATTCTCCCTCCCTTTTTGAAGAAGACCATTAGGTGACACTAGGTGACTCAGAGGCAATCTGATCATCTTCTGTGGCTTTCTTGCAACTCCACAGTGCCTTTTGAACCTGATGCAACACCACTGGATCCACAGTGTATGTCCTTGACAGTCTAGCCAAAGAGGAGAGGCAAGTATCAGAGACTGCTGTCACAGTTTATACAAATCTGTAGTTGATTAAATGAAACTTTTCCTGCTACAGTTTCCCCTACTTTAATGTCGTCATAGAATCATCACGGTCCACTTTGGTGTAACAATGTTTAACATCCTCCAATACGATAAACTTTCTGATGTATTACCATTGAGTAGTGTCCCAAAGTATCTGTAGAAGATACAGGAAACTGCACACACAAACAAGGCTCTCAGATGAACTCAGTCAGCACCACACAGTGTTTTTTATGTTTATCCCATCATATTCTCTTGATGACTTCCACCATTTTTGAAGGTATTGAATGGATTTGTTCCAGACAGCCTTTGATTCCTACATCATATGAAAATCTTAGAATCTTAAAACTTAATTATTAGTTATCCATAGCAGTGAAGATTATGGCTGATTAACGTTGTTTCTTTTTTCTTGTGTGGAAATGCAGTGCAGACTACATTGCCACAGAGTTAAACTCACTTTCAACAAATTATCTCACTCAAGTTTGCAGTAAATTTATTACCTGAATGTCATACAAATAGGTCCACATTCTTAGATCTAGAAGATCACAGGATGCTTTGGAAAATCACTGGCTGTGATGTGGAGTTTACATAATTTGCAATAATCCAGCTACATTTTAGTCCTACATTGAGTACTATTTAGTAGTATTTAACCTATCTTTTAAAAAAATGTATTGTTTTGCCAAACGATTTTTGCACACTTCTATTCTATGTTTTATCTTACGGCGTTGCTCGACGGCACTGCCGTAACACAGCAATATATAACTCTGCTCACTCGGTCGACGCTTGGGACAAATCCGTGACATCCTTGATATCCATCCGCGAATAGAAAAATTAATGATGATTAACGTCATTTTTACTGAAGACATTTTATGTTATTTTTTTTTGTTTGAACATATAACAAGGGGCGTAGTTTTGTTTCAAATGAAAATAAAATAACACATGGACGAGCTTGTGTTTTTAATAATAAAAAAATAATTCTAGGGCGGAGCGGATGGACTACTTTTCGCGGTGCAACCTCTTCCGGTCCTCTTTCCAGCTTCCCGTGCAACATGGTGAGTGTGTGTCAGTGTCGGCCGTGTGGCAAAAACACAATTAACTGTAATTTTATTCGAATAGTCAAACATAAATGGCTCGGAATTGGCATTTTAATGATACAACTAAACTGCTTTGTAGGAAATAGTCATTAAATGTTACTCGAGTTGATAAAAATAAACGTGGCTAATGCTACCTGTTAATATGCTAACCGTTTTGTGCATGTGTTCCTGCGAACCAGCGCAGGATAATGTGTCACTTATGTGCGGAGAAACAGCTGAACAACGTGGATTCAATAAGTATCGTAGTTTCTCCCAAGGGTGTTTACTCGTACTTAAACATACGATAACTAAAGCGGCGAAACTCTATACATATGTTTTATGTGTACTGATAGGGCAGCCGGGTCGAGACACCGTAGCAACCACATACCATATATGACAAACTGCGTTAAATTAATTTTACAAGATGCAGAAGCTAATGCAAATAGTTTAATCTCATCCACCAAAAAATTATACTCAGATTTGGTTGCTATTTTGTATTGTCATGAAGAATAGATAATTGAAGAATATTAGTTTTTGTCTTTATAGCTTTAAATTTTTGTTCTTGAATGGTTGTCGAAGTACTAGCTTTATATCACCCTGTGGGGTTAAGTAATCAAAAATGGTAAGATCTCAGTAAATTGCAGGCTTGCCGATATTAACCACTAATTGTGCAGTAACTCCCTCTCCACATACTTTCCGCCTTTTTGTATTTTACTATATTATATTTTTGCCATTTATATTGCAAACATTTGAGAGCTGCCAAACTGTTTCGTTATCTAAAAAAACATAGCATTTCTGGTGGTAGGGCTTTTTTTTTTTTTTTATAAAACTAGTATGGTGTTCATACTTGGCATCAATACGGTACCGTTTTAAATGCATCTTGAGGAGACATGTTTATTTAAAATTAAAAATCCATGTTTCCCTTGTCTAAAGAAGTTAACCTTAAATGTTGTCTTTAACACAAGCAGCCTAACTAAATGTGCATTGTTGCCAGTTTTCAGTACTTGACAGCTGTTGAGGCCCAATGCTTCTGATACTTGTTAGTCTTTCTGACTGTTGCACTTGTCTTTACAGACTAAGAAAAGGAGGAATAACGGTCGTGCCAAGAAGGGCCGTGGCCACGTGCAGCCCATCCGCTGCACCAACTGTGCCCGCTGTGTCCCAAAGGACAAGGCCATCAAGAAGTTTGTCATTAGGAACATTGTGGAGGCGGCGGCCGTGAGAGACATTACAGAGGCCAGTGTCTTCGACTGTAAGTGCGTTCACTTTTCATGTCATACATGAGTTGTCTTTAATTTTGGTTTGTCCTCATCTGAACCTTTCTCCTTTTTGTTTACTCCGCAGCTTATGTCCTGCCCAAACTCTATGTGAAGCTGCACTACTGTGTAAGCTGTGCCATCCACAGCAAGGTGGTGAGGAACCGCTCTTGTGAGGCCAGGAAAGACCGCACCCCACCGCCCAGGTTCAGGCCTGCTGTGAGTACCTTCTGCTGCACCTAAGAACTAAAATCAGAACTATAAATATATTGTTTTAAAATCATTGATGGAGTCATAACTAAACGGCCGTAGCATATTATGTTGTTGGGCTCACTTTCAGTGTTTGGTTAACAATACAAACACTGACAGCTAATCAAAAGCCATCTGAATTTAGAGCATTACATTCAACCACTTCAATAAAGTGTAGGCTACTTGGTGAAATAACATCTCTTGCTCTCCTCACCTCCGTGGTGCTGTAGGATGCACAGCAGTGGCTATTTTTTAACAGTCTTAATATTCCGATTAAGAATGATAACTTTAAAGCTAATTCAAGTTAATGAATATTATGTAACGTAAGGGCGCACTGACACTGTCCGCCCGTACAGTGCCCCGGGCTTTAGGGTACTTCCCCCCCCCACCCCCCGCGCTGGCCAGACCGTTTGACTCACACTACCTGGGCCTCGCGCAAATGCTTTTTGCCTGTCCATACATCATCACGCCATAACACGTCACACGCATTGATTGATGTCATCGCGATGCGTCGCTTTGTTTACAAATTTTTCCATAGACCTCAGAGTTTTTTTGAGTCTTGTCGACTGTTTTTGAATCTTCATCCGACCAAATCTGCAGTAAACACTCCACCTTCGCATCACACCAACGTGAACCTTTTGCCATCGTTGTTGTTGTTAAATACGCTTTACAAAAGCCCACCTCTCCCAAACGGGCCGTGGACGGCCAGCTGGCCGCAGCTGGGCGCGGAGCGGTTGCACTCACACTGGTCAAACGAACTAGGCTTTACCCGTAAAACCTGTTTGGGCACGGTACGGAAGGACAGTGTGAGTGCTCCCTAAGCTAATTTGATGGCATAGAGGTAATGCAGAAGACAAGGGACAGGAAGGCGCCGGCACAGCTGGAGTATGCAGCGTGTGTTTGGTGCCAGCTCTCATCTGTGTGGATGCTCAAGTCTTTAAAGTTATCATAATAGTTCTTGGTGTGGGCAACCCTTAAAACATGAAGGATGGTTTTGTCCCCTTTTTAGATGAGTCAGTAAGCATGGTGTTGGAACTGGAACACCTGAATACAATGAAACCATTAAAGAGATACTTAACCCATTTACTGGCCCTCATTTATCAACCCCTTAAATATTCCTGTTTCGGAGGCCTCGCCCACTGAGGTCAAACACGGGGAGATCTGCATCCTGACATCCGAGATGGAGCAAAATAAAGACGTGCTTTTTGGCAGAGTGGAATAAAAGTGGCCCATTAAAAACGCTGTATGGTAAAGAATAACGGAGGCAGTCAACCCGAAGCAGCGCTCCACTGTGACCCGTGTGCGTCTGTGCGCACTGTTGAACCTGCGCTCCTGCTCTGTAGCGGGGTTTGCCAGCGGGGTTATTAGGTATTCTGTTAGGGGATAACCTTTGTCACCTAGTACCATACCAAGATGTTAATCCTCTGATACCTTGTTTGAATTAATGCAATTTATCGAGGGGGGGGGGCTGGAGCCGAGCTGTTTTGAAATATAAAAGAATCGTGTGTCCCCCCCTGGCCACCACGTTTAAAAGCGACAGCTTGGCATCACAAATCACCTGTACATTTATCGAGTGGTAGTTTTTGCGATTGATGAATGCGTAATCATTCATGGATGGTGCCTTCAGACGCACGTGAGTACAATCAATCGCTCCAACCACAGTTTTTATTGTTTTTATTCGTTTTAAGAATATGTTTAACTGTTCTTAATATGTGACTGCTTATGCTTAATGACAGCTGAGGTTTGTTCATTATTTTCAGCCAGATTGTGCTGCACCGCAAATCCACAGGCTCAAATTTGCGTACACTATCTCAGACCAGATGTGAGATTTGATCGTAGCTCCCACTCACGTCCAAATTGATAAATGCTGAAGTTTGCCTGGAAATGGTCGTTCGCACGTTTTTCTGACGTACGTTCGTTTGATAAATGAGGGCCATTGTGTCCACAGTGAGAAGGCGTATATCAGATATCAATGTTCTTTTTTTCTTTTTTTACAGGCCGGTGCACCAAGAACCCCTCCAAAGCCCATGTAAAGCACAATTGGAAGATGCTTTACACTTGAAGAATAAATTCAAGTCTTTACAAAAACTTGTGTGTGAAACTCGTTATTCTCAATCATCAGGTGGATTTAGGAGAGACATGCCTATCAAGTATTTTATTTGGAATAGTTTCTTACAATACAAAACTTGCAGTAGTTTAAGATATTACTCAAGTGCATAATTACAATATGTTACATTTTAAAAAGGCTCTGCAGTTATATGCAATATGAGACAATTTACAGTGTGGGAAGGTTAAAGTAAAACTTAGGGTGGCTGGGGTGTTGTAGTTTGAAGAGGCAAACTGCATGCATCAGGCTGAGGAGCACATGACTGTCTAATGTTACACAAAATAATAAAATGTACACCCAAACTTTGAACTTGTGAATTGAAAAGAGGGCTGTTTTTTTTTCTTCATTTGGAGAGTTTGCTCATTCTTTGTTGCAGAACTTTCAACTTGAAAATAGAAATTCTGCAGAGGATTAGCCAAGTTATGTCACAAAAAAACAGCAGAAGGTTCAGGTCTAAAACGAAGTTTTACATATTGTATCTTAGTTATTTGACCAAAATAATGTGGAGCCTTTGGTAATGTGCAGGTCTTGTCATGAAGACCTGCACATTACCAAATCCAAGCTTTACACTTCAAATGGGAATATTTTAAATGTTGAGAATTGCAGGAAAGACCTCAGGCCAAAGACATAATTGTAAAGTCTAATCAAAAGTCAAGAGAAATGTGACATTGCAGCTTCTCATACTGAATGTACAAATATGTGACTTGACTTTAATGACTTTAATTCATTTTTAATTTTGCCACTGTAATATGGGAAAGTGCTTAACAGTAGGAACTAGTTGTTTGGTTCAGCCGTGGGGAACAGTTATTTGGTACCATACAGAACCACGCTCATGGTAATTGTAATGTGATATGAAAACCATGCATTTTTTTTCCTACCTCATTAAAATTATATTCTAGAGCTTCTGTGCATCCAGGCCACTATTTATACGTGTGAGACTCTATACGGGATTGAGTTCATTATGATAAAACCAAGGAACTATTCACAACAAAAAAGAGGTCAGTGGTTTGTTTAGATTGCTGTAGGAGCCATTTTAACCTTTTTGTTTTAATTATGAATTAATTCTAATAAGTGCTCTATGTCCTATATTCTGGAGAATCTGTGCCCTCTACAGGTCAAAGGAGCATTAAATAGGAAGGTGACCTGGTGGAGGTGTGGCTGACTGGGAGCACACAGCTTTTTGACCTTGCTGTTTGCCTGCTGCTTGCTATCCGCTGGATTGACTTTGTGCTCAGAGATTTAACAAATATCCAGTCTGCCTTATACCCTACTTACCAGTTAAACTGTGTTTTTGTTACAATAAAATACCATCTATTTTTCAACTATACTCCTTCGATACCTTTTTTGATTTTCTACAAACACAAGCGTCAAAGATTCCCCCAGTCAACATCATTGTGACAAAGAAACAAACTAAGGACAAATAGTCACTACATTAGTCAAAAAGCTCGCTTTTGGATCTTGAAAACCCTGTGGATTACTTGGATTGGAGTTCCGAAGCTGCGCAAGGAACAGGCCTCAAAGGAACAAAGGAAAGCCGACGCCGCATGCAGAAGAGGTGGTAGGCCGATGCTACTTTAAGTTGTTAAATCAGAAGAAGTTAAGGACTAAGAAACCCAATATTGGATGATTTCGTTAGATATAAATCTCATTTCAATTTTGGACTGTTTTTGAATCAAGTTTGGACAAAGATTAAGTTACTAAACAGAACATTTGAGAAGTGTTGCTTGTTAACGCACGCACCTTTTTGGATTTAAAGTGATAATGAAAAGTCTAGTTTTTGAAGACGTGAAATAATATTTTTGGAAAGGATACTTAGTTTTGGTGAATATTTTTACGTTGGATTTTTTGGACACGATGGATAATCAAACAGAAAAGAATGAAGAAACGTGTTTGCAAACTGATGTAGAGGAAAATCCTCCCGTAATGGAAACCGTTCACGAAACTGAGAGCGATTTGCGTAATGCACGAAAGATAAAGCTTGGAATGCTTACACGCAAAATGAACTTTACAAAGGACATGATGCTGAAAGAAGAAACACATGTTAATGAAGTAATGGAACAAATGGATAAGTACGAAGAGTTGATGAATGATTTTGAAGATAGACATAAAGAGTATCGGAACGTATTAAGTCAGAAGGATCGCGAATTGGATAGTGAAGCGTGGTATAAACCTAAGAGAAAAACTAATAGGATATTCGTTGAGGACGTGGAAGAATGGCTTTATGCACAAGAAAGAAAGGAGAAGAAAGTGACATAGGCCCAGATGACAGTGTTTCTGCCACTCTCGGCAAGAAAGCAGAAGATGCGAGTACAAAGATCTCCGTAGCCTTGTCTGCGTTAGGACGTGCGGCAGCAGAAAAGGCTGCGCTGGAAGTTCAATTGACGGGTCTTAAAGAAAAACATTGCATAGAGAGTGAGGAGGCCGAATTGACTAGAAGACAGGATATTTCAGTCAACATCATTGTGACAAAGAAACAAACTAAGGACAAATAGTCACTACAATTGCAAAAGTCTCTCTGAAAAGCAACATTTTCTAAATGCATGAAAAGAAATACAAGTTGTCATTAACACAGGGGACGTCTTATTCATTAAGTATTTTTTCTGCAGGGCAGCAGGTGCTGTGGTGGTTAGGACTGTAGCCTCACAGCAAGAGGGTTCCTGGTTCAGATCCCAGCTGTGGCCCTTCTGTGTGGAGTTTGTTGTACTCCCTGTGTCCGCGTGGGTTTTCTCCCGCTTCCTTCCACAGTCCAAAGACATGCATGTGTTAGGTTTATCACAAATTATGTACTGATTTTTGTGCCCAATCCTGTAATGTGGACGAAACAAGTTAGCCTACTTATTGTGCTTGAAGTCAAACAATTCTACGACAACCACATTGTTTTAACGTGTATACACTTAAAGAATCAAAAACTATTTTGACTGACACTTTTTTCTTGACATACATTTCACTTCTGCGCCATATTACCAAGACAGGATATATTATAGATCACAACCGACGAAAGACGTTTTAGAACACCTGATTCACTCTGTGGAATTAAATGTATTCAAAGAAAAATCTTTTTTGGGATTTAACCTGCGAGGAAGGTAATAAACTGCTCACTCCATAGCAGCATGTGGCGAATGCCATGCACATTTATTCTTGGATAAATTGGCAGAATTGGTTCTTTGCCAACAAAATCAAAATCAAAATACATATTTGCTTAAATAAGGTTTACTTTTTTCTCATTTGTATACAATAATCAAAATGAATAACATTTCCCTTTTTTTAATTATTTATTTATTTTTCTCTTTTCCAATTATAACATTTATACATATGCATTAATTATTTGAAATTTCAAGGTCTTTTTAAATATCGGTCGTGTTGTAATTACTTTCAGTTTATCATTAAGGTCATTCCACATTTTTACACCAATAACGGACACGCATCTTTGTCTAATGTTAGTGCTTGCTTTTCTTGTTTCAAATCGAAGCAGTCCTCTTAAATTATACCTGTAGGAAGATCTTTTTTTACAGCTCTGAATAAGACTAAGTATTTTTAGCTTGACTATATCCGTAAATTTTAAAATATTAGATTTTATGAAAAGCTCCTTAGTAGAGTCAGGGTATCCCACTTTATTGATTAGTCTCATTGCCTATTGCCCGAACCCCCAACTGCTGAGCCATTGGCAGCCCCCTCGCCTTGCATGTGTGTATTTCGGGCCTGTGTGTGTAACCTGTATAATAATAATTACAGAGTAAAGAAATTGAATTTGCGGGATAAATAAAATTAATTCTTCTTCTTCTTCATTGAAAGTAAAAGCACATCCCAGTTAGTCAATAGGAAAATGGGAAACAAAATGGGAAGTTTAAGATTATTACAGAGGAACTAAAACATTGCAAGGAGGTGGGAGCTGGAGTGCTGTGAACTCTGATGGGCCATCATTCGACCAGCCATTTGGTTCACTATACCAGCAGAATGGGGCATAGAATCCTGGACAAAGATGGCCTCATAAAGACAACAGCAGAAGGAGAGAAAGAAGGAGACTGGGAGGAGACTCCAGAGGAGTGTTTCTGCCTAGGGTTTTCATGGTTCCAGTGAACAGGCCATACAGACAGTGGAGGAAAGTCAGAGCATTCGAAAATCACAAAGTAGAAATTAAAGATAAAAACATCCACACTAGATGACACCGTTTGAATGAACAGAACATACATACATACACATGCATATACATATAGGAACATTTATTAAGCACAAGTATTGGTGTCAATAGGGGAGGTAAGGGTTTTGCAGTGAGAGTTTTTGGTTTTCATTACTATGATCGGACAAACTCTTTTTTTAGATCACATAAGACAAAATTCAAGTTATTGAAAGCAACACTGATTCTTTCTTATAAAACAAACATGCCATTGTGGAATATCTCAAATATAACTCCCATTTTACCTGAAGAGGCATCGTAGATGTCACATGTTGGAGTTTCTGGTGATTGATTTTAGAAAATGCAATATTGTAGCATCACTGTCCATCCTGACTCATTATTCTGGGTTTTTTGCTTTCACTCTCAATGGTATTTGAATTTTTTTAATTTTATGGTATAGTTTTAGTTTTAGTTAGTGATGAAGTTTTCGAAAACATTTGCAAATTGAAGCATTATATATAACAATAACAATAAGGATAATAATAATAATAATGATAATAAGTGAAGAGAGAAACTGGATGGGTTTTTTAAAAAAAAAGTTAAAAATGATCTTGCCACTTAAGATTATTTTATGTTTTTGTGGAGATGTCCCAAACCCTGTATAAAGAAACTTGGCCAATAACTGACTTTTTAGAATGAGCTCTGATTGTTTCAACATGAACTAATCTTTTTAATTTTTGCATGATAGTTGTATGTCAGCAGTTTTATATCGATTAACAAATACTAACAAATGAATAGCTGACACTATTGTATTTTTGAAGTGTGCACGTCCTGCATGGTACCCATTGTAACACTTGTTTTATGACAGCCTGAAGCGCTGCACTGTCTTAATTTTTTGAGATTTTTGATCCTACAGCTGAAAATGGAGAACCTTTCTTGGTTGGAAATGTTTAAAGTGGATCAAAACCATGGGATGCATTGTTTGATACAAAGTGTCTAACGATTTTTTTCTGCGAGGAATCCATCTGACTGCTCTTTCTGTGTTTGCTTATGAACTAAACTGCCAAATAACTTGTCTGCTAAGGCGACAGAGTATTTGTATTAATCTGTGATTTTCATTCTAGGAGCAACAGATGATACGTCATTGAGTCACAATATGCTTTAACTTTCAAACTCTGAGAAAAACTGTGGCATTCTCGCTCCAACAGGAAAACCTATTTTTCCCAGACCACTCATCCTTAACCTTTTGTCACCTGTTTACAGAGTTCACTCTGACTGTAACAACTCAGTTTTCACAGAGCAATGCCATTGCAGACGATGGTGCTAAAGAAGAAAGAAATGAGACAGTGGTAATGTTTGAAAGGCTTTTACTTCCATGAGCACCTGTCATTTAGGAGAATCTACCCATACCTCCTCACCAGAGAGAATGACGTTCCTTAGTTAAGTTTTGTTTTGTCATTGCCTGCCGAGAGTAAGCACTGGAAAGCAGTGCGCATCATCTTGTGCTTATAATTCCTGTGCCTTTTTTCCCCCGTGTTTTTTCTGAGTGATATTCCGGGTATTGAGTTCTTGACAGAAAGTAAGTGTTTGTTGCTTTGTTATTCCTTTCTTGTGAGTTTAATAACGCTCCTGTATGCGCCAGTTTGATGTTTAATATTTGCTAGCGCAGCATGAAGCTAATTTAACGTAGCTCTTTCTCAGCTGCTGTGTAGTTGACTGATGGCTCTTCACGTGACAGAGGGATGTCCTTCACGTGTTTATGTTGACAGTAGGTAGTGCATTATATGACCTGCGAGTGGAGCCGTCGCACTCGTTTTTGCCTAATATAAACTGTGTAGCATACAGCCATGTTGTTATCTGAGTAAAGTCTGTATGTAATTTAGGTTACCATTTTCCATTAGAAAGATGATTGGAAGTATTTGTTTATGCTGAGAAGCATTGTTTGAGTTGATTGTGTACTATACTGTATAGTGAATTGTTTGTAATTTGTATACAGCCTTTCAATATTTTTGTAATATTAATTTATGACTTATGTTAATTATTTTGTTCTTGACTGATGACAATACCGAGTACTGGAGAATTGGAAATAAATATGACTGGAACAGTCTAAGAAGAAATTATATCTCCTTCTCTTCATTCCTGTGTCCTGGTTGACACACCATTCTTGTTTACTGTTAATCCAATACGAGTGAGCGCTACTTCGTTACCTCCAAAACAGGTAAAGACTTGTTTTCCGACGGTGTGTCATGTGCTGGTAACCTCTGACACCAGAAGAACATGGAAGAGAGAAGAAAATGGCGTCCATGGCATCAAACAAGGCAAAATAAAGCAAGGGAACCTATACAGTGGTTCAGATGAAGAAACGGTGTGAATAGAATTGTTTTGTGTTGATGTTTTTCGTTGTTTTTATTTTCCCTCTTGTTATACTCGGAGTTAAAAGGTAACCTATACTAATGTTTGCAGTGTGTAGTCAAAGAAAGAGTTAGTTGATGATGCCATGTTATTTCCAAAAACTTATTTGACACTTTGTGTCAAAAGGGGGAAATGTGGGAAATAACCAGGGTTTTCTGTCTTTCTTAGTGTTTCTTAGTCTATGATGTCAATCCTTGGTTTCTGGTGGTCGTAAAATATTGATAACATCTACTGGGGTCATAAACATTGGGTAGTGTGTTTGTTATTATTGTTACTTTGATGTCCTTGTGTTTGTAAGCTGCTTTCATGTGACTGAATATAGGCTGAAGCGAGAGAACATTGCGGACCCCATTGTGGTAGCGTCTCTCCTGTATGCATGCAGATTAGTAAAGACATGATTTGAGAAACACTGAGAACTCCAGATAATTTCTTTCACACCCCCGAGGGTCACCCAGGAAGTTTCAAGACATTCTGATGTGTAGTTTCATAGTTAAAGTCCATCAAAGTTTTTAATTATGAGAAATATTGTATCTGATTTTGGATTCAATTTTAAAGGAAACGCCCTGTTATTACTTACTAATTCCACTTCAGGGTTATAGTTCATGACCCCCTAGGGTCACCCAGGAGGTTTCAAGACATACCGAATATATATATATATTTCAACACACATTTCAGATGTACAACATGTTCTATGTAATATTAAGAATTCTAGTCTTGAAATCGAATTATAAATTCTTCTATTATGCATGACTTTAAAAGTAATTTTGAAATGCTACCACTGGGTCAAAATTATTACAATAATTACAATTAGTTAATTACTGTTTGATCCCCATTTTTCCAGGTTGCTGGCCCTTATCCTCCACCAAATGGGCTTCACATGTTTCTCCTGGTTTAAATATTTTAACCATCAATATTTTTGCTTGTACGTATTATTTTCTCTTTGTAGGATCACAGTGGATGAATTAATCTGGTCTTGCAAGTATATGAATCCTAATTTTGATGAGTAGGACAAGGGGTCAGCTCCATTATTCTACAGGCCAGCCCCATCTTTGCAGATTTCACCTCTGAACCTCTAGCTAGCGGTATAGGGTCTTCATCCATTAACCTTGGTTCACCACTGTATTATTCTACTTCGATGAAACAATCAACAAGGGTTTACGTTAAAAAAAAACATTATAGGACGATGTTACATTGTGGGCTCTTACAAAGCTAATTGTAATTTTTTTTCCAAAAGCAAATATTAAGTTTTTCTCTGTTGGTTTATTTCTCAGATCAGAATTGAAACTCTCAAAACTACTTCAATCTTCACATCATTGTGTCACTTGTGCACATCAAAAAAGCAGTTTCTCATTCCTTTAAACAAATTGAAAATGCTTTGGTACATCCATGCAAGTGATTCTGTACAATTCTCTCCTGTTTCCTACATTATCAATTGCTTATGTCTTGTTGATCAAAATGTATTCCAATGGGTCTCATTTGAATAGTCTCAACCCCACAGCACTGAGGTATCAGTTCATCTCAAGTCTTTACATGCAAAATGGTTCAACAAGTTGTCATAATATCACTCACTCACTCACTCATCTTCAACCGCTTATCCGGGGTCGGGTCGTGGGGGCAGCAGCTCTAGCAGGGGACCCCAAACTTCCCTTTCCCAGGCCACATTAACCAGCTCTAACTGGGGGATCCCAAGGCGTTCCCAGGCCAGTGTGGAGATATATTCTCTCCACCTGGTCCTGGGTCTTCCCAGAGGCCTCCTCCCAGCTGGACGTGCCTGGAACACCTCCCTAGGGAGGCGCCCAGGGGGCATCCTTACTAGATGCCCAAACCACCTCAACTGGCTCCTTACATCGCAAAGGAGCAGCGGCTCTACTCCGAGTTTCTCACGGAAGGCTGAACTGCTCACCCTATCTCTGAGGGAGACTCCAGCCACCCATTTCACGGGCAGCAAAGGCTGGCTCTGGGGACGTGGAATGTCATCTCTCTGTGGGGGAAGAAGCAAGAGCTTTTGCGGGAGTTGGAGCGTTACCAGTTAGATCTGGTGGGGCTTACCTCCACGCACAGTCTCGGTTCTGGAACCGTACTCCTGGATAGGGGTTGGACCCTATTCTTCTCTGGAGTTGCCCAGGGTGTGAGGCACCGGGCGGGTGTGGGGATACTCACAAACCCCCGGTAGAGCATCGCGGTGTTGGAGATAACCCCGGTGGACGAGAGGGTCGCCTCCTTACACCTGCGGGTGGTAGGGGGGAAAACTCTGACTGTTGTTTTGGCATATTGTTATGTATCTCTGTATTCCTGGGGATAGGTGTTCTTGTCCTGTGTGCCTTGCCCATTTTTGCTTTCCAGGTCAGGTCCCATCTAGGTGCACATGGTTGGGTCTGATTACCTGGGAGAGTATTTAGGGAGAAGATTCCAGGGCCACCTCTCTCTCCCTCCCTGCCTGCAATGACAACTGCCAACAGTTCTTCTTAGTTATTTCTTGTTAGTTTGCACATTCTCAATGCAACAGTCCATATCACACTACACATAGTGAGCCACCACTTACACTGATCTTTATTTTCTTTCTAACTTAGGGCCTATTTCTAATAAATATATTGAAATGGTTTAACTGTATGGTCTCCCCTTCGTTGTGGTCTGCCGTGAGCCAGGTGATCATAACAAATGGGGGCTCGTCTGGGATATTGGTAAGGTTGTCAGTACCTTACTAATGCCTGTATAGTTCGGTATTACTTTTGTTAGGAGACTCACAGTGTTTGGTTAGTTTGCTTGATTGCTTAATAAGTGGTTGATCTTGGTTTGGTTCAGTATTGGTTATTGATTTGGCCTGTTTGGTTTGCCTTACTAAACCTTGATTTGCTTGGCTTGAAGAAGGGGAGGACTGGTGGCCTCTTTCCTTTAAGTGGGGACCTGGGTACTGATTATGATCCTCAGCTGGATGGTGAGTAGTTTGGGTTTCTGTTGTCGCCTACCTTCTGTCTATAAAGCGCGTGGTTAAGATACCATGAGCTATGCGAATCCCTGTGGTAGGAGTAGAAGCGCTTAACGCTTGTTTGTTTTTCTTGTTTGTTGTTTTAGTTAGTTTTTTTTTGGTGTGCTGTAAGCCGGGGTACTCTTCAGCAGTGCCATTAAGGTGCTGTTGGTAGTTAAGCTGCTATGAGTGCACTGAAGACTAGTTTGTGGTTAGCCAGGGATCTTTGATGAGTTAGATGCGGGGTGGCTCTTTAGCTTCAACTGCTAAAGCTACTCATCGTTCCATGTTGGGGTATTATAATCTAACAGATTTTTGTCTATACTATTTTGATATGATAAGTGATGATCTGGTGAATTATATTGTTTTGAATTGGGTTTGACGTTTTGACTTTGTGGGCCTGTTTACTGGTTATCAATTACTGGTTAAGCATTGGTAGCTGTACAGTCTAGATCCACTGTTGATGATGGGTCTGATGGTAGGCGTAGGGACAATTTAGGAGACATGGTTCGACTCTTACCAAAGTTTATTGAAAGAGATCCTGACGTGTTCTTTTCGTTATTTGAAAGTCTGGCCGATGAGAGAAGTTGGTCTGATGCTGATCGCACAGCATTGATTCAGAGTGTACTTCCACTTAAAGCTCAAGAGGCTTATTTAGCACTTGACCCTGCAGATAGGAAGTCTTATGATAAAGTAAAGGCTGCTATACTTTTGTCCTATGAACTGTGTGCTGAAGCATACCGGTTGCGCTTCAGGAACTGGAGAAAAACTGACAAGCAGACTTATGTGGAGGTAACAAGAGAGCAGGGGGCTCATGTATCAATGTTGTGTACGCACAAAAACGTGGCGTACGCCATATTCCACGCCAACGTTAAGATGTATCAAAAGTGAAATGACCGTGGAAATGTGCGGTGCTCCACACAAGCTTCATGGCTGGCGTACGCACGTTTCTACAGCTATTGTTTCTTTGGCGACAATTAGAGGTGATGCTGGGAAACTGTTAATTATGTGAAAACAATTCATCCTCACTGTAATGTGCTCATAATAGACACATGATTGGACAATTAACACACACGTGTTTGCAATCATATGGATGGATATAAAAGCATGCCCAAAGTGATGAAAAAATGGCATTACTAATGGCAGCTTTGGCCTTGTTAGAAAATATATATATATATATATATCAGACGTGAGAGGGTGTTGTGAAAGATAGAGAAATGAGCTGCTCTCCATGTGGCTTTTGAAATGGCTAAACTGAAGTTGGTGCACAGTGGGGTCATGGTACATAAACCCCTGGAATGAGACTAGTCCTGGCTGGTTGAGCAGATAATAAGTTGCATCACAGAGCCTCACAGAAAAGAGAGTTCAGATCTGTAGAGTGTGCAAGATAGAGATCTCGTGCCTACTCACACATCACCTCGTTATGATTCTAAAAAACAGAGGAATGCTTATTTCCTCATTTTAGGCACACACACACATACTCATTAACTAACAATTTTGTGTGTTGCAAACACAGACACATCTGTCTCTCTAGATAGCCATATAGGGACATGCACTAATTTCCTTCTCTCAGCTTTTAGTGTTATAAGGTGTTGCCAGGCAGATTAACGCCCATTGCCGCCTTTTTTACCTTTAAGGCGTTACCATCAGCCCACCAGGGTATTTAAAGCCGCTACTCTTAGACCACAACAGACTCTTCTGAAGTATGACCTAGTGTGTGTTGTATCAGAACTTGTCTCCGCTTTGCAAAGAGCTCCAATAAAGATATTGGTGTGATCTCAAGCCATCGTCTCAAGATCTCTCCTTCTATCCTCCGATCAACGGACCTGGGGAGGTAACTGCAGGTTGATCTCATCAATTTGGGGGCTCGTCCGGGATCGGAAGGAGGAGAAGGCAATTTCGACCCAAAAGGTTTCTTCACGGGGAACAGCGTGAGACACAAGCCGGCACATCAGTAAAGGTAAGCAGAACCTGTTCAATCAAAACTCTGCACATTGGGCATTCTAAAACATTGTGTCTTGCCTGCGCCACAGTGAGTAAACTATTTAAATTGAGATAATGGCAAAAATTAAAATGGTAAACTGAGAATGGTCCTGGGTCGTGGTTGATCCCACCGTTATTCTGACGAGGATACGGACAAAACCTAGGAGGTTACTGGGTTAGAGGCCCGGGGAACTGAGGATACCCTGAATTCTATAAGCCGAGTCTGGGACTCATATGTGTGTTTAAAGAAGTGTGGGAGGTTTGTGTGTATATCCACTTTGACATCAGACTCAGGTTCTGAGGAATACACATTTCTGTGGGACAACAGAGGGTGGTATAGTTCTGTAGCTGTTTTTATCTGAAACAGGAAAAGTGGTGAAGGCGCACAGACGTGAGTCTGTGTAGAAGCTCCTTTACTAGAACGGCATTACCGGCATTGACCCCTGTTGACGAGAGCAGCGAAGTGTTATAACTTCATTCATGGTTGCACCATATACGTCACCGGAGTATTTAGCGTGGATTGTGAAAGTGAATAAAGAACAGAAAAGGCAGACGAGATACTTAGGCGCCATTTTGGAATAATTAAATATCGGGCTTGCTGTTTTCTGACTCACAATAAGAGCGAAGTGAACGAATAACACGGTGTCCTGGCTGTTCCAATCAGAGGTGATCTGTAACAAACAAAGTCAGCAGGATCAGCAAGAGCTGATTGGCCGTGGATGAGTCACCGTCTCAGAATAAGGCTAAGAAGACAGTAATCATATAAGAAAATAATTAACGGAGAATTTGATCCCGAGCAGGACGATGGAGGCTGGGGTCCGGTTAACCCCAACTCCAGATGGACGTCATTTGCAGTCCAGTTAGACAATATGATAAAAGTAGCGAATACCACCCTTGGACCGAAAGGGAAAGAAGAGAAATTGACGAAAATACGAGTTAAAGTGGAAGGGTTGGTGAAGAGAAAAGGGAAAGATATGGATGAGAAAGGATCATTGGGCAAGTGGTTATGGGAGGAGGAGTGTGAAAGTCGTGTGACAAGGGATGAAATGAAGGACAAGGGTAAGAATGCAGGAATAATGAAACGTTCCGGATATAAGAAAAAAGTGGAAGCTCTGGAGGAATATAGAAGGGAGTGGTCGGAACTAGGGTTTTACTGGCAAAGTACAAAACACTTACACAAAAAAACCACACCCACTAAAAAACAACTCGCCACTTCTGCCACAGCTCCGTCATGTCCACCTCCGTATTCCCCTTCAGCCACGACTCAAACTTCAGAAACCCCTGGCATGTATCCAACATTGTATATTACTGAGGGCACCCTCACGGTCGGCGAAGAGGGGGAGGTGTACACACAGGATATTTTTAGTAACACCTCAAGCCTACAAACGGGCCCCCATCTCACAGGCAACAGGAGGGGCCTCGTGGCCACCTCCACCCCCGCCACCGACGGTTAATACCAGCTCAGGCGGAATGGACACTGCTCCATTTGATCTGTGCAAACAACGTGAAAAACAAGCCGAAGAATGGGCTAGGTTAGAAAGTGAATTACAAAAGTACCACTCGACACTGAAGCAACAGACCCAACCCCGACCTCCACCACTCACCACTGCCCCCTGTAGGTACTTTGGGTTTAATTGGATCAATAGTGTGACTATCAAATGAAATATTTGATAAGGAAAATTAATAAAGGAAAATTACTAAAAATGAATAACTTCAATTTATTAACAACGTCACACGAAGAACCAATCAAATGTAGGGCCTTGACTCACGTTCAGATTATGAGATTGAGTGTTCTCAATAAACTTATCGTTAATCAAGGAAATATTAGTTATCACCAATAATTATCAAAGATAATAATAAAAATGACTCTAGTCAAACCAGAGTTCCTCGGGGCACCACCGTCATAGACGGAGTGATAACTAATATTAAAGTCTCATGTAATATATTAAACTACTAATTAAGGGTTGAACACCGATAAATGTAATAGTTTAATTAGTTGAAGGATTTAAAAGTTCTTTTCTTAGTAGAAGCTGGCTCATTCATCTTTGTGTAATATTAAATAAACAGACATATGGTTAACACAAACATTTATTAACAGAATAATAAATGCAACAAACAAAACACAATAAACTAACTAAAGCTAACAGCAAACGTATGTTTGTGTGTGTGTGTGCGTGTGTGTGAGTGTGAGAGAGAGAGACAAAGAGGAGAGGTGGGGGGCTCGGACCCCTGCAGAGAGAGTGAACATTTAAGTTACATGAAGCACCAAAAGCCTGATCTCTCGGTTCTCATTCTTATGACAAAGTTACAACGGTATCTAGCCGTTCACAAAGTCCTATAAAATGTAGTAATGCCCAGTTGGTGATTTGTTACCAGTCCATAAGATGGGAGATGTTTTGCGTTGCTTGATGCCAGCATCTGGGTGAAGATAGGAAGTTGGAAGCTTGTCTTAGTTGCTCTTAGGCAAAAGAGGATCGCTCTGTGCTGTGCTCAGTTGAGGATAACAGGTTGGTTAACCTTGCTGGTGATCCCACGCCATAGGCCAGGTCCGCAGGACCGCGTCGAGTTGAGTGATCCGGGAGAGAGAGGGAGGAAGATCCGGGAGCAAGATCCAGTAGGAAAGAGCGAGAGATTGTGTGCTTCACTTTATATAGGCCCGGGTGATGTCATCACCTGGGGGTCAATTCAGCCAATGAACAGTTTGGGTGCCTTGGAGAATTCACACCTGGGTGTGACCTGTTGTGGGGGAGAAGGCATGGCAGCCAGGCTTTCGGCCTAGTCTTTTGAGGTCTTTGTTTCAGCAGGCTGTGGGCCTACTTTTAATCAAACTGACAGTTCGAGTTAATCCAAAAAATGAACAATCATCTTTGGATGCCGGTTGTACCTACACCCCGCTCCGACAGCACAGCCACCGTCGCAGCCTATAGGCTTCCCCACACCGAGCTCCAATACTCCTTAACCAGCACTCGATTTAACGGGTCGAGGATGGGCCACCTTTAGGGGGACAGGGGAAGAAGAACAGACTGGGAATTTCGTTCCTGTCACTATGGATCTGTTAGGATCCTGGCACAATAACGATCCGGCATCTGCCTGTCAGTCTCCTTCTGTGACAGACATACTAGAACGCGAGAGTTCTGCTTTACAGGAGAGAATTTGGGAATCAACAGCCACTGTTAAAGCCCTGGAAAATACTATTGGTAGCAGGGTTGCGGCCAGAAATCGCACAAGCCGTCAGGAAAATCTTTCTGGAGGGGCATATGGCAATTATCCACGGGTGACGTCAAATAACAATAGAGGACGATATAAACCTTATAGTCAGGGAGACCTTGGCGCCATCGTTGAAAAACTACCACCTATGTCAGGTTTAAGCAACCTAAAACACCCAAAACTTAACAAAAGAGAGAAAGACAAGAGTTATTTTACTTGCAAGGAGAACGGACAGAGATGTGTTCAGCTACAGTCTCCTACCGCTCTGAAGCACACACTGCCGAGCTCCTGATTTTATTGGCTTTTCGTGGTTACAAAGTTTACAATGTCTACAATGAATTACCATTCTTAAGGTGAGGGTCACATAGCTGCAACTCAAGACATATGGACATTTCATTGTCTTTATGACTTTACAACTCTAAAGAAGCCTTAAAACATGTCTTGTCATTAATCAGTTGAGCAGGGTCTGTGTTTTAACAGACCCCCCCTTTTGGTGACTCCTCAACAGTCACGCTTATCAGATTTCCTTGACCTGCATCCACTCAGCAGGAATTGGCTATACACACACACACCAAGTAAGGTTAGATTATATGTAAAGGCAATTTGAGTTAATATGAGATTACTTTATGCACATTTATTCCAACATTTCCCTCCTGTTTATCACATATTTGCTCAAATTCTCATATCACTTTCAGTCAGCCACGTGTTTGATTTTCAGCTATAAGATCATTTTCATGAGCACAAATACATTTACACTCAGAAGTTTCTTAATACATTTCAGAGTCATAGTCGGTTGGATCAGGATACAGTTTCGTCAAATCAAAAGGAGTTTCCTGGTTGTCGTCATCTTTGCTTTCATCATCACTTTGGGGATCGCTGCCAAGCAAAGGATACAGCCGCTCCATTTTGTTCTCCATGGGTGAAATAGCTGTAGTAATGAGACGGTTAAGCAGAGCACGCAGACAAGGAACACAACAGCATCCACACAAGGTTAAAATAGCAGCAAAAACTGCTATTGAGACTAGGACTGAGAACACCAAAGTTCTATACTTCCCAAAGGCATCCATCCAGGAGTCCCACATAGTGGTATCGACTCCAGAGTGCTCTTTCATCTTACCGTTGAGAGTACGGAGCCCTGCTATTGCCTTGGTGAGGCTGCCATCAGCAGCAGTGTTGTTAGGGATGTAAGTGCAGCCCTGTTCACCGAACATTGCACATACCCCTCCTTTCTCGGCCAATAGCATGTCCAGGGCTATAGGGTTTTGGAATGCCATGAGGGAAGTTGCAGCTAATTGATCATGAACTGCTTCAAACCCACTTTGTGTCCAATTACCTAGCTTTTGCACATTGTAGTGGATGTAATTGATTCTGTCAACGTTCTTGTTAACTGTACACCACAAGCAAAAAATAGATTCAAAACCTGAAGATATCTGGTTAGCTATTTTATATTCATCCGGCACCCCTCGTGGAACTCCTATAGCATCAATATATGTTGGATCTCTTACATCTATCCATTTTGCAGATCTTTTCACACGTTGCCACTGTTCAGGCATTTCGTTGGATCGAGTAGCTGCTAAATCTGCAGCAGACATAGGATGAATAGATATTGGCAAGAGCAATGTTATGAGAGCACAGTATCCCGTCATATATTTCGGTAATTTATCAAACAATCTCTCATCCCCACACCACCACCAGATGTCGCTCCGTGACACAGGTTTATATTGTCCATCTACGGGCACAATTACCTCACACCATTCTTTTGAGAGATTGCCTAGTCGTTTTTCTCCTTCTGTCATGTTTATACATGTAAAGTTGCCTGGTGCTACTTTTTTAGAAAACATTACTTTCTTAAGGTTGATCGCAGTGATCGGGAAAATAGAATCCCAGTATCTACAATTTTCCCTAGGATTTGTGTTATTCATTATAGCAGCTACACATATTTAGATAATTATAGCTGGAATATTTGTAAGAGGGGTCTAGGACTCATACACGCTACACAATTCTGTTTAGACATGTTAGCAGCTTGTTTAACCATTAATAACCAATTGTTATTATGTCCAGATACCCCTGTTGCTGCCTGGAACCATTCATCTTGAGTATTCGCTGTTCTAGGTTCTCTAAATGCAAAAAACTTTTTGTTCACTACAATTATACATGCATAGACTTATTAGGAACGAAGGATCATTATTATTAAACAGATAGATGTCACTCAGCAATAAATGGCATCTCCTAACCATCTTTGGATCATTTTGGCTAAATGTATCTCCTCTACTTGGTTTGGTGTCTTATAAACGCTTCACTGACTTTCGGGTCTATCCAGCCTCTATGCGTCTGAATCCACCCTATTATCAGATTTTGCTCACTCCCCCTAACAGAGTCTTTAACCAAAATGATCCTTTTGCAGTGTATTAAATGGATCCACGTTAATCATTCTGCTATTTTTACTGCTGTGGGGTTTGTCAGCAATACGTGATACGACCCTTTACACTTAGGTGAATACCAATGTTTCTTTTTATGATTCTTATTAACACCCAGTCTCCCAGTTCCACTAGGTGGAGTTCCTGCTGGGGGACTGAAAGGTTTTTCATTAGTTTGTTTCTGTTTTTGTTTTTCCAACATGGACCTCATCTAATCAGCTAATTCAGCCTCATCATCTGTTTCCCATTGATTTTTTTAAATTGGGGTAGTCTATATGTTTTTTTAAAGAACATTTCATAAGGTATCAATTTGAAAAGTACAGGTGATATTTATGTATAATTTTACTAAATCCAAACATTGCGTCCATGTCTTTTCTTCAATGCACTTCTTAAACTATTTTAATCGTTCAGTTAATTATTTCTACTAGGCCAGCACTGTGTGGTTGGTAAGCACAATCATTCTTCAGATCAATATGAAACATTATATTATATTATATTTTTTACTATCTGGTTTACAACATGAGTTCCGTTATCACTATAGATTTTCTCAGGTATCCCGTACCTGGGAATAATGTCTTTACAGAGTGCCTTTGCCACTGTCATACATCTGGATGTTTAGTTGGAAAAAGTTCAATCCATTTAGAAAATGCATCTATTATGACTAGACGATACTTTTTCCCTTTGCTTTGGTTTAATTCTATAAAATCCATGTGGATTATTTGGAACGGATATTAAGGTGTAGGAAACGTTCCTCTACGCGGTCTTAGATTACCTTGTGGATTGTGCCTGGCACACGTCAGACATGCAGAAATGTTTTCAATAAGAGTTAAATCCATAGGTAGTATAATATTGTTGTTTCCTTCCTACTATCCTCCTGTTGAGACATGTGTTAACCCATGGCTTAATATTGCCGGCCATTTATACAAGTTTCTTGGTAGGATAGGTTTGTATTCTAGTCATATATATGTTGCCTTGTAATTTTGCTCCATTTTTTATCCAAACTTCTTTTTTATTTTGTGGACTTTGTTCTTGCATTTCTTTTAAGGTAGTTTGATCTAGAGTTGTGCATTCTTGCACTGTCAACACAGTTGTGTCACCTGTTGCTGACGCTTTTGCTGTTTCGTCTGCAAATGCATTTCCTAGGGAAACACTATCTGTGCCAGACGTATGTGCTGCACATTTACATATTGCTAATGCTTTTGGAAGTTGCACCGCTTGCAATAGATTTGTTAAAAGTTCAACATGTGTTACTAGTTTCCCTGTTATCATGCCTCCGTTCTTCCAATATTGTGCAAAAGTATGATCTGTAGCATATGCATATTGACTATCAGTATAGATAGTTACTTCTTTGTTTTTCATTAATTTACATGCTTCAGTTAGTGCTATTAATTCAGCAGCCTGTGCTGAATAATGTGATGGCAGTTGTTCTGCTTTAAGCACCGTCGTGTGAGTTACAACGGCATATCCTGTTAGGGTTTTACCTAGTTCATTCTTTTTAGAAGAACCATCTACAAATATCACCTCTCCCTTTTGTAGTGGTTGGTCTCTCAGATCGGCTCTGCTTTTAGCTGTCTGTTCTGCTAGTTCTTGGCAATCATGTTGTATACCATCCTCTGGGAGGGGTAACAACGTAGCAGGATTCAGAGTTGTACATCTTTCAATGGTCAGATGGGGTTGTGACAGCAAAGTAGACATGCAAGACAGATGTCTAGCTGGTGACAGGAATGTCATATTTGTTTGTAGTAGTAGCACAAACACAGCATGTGGTACTTTCAAAACCAGTGGATGAAACAAAACTATTGTAGCACTTGTTTCTACAGCCGCGGAGGCTGCTATGACTGCTCTTACACAGTGAGGCAATGCACATGCTACACTGTCTAGTTTAGATGAAAAATATGCTATAGGTTTCAATTTGTTTCCATGTTGTCGAGCTAATACAGAGGTCATAAAATATTCTTTGCAATCTACCATTTGAACAAAAGGTTTCCCATAATCTGGTAATGCTAGTAAATACCAAAATTTGTTTTATTTTGCAGAATGCTTCTTCAGCCTCTGCATTCGTGCATAATGGGGATGTCATTTTTAGATCTTCTTCAGCTAAATATTTTAGGAGTGCTATAGTGTCTTTTACATGTCTCCATATCAGGGGAGGCTAGTAAAACAGCATTACAGCATTATTTACTGCTTGTAAATCTTGCACCATGCGCCATCCTTCAGATGGTGCTTGCTTTTTTACTGGAAAAATAGGAGTGTTGCAGGGGGAGTCTTCGCATTTAATTATTACTCCTGCAGCAATTAAATCCTCAATTACAGGTTTTATTCCCTCTTGTGCATCCTGTTTTAATGGATATTGTCTCACACATGGTCTATACTCAGTTTTAGGTCTTATTTGCACTGGTAATGCTCCTTTTACTAATCCCACATCAGTTGGTCCTTTAGAGCATAATTTATTTGGAACACTTTTTAGCAGTTCTTCCTCATTTTCCACTAACATAATGTTTCACTGAGCTGTTTGGTCCAGATGAGTACCTCCCTGTACTTGTACTGTCCAAAACAATGCTTTTCTGGTCAGACCTGTATTTGAGCTATACCACGTGTTCACTGATGTGGCAACCCAGTCTGTTGCACTCTCCCCCATTTGCACTATTTTACCCAGATCTTTCCATTGTTGATTTTTTACTTTTATACAGGGAGATGTGAGGTGGGGTCCACATCCGATACAGGTTTGAATTTTCACCAGACTGCTGTACTTTCTGAATCTCCATACAAATAAGTTACAGTGATTTTAGCAGGAGTGTCTTTCCCTAGTTTAGCTTCGTATTCTCTATCTGGTCCAGGTGTAGGTATACGTGCTAGTCCTAACAACAACAAGCGTCTCTGCCCAGAAGGTTGACTGGACATTCTGGAAACATTAAGATGGACAGCTGACAAGACAGCCCAGATGGATCTTGGTCTCTTATCCACATGGGTTCTGTCTCTGGCACCTGAGTCAGCTTTCCACTGGCAGATCTCACAGTGGCACTTGTTTGATTTGTTTTAAACCCTGGTATCCACATAGTATATTGTAATATAGTATGTATCTGCGATACAGTACTCTTATTATAGTTCATATTTTGTATTTTATATTGTATTTTATTTTATTTTTTATCTTTGTACCGCTGCTACGATGACCTTATTTCCCCTCTGGGATAAATAAAGTTATCTATCTATCTATTTATTTATCTATCTATTTATCTATTTATTTATCTATTAGTTATCTGCAGGTAGTCCTGCAGGCACCTATGTCACATAAAAAGGTAAAAGGTTTACCGTTCACATACAAAATGACCTCTGGTTTTATACTATGCATATAGAGCAGGTCCTGATCATTTAACAGCGCTTCCCCTGTGTCCCTGTCTGTTCTGCTCTCTCTGAAACCTCCTTGGTTGTAAATCTCCTCTTCCTGTCCTGAAAGAAAATACTAACATAATCCTTGCACTACGACCTTTGGCCCTGCAGCAACCATTGGCGTTGCAGCAGCTCCTTTTTCTTCACTTTCCTCATCCCTATGTCTCTCCTTTCTTCCTGTCACTGGCCCTGTCTCATCATCCTCCTTCCTATAAAACAGCACCTCTTTTGCTTTAGCTTTCTCTACACTTTCAAGTATCTGTCTTTTACTTTTTCTTTTCTCCACAGCCTTCATCCAATACTCCGTATCCTCATACCCTTCTTGTTTCATCTTTTTTGGATTCTTTTTGGTCTTTGTTTTTTTAATTGCATCTTGTATTGCAGTTATTTTTTGTGTGTTCGGCCGGCCTTCAAATTTTTACTGTTTTATCCATTTATTTATTTAATTTTATCAGGATCCTGTTTTTCTATAAAATTCCAATCTTTAATTAACAGTTCATCTTTTAGTTCGATTTTGCTTCCCCCTTTTCCCATTTTTGAGATTTTGGTCCAGTCCTATTAACACATAGGGTGTTCTAAAAACTGTTTTTAGTCAGTATGGTAGCGATTAAAATACCCTTTGTGGTAACTCTCCCTTCAACTCTTTCGAGTGGAGAATTCTTGCCTTTGCATCCACAATAGGCTCGCTACTTGTAGTCCTACTGTTTTGCATGAGGCAAAATACCTAGTGGTATTTTGATCTCCAATTACACTCACAATCACACTTTCATTCACACAATTTTACCGTTTTTTTCTTCTGAACTTTTAAGACGTCCGGACCCCACTTGTCCTTTTACACAGAGCTTTCGGGTCTCTGTCTCCCAGTGGGTTTAGCGTCACAGGACCCCGCCGTCCTTTACACGGAGTTTTTAATTTTCATTTATTTTCATTTTTTATTTTATTTTTATTTATTTTTTTGCGGACCTCCGTTGCCTCTACGGGATTTAAGTGATCGCTTTTACCTGATAGTGTCTAGAATTGTCAGGGCTTTATACACGCAATGATCCTCAGTCAGTCGTCATCGTTTTAAGTGAAACTTCACTCACCACTGTGGCACCACTGTTGTCTTACCCCTTCACGGATTACCGTCAGCCGTCGGATCCCAGCGGGTGAGCTGATTTCCAGTCCTGGAAAAGGATCTTAAAAGACTCACTCTATGGAGTCTGCAGTGGCCACGGTCTTTCCTGGAGTCCCCCACACCCGCTGGAATACTTCAGGCGTGTTGGTATCCGGCTCGAAGGACCAAATAAATGTCAGGTTTAAGCAACCTAAAACACCCAAAACTTAACAAAAGAGAGAAAGACAAGAGTTACTTTACTTGCAAGGAGAACGGACAGAGATGTGTTCAGCTACAGTCTCCTACCGCTCTGAAGCACACACTGCCGAGCTCCTGATTTTATTGGCTTTTCGTGGTTACAAAGTTTACAATGTCTACAATGAATTACCATTCTTAAGGTGAGGGTCACATAGCTGCAACTCAAGACATATGGACATTTCATTGTCTTTATGACTTTACAACTCTAAAGAAGCCTTAAAACATGTCTTGTCATTAATCAGTTGAGCAGGGTCTGTGTTTTAACAGACCCCCCCTTTTGGTGACTCCTCAACAGTCACGCTTATCAGATTTCCTTGACCTGCATCCACTCAGCACGAATTGGCTATACACACACACACCAAGTAAGGTTAGATTATATGTAAAGGCAATTTGAGTTAATATGAGATTACTTTATGCACATTTATTCCAACAACCTATGTCCGAAGGGGGTAACTTGTGGTTAGCCAAATTAGATGCGTTGACTGCGGGACAGAAACTAGGACTGGGTGACTTCCGAGCGGTAGCTGCACGTTGCATGACAGGATGAGACTTAGCGTCTCTTGAACAACAGGCAGGGACCGTTGGCCTAAGTGATGATACTCAATTTTTGGCGCTGAGCACTCTGATTGGTCAGTTTTTAAGGGAAAAATACCCATTGCCCAGCGCAGCCGCCATGCCCAAAATGAGATGGGATCCTAAGCAAAATCCGCGAGAATACATTGACAACGGCAAATATTTATGGTTAAAATATACAGGCATGCACCCTGGCAAAGAAGGTACACACCGTGAATGGTTTAGACAGGCGGTACTGGAGGGAGTTCCAGAGGAAGTCAGAGTGGCTATGGTCAATAACCCGGATATGTTAGGGGCGGAGTCGACTAATTGGGAAAAACATCTCATACATCATTTGACTCGTGCACAAGACCAAACTCTAAAAGAGACAGAGGATCTTAAAGAATTACAGACACAACTACTGAAATTACAATTATCTGACGCGAGACAAAAAGTAAATGACAAAAAGAAGTCTAATAAGGACTCTGGGAAGGTGATGGTTGCCGCAGAATACACGCCCAACTCATTCAACTCTGATCACATTTCATGGGTGCCCCCACACCCACAACAAACAAGGGGCAGTGGGCGTGGCAGGGGATTCGTGAGGGGTGGCAGCAGGTTCCGAGAAGGGCATGGAAAGGGCAGTACAGGGCGTGGTCAGTCGAGGGAGGGTTGCTTTGCATGCGGTGACCAAGGACACTGGGCCAGAGACTGCCCCAGAGGACAGGGCGGTCCGTCACGTTTCCGGGCCAGAGGCTGTGCATCTGGAGGACGACGACCTCCATGTCCTGCTTGGCGTGCCACTGACGAGGCCCCACCAGAGGGCAGCAACGAAGATCCCGGCCAGTTTCCACAGTGGGAGGGTGGCTGGGAGGAGTCCAGCCAATATTGACACACCCCCGAGAACCACACGGACAACAATCCCACGGCAGAACCAATGTTGTCTGTACAAGTAGGAACAGCCAAATTGCCATTTTTGGTTGACACAGGAGCCACGTGCTCAACGATAAAAACATAAAAACAACGGGAAAAACAAACTCTGCCGATTACCAAACCCCTGTTAACAAAAATTGGCCCACAGACTTTTGCGCATCCCTTTGTGCATTCTCCCATGGTCCCAATGAATCTCCTGGGGAGGGATATGCTCATTAAAATGGGAGCATCCATCCTGTGTTGTGCTGATGGACTGGTTGTCACTCTACCGGACGGTACTCGACTGCCATGCTCGAACGGTCCAGCCTCAGCTGGACAATATCTGCTGCAACCTGTAACCGAACAATGCTTCGACATATACTGGGGAACTATACAACCACAAACGCTGGTGCAGGGTAGCGTTCTTTCGGCTTACTCTCTCTGGAAACCCTGGATAGCTCAGATCGAGCCCTACGTCTCTCCTCCGGATCCGCCACATGTCACACTGTTCTATGATAGAGCACAAACTGATTGGTATCAGGATAAATATCAAAGCTGCCTTGAAGGGCAGACTCTGGAAATTAACACACAATACATTTATGTTGCACCAGAAGGCGTGGCTGCAGCGGTCAACTTAACACCTGAACAGACTTCCTGGTACATGATGGAGGACGAGGCGTCACCACACGTTTCTCTGGCGCTGCATCCTCAACATCAGGCCAAGGAACTTGGGAGCATTGTTAAAAGGGCAATACAGCAAACGGATTGGGTAGACACACCACTGCCACAAGTCCAATATTCGCATACGACTAACACTTATTGTATTTTAGTTTCAGGAACTGATCGGGTAATCTTAGAACATGCACAGTTGTCCAGACATCACGGTCGCGAGCAGACAGATCACCCAGAGGCCGCCAACATACTTGCCGGACTTCCTGCTAGTTTATGGGCAAATGGCCCGACGGACGTCGGCATGGTACAATGATCGCCGGTCACTTTCCAGATACAGGACGACAATCCTATCTGGATCAGGCAGTATCCGCATAAGCCTCATGCTGAGGAGGGGATAGCTGACACAATCCTGGGCCTTCTCCACTCAGGGGTCCTGGATCAATCACATTCCAAATGGAACACGCCCATTTTACCGGTTGAAAAGAAAGGGACAGGTAAATATCGCATGGCACATGATCTGAGGGCCATCAATGACATCCTTCGTACTCCCACAGTACCAGTTCCTAACCCATATGTTGCGCTCACGAATTTGGCTCCGGAACAACAGTGGTTCACCTGTATTGATTTGGCTAATGCATTCTTCTGTTTGCCTTTGGCCAACGAGTTACGGGACATTTTTTCATTTACCTTCCAAGGACAACGACTTAGATACACCCGCCTACCACAAGGTTTCGCCCTCTCTCCTTGACTGTTTAATCAGACCCTCAAGGAACTGTTAGTCGACTGTCCCTTACCCGTCCAAGTGACTTTGGTTCATTACGTAGACAACCTGCTACTTGCTGCACCAACGACCGCGTTATGCCTACAAGCGACGCAACTCGTTCTGATTCATTTGGCAAAAGGGGGATTCAAAGTCAGCAAAAACAAACTGCAGGTCTGTCGAAAGCAGGTTTCTTTTTTGGGAAGGGTAATTTCTCAGAAGGGGACTAGCCTCTCTCCACAGCAATCCACCATTTTGCATCATTCAAAACCTGTGTTAGTAAAAGACATAGTAAAAGACGTTTTTAGGACTCACAGGCTATAGTAGGTCATATATTGCTGACTATGTTGGACTGATGACTCCCTTGCGCAACCTCGTGAAAGAACAGGGTATGCGGAATCTCTCAGCGTCTCTTGACTGGACCCAGGAGGCGGAAGAAGCTTTATCAATCTTAAACAGGCACTTTCGTCCGCCACTGAATTGGCCATTCCAGACTACTCGTTACCATTCTGTCACGATGTCTCTGTCTCAAATGCCTGTGCCAACGGCATTTTGTTCCAGAGAAAAGGGGGAGATAGGATAGTATTAATGTATGTAAGCGTCATGTTAGACGAAATGGAAACGACATCATGACTGCACTCGCCACGCAGCAGGTTTGGCTATAATCATCCAGAAAACGGCCCATGTCGTCATGGGCCATCCATTACACGTTTTGACGTCACACAGTGTGGTAGCATATGTCAACTCACAAGCATTCACATTAACGGCGTTACGACAACGAAGACTGAGTCATATACTCGAAGCCCCGAATTTAACATTCACACATGAAGGAATAAATATGGCCGATCAAATGGGAACAGGAGAACCTCACACGTGCGTGGACATAATATATAGGGATGAAAAAGTGCGACCTGACTTGCAGGCACAAGCAATTGATGGCGCCAGAGACTTGTACACAGACGGCTGTTGCTTTAGAGACGAGAAGGAAGGGTTAAAAGCTGTCTTCGCGGTGGTAGAGGATCTACAAGGACAGTTCGTCACACGAAGCGCGGAACGAATACAGGGACAGCAATCAGCCCAAAGAGCGGAGGTTCTGGCCTTTATAGCGGCCCTAAAAATAGGTGAAGGTCAGACAGTAAACATTTATTCAGACTCCGAGTATGCAACGGGCGCGGTAAATGTAGAATTAAAACAATGGTTAAGGACAGGCTTTCTGACAACCAACAAAAAACCCATCAAACATGAAACCGACCAATGCATTATTACTCCCAAACGAGGTAGCAGTAATAAAATGCAAAGGACATGACAAAGTCAACACACGAGTAAGACAAGGCAATGACGCAGCTGATCAAGCCGCAAAGAAGGCGGCAGGATACGCAACACAAGCAATAGTGGTGTGTTCAGAGGCAGAAGAGCTATCTGATCTGAGTACACTAAAAAATGGACAAGCAGCAGCGTCTCCACAGGAGAAAACCATGTGGAAAGCTAGAGGGGCCACACAAACGGATGGTTTGTGGAGAGGCCTGGATGGGCGTCTCGTTTTGCCACCGGGCGGTAGACAGACCGCTTTAGCTGAAGCACATGGTGTGGGACATGTGGGTGTGGCTCAGATGATGAGAAATCTGGAACATTGGTGGCATCCTTATCTGAAAGACATGGCCAAACACTTTGTGACCACATGCAAAATATGTACACAATACAATGCCAGACCCACGGTGAAACCACATCCTGGAAGATATCCTCTAGAACCCAGAGTCGGAAGAGAAATCATAATCGATTATACAGATATGGTTACCATGGTAAGAGGGTATAGGTATGTGTTGATGTGTGTGGATGCATATACGGGATGGCCAGAGGCATGGCCTGCGAAGAAGGAAGACAGAAAGACGGTAATTAAGTTTTTGATAAACCAGTACATCCCGAGACATGGGTTCCCGGAGAAAATCAGGTCAGATAACGGAACACATTTCAAGAATCAGGATTTGCAGAAGGTTGAATCAATGTTGGGTTTGAAACACAAGTTTGGTACAGTTTACCATCCCCAGTCACAAGGGAAAGTGGAAAGAATGAATCAGACTATAAAAAACAAATTGGCCAAAATCTGTGCACAGACCAAAATGAATTGGGTTGACGCCCTACCATTAGCCTTGATGTCTGTTAGGAGCTCTGTGAATCAGAGCACAGGTTTCACGCCTTTTGAGTTGCAAACGGGAAGGGCTCTGCCAGGGCCACAGTCTAGGCTGCCTGGTATGAAAAATGATGACCAATCATTAACCAACAGAGAGTATTTCCGTGAATTGCAAAGTCTCGTTTCAGCATTCGCCAAACAGGTGACCGATCGACTCGGCAACGCGGAGGCCCAGCCAACACCGGAGACAGACTGGGTGGTGCTGAAGGTCATCAAGCGGAAGTGGTCCGAACCTCGCTGGACAGGTCCATACCAGGTGGTGGAGCGAACGTCCCACGCCGCCCGACTGAAGGGGAAAGGCGACACTTGGTACCACTCGAGCCAGTGTGCGGCAGCGGCAGAACCACAAAGCTCCTTTAGTGAGGTGCATCAGGACCTGAAAGCACCAAAAGACCACTGACCAACAAGGGGCAGAATAATCCCCTGGTGGCACTGGAGGGAAGGTAGTATACCTGAGCTCATTAAAACCAACACCCGAAGAAGACGACGTCGCCAGACCCACCATCTCCATGACAACGTGTCAACTGAACTTTTTCATTTTTCTATCTGTAATATTTGCTATTTCCTTTGCTTTAGGTTTGCTAAAACTAATATTCACCGGCACCACTAGGTTTTAGTGCTAAATCATGCTACTATTTGGTAATAGAGGAGTGTTATTATCGTGTGGTGCTCTAACATGTATAATTGTACCCCTGATTTTTTGGATATGCGAGGGTTAGCATGACCAGAGTAAGGCAGTGACTACCCTTAGCCCGCTCTCTCGTGAGAATGAGGAACGCAAAAAAAGGATAAGTGCATACAGAAATATGGGGGAATTGAGTTAGATTACACCCTAAATTCAACCTTGGCGTTCCAATTTGACCTGTGTAGCGTAATTCCTTGTGGAGGCAAGCCAACTACACATAGAGGGTATGACGTATATCTCTGCCAGCTGGGGTGGCCAGTGTAGGAATTTTACACAATACTTTCAGAATTTCACACAAATCAGAAGGACCTCACAGAGAATATAATTTGCGTAATTCAAATTCTACAGGAGGCTTTCTGGAGTCAGCAGAGTCGTTGGTATTTTAGTGCGCCAGCAGGCATTTATTAGCAGGATGACATCGGATTCTACAGACGTCTGGAGAAATGTTCTATTCTCTATCTAGAGTAACTGTGGACACACAGTACCCGTGATCAGAGTCAAGAAGTTCTGATATCTATTCTAACTACTCCAGCATATAAACTTGTTACAAAGGCGTGGTTATGTGTGCACTTGTGCATGCATGTGTGTATTTTTGAAACAGCCGTCAGGACACCTCCATCTCGACTCCCACTCGTAGGGGTTCCCTCTGTGTCCACAGGAGTCTTCTTCTTTATCTGTGAAGGAAACAAAACACGGACAGCAATTCTCCTAACTCTTACGCTATCTGCCAGATTCCTGTTTGAGCGCTGACTAGTTCTTTGTCTTTGTGACCTTGACTTGTTCCTGTGCAGAGAAAGCAGATACAGATTGAGTCAAAAGTTTGTGTGCTTTTGCTGGGAGCAGAAAAGTTTGAGCTTGGACTTATAATCACTATCACACTTTTAAATGATCATACCTAATAATCACACTTATCACATTCTTATTAATCATTACTAATACACACGCTAACATATGATTATTAATTGAATCATTGATTATCACACTCTTATTAATCATTACTAATACACACGCTAACACATGATTATTAATTGAATCATTACTAATACACACACTAACACAAGATTTTTAATTCTTCAATTCCCCCTGTTGATCACTCACTGGAGTGATCATTTCTTCTTGGCAGGTCAGACAATGGGACTATCTCATTGCTAGGGTCTGTGTCTGTTGTGGCTAACATTTGATACTTGGGCCCTTCCTTTTTTATAGCCGTTTTGAGAATCCTTTCAGTCATTGAGCGAAGGAATGGAATGCAACAGCAGCCACACAAGGTCAGAATAGCTGCAAACACAGCAATTGACACCAATACTGAGGACACTAGGGCTTTTTACTTTCCAAAAACACCCATCCAGCTGTCCCACATGCTTGTGTCCACACCTGAGTGCTCTTTCATCTTTTTGTTCAATACTCTGAGACCTTCTATGGCTTCTGTCAAACTACCATCTGCCGCTGTATTATTGGGGATGAATGTACAACACTGATCACCAAAAATAGAGCAAACGCCCCCCCTCTCTGCCAACAACATGTCTACTGCAATGCGAGTCTGGAAGGACATCATGGAAGTTGCACTCAGCTGATCTTTCACTGCAGCAAAACCTTCCTGTGTCCAATTACTCTGCTCATTGTCATGTACTTAATTGATCCTGTCAACATTCTTATTGGGAGTGATCGGGAATATTGCAGCTATCACTGGTATGTTCTCAAACCCAGCTCCTACCTGATCTGCTAACGTATATTGATCCGGAACGCCCCTAGGGACACCAATAGCATCAATATACGTAGGGTCTGGTTCCTGTTTCCAGTCACGTTTTTTCCTGACCAGTGATACACCTGACAGTTCCACTGCCTTACTAATGTCAGTACCGTCCATGGGAATTACTTTAACCGGAAGAATAAGGGACACTAGAGCACAAACGGCCATTTGGTTTTCCGGGAAGATATCATACAGTCTCCTATCCCCACAGTACCACCAGATGTCGGCTCTAGACAGTATGTTTTGACTTTTGTTATACAGAATGACCGTCTGACATATGGATATATTAAATGTCGATAGCGGTACACTTCCTGTGAAATTAATGCATGTGTAATTCATTGGTGGTATTATAGTAGAAAACAACGGCTTCCTTTGTGTCGGGGGAGTCAGTGGGTACACTTTATCAAATCTGGAGCAGTTCTGAGTCGGATTGTCTTGTGTCATAAGGTTAATCATACAAGTGGCGTTTATCGTGGCTGGTACAATGTGTAAAAGAGGTCTAGGTCCCATACACACCAAGCAACTCGCGCTTGCTCCCACGGCTGCCTGTTGAGCTAACATTAGCCAGTTGTTACCTTTACCAGAAATCCCTGTAGCAACATAGAAATCAAAATCTGTATCATCTTGGTCACCCCATACTATTACTTTGACCTCCCCCCTTTCGGTAGCGGCCTGGTTAACCAAAAGCTGGCTATTCCTCCGAGCAGTGGTGTTCCTCATCTGTGGTTTAACATTAATCTGAAAGGAGGGGTCTTTGCTTGATTTGTAGTAGGCCCAAAACAGGAGATCCCACTCGTTATGTTGATTTACTCCAGTTATATTGAATGTCAATTTAAGGGTGTGTCTGGCCCCTGACCCTGTGACCCGCATTGTAATTATTTTCTTCGCCTCTTTTGCACTAGTGGTGCTGGGCTTACACCCCACTCTCCCATCGTCTGCGAAGCATGTTCCCCACCCCGTATTCTTCAGATCATTAGTTAAGTACCAGCCACTAGGATGATATTGACCTGCGTTTGTCGATCCCCACTTCCTCGTTTTCCCATACAGTGTGCTGAGCTGTACGCCAAACATAGTTATGTGATTGAGATATGGACAGAACTGTGTCATGCTTTTGTGAGCCTGTTGTTGACTGCAGGGGGCGGAGTTTTGTTCGCCTTCTGACGTTGAACGATTCTTGGCATGAGTCACATTACTTGGGGCTTTAGTGGGGACGGTACTGTTAGATTGCAACTGGGTTTTGTAATCATGGAGAAGTAACAGCGGGAGTACTACTACTAGGGTAATTCCTAGGAGGAAACATAATGTTCCTCTGAGACCACAAAATCCTGGGTGTCTAAAGGGATGCCACGGACGTGGCCTGCCAAGTTCCATAACTAACAATTATCAAACCATACACATATAAGATAGATTACAACTAAAATAATGAATATTACAAAAAAACACACTGAGTGTCCACACACACACAATGTTTGTTTTTGTGCTCTCTTTTTTTTTTTTTTTTTTTCACTCTATATACTGTGGTGTTTTTACTAATGGTGTATGTGAGTCAATAATGGATTATATGTATTTACAGAAGTCCCTTAACCCTGTTTGGTTAGATCTGTTCTGACTTGGTCTAGGGACCTTTTGGGCTCCTCCCCCTGTCTACACCTTGAAAGGTGAATCCACTTGTCACTGTCCTGCACTTTTACTGCTGTGGAGGTTCGCTCCACTACCCTATGGGGTCCTGTCCACCTGGGGTGTGTCCACTTTCTTTTCAATGTCTTTACATACACCCAAGGTTCTCCTAGCAAAGTCAGTGGGGCTGGTGCTGGTCCTGACCCCCCTTGGCTTCCTGCCAATGTCTTTACCCAGCCTTGGAGCTGAGTCACGTAGGACCGTGCTAGTCCGGGTGTGGCCCCTGGCTGCAGGGGTTCCTGGTGACTTGGTCCGGGGATGGTGCGACCTGTAAGCAACTCGTAAGGGGTAAACTTCTTTTCTCTGTTCACACTGGCCCTAACAGAGTGCAATGCCATAGGCAAGCAGTCTAACCATGATAAACCTGTAGTTACCATCATTTTAGCTATTTTCTCTTTCAGAGTCCTGTTACATCTTTCTACTCCTCCCTGACTCTGGGGCTGGTACACGGTGCCATAAGTATGTTTGAGCCCAAACAACCCTTCAACCCGTCTAAGGTCCTTCGATCGAAAGTGACTGCCATTATCTGAATGGATTACTCGGGGCATCCCATGTCTAGGGATCCACTCATTAGTCAACCATTTACACACTGTCTGTGCATCCTCTTTCTTTGCTGGTACGGCTTCTACCCATCCTGAAAATCTATCATAGATAACCAACAAGTATCTAAAACCTCTGCATGTATCAATCATGTCTGTATAGTCAATACATATCTCCTCTCCTGGCCCTGTCAATTTTGGATGAGCCCCTGGGTGAGGTGAAAATGTTGGCGCTACATTATAGGTGTTACAAACGGGGCATGATTTCACTTTGTTTTTTATCATAGCTGTCATGAATGGATGCCACCATCCTTCCATAGTATTCTGCATTTGTCTGGTTCCCTCATGTGTTGGTCTATGTGCTTCGTCCAACAGAGAGGGCGCCAGTGAGGGTGGTAACACTGGTTTCCCTGTCTGTGGACATCGAAACAGTCCTTCTGCATCTTTAACTGCTCCTCTCCCTATCCACATGGATCTTTCCTCTGGCGAGCCCTCTTGCTGGAGAGCTACTAGCTGATTGACTGTCCATCTTGGGGGTAATGGCTCTGTTAATTATGACTGCATCATTAGCAATGGTACTCTATACCCTGCTGCTTTCTTGGCCGCAGCGTCTGCCGCTGCATTTCCTGCTGCTGTGTCTGATTTCTCTGTGCTGTGACCTTTACACTTTACTACCGCTAGTTCTGCTGGTTTCATAAGAGCTTCAGTCAGTTTCCTCATCTCCTCCTCATGCTTAATAGGCAGACCTGAAGCTGTCACAAAACCTGCTCTCTCCCACTCTTTTAGCTGACAATGCACTGCTGCACAGGCATACGCTGAGTCTGTATATATGTTTACTCTCTTTCCCTCACCATGGTTACAAGCTGCTGTCACTGCCATCACTTCTGCTAGCTGAGCTGACGGTTTTTCTGTCACTTCTCCTGTACTCAGTGTCTCAAACTTTCCCTGATCCTGGTAACCACTGCCCATGCTGCGCTTAGTCCTCCATTATCTTTTCTGAAACAACAGCCGTCTACATACAAGTCCATGTCTCGTTGGTCCAATGGTCTTGCATGCAAGTCAGGTCTCACTTTAATGGCTTGCGCTGTCAGTGGAATGCAGTCATGTGGGTTTTTGTCATCTGGAACTGCTAAACAGCTCGCTGCATTAACTCCTTCGTGTGTGTACGTTATGTTTGGCGCATTTAAGCTGTCCTCTACTTTCCTCAGTCGAGAGCCTGATAGAGTACAAACGGATGATGAGATTAACGCTATTACACTATGTCTGGTCAAAATTTTGAGTGGATGCCCTGCCACTAGGTGTTCTACTTTCTCTAGGACTCTGGCTAATCCTGCTGCATGTCTCACACACGGAGGCTGTCTCAACTCCATGTGATCTAATGGTGTGCTTACATATCTCAGTACTGCTCTCCCTTGTGGTGTTTTCTGGTATAGTACTGCATTCATTGTCCCGTCTTTCTCTGATGTGTCTAGATAAAATGGTTCTTTGTAGTCTGGAGTCTGTAGAGATGATGCTAACGCCATCTCTTGTTTGAGTCGTATGAACGCTTCTTCGGCCTCCATAGTCCAGTTCAAAATCCCCTTCTGATTTCTCATCCCTGCCTCTAAGACCATTCTTCTTAATGAGCCTGCTTTGTTGTTATAGTCTGGGATGAAATGTTTGCTGTATCCTGTCAGTCCTAGGAAGCTCAACATTCCTTTCACGTCCACTGGTTTTGGATGTCTTAAAATCGTCTCTCTGTGTGCTCTTGAGAGACTGGTTCCTTCTCCGGTTATCCATCTCCCTAGGAACTGCACCTGTGTTCGACAACACTGGAGTTTTTTCCTCTAGGCTTTGTAGCCTGTTTTAGCTAGTGCTTTTAACACTGATTCTCTCGCTTGTAGGCAATGTTCTGCATTGTCTGATGCTATCAACAGATCATCTACATATTGTAGACAAACAGTATTCTCTGGGAGTGCTACCTCCTTCTTTAAATGCTGATTTAATACTTTGTTGAACACACTGTGTATTGATATCTCTGTCCCTCCCATGTGAATGCAAAGTATTTTCTTAAATCTTGTTCCAGGGGAATGGAAAAGAACGCATTAGCCAAGTCTATTACTGAGAAATGGGACATTTCCCTAGTGAGTTCTGCTAGTGCTGTGTGTGGGTTTGGGACCGGAATAGGAGGGGTTTCTATTCTTCTGTTGACTAATCGAAGGTCATGTGCCATCCTGAAAGTGCCATCTGGTTTTGGGACTGGTAGAATAGGAGTGTTCCAGCTGCTGTCAGAGGGTTCCAACACTCCATTCTGTTTGAGTTCTTCTATGGTTTTAGTTATGGTTTCCTTTGCTTTTACATTTGTGGGGTACTGAGGTACCCACACTGGCTGTCCTGGTTTTACCTTGAATCTGGGTGGCTCTGGCGGTTCACATCGTCCTACGTCATTCTTTCCCTGTGCCCACACTGTGCTAGGTATTCTTCCTAACATGGTTTCTGTCTGTTCATGATCTGTACTTTCCCTGCCATGTGTTCTTGTAATTACCTTTTTCTCTAATTCTGACTGCGAGGTGGTGTGATGAGTGATCTTATACACCTGTCCTTCTTTAGAGTATGTGACTGCGGGGATTGTGGTTTGTTCCCAGTCCTGTAACTGAGAGGCGGTTTTTACCATGGGCCCTAAATCTTTAGCTTGACTTCCTGCTCCTAATGCTAAGCTAATATGGGGTGCTGCAGTGTCACCCATGTTGTACCACTCTGCCTGTTCTGCAGTGAGCAGGACTTGTGCTACTACTCCTTTCTTTGATACATATATACAGTCCGAAGTCAGTGTCCAAGGGGAACCGTCTACTTCCCTAAATCTTTCCTCATACACTTCTTTAGTTTGGGTGCGGTCATAGAGAAAAGTACAGTGGGGAACATCAGGGACCAGTCCATATGGGTGCACTGAGTGAATCCACGGTGTCCATTGTTGATACAGTTTCAAAACATTGGTAATTGGCGGGTCTGGGTCTTCTTTCAATCGAGCCCAGTAAACGTTGGTCGACTGTTGCTGCTGATCAGGATCTTCCCCTAGGATCCATTGTCCATTGTTACATCTTGAAGTAATTGTCTCTGAACAGTCTATTTTTACCCATTAGGGAAATGAACTTGCACCCCCTGTGGGCCACAAAGGATAGATGCTTTTAATCTAACTAGGACGTCTCTTCCTAGCAGTGAGATTGGGCATTGTGGCGAATATACATAGCTTTGATGAAACTGGTAACCAGCTATTTTAGTGGGGAGGGGTTCTGTGAAAGGGAGTGGCATTGTCTGTCCTCCAAATCCCACCAGGTCTATGGAATATTTGGAGAGCTGTTGACCGAACTGAGTTTGTATCAGAGTCGAATGTGTTGCTCCTGTATCGACTAAAAAGTCCACTTTTCGTTCGTTCACTTCTCCCCGTAGCAAGGGGTCAGCCTCTCCCCTTGCCCTTGACCCTGGGCACCCCTAGTATTGGTCTGGATACCAGGTGCCTTGGGGCAACTGGTTACCTGGGGCCAGTTGTGGTTGCGGTGGCACATGCTGTTGTTGCTGCTGTGGAGGGGGTCCCCCTCTTGGTGGCCCTCTCTGGTTTTGTGGACAGCCTCGTACCCCATTGTCCCTGGCCCCCGGTGATCCGCCCCTGCCCCTTCCATAACCTCCTCGAGGATTAAAGCCTCGTCCTCTTCCTCCTCTATAATGTGATTGTGGTGGGCCCCATGGTCCTGGCGGGTTCCATGGTCCCTGGGGAGGGGGTCCTATATAAAATTGGCCCATAACTGGGGTAACAGGGATGGGGATTCCCATTGGCGCTGGCTCCCCCTGTTGTTGGCTCATTTGTGCTTGTGTCTTTGCTTTAGCTGCTTGTTTGTGGCTTGTGCCTTCCTCTCTGGCTTTTGCTAACTGTAATTTTGTCAGTTGTATTTTCAAATTCTCTACCTCTGTTTTGATCGCAGCCTTTCTTTCATCTGCTCTACGCATGTGATGTTGAAGTGTCCTCATCCATATGTGTAATGGCTCTGTGTCTGCTCTGGGGTCATCCTCCATCTTTGCCTGCACTTCCTTATCTGTTCCTTTCATAACTGCAGCTTTAAACATTGATCCCTGCAGTGGATCTGACCCTGGGTTTGTTCCTGACCTTTTCCTGCCAGTCTTTCCTGCATCTAAATCTAATTGGTCTGTTGTCCCTAATCCGTATTTCTGTCCAATTAATTCTTAGTTCTGTAGGAAATGCTGCTACATTTTTAACACTGTTTCAATTATCGCTCTTTATCATTTATTTAGTTTGTACTTATTTTATTTCATATGCTGCTAAACTGCACGCTGCGTATTGTTGTATATTGTATATACCTACGCTTAACCACAATGTCTGTTGCACTCCGTCACATTTAGTTATTGTTTGATTTATTTGATGTTAGCTTTATTTGATTTGATTATGTTTTTATGCTTATTGTCACTCTGTCCTTTCCTATCTTTGTATTGAAACTGTTGCATAATAATTTCCCTCTGGATAAATAAAATAATAAATAAAGCTTCTTGAATCTTGAATCTTAATCCTCTCACATCACCTATGATGGGATACCGTGACTCTACTAAGGAGCTTTTCATAAAATCTAATATTTTAAATTTACGGATATAGTCAAGCTAAAAATACTTGAAATCTTATTCAGAGGTGTACAAAATCTTCCTACAGTTATTCAATCTTTATTTAAATTAAGAAACAATTGCTATAACTTAAGAGGACTGCTTCGATTTGAAACAAGAAAAGCAAGAACTAACATTAGACAAAGATGCGCGTCCGAGTCCGTTATTGGTGTAAAAATGTGGAATGACCTTAATGATAAACTGAAAGTAATTACAACACGACCGATGTTTAAAAAGACCTTGAAATTTGAAATAATGAATGCATATGTATAAATGTTATAATTGGAAAAGAGAAAAATTAATAAATAAATAAAAAAGGGAAATGTTATTCATTTTGATTATTAAAAAGTAAACCTTAATTAAGCAAATATGAATTTTAATTTTGCAGATTTTGCTTTGTGAGTATGTGTGTGTGTGCTTATATGTATAATATGTTTAAATGTATATAAAGTAAGTAAATGATTTCATTTATTCAGGTATGAGTAAATATACTTTTAATCAAATATATGTTTAATCATAAATAAATATGTTGTGTTTAAACAGTTAGAACTGTGATGTTAGGCTAATAAAAGCAATCCTTTTTTTGGTTGAAGTTGTCAAAACATTATGTCATTTTATTTAACATCTGATGTATAACCAAAAATAAAATTCATCCATTCATTCATTCATGGTGAGCTCTGTGCCTACGGTTAGACCAGCTAATATCTGTAACCATATTCCAGCTCCGTCACTAAGTTGTGGTAGTTGTGCATTCATGTGTTCCTTGTCTGCTAAACTAAATGGTTTGTATATCGGTGGTCCTGTCCCTAGTCTTAGTTCCTGGTCCTTCACTTCCGCATTCTGACCACAGTATCTCCTCTTCTTCCCCCTCTGAGCCAGAACGCATCATACTGATTTTTAGATTTACGTGTTTGTTTTAAAATCCCTCTCTCTTTCTTCCGTGTTTGTAGCTTTTCTGGCTTCTTCAGTCATAGTCAGAGTGGTCTGAGTCAGTTAAGTCGGTCTCAGGTTTGGGTTTTCCTGCTTTGTGTTGCTGTCGTGTGTGTTGCTGCTCCCTCTATTGCTCCCTCTAACTCTTCTCCTAGTATACCTGACTTCCCATGTTCCCTTTCATACTTTTTTTTTTCTCATACTGTCTCTCCGAAAGCCCCTCCTTTCTGTTGTGCCCTCTCATGCAATCTCTCTTTCTCATATCGCGCTCCTCTCTGACGCTGTCTCTCCTTCCGCTTTTCCTCCTCCCACTGTCTCTCCTTCCACTTTCCCTCCTCCCACTGTCTCTCCTCTTCTGTCTGAAGTCTCACCCTCTCAGATTCACCTGTTATTATACTATAATCCTCCTCTCCCATTTTTTCACTCTTTTTAATATCCTCACGATCTGCGTGTCTTCTCATTCTTACCTTCATACTTCCTTCTGCCTCAATTGTAGGTAACTGTAAAGACAACTCTGGATAAATGCTGCTTGAGGGTGGGGCTGACGGTGCCGGGGCTGGACCTGGATAGGGTGGAGGCCCTGCGTCTGCCTTTTTCTTCTCTACCCTATTTCTCAGCTGTCTCTGTACAACTTCCGCTGCCATTCCGGCCATATGCAAATCTGCTCTTCGCTCCTCCCTATTTTCTTGTTCCTTCTCCTCCTGTTTTCTCTTATGCCACAACCTACTTAGACTATTATTTCTATTTCCCACTACTTTTTCACGTGCCTTGTCCTCCTCTCACTGTATAATTTCAATCATATTCTCTGGGTCGCCCTCACCCCATCGTTGACACGTCTTTAAATACTCCTTCAAATCTATCAATCTGGTCTCCTGTTTCTTTTTATCCCGACAATGAGTAGGCCATCCGGAAATGGCCTGGCCTACTACTCGCTGCCAGTATTCATCCCAGCCTAATCCTGGGCCTGTCATAGTTATTTCAGCTGTTGAAGTACTATTCACAGGTATTCATTTATTCTTTATTCACACACACTCGTTATCCGGTCAGTGGATCTAGTCCCCAGTGATCCTCCCCTCACTCAAGCTTCTACTCTACCGTGATAGAGCGGAGTGAGACGATATATCACCAGTTTTAATGACCAAAAGCCGAGTGTCACAGTCCCGTTATTTATGTACCCCCAGATAAGAGAAGACCAGTGGTGAGTTTAATCGTCAGGCTTTTCTGTGATGTCTGCAACAAGCTTCTACTGACAGTGTTTCACCATCAGCGGCTACAGACAGGGTGTATCCACCACCACAGAAACCTACTCACACTTTTATCTGTTTGTGTTCTCTATTATCCTCGAAACCCCCCACACAACAATCCCACAAACAAACACTGTTTTTAAGTATTTCTTACACTTTGGTTCCCAGAACCTTAGGTCCCAGACCTACAATTTTTTCTTTGGTTCCCAGAACCTTTAGGTCCCAGACCTACAATTTTTTCTTTGGTTCCCAGAACCTTTCGGTCCCAGACCTATGGTGGCTTTCTAGGCTCACCTAGGGGCTATCCCCCTGTGGCGCTTTTAGTCCTTAATGCCTAATGTATATTTGAGGGTCTCTACAGCCTCCGGCCTTTCTGCGTTCCCTGAACGTCTTACTGAGCACCGTTTATGCGCCTAGGACCTGTCGGGATTTATAATCCCAACACTCCTTTACCTTTTACTTATACTGATTCCAAATCAGTTTAACAGGCCTTTTTTCAATCGTCAGTCCCCCGGCTAAATTTGGATCAAATTAACCACATACTGACTTTCTCCACCAATTTAGATTTTAAGGCCGAATCACAGTCTTCACTTCTTAAGAAGAATAGGTGACTGCTTACCTTTTGTCAGTGATGGGCCCTTGTGGAGAAGTTCAGTCGGCCCCAGGAGGTTCCCAGTGACTCCGCGTGGTCACCGGTCCAACCTCTGCAGCTCCTTTTGCACGCTCCTCCTTGTTAGAATCACGTCGGGGTCACCAAGTTTCTCTGTAGGAATTTTACACAATACTTTCAGAATTTCACACAAATCAGAAGGACCTCACAGAGAATATATTTTTGCGTAATTCAAATTCTACAGGAGGCTTTCTGGAGTCAGCAGAGTTGTTGGTATTTTAGTGCGCCAGCAGGCATTTATTAGCAGGATGACATCGGATTCTACAGACGTCTGGAGAAATGTTCTATTCTCTATCTAGAGTAACTGTGAACACACAGTACCCGTGATCAGAGTCAAGAAGTTCTGATATCTATTCTAACTACTCCAGCATATAAACTTGTTACAACTATCTATCTAGTAAGCCTTTTTTTGACTCCTTGTCTCAATAAACGTGTGCGTAAAGTTGGAAATGTCACTCTGCAGAAGACACGCCGCACCTCTGCAGTCATTAATAAAAGTGTGATCAGTCTTGTCAATCCTTGTAATGAAGTTGTTTTGTCCTGTTTGTTTTCCCACGAACAGTAGTGTGATTATATATATCTTTAGAAATTGAAGGGGCGCTGGCGCTGTCTAGACAGGTCGGACAGGGTGCTGCTGTACACACCTGAGAAGGTGTGCCGCATCGTGCTGGCCTGTGGTGTCCTGCACAACTTGGCACACCGCCATGGCATACCACTGCCAGAGCACATCCCCCCACCAGAGGAACCGGATGCCGGACCCGTCAACCTCGACTCACCCCGCGAAGTGATATGGGCCTGGCAGCATCTGATTTCAACGATGTAAAGAGGCAAGGACACAATTTACTTTTTAAGAGCATTTATTGCGTGACAAATATCTCCCAGTGCATTGACAATTTGATCTAGACGATCACTGACGCCACGGATTGCTCTCACTATTTCCTCCTGTGATTCCAGCACAGCTTGTGAAAGGACATTATTGAGAAATAATAATAAAAAAATGAAGTAATTAAACATGAGTCAATGTGTTTATATCCTGGCAACTTAACGCACAAGCATGTGTAATGTGAGCAGCCTATTGTACGACCAGTATAATGACATTTCTGAGTTTAACACATTTACCTTGAGGATGATCTGTGTCGCCTTCATGGGCCCCCGCAACTCCGCTTAGAGCTGTGTCCCCCACAATAGCCGCCACTCTCTGATCAAAGGGGGTCAGTTCCTTCCCTCCGGTCCCGTTGCGGTGATACTTCGGCGGTGGGCCGAAATCCTCTGCTTCACCTCCACCTTCACGTCGGACCTTTTTTTTTAAATTTCAGTAGGTGTGCGCTGCTCCGACCCCACAGCGTTCACTGCTTCACACACACACACACTCCCACTCAAATGTCTTTTTCTTTGTGTTTATCCCTGAAGAGAGGCTACCAAATAAAACAGCTCAACCAACAGAATTGGTTAAGGGGGAAGTTGCCGTAGCCCTTAGGTCATCACTGCCAGTGAAGGATGTGTCAGTCATCCTAGGAAATGATCAGGTTGGCAGTAGGGTGTGGGAGGGGGTACCACCACCACCTCCCATAGTGACATCTGGGCCAACAATTTCATCTGGTCCAGGCAGTAGTGAGAAGGAGTTTCCAGAAGTTGTCACTGCCTGTGCGGTGACTCGCTCTATAGTGGGAGCAGGGTCTGAAGGGGGAGCTAAAGAGCCACCTAAACAGAGTACTGTTCAATTAACTGATCTGCCTCTTTCCCTGTCCAAAAGTGATCTGGCCGCCGCCCAGCAGGGAGACCCTGAGCTGAAGTCCTTATTCGGGGAGGTCAAGTCCACAGAAGAGATGGATGAAGTGTTGGTTCGTAAATGGCTTCCTTATGGTGACTGTTCTGTAAATGATCCAGTGTTCCAGGTAGTCATTCCTACAAAGTTCAGGGGCGCGGTTTTGGAGACAGCCCATGGTGATGTAGCAGGACATATGGGGGTTAAGAAGACCTGTGATAGATTGCCACGTTATTTCTTCTGGCCAGGGTTGAGGAAAGAGGTTACTAGGTTTATAAAGACTTGCCACACCTACCAGATTACTGATAAGCCTAACCAGATCATTAAACCTGCACCTCTTTATCCCATTCCTGCAGAGAGCGAGCCATTCCAGCATCTCATTATAGACTGTGTGGGACCGCTCCCTCCATCTAAGTCGGAATGCACCTACCTGTTAACGTTAATGTGTCAGACCACTTGTTACCCAGCGGTGTAGCCACTACGCTCCATCACCACACGGTGCATTGTGAAGGCTTTGACTCAGTTTATATCTATATTCGGTATTCCCAGGGTCATACAGAGCGACCAGGGGTCCAACTTCACATCTCAAATGTTTTCCCAAGTTCTACGCCAGTTGAGGGTAAAGCACTTCAAAGCTAGCACTTACCATGCTCAGAGCCAGGGAGCTCTTGAAAGGTTCCATCAAACCCTGAAGTCGCTGCTGCGTGCTTACTGTACTGAGCTTAAAGGGGACTGAGAGGAGGGGCTACCCTGGCTTATGCTATCCGCTAGAGAAGTGGTGCAGGAGAGTACAGGATTTAGCCCCAGTAAGTAGGTGTTTGGACTTAAAGTGAGGGGCCCCCTGGCGGTTTTGCAGGATGGTCTAAAGAGCCACCTGTAAATCTCATTGATTATGTGAATGGTTTTCACCGTAGTGTAATGGTAAAATTATTGCAAGGTAAAATAACTAATAACCATGTTTGCTTTCGAAGAAGAATTCCTTTATTATTTAATTTTCACTCTATTATTTTTTTTTTCATTTTACACACACAGGCCCCAAATACACAGACACGACCTATATACATGCAATTAATGGAGAGATGTTAGAGCGAGGGGGCTGCCAGTGACCGGTGCCCCGAGCAGTTGGGGGTCCGGTCACCAGTCCATACTCCATTAATGGTCCACACAGGGACTCGAACCAGCGACCCTCCGGTTCCCAGCCAAGTCACCTATGGACTGAGCTACTGCCGCCCCTAAAGATTATGTTTGCTTATGAACATCCTGTGGAACAAATGTGCATGTAGCATGACCTTTTGACTTGTACTTATGAAACTGTGACTTTATGAACTCTTTTTGCACTTCTCCAATACCAGGAATATCTGCTGAGAAAGCACATGCAGAGGCGGCCTGTTCAGCTAGACGTCTGCTAGCATAGTTCCTCTTTAAGGTGCTATGTTGGGCGCATGATCATCTGAAGTGTACTCCTCAAAGACACCAATATATTAGAATCCTATAAAAACGCCCCTGTTCTTGTATTCTGCGCGCCATAACCTGACATTTGCCTGTGCACATGTTAGTGAATGACGCCCTGCGGTATACCCAGTAAATAAAGGCTTGTGCTGGCATCAAGGTCTCAAGAAGTTCTGTTCCAAAGAAGAAGATTTCTCATTGTGTAGTAAAAGAACCAGTGGAAACAGTAATCCTGACAATTCTAGAAACGTTTCCACTACAGTAGGTTATGTTCAGAGTAAGATGAAGTGGTCCTGGACACCAGATGTTGGCGTTACTGCCAATCCCCGCTTCACCATTCCTGGCCAGGTTCACTGGACCGTACACAGTGGTCCGACAGGTCTCTGAATAAAACTACCTGATAAATACTCCTGACCGAAAAAAGTCAACTCAACTTTGTCATGTGAACTTGCTAAAGGCTAACTATGCCTGTGTATCTAACTCAAAATAAGGTACAGTTCAGGAGGTAAAGCCTGCTATGTTAGTTATTACAGCTCACATGCTTTCTTCAGCTGTTTTAGTAGGGGTAGAAGAGGAAAAGGAAAAGGGGGATGTGAGTGGGTTTGTGAATGGGGTGCTGCGTCCTCGGCTCAAGAACCCAGAGATACTAGCTGATCTAAGTGGTCTAGTTGGTCATTTACCAGAGAAACAAGGCAGGGAGTTGTCAGAGCTGTAAGCTGCTTTCCCCTCCTTGTTTTCTGATACTCCTTCCTGTACCCATTTAGTGCAGCACGATATCGATGTTGGAGAGGCAGAGCCAATTTGCCAGAGGTTCTACAGAGTTCCACTTGAGAAGCAGCGCCGCCTGGACGCTGAGGTTCAGTATATGATTGACAATGGGTTGGCGATGCCTTCTAACTCCAGTTGGGCCTCTCCATGGGTACTGTACAGATTACCGAAAAGTGAATGCTGTGAACAAATCTGACTCCTTTCCCTTACCTAGGATGGAGGATTGCGTGGATGCAGTGGGATCTGCCAGATTTGTGAGTTAATTTGATCTGCTAAAAGGCTACTGGCAGGTCCCACTGACTCCCCGTGCCCAAGAGATCTCTGCATTTATCACACCATCTGGCCTTTACTCCTACAAGGTTATTAGTTTTGGAAACTTTTCAGCGCCTGATGAATGGGGTAGTAGCAAGGTTGGAGGGCGTAGCCGTATACCTAGATGATTACAGCGATACTTGGAAGCAGCACATGAATCGTATACACTCGCTGTTGGTACGACTTCAGGAGGCTAACCTCACAATTAACTTAGCCAAGTGTGATTTTGCAAGGGCTACAGTAACGTACCTGGGGAAAGTAGTAGTCTGCCACCCAGTCACACACCTTCCCTGCTGTCAGCTCAGGGAGATGGCCCAGCAGGAAATCAACAGGTAAATGAGGTTCTTGACCAAACAAAAGAAAATGGGGGGACTCACCTGTTGACTGATGAAGGGTGGTGTTGTATTGAAACACCAAATGGGGAAGATGGTTGGGCCAGTGGCATTTCTGGTCTGATGGGAGGGTGCGCAGTAGGTTATGCAGTGTCCGATTAAATCTCTCACACTGTCTGTTGCCCTGGGGATGGTACGGGGTGGCCCGGGTCTTCTGTATTCCATACAGTTCACACAGCTGTTGAACCAAAGGACTTTCAAAGCTCCTCCCCTGGTCAGAGTGGAGGCGCGCTGGAACTCCATAGCGAACTCTCGTACCAATACCTCAGCCACCATAGGAGCCCGGGCCTGGGGCTGTGTGCACTTCGCCAGGATACAGCGCTCACACTGTTGACACCAGTTCCTGATGTCTTGATCCATCCTCGGCCAGTAACACTGTTGCCTCACCAGCTGTGATGTCCGCTCAATCCCCTGGTGCCCATGATTTTGATGAAGTTGTTGGAGAATCTCCTCTTTCAGACACTCAGGAAGAAGAAGCTGGAGGATCTCTTCCCCACCGTCAGGAAGGAAGATACAGCAAGCCATCTCTCTACACAATACGGCCCCACTGCCGCACCAGACCACGCACCTGAGGGCTTAGATGTTCTTTTGCACGACTCGGCACCCGCTTGTCAATCCAGAAATGGTGGAAGGCCCCAATAGCTGCATCGCCTGCTTGGAGTGCCTGGAGATCAGCTGGAGACCGTGAGGGGAGGGCAACGACCGCTGCCTGCATACTTATATGCTGATGCTCTCCAGCGGCCCCCTGGATATCCGGTGGTACAGCGGTGAGAGGACATCGGCGTTCTTGTTAGTGCGGCCTGGTCGGTACCGGACACAATAGTCAAATACCGATAGCTCAGCCACACAGCGCTGCTCTGTAGCGCCTAGTTTAGCTGTCTCTTGATGGCTCAGGGGGTTATTATCAGTCCAGACAACACATTTGTGACTGCACAGATACTCCTTGAACTTCTCCATCATCGCCCATTTAATGGCGAGGAACTCCTGTTTCATGGAGCTATAGTTCTTCTCAGCTGGGTGCAGTCTGCAGCTGGCGTAGGCAACTGGCCTCACTCGTCCCTCCTGCTCCTGTGACAGGACAGCTCCCAACCCAATGTGACTGGCATCGACTTCTAAAATAAAAGGCAGGGAAAAGTCAGCAAAGGCCAAGATGGGTGCAATTACTAGGCGCGCCTTTAATTCGGTAAAGCTCCCCTCACAGTCCGCCGACCATGCCTCATCACACAGAGGGCCCCGTCCTCTTCTTGGCTTACTCCTAGCCAACTCAGCAACCAGTCTGTGAAGCGGGGCAGCAAGCTTAGCAAAACTCTCGATGAATCGTCGATAATAACTTGCAAAGCCGATGAACGACCTCAGCTCAGTGACAGTGGTGGGACGTGGCCAGTCAGCCACAGCAGAGACTTTACTGGGTTCGGTGGACACTCCCTCTCGAGAGATGAGGTGGCCCAGGTATTGCACCTCCTTCTTGAAGAACCTACATTTCTCCAGTTTCACTTTGAGCCCTTCCTGGCCCAGATGGCTCAGCACAACATCCATACGGCTCAGGGGCTCCTCTATAGAGGAAGAGAAGAGAGTCTGACAGTGCTGTGTCCCAAACATTTGCTCCATGAGACGTTGAAATGTCCCAGGGGTATTACATCATCCAAAAGGCATACGATTAAACTCAAACAGCCCGTGCAAAATGCAGTCTTTAACTTTAACACAGGTACCTGGTTATAACCACTAGCAAGATCCATTGTGGAAAACCACTTAGCTACAGACAACGCATCCAAAGATTCCTCAATGCGGGGAAGAGGGAAAGCATCCTTCCTTGTTTTCTTGTTAAGCAGGCGATAATCAACACAGAGCCGCAGACTGCCATCTTGCTTCTTCACCAAAACAATGGGTGAGGCATAGGGGCTACTGCTCTCCCTAATTACCTGGGTTTCCAGAAGTTGATGTATGTGTGCCTTTACCGCCTCATGCTCAGAAGGGGGGATACGTCTGTACCGCTGCCGCACAGGTGTGTCGTCTACAAGAGGAATGTCATGACATATTAAAATGGTACAACCAAGGTCACCTTCAAATGCAGAAAACACTGGTTCATGTTTTAATAACGATGCTCTATCCCTGCACGGCTCTGCCTCCGGGAGTACAGATAGATCAAGGTCCCTGATCTCCTTCTGGACTGAGCTTACCCCTGCAGTCTGAGACATTATGGTTGCAGTAACACACCCTTCCTCACCCTGTACCTCACTCAGCCCTGGAGGAAGACTCACCACCTCTGCTGACGCCAACAGGCCTATGGGACAGCGGTGCTTAAGGCTAACTGCAGTCACTCCCACATTAACTACTGGTATGTAGGCAGTGCCTCGAACAACACGTACCAGGGCAGAAGACACCAACAGGCCAGTAGGCAGACAATAGTAAGGACTCAATGGCTCAACCAAAATGGACCTCGGGGTACCAAACACAGAAGAACAGGTAGCAGCTACAAACGTAGTGGAGCCTGCAGGTATACAAACCCGCTTTCTACCCCTCAACCTGGCTAAACAGGAGCGTGAAGGAGAAGACTGAACCTCTGCTTGCTGACAGAACTGAAAAGCCGGCAGCCAGGGCCCTGATTGGCTCCACCACCGCAGAGAGGTCAAACTGCTCAGGGCCACACTGACGGGTGAGCCCCTGGTAACATCCCTTTATAATGTTCATGCCCAAGATGCCTGGCACTTCAGGGGGGGTTACGTGTGCAGGTGGATCTTTAACCACCAAAACACCACGCCTGGGGATTAGACAGCCTTGCCCCTCAATATCTGGTTCCAAATAATCCAAATATGGAATTTCCAACCCGTTAGCAGCTCTGAGCTCTAACTAGTGACAGGACTTTAACTTATCCTGAAAGTTCTGTTTGAAGAATACATTTAGCATTCACACCTGCCACCCTAATGACTACCTGGGGAGAGGGAGCAATCAGGCGCTCTTTTACTACAGCATCAATTACACAATGGTCTGAGCCTTGCGTTTCCCCACCTAATGTCTGGCTCTGCACATTAGGGGGAGCTAGTTTTCCATCTGTGGGGGGCTAGTGGATGCTACCTGAGAGGCGCTGACGCTGGAAGGGGGCCGGGGGTGAACACGCCCATTCTCACAGTCCCTAACATAATGGCCTGGACGCTGACATCGTCTGCAGACAACACTATTGAGGCGGCTGGACTGGGGTGCTGGAGGTTTCTGCATGGCTGCTAGTATCTGGGTGATCTGGTTTAGCTGCTCCTGCTGCTTGTGTATTAAAGCTGTTAAAGCTGCCAGTTGTGAAGAAGTTGAGCTAACCTATGAACAGTCAAATTGAGGCTGCAGGCTGGTGGTTTGTGTAGCACAGAAAGCAGACATAGGGTGACCATTACCCTTACTAACTGGCCCTCCCTCCCGTTCCCACTTAATAGCTTCTGACCTAATGTCCAGCAAGGTTCGGTCAGGTCATTACGGACCAGCCTCTTCAACTCTTTTTTTTCAAAAAGAAAAAGAAAAGAAAGCCTTGCCCCGCAATATACACCAGCTCTGCTTTACTAAACTACAGTTCCAACAATAAAATCACAAATGTGCCTGATTGTGAATATCCTGCCGACATCGGCAAGATGTGGCGGTTGGCTATACCAGTTAAACTGCGAATGGCAGATCTAGAGAATCAATACAACACCGACAACGCCACCTTAGGACTTGCACCTAAAGAGTATACTCCTTTAACTTTAATTTCTCTGAGGGTTTCCCAAAAACCACCCCTATACAGGTCCCTACACAAATGAATACAGGCACGATGTAAAATAATTTAACAACCTTTATTAGTCACAATGAAACAATTTAATTTATCAAGTTATATCTAAAACACTTATATCTTTATTTAATTTAATCTCTATCAAGTGATGCTCCACCTACACCAATACAGTGGTTCAGTCAGGAAGTGAAAGGCAGTACACCACGGCTAGCTCTGGCAGAGGTCCCTGCACTCAAATAATTCAAAAAGGAGAAACAAAACAATATATTAATACACAAATCACTGCAACTCAAAAACGGAAGGGGAAAACCCTACAAAAAGCTATACGTAAATGTGGCAGGTCCTCCACTATAGCTGCTACAGTAACCCCTCCCACCAACATCTCGCAATCGGATTGAGGCGGAGCACAGGTGAACTCACCTACACTTTAGAGATTAACAGAGTGTCAATACGAAGACGGAATAACTGTTTCCTAATTAGCAAGGCGAGGCAAGCAAAGAAAGAAGAGAACTTAGAGGCAAGTTAGAGGCAAGGCTGTTAGTGACAACATCTAACCACAGAAGACAATAGCATTTAACTTATAGCACTGGTAACCTGGATCCTGCACACATCAGTGCTTGTAGCTGCTAGTGGCTACGGCGGCAACAGCAGCTAACCTGACGAGGACGCACACGGCACATACACACCACCCCGGCCCGATGCGTCAACCTGCAGGACACACACACACCACCCCGGGCCGATGCCTCAACCTACAACAGAGGACCGTCAGCAAAGCATCGTATTACCTCTTCACATCATGAGGCTACACTACATACCTGTAGGATGCGCACGGCACACACACACCACCCTGGCCCGACGCGTCAACCCGCAGGACGCACACAGCGCATACACGCACGGACACTACAGCGTGGCGGAGCTGCGAGCTGGCCGCGCTTACTTCGGCAGAGGAAAGAGAAAGACTAAACGACCGGGGGGTATATAAACCCCCCGCATTAGCGGGTGAGGACACAGCTGCACTACAGGTGCCGGTACGAGGCATGTCACACACCTGCCGCGATCGCCATGCCTGCTTTAAAATAAACAGACTGAGGGACACCAGATAACTGAAATGCAAACACAATATAAACCATCCGGTTACATATAGTTTCAAATTCTAGTGTAAGTGGGTAAGTGGGTTACATATCTATATTTTTGTTTTCCTTTGCTTTTCAGTGTATTCGAGTACTGTAAGCCTTACTTACAGAGGCCACGGTGTTGGGCCTCTGTTTTAAGGGGTAGGGTGTTATGTATCTCTGTATTCCTGGGGATAGGTGTCCTTCTCCTGTGTGGTTGGGGAGGCGCTGTTTCCCTGGTGCCTTGCCCATTTTTGCTTTCCAGGTCAGGTCCCATCCAGGTGCAGATGGTTGGGTCTGATTACCTGGGAGAGTATTTAGGGAGAAGATTCCAGGGCCACCTCTCTCTCCCTCCCTCCCTGCGATGACAACTGCCAACAGTCCTTCTTAGTTATTTCTCTTTAGTTTGCACATTCTCACTGCAACAGCCAATATCACACTACACATAGTTAGCAACCACTTACACTGATCTTTATTTTCTTTGTAACTTAGGGCCTATTTCTAATAAATATATTTAAATGGTGCTACTGTATGGTTTCCCCTTCGTTGTGGTCTGCCGTGAGCCAGGTGATCATAACAATATGCACCGAACAGCAGTTCAGACTATTCAGCCTTCTTGGAGACCCTGAATGGAATCACAGATTGTCTATAACGAACACCATGTTCAAACATAAGGATGCTCATAAGTGTATGTGGTACCAGAGCACCCTAAGCCAAAGGTTGATGATCGATTTTGTGATTGTATCATCTGATCTGAGGCCGTATGTTTTGGACACTCGAGTGAAGAGAGGGGCAGAGCTGTCAACTGATCACCATCTGATGATGAGTTGGGTCGGAGGATGGGGAAAGATTCTGGACAGACCATGTAAGCCCAAACGAGTAGTGCGGCTGAACTGGGAACGTCTGGAGGAGACCCCTGTCCGAGAGATCTTCAACTCACACCTCAGGTGGAGCTTTTCTGGCATCCCTGTGGAGGTTGGGGGCATTGAACCGGAGTGGGCAATATTCAAAGCTTCCATTGCTGAAGCTGCGGCGGTGAGCTGTGGCCTCAAGGTCTTAGGTGCCTTAAGGGGCCGTGGTGGACACCCATGGTCAGGGAAGCTGTCTCCGGATGCAGTTGCAAGGTACCGACCGTCCAGAAAGGCTGCAGCCCCTGCTGTGTCAGAGGGAAAGCAGCGAGTGTGGGAGAAGTTCGGAGAAGTCGTGGAAAAGGACTTTCGGGCGGCACCAAGGTGCTTCTGGAAAACCGCTTGCCACCTTAGGAGGGGGAAACGGGGAACCGTCCAAGCTGTTTACAGTAAGGACGGGACGCCGGTGGCCCCAGCTGATGAGGTAATCGGGAGGTGGAAGAAGCACTTTGAGGAACTCCTTAATCCGACTAACGCTTTTTTGTAGAGGCAGAGCTAGAGGCTGATGGGGGATCATTGTCAATATCTCTGGCAGAAGTTACTGAGGTAGTCAAACAACTCCACAGTGGCAAAGCCCCAGGGATTGATGAGATTCGTCCAGAAATGCTAAAAGCTTTGGGTAGGGAGGGGCTGTCTTGGTTTACACTTCTCTGCAACATTGCGTGGAAGTCTGGGACAGTGCCAAGGGAGTGGCAGACCGGGGTCGTGGTTCCCCTGTTTAAAAAGGGGGACCAGAGGGTGTGTGTCAATTACAGGGGTATCACACTACTAAGCCTCGCTGTCTACTCCAAGGTGCTGGAAAGGAGGATTCAAACCTCAGATTGAAAAGGAACAATGTGGATTCCGTCCTGGACGTGGAACAACGGACTAGCTCTTCACTCTCGCAAGGATCCTGGAGGAGGCCTGGGAGTATGCCCATCCAGTCTGCATGTGCTTTGTGGATCTGGAGAAGATTCAAGATTCAAGATTCAAGATGTTTGTTCAGTTAAGACAGACGTCACACTGCACAATGAAATTCTTACTTTGCACATCTCCCTGGTCACAAAGAAAGTAAAAATTAAATAAAAATATATATTTAACTAAACAGTGTCAGAAATAGAATTTTAAAAAGGAAATTCAAGTTAAAAAAATGTACAGACTAAAAATATATGCACAGACTAAAAATGAAACTAAATTAAAATTAAAATGAAAAGATGGAATCTTAGAACTGATCCAAGGACAATATTGCACGATTAAAATGAAAAAAAAAATTGAATCTTAGAACAGATCCAAGGACAGTATTGCACGATTGATTCTAGGAAGAAATGACAAGTATTGAGAGCACAGAGAGTAGCAGCAGTGTTTGTATGTTAATCAAACACTGCTGCTACACTCAATGTGTGTCTGTGTATGTGTGTGTGTGTGTGTGTGTGTGTGTGTGTGTGTGTGTGTGTGTAAATCAGTTCAGGGATATGAGGGGGGGGTCTTGATGAGGGACCTGATGGCCTGTGGATAAAAACTTTTTGTCATCCTTGTGGTTCTGGATCTCAGACTCCTGTAGCGTCTGCCTGATGGCAGCAGCGTGAAGAGTCTGTGCTGTGGGTGGGTGCTGTCTTTGATGATGTTGTGGGCTCTTCTGGTGGCCCTGGTGAAGTAGATGTCCTGAAGTGAGTGGAAGGCTGTTCCAGAGATGGACTGTGCAGTTTTGACCACCCGCTGGAGGGCCTTCCTTTCTTGGGCAGTGCAGTTTCCATACCAGACTGTGATGGAGCTGGTGAGGATGCTCTCAACTGTACACCTGTAGAAGTTGCGGAGGATTTTGGATGACATGCCAAATTTTCTCAGCTTTCTCAGGAAGTACAGTCGCTGCTGGGCTTTTTTAATCCGGCGTTGTGAGACCAGGTGAGGTCCTCGCTGATTCCTCGCTGAGGAATTTGAAGGTTTTCATCCTGTCCACTTCTGTCTCACCTATGCACAGTGGTATGTGCTGCATTGTCTTCCTTCTCGGGTCAATGATCATCTCCTTGGTCTTTTCTGCATTCAAGTAGAGATTATTGTTTTGACACCAAGCCACAAGTTCTGCCACCTCTCTCCTATACGCCGTCTCCGACCCATCAGTAATCAGTCCGATGACTGTAGTATCGTCCGCAAACTTTAAGATACTGTTGTTGTTCTGGGTGGCCACACAATCGTAGGTGAAGAGGGTGTACAGCAAGGGACTCAGCACGCAGCCCTGGGGGGTCCTTATGCTTACAGTTCTTGTTTGAGATGTGGAGTTGCCAACTCTGACTGACTGGGGTCTGTCATTGACGAAGCTCAGCACCCAGTTACAGAGGCCAGGTGTCAAACCAAGAGTGAGGAGCTTAGTAGAGAGTTTATGGGGAATGACCATGTTAAACGCTGAGCTGTAGTCTATGAAAAGCAGTCTGAAGTATGTATCCTTGGCCTCTAGGTGAGTGAGGGTGGTGTGAATTACAGTGTTGATGGCATCGTCTGTGGACCGGTTCTGACGGTACTCAAACTGTAAAGGGTCCAAGGTGTCCGGGATGTTCTTTTTGATGTGTGTCATGACTATCCTCTCGAAACACTTTATCACTATAGGGGTGAGTGCAATTGGACGATAGTCATTTAGGCAGGTCACAATGTTTTTCCTTGGGAGGGGAACGATGGTGGTGGATTTGAAGCAGACAGGAACAACAGCTTGTGCTAGTGACAGGTTGTAGATATCAGCAAGCACATCAGCCAGTTCCCATGAACAGACCCTGAGGGCACGCCCGGAGATGTTGTCTGGGCCGGCTACTTTCCGTGGATTTGTTCTCCTCAGAGCTGTGCGCACCTCAGCTCTTGTCATGGTGAGTCTTGTGCACGCTCCCTAGTCAGTGGTCATCTCTGTTGATTGGTGTTGAGGGCATCGAAGCGGGCATAGAACTCATAAAGCTCATCTGGTAGTGAGGGCTGGCTGGTTGTGGCCCATCTGCTCCCCTGCTGGTAGTCAGTGATGTGCTGCAGTCCTTGCCACATGCGACGGGAATCTGTGGTTGAGTAGAAACCCTCCAGCTTCAGTCTGTATTGCCTCTTGGCATCTCTGATGGACCTACGCAGGTCATATCTGGCCTTTTTGTAGTCGTCAGCCCTGCCTGAGGCAAATGCAGCGGACCGAACTTCACAATTGATCCAGGGCTTTTGGTTCTCTCTCCACCCCCATCAACACACACAGCAACAAAAAGGGCCAGAGTTGTCTCTATTTCCTGAGGAGGCTCCGGTCATTCAATGTATGAAACACCATGCTGAGAATGTTCTACCAGTCGTGGTTGCCAGTGCCATTTTCTTTGCTTTTGTGTGCTGGGGCAGCAGGCTGAGGGCAGCAGACGCCAAGAAGATCAGTAGGATCATCAGGAAGGCTGGCTCCGTCCTGGGGTCCAACTGGACTCTTTGGTGGTGGTGTCAGAGGGCGCACTCACACTGTCCATCCGTACCTTGCCCAAACAAAGTCTAGTTCGTTTGACCAGTGTGAGTGCAACCGTACTGCGCCTAGGCGCGGTACACTTGCCGGCCACGGCCAGTTTGGGAGAGGTGGGTGTAGGTGCAACCGGCATCCCAAAGACGATTGTTCATTTCTGGATCAATGTTAACTTTCAGTTTGAATATGAGAAGGCCTCAGCCTGTTTAAACAAAGGAAAAGACTAGGCCCAAAAGCCTGGTAGCCTTTGTACCTGATCGCATGGTCACAGACAAAGGCCATGCAAATCTCCCCCAACAGGTCATACCTATGTGTGAACTCTCCCAGGAACCCCAAACTGTTAGTCCATTGGCTGACCTGACATCACCATCGAGTCTATAAAACTGCAGGACACCTCCTGCTCACTCTCTTTCTTAAATTCTCTTTGACTCTCTCCTGCTGGATCCTGGGACCAGCTGCCAGCTGTCCCTAAGCCCTGAACATGGACAACATATGAAGTAGGATCATCAGCCAGGTTAACCAACCGCTTACCAACCCAACTGAGCAGAACAAAGAGCGATCTGATTCCTCTTTTGTCTAAGAGCAAACAACAAGGACAAGAACCTTTCTTCAACCGCTTCCTTCACAAGGACCAGCCGCTGGCATTGAAGCAACGCAACTTATCTTTCCCATCTCATGGACTAGTAACTAATCACCAACTGGGCATTACTACATGTTATAAGACTATATGAACGGCTAAGCATAGAACTGTAACTTTGTTATAACCTGAATTATAACTTCGGAGATCTTCAGCCTGCTGGCTTTTGTGTGACTAAAATGTTTACACCGTCTCTGCAGGGGTCAAAGCCCCACACCTCTTATTATTGTTTAACACACACAAGCACAGACACACACACACAAACACACACACACATACACGCGCACACACACACACACACACACACACACACACACACACACACATACACTCTGGTTTAACTAGAGTAATTTTTATTATTATCTTTGATAATTATTGGTGATAGCTAATATTTACTTGATTAACAATAAGTTAATTGAGAATACGCAATCTTAATCTGAACGTGAGTCAAGGCCCTACATTTAATTGGTTCTCCGTGTGAATTTTTTATTAAGTTAAAGTTATTAATTTTTAGTAATTTTTCTTTATTAACATGTACCGTAAAGCAGAGGGCACGGTACGAATGGACAGTGTGAGTGCGCCCTGAGGGGAGGATGCTGTCTAAACTGCACAGTATCCTGGACAACAACACTCATAACAGGGCGTTTCCTTTAAAATTTAATCCAAAATCATATGTTATATGTGACATATTGGAAAATTTGTTGAGCTTTTACTTGAAACTTCACATCAGAATGTCTTGGAACTTCCTGGGTGACCCTCGGGGGTCATGAACTATAACCCTGCAGTGTAATTAGTAACTGATAACAAGGCGTTTCCTTTGAAATTGAATCCAAAATAAGATATAATATTTCTCATAATTCAAAAACTTTGATGGGCTTTTAATTTGAAACTACACATCAGAATGTCTTGAAACGTCCTGGGTGACCCTAGGGGGCCATGAACTATTACCCTGCAGTGCAATAAGTAAGTGATAAAAGGGGCGTTTCCTTTCAAATTGAATCCGAAATCCGATATAATATTTCTCATAATTCAAACAATTTGATAGGCTTTTACTTTAAAACTACACATCAGAATGTCTTGAAACTTCCTGGGTGACCTTGGGGTGTCATGAACCATAACCCTGCAGTGGAATTAGTGAGTGATAACATGGCGTTTCCTTTCAAATTGAATCCAAAATCAGATATAATATTTCTCTTAATTCAAAAATTTGCTGGGCTTTTACTTTAAAACTACACATCAGAATGTCTTGAAACTTCCTGGGTGACCCTCGAGCGTCATGAACTATAACCCTGCAGTGGAATTAGTAAGTGATAAAAGGGACTTTCCTTTAAAATTGAATCCAAAATCAGATATAATATTTCTCATAATTCAAAAATTTGCTGGGCCTTTACTTTGAAACTACACATCAGAATGTCTTGAAACATCCTGGTTGAGTCTAGGGGGTCATGGACTATAACCTTGCATTGGAATTAGTAAGTGATAACAGGGCGCTTCCTTAAAAATTTAATCCAAAATCAGATATATTGTTTCTCATAGTTAAAAGATTTGATGGGCTTTTACCTTGAAACTTCACATCAGATTGTCTTGAAACGTCCTGGGTGACCCTAGGGGGCCATGAACTATAACCCTGCAGTGGAATTAGTAAGTGATAACAGGGCGTTTCCTTTCAAATTGAATCCAAAATCAGATATAATATTTCTCGTAATTCAAAAATTTGCTGGGCTTTTATTTTGAAACGTCATATTACAATGTCTTGAAACTTCCTGGGTGGCCCTTGGGGGTCGTGAACTCTAACCCTGCAGTGGAATTAAAGAGTAATAACATGGCGTTTCCTTTAAAATTGAATCCCAAATCATATGTTATATATGTCTCATATTGGAAACTTTGTTGGGCTTTTACTTTTACACTACACATCAGAATGTCTTGAAACTTCCTGGGTGACCCTCACGGGTCCGGAGCTATAACCCTGCAGTGGAGATAGTAAGTGATAACAGGGCGTTTCCTTTAAAATTGAATCCAAAATCAGATATAATATTTTTCATAATTTAAAAATGTGTTGGGCTTTTAATTTGAAACTACACATCAGAATGTCTTGAAACTTCCTGGATGGCCCTCGGGGGTCATGAACTCTAACCCTGCAGTGGAATTAGTAAATGATAAAAGGGGCGTTTCCTTTAAAATTGAATCCAAAATAAGATATAATATTTATCATAACTCAAAAACTTTGATGGGCTTTCAATTTGAAACTACACATCAGAATGTCTTGAAACGTCCTGGGTGAGTCTAGGGGGTCATGGACTATAACCTTGCAGTGGAATTAGTAAGTGATAACAGGGCGCTTCCTTTAAAATTGAATCCAAAATCAGATATATTGTTTCTCATAGTTAAAAGATTTGATGGGCTTTTACCTTGAAACTTCACATCAGAATGTCTTGAAACGTCCTGGGTGACCCTACGGGGCCATGAACTATAACCCTGCAGTGGAATTAGTAGATGATAAAAGGGGCGTTTCCTTTCAAATTTAATCCAAAATCAGATATAATATTTTTCGTAATTCAAGAATTTGCTGGGCTTTTATTTTGAAACTTCACATTAAAATGTCTTGAAACTTCCTGGGTGGCCCAAGGGGGTCATGAACTCTAATCCTGCAGTGGAAATAATGAGTAACAACAGGGCGTTTCCTTTAAAATTGAATCCCAAATCATATGTTATATGTCTCATATTGGAAACTTTGTTGGGCTTTTACTTTGACACTACACATCAGAATGTCTTCAAACTTGCTGGGTGACCCTCGGGGGTCCAGAGCTATAAACCTGCAGTGGAATTAGTAAGTGATAACATGGCGTTTCCTTTAAAATTGAATCACAAAATCAGATAGAATATTTGTCATAATTCAAAAATTTGCTGGCCTTGTTTCTTTGAAACTACACATCAGAATGTCATGAAACTTCCTGGGTGACCCTCGAGCGTCATGAACTATAACCCTGCAGTGGAATTATTAAGTGATAAAAGGGGCGTTTCCTTTAAAATTGAATCCAAAATCAGATATAATATTTCTCATAATTCAAACAATTTGATAGGCTTTTACTTTAAAACTACACATCAGAATGTCTTGAAACTTCCTGGGTGACCTTGGGGTGTCATGAACCATAACCCTGCAGTGGAATTAGTGAGTGATAACATGGCGTTTCCTTTCAAATTGAATCCAAAATCAGATATAATATTTCTCTTAATTCAAAAATTTGCTGGGCTTTTATTTTGAAACGTCACATCAGAATGTCTTGAAACGTCCTGGGTGACCCTAGGGGGCCATGAACTATTACCCTGCAGTGCAATAAGTAAGTGATAAAAGGGGCGTTTCCTTTCAAATTTAATCCAAAATCAGATATAATATTTCTCATAATTCAAACAATTTGATGGGCTTTTACTTTAAAACTACACATCAGAATGTCTTGAAACTTCCTGGGTGACCCTCGAGCGTCATGAACTATAACCCTGCAGTGGAATTAGTAAGTGATAAAAGGGACTTTCCTTTAAAATTGAATCCAAAATCAGATATAATATTTCTCATAATTCAAAAATTTGCTGGGCCTTTACTTTGAAACTACACATCAGAATGTCTTTAAACATCCTGGGTGAGTCTAGGGGGTCATGGACTATAACCTTGCATTGGAATTAGTAAGTGATAACAGGGCGCTTCCTTAAAAATTGAATCCAAAATCAGATATATTGTTTCTCATAGTTAAAAGATTTGATGGGCTTTTACCTTGAAACTTCACATCAGATTGTCTTGAAACGTCCTGGGTGACCCTAGGGGGCCATGAACTATAACCCTGCAGTGGAATTAGTAAGTGATAACAGGGCGTTTCCTTTCAAATTGAATCCAAAATCAGATATAATATTTCTCGTAATTCAAAAATTTGCTGGGCTTTTATTTTGAAATGTCATATTACAATGTCTTGAAACTTCCTGGATGGCCCTTGGGGGTCGTGAACTCTAACCCTGCAGTGGAATTAAAGAGTAATAACATGGCGTTTCCTTTAAAATTGAATCCCAAATCATATGTTATATATGTCTCATATTGGAAACTTTGTTGGGCTTTTACTTTTACACTACACATCAGAATGTCTTGAAACTTCCTGGGTGACCCTCACGGGTCCTTAGCTATAACCCTGCAGTGGAGATAGTAAGTGATAACAGGGCGTTTCCTTTAAAATTGAATCCAAAATCAGATATAATATTTTTCATAATTTAAAAATGTGTTGGGCTTTTAATTTGAAACTACACATCAGAATGTCTTGAAACTTCCTGGGTGGCCCTCGGGGGTCATGAACTCTAACCCTGCAGTGGAATTAGTAAATGATAAAAGGGGCGTTTCCTTTAAAATTGAATCCAAAATAAGATATAATATTTATCATAATTCAAAAACTTTGATGGGCTTTCAATTTGAAACTACACATCAGAATGTCTTGAAACGTCCTGGGTGAGTCTAGGGGGTCATGGACTATAACCTTGCAGTGGAATTAGTAAGTGATAACAGGGCGCTTCCTTTAAAATTGAATCCAAAATCAGATATATTGTTTCTCATAGTTAAAAGATTTGATGGGCTTTTACCTTGAAACTTCACATCAGAATGTCTTGAAACGTCCTGGGTGACCCTACGTGGCCATGAACTATAACCCTGCAGTGGAATTAGTAGATGATAAAAGGGGCGTTTCCTTTCAAATTTAATCCAAAATCAGATATAATATTTTTCGTAATTCAAGAATTTGCTGGGCTTTTATTTTGAAACTTCACATTAAAATGTCTTGAAACTTCCTGGGTGGCCCAAGGGGGTCATGAACTCTAATCCTGCAGTGGAAATAATGAGTAACAACAGGGCGTTTCCTTTAAAATTGAATCCCAAATCATATGTTATATGTCTCATATTAGAAACTTTGTTGGGCTTTTACTTTGACACTACACATCAGAATGTCTTCAAACTTGCTGGGTGACCCTCGGGGGTCCAGAGCTATAACCCTGCAGTGGAATTAGTAAGTGATAACATGGCGTTTCCTTTAAAATTGAATCACAAAATCAGATAGAATATTTGTCATAATTCAAAAATTTGCTGGCCTTGTTACTTTGAAACTACACATCAGAATGTCATGAAACTTCCTGGGTGACCCTCGAGCGTCATGAACTATAACCCTGCAGTGGAATTATTAAGTGATAAAAGGGGCGTTTCCTTTAAAATTGAATCCAAAATCAGATATAATATTTCTCATATTTCAAACAATTTGATGGGCTTTTATTTTGAAACGTCACATTACAATGTCTTGAAACTTCCGGGGTGCCCCTACGGGGCCATGAACCATAACCCTGCAGTGGTATTAGTAAGTGACAAAAGGGTGTTTCCTTTCAAATTGAATCCAAAATCAGATATAATATTTCTCATAATTCAAAAATTTGCTGGGCTTTTATTTTGAAACGTCACATTACAATGTCCTGAAACTTCCTGGGTGGCCCTAGGGGGTCATGAACTTTAACCCTGCAGTGGAATTAATGAGTTATAACATGGCGTTTCCTTTAAAATTGAATCCAAAATCATATGTTATATGTCTCATATTGGAAACTTTGTTGGGCTTTTACTTTGACACTACACATCAGAATGTCTTGAAACTTCCTGGGTGATCCTCGGGGTCCGGAGCTATAACCCTGCAGTGGAGATAGTAACTGATAACAGGGTGCTTCCCTCTAAAATTGAATCCAAAATCAGATATAATATTTTTCATAATTTAAAAATGTGTTGGGCTTTTAATTTGAAACTACACATCAGAATGTCTTGAAACTTCCGGGATGACCCTACGGGGCCATGAACCATAACCCTGCAGTGGTATTAGTAAGTGACAAAAGGGCGTTTCCTTTCAAATTTAATCCAAAATCAGATATAATATTTCTCGTAATTCAAAAATTTGCTGGGCTTTTATTTTGAAACGTCACGTTACAATGTCCTAAAACTTCCAGGGTGGCCCTAGGGGGTCATGAACTTTAACCCTGCAGTGGAATTAATGAGTAATAACATGTCGTTTCCTTTAAAATTGAATCCAAAATCATATGTTATATGTCTCATATTGGAAACTTTGTTGGGCTTTTACTTTGACACTACACATCAGAATGTCTTGAAACTTCCTGGGTGGTCCTTGGGGTCCGGAGCTATAACCCTGCAGTGGAGATAGTAAGTGATAACAGGGTGCTTCCTTTAAAATTGAATCCAAAATCAGATATAATATTTTTCATAATTTAAAAATGTGTTGGGCTTTTAATTTGAAACTACACATCAGAATGTCTTGAAACTGCCGGCGTGACACTCGGCTGTCATGAACTATAATCCTGCAGTTGAAATAGTAAGTGATAACAGGGCGTTTCCTTTAAAATTGAATCTCAAAATCAGATATAATATTTCTCATAATTCAAACAATTTGATGGGCTTTTACTTTAAAACTACACATCAGAATGTCTCGAAACTTCCTGGGTGACCTAAGGGGGGTCATGAACTATAACCCTGCAGTGGAATTAGTGAGTGATAACATGGCGTTTCCTTTAAAGTTGAATCCAAAATCACATATGTTTCTCACAATTAAAAGATTTGATGGGCTTTTACATTGAAACTTCACATCAGAATGTCTTGAAACGTCCTGGGGTACCCTAGGGGGTCATGAACTCTAACCCTGAAGTCCAAAGATCAATAGTTGAGAAGATTGTGGGGAATGAAAGAACTAAAATGACATTACACGATGCAATTAGGACAACTCACCCTGAAGAGACTAGGTTTGTGATACCTTTTGAAACGTCTATGTTGCTCCACAGAGAAAGTGTCCCCTTAAGGCCTGAGTACACTCTGGAGAATCTGAAAAGTGCCTATGTGGGCGCTATAGGCCTGAACTCTTTGGACGTTCTACTCGGCAAAGGAGATGGAGGCCAAGTACACAGCCAGCGGTCCACATTCGTCCTTTATAGAGATAGGTGGTGAGACGTTCCTTAGATGTAAAGGATGCGTTATTCTTCGTACACTTCAAATCAAAGGGGATACGGAGACCATAGAGTTGTTCCTGTCTGAATCCGCGCTCAGCCCGGCCGACGTTGGGGCCATGTCTCGACAAGATGCTCAAAATTGATTATCCAGATGTGCCGGTGTACACTCTGGAAGAAGAAGCTGCCATCACAGTCTCAGATGCTTCCCTCCTATCTTACCTGGAACGCTCGAGACCCTCCAGTCCCGAAACTCTTGAAGTCGACATGCCTCCTGATGCGCATATTCCTGCCCATGACACGAATGGTCTTGCCCATGACACGGACGGTCCTGCCCCTGACACGAACGGTCCTGCCCCTGTCACGAATGGTCCTGTCCCTGATGCAGACAGTCCTGCCCCTGATGCTCACGGTTCTGCCACCCTGTACACCTCAGACGTTCAGCTCCTCTCTGAGTCCTGCCACCTGCAGAAGTTTGCTGACGACTCTGCAATTGTTGGCTTTGTCAGTGAGGGGAAGGAGGAGGAGTACAGGGGCATTGTGGACTCCTTCATCGACTGGTGTGCAGCTAATCACCTGATTCTCAACCCCACCAAGACTAAAGAGCTAGTGGTGGATTTCTGCAGGAGTAAATCTGCCCCAACACCCATCTCCATCAACTGTGTGACTGTGGATGTTGTCCAGGATTACAAATACCTTGGAGTATACCTGGATAACAAACTGGACTGGTCCAAGAACACTGAGGCTGTTTACAAGAAGGGCCAGAGTCGTCTCTCTTTCCTGAGGAGGCTCCGGTCATTCAATGTATGTAACACCATGCTGAAGATGTTCTACCAGTCGGTGGTAGCCAGTGCCATCTTCTTTGCTGTTGTGTGCGGGGGCAGCAGACTGAGGGCAGCAGACGCCAAAAGGATTAATAAGATCATCAGGAAGGCTGGGGGTCCAACTGGACTCTTTGGTGGTGGTGTCTGAGAGTAGGATGCTGTCTAAACTGCACAGTATCCTGGATAACAACACTCTCCACCAGCTGCTGACCTCGAGCAGAAGCACCTTCAGTAACAGACTCATCCTCCCTCGGTGTAACACTGAACGCCGGAGGAAGTCTTCTCTTCCGGTGGCCATCAAACTCTATAATTCATCTACCCCCGGTCAGGTAAGGAACAGTGGAGACACTGTCTGTGTCTTTGTAGAAAAGCTGGGAAGGTCTCTTGACACTTGCCACCAGCACCTCAATCCTGGCCGCCAAAAGCAGCAGCATTAGTGGTGTTGTTGGTTGCTGCTGTATGGAGGAAATGTGTGTTACACTTCCAGTAATGTATAGTAACAGTGCAATTTGATCACATGTTTATACAATTCTCAAATAACAATATGATAAGGCAATGGATTGAAAATTTTTGTTTTGTATGCCATGTTCTGATATGGCCAACAATTCCCTTCTTTTCAGCGAATAAATGGTAACCCATTAAGTAAAAGTGAGATTCAATTCAAAATGAGATATAACTCCTATGCAAAGTATAAGAATATCCTGAATGGTTCATGAGAACGAGGTATTGCAGAATGTTACCAGAGGGTGTTATCAGTAATTCTGCAACAGAAAAAATAAATGCATGAATCATGACTACATAAAGTTCTGTGTGAAACTCTGTTGACAAAACTCCAGTAATAATTTCCTTACCACCTGCCCACACTTTACATCATTGACCCAGTCTTCCAACTGGCTCTCAGTCACTGCCAATTCAGCCTTCAAGGTCTTCAGGTTCAGCAACTGGTTTTCCAGGGCTTTTGTGGCCTAGAAATGACGAAAAAGTCAGAGACAATAAAAATAATTAAGTAAACATTCAGTCAACAGCCTCAACTACTGCTAACAACACTTGAAAAAAAGATTGTATTACTTTCTGGTATCGGCGGAACATTAAGGTGGCCAAGTCTAAAAGAAAAATGGCGGCGCCCTGCTCGGCTGCGGCTGCAACGGCTCCTGAGAAGATTAGACCTTCTACAACAAATAAGGCATCTAAACTAGTCAGTTTAACAGCTAACGTTTATCGTAACATCGGTAAACTAACATACGATCGACAGTTCATGCTAATAGTACATGCATCCTGCAAAACAACGACTTTGGACACATCGATCCTGCAGACTCTGGACAGCCTCGGACTGCTTCGTCAACAAGACCCGGCGGCCTGTGAAGCAGCGGGAGCTCCCACCAGCGCTGGCCGCTCCCGGAGGAGACGGAGACGGTGCGATAGGAAGCGGAAGCGCGGTAGCCGGGGAGGGCTAACGGCTAAGCTAAAGGCGAACCCCTGCAGAACGCCGCTTCCATCCATCCTGCTTGCCAACGTCCGCTCCCTGGAGAACAAAGTGGATTACCTGAAGCTGGATTTAACATCTAAACGGGAGATAAGAGACTGCTGTGCCATAATTCTCACGGAGACGTGGCTAAACTCCTCCATCCCCGACAGCGCTGTAAGCATGGAGGGACTGACAACTTTCCGGTTGGACAGAAGCTGCGTTCTCAGCGGTAAAACCCGGGGCGGTGGCGTTTGCATCTACAGTAACAACAGTTGGTGTAATAACCCTAACGTGGTCTCAAGTTATTGCTCTCCGGACATTGAACTTCTGGCTATAAAATGTAGACCGTTTTATATGCCCAGGGAGTTCACCACCATCACTGCTGTTTACATCCCCCCCAAGTGCTAACACCAAGGAGGCTGTGAGTGTGCTCTACCGCTCCATCAGTGACTTGCAAACTACACATCCAGAGGGTGTCTTCATTGTTGCCGGGGACTTTAATCAGGCCAACATGAAGACAGTTCTCCCCCATTTCCATCAGCATGTGGACTTTGCAACCAGAGGCTCAAACACACTAGACAAAGCCTACACCAACATCAAGGCAGCATACAAGGCAGCCCCCTGCCCCCACCTTGGCTCATCAGACCATCTCTCTGTCATGCCAATTCCTGCATACAGGCCCCTGCTCACCAGAGGACAACCCACTGTGAAGCAGGTGAGGGTCTGGCCTGAGGGATCTGTGTCAGCACTACAGGACTGTTTTGAGTGCACAGACTGGGACATCTTTAAGACAGCTGCAACTGTAGACAACACCATCGATATGGAGGAGTATGCTGAATTTGTGTCGGCTTACATCCAGAAATGCATGGAGGATGTCTCTGCCACTAAGACTGTCACCACACGGGCTAATCAGAAACCCTGGATGACCAATGAGGTACGTGCTAAGCTGAGGGCACGGAATGTAGCGTTCAAGTCCGGGGACGGTGAGGCGCTCAGATCAGCCAGAGCCAACCTGAACCGTGCCATCAGAACAGCTAAACGTGCCTATGGTCAGAGAATCCAGGGATTCTTCCACGACCCGACAAACACCAGGCGCATGTGGAAAGGCATCCAGACCATCACCGACTACAAAGCTGCTCCTCTACCCTGCGACGACAATACAGACTTCCTCAACGAGCTCAACTTCTACTTTGGTCGGTTTGAAGCTCGTAACCACACTCCTGCGAGGAAATCCCCACCTCACCCCGATGAACAGGCACTCAGACTTGAGACAGCTGAGGTCCGGAGGACACTGAGTAGAGTCAACGCGCGGAAGGCAGCGGGCCCTGATAACATACCGGGTCGGGTGTTCAAAGACTGTGCTGACCAGCTGGCTCATGTCCTTACGGATCTATTCAAGACCTCGCTGTCACTTGCTGTCGTCCCTTCCTGTTTTAAGACTGCCACCATCATACCTGTGCCCAAAAAACCCACAATCTCATCCCTCAATGATTACCGCCCTGTTGCACTGACTCCAATCATGATGAAGTGCTTCGAGAGGCTGGTGAAGGACCACATCATCTCCAAACTCCCCTCCTCTTTTGACCCGCTCCAGTTTGCTTACCGCTCCAACCGCTCCACAGAGGACGCCATCTCCTCTACACTCCACCTGAGCCTGGATCATCTGGAGAGGAATAACACCCACGTGCGTATGCTGTTTCTGGACTTCAGCTCAGCATTTAACACGATTATCCCCCAGCATCTGGTGAGCAAACTGGCCCCCCTTGGACTCAACACCCCCCTTTGTAACTGGCTGCTAGATTTCCTCACAGACAGGCCCCAGTCTGTGCGGGTCGGCAGAAACACCTCCAGCATCATCTCCCTCAGCACAGGCTCCCCCCAGGGCTGTGTCCTGAGCCCACTACTCTTCACCCTGATGACCCATGACTGCCGTGCCAGGTTCAGCACGAACCACATCATAAAGTATGCGGACGACACGACAGTGGTGGGCCTCATCAGGGACAACGACGAACTGGCCTACAGAGAGGAGGTGAAACATCTGGTGGACTGGTGTGACATGAACAATTTGATCCTGAATGTCAACAAAACAAAAGAGATCGTCGTTGACTTCAGGAAAAAACAGCCCAGTCACACCCCCCTCCTCATCAACAACGCCGCAGTGGAGCGGGTCAGTAGCACCAGTTTCCTGGGGGTGCAGATCACCGACACTTTGACCTGGTCCCTTCACACCTCTGCTCTCGTGAAGAGAGCACAGCAGCGTCTGCACTTTCTGCGTCGGATGAGAAGAGCATTCCTTCCCCCTCCCATTCTCACCACCTTCTACAAAGGGACAATAGAGAGCATTTTAACCAGCTGCATCTCTGTCTGGTCTGGGGCCTGCAACGCCTCAGACTGGAAACGTGTAGAAAGAGTGGTGAGAACAGCGGAGGGTATCATCTGTACAGCTCTTCCTGCTATCCACGAGACTGCACGCAGACGTTGCCTGACCAGGGCAGAGTCCATCATCAAGGACCCCTCTCACCCCCATCATGTCCTGTTCTCTCTGCTGCCCTCTGGTAAGAGGTTCAGCAGCTTCAAGAGCAGAACATCCAGACTCCACAACAGCTTCATCCCCCACGCAATAAGACTTTTAAACTCCAAATAACCCCCCCCCCCCCACACACACACACACACACACACTCACTTGTCACTTTACTGGTCACTGCGTCACTTTACTTGGACACTATGCACTACCTCATTCCATTCTGTTACTCTCTGTTTATATTCACTGTTCACTACACCGTTCACTGTTTATTTATTATTTATACTTAATATTCTGCTGCTAATACTCACTTCAAACAGCTGTCAACTCTGTCAACTTGGATGCTATATTATATTTTATTTTATTTTATATTTTATTTTATTTTATATTTTATTTTATATTTTATTTGTTGTAGATATGTCTATATCTTGCCTCCTTTTATATTTTATATTTACCTTTTATATTGTATATATTTTTTGGTGGTTTCTGGAGCCTTGCAACGGAATTTCGTTTGTATACATGAAAATGTGTGTGAATGACAATAAAGTTTGTCTAAGTCTAAGTCTAAGTCTTGTTGTTCTTTTGCCGATTCCAGTGCATGGCCATGAGTGTCAGCATGTCTGTACGTCCTGTAACAGAAAATATGATGATGTCAATATTCAGCTTAAATCAACCGCTCCTGTAGAGCGTGTTAAAATATTTTCCCGTCCTCGTGAACTCAATATCGTGTATCATCTCATCACACGGTCACCTGACGTCCTGTCACACAGCTACCGTGAGCTGTCAAGCTCACAGCAGCTGCTGTTTACAGCTAGCAACTAGCGCAAACGGACAATCAATGGGTCCAAAGCTACCAGAGATCGACGACATAAAAAACTCGCTTGACTTCTTAGCTGAAGAAGTTTCCGCTGTCAGGCTGCAGCAGAAGGGGATCTTGACGCTGGTGGAGGAGGTGAAAGCCCTTCGCATCCAGAATGAGGAGGAGGATAGGAAAATCGCCTTCCTTGAAAACAGAGTTGCCGACCTGGAGCAAAACACCAGGATAAATTACATCATCATGTCTGGACTCGATATTAAAGCCTGGTCATACACTCGTGCGGTGGCCATCACCAACGGGGAAGAGTCCGGAGACTTGGATGTAAGCTCCATAGAACAACAGGTGGCCGCATTTTTGCAGACCAGAGGCATTGAGTTTGACTGTGAGAACATCGAGGCTTGCCACACTCTGCCCAGACGAAACACCAAGGAAAAAACAGCTGTCATCATGAGGTTTGTGAACAGAAAGCAAAAGATTGCACTGCAGAAACAGGGGAGGAAACTGAAAGGGACAAACATTTATATAAACGAGCACCTGACCAAACACAACGCAGACCTCGCCAAACAAGCACGCTACCTGAAGAAACAGAAAAAAATTCAACATTCCAGGGGTCCGTTTCACAAAGCAGGTTCAATTAACTCTGAATCTCACCCTGAACTCTGAGTGTATCTACTCTGAGATAGGAAACTCTGAGTTTTCAGTTCCAGAACAGCAGATTTGCGTTAGTTTGTACAACTCGGAGTAGTTTGACCTGGAGTTAAGCGCGTGCACCACAAGTATAAAAAGACAGCATCAATGGAGCCCTGATTTGACGAGTCACCATGGCAACGGGGAAGAAGATGCTACGCTACTACTGGAATTTGAAATATTAATGCACACATACGGTGAGTTTGAGCAGGTTTTTCACCGTAAGTGTAACACCGCTGCTGCAGCAAAAGAGAGGGAGACGGCGTGGGAGAACATTGCTGCTCGGGTCAGTGCGTAAGTTTAAATATAGTCCTGTTGCAATCACAATAATATCACAGGGGGAACTGCTTGAGTGGTAGTCTATTAATTTATTTCATTTAAGTGCAGTCCCACGGGGGAGAAGCGCACTTAGCAGCAGCTTAAGATGAAACATAAAAACATTGTTCAAACAGGTAAAACATTGGCACAATCTCATGGTGATACCTCATTTTGAGCATGTTTTAAATTATAAAGTAAATATTACCGTAAGTGGCTGTTTTATATGTTGTATAAAAAACTCCCATTTGCAAAAAACGCAGCGCAACACACATTATCTGCTGGGATGTGAGAGCATGACTTGGGTTGTTAATGTTGGAAATGTAAGGACGGATGAGGTTGTGTAAGTAAACGAATATTCAATTCTCTGTGCAGTAATGCTGCACCTTCATCCACGGGATCTTTATCAAAAGGACATGCCATGGTAGTGAAAATAGTCGCCACCTAATATAACTTCTAATGTAGGCCTACTGACTGATTTTTATACGTTGTATAAAAAAACTCCCTTTTGCAAAAAAACGCAGCGCAACACACAATATCTGCTGGGATATGAGAGCATGACTTTGGTTGTTAATGTTGGTAATGTAAGGACGGATGAGGTTGTGTATGTAAATGATGGACCGTGACGTGAAACTGTACCGCTCAAAAAGATAATTGCCTGGAAATGTGTCAGGTTTAAGCAACCTAAAACACACAAAACTTAACAAAAGAGAGAAAGACAAGAGTTATTTTACTTGCAAGGAGAACGGACAGAGATGTGTTCAGCTACAGTCTCCTACCGCTCTGAGGTAATCTCTGCCAAACCCCTTGATTTTATTGGCTTTTCGTGGTTACAAAGTTTACAATGAATTACCATTCTTAAGGTGAGGGTCACATAGCTGCAACTCAAGACGTATGGACAATTCATTGTCTTTATGACTTTACAACTCTAAAGAAGCTTTAAAACATGTCCTGTCATTAATCACTTGAGCAGGGTCTGAGCAGATTTTCACAGACCCCCTTTAGGTGACTCATCAACAGTCACGTTTATCTGATTTCCTTGACCTGCAAAGCACCTCTGCACAACTTGGCTATACACACACACCAAGTAATGTTAGTTAAAATGTAAAGGCAATTTGAGTAAATATGAGATTACTTTATGCACATTTATTCCAACATTTCCCTCCTGTTTATCACATATTTGCTCAAATTCTCATATCACTTTCAGTCAGCCACGTGTTTGATTTTCAGCTGTAAGATCATTTTCCTGAGCACAAATACATTTACACTCAGAAGTTTCTTAATACATGTCAGAGTCATAGTCAGTTGGATCAAGACACAGTTCCGTCAAATCAAAAGGAGTTTCCTGGTTGTCGTCATCTTTGCTTTCATCATCACTTCGGGGATCGCTGTCAAGCAAAGGATACAGCTGCTCCATTTTGTTCTCCATGGGTGAAATAGCTGTAGTAATGAGATGGTTAAGCAAAGCACACATACAGGAAACACAACCACATCCACACAAGGTTAAAATTGCAGCAAAAACTGCTATTGAGACTAGGATAGAGGACACCAAAGTTCTATACTTCCCAAAAGCATCTATCCAGGAGTCCCACATAGTGGTACAGACTCCAGAATGCTCCTTCATCTTACTGTTGAGAGTAAGGAGCCCTGCTATTGCCTTGGTGAGGCTGCCATCAGCAGCAGTGTTGTTAGGGATTTTAGTGCAGCACTGTTCACCGAACATTGCACATATCTCTCCTTTCTCGGCCAATAGCATGTCCAGGGCTATTCGGTTTTGGATTGCCATGAGGGAAGTTGCAGCTAATTGATCATGAACTGCTTCGAACCCACTTTGTGTCCAATTACCTAGCTTTTGCACATTGTAGTGGATGTAATTGATTCTGTCAATGTTCTTGTTAACTGTATACCACAAGCAAAAAATAGATTCAAAACCTGAAGATATCTGGTTAGCTATTTTATATTCATCTTGCACCCCTCGTGGAACACCTATAGCATCAATGTATGTTGGATCTCTTACATCTATCCATTTTGCAGATCTTTTCACACGTTGCCACTGTTCAGGCATTTCGTTGGATCGAGTAGCTGCTAAATCTGCAGCAGACATAGGATGAATAGATATTGGCAAGAGCAATGTTATGAGAGCACAGTATCCCGTCACATCTCTCGGTAATTTATCAAACAATCTCTCGTCCCCACACCACCACCAGATGTCGCTCCGTGACACGGGTTTAAATTGTCCATCTACGGGCACAATTACTTGACACCATTCATTTGAGAGATTGCCTAGTCGTTTTTCTCCTTCTGTCATGTTTATACATGTAAAGTTGCCTGGTGCTACTTTTTTAGAAAACATTACTTTCTTAAGGTCGATCGCAGTGATCGGGAAAATAGAATCCCAGTATCTACAATTTTCCCTAGGATTTGTGTTATTCATTATGTCAGCTACACATATTTAGATAATTATAGCTGGGAATATTTGTAAGAGGGGTCTAGGACTCATACATGCTACACAATTCTGTTTAGACATGTTAGCAGCTTGTTCAACCATTAATAACCAATTGGTATTATGTCCAGATACCCTCTGTTGCCGCCTGGAACCATTCATCTGGAGTATACGCTACTGTAGGTTCTCCAAATGCAAAAACTCCTTGTTCACTACATTTAAACATGCATAGACTTATTAGGAACAAAGGATCATTATTATTAAACAGATAGATGTCACTCAGCAATAAATGGCATCTCCTAACCATCTTTGGATCATTTTGGCTAAATTTATCTCCTCTACTTGGTTTGGTGTCTTATAAACCCTTCACTGACTTTCGGGTCTATCCAGCCTCTATATGTCTGAATCCACCCTATTATCAGATTTTGCTCACTCCCCCTAACGGAGTCTTTAACCAAAATGACCCTTTTGCAGTGTGTTAAATGGATCCACGTTAATCATTCTGCAATCTTTACTGCTGTGGGGTTTGTCAGCAATACGTGATATGGCCCTTCACACTTAGGTGAATACCAATGTTTCTTTTTATGATTCTTATTAACACCCAGTCTCCCAGTTCCACTAGGTGGAGTTCCTGCTGGGGGACAGAAAGGTTTTTCATTAGTTTGTTTCTGTTTTTGTTTTTCCAGCATGGACCTCATCTAATCAGCTAATTTAACCTCATCATCCGTTTCCCATTAATTTTTTTTAATTGGGGTAGTCTATATGGTTTTTCAAAGAACATTTCATAAGGTATCAATTTAAAAAGTACAGGTGATATTTATGTATAATTTTACTAAATCCAAACATTGCGTCCATGTCTTTTCTTCAATGCACTTCTTTAATCTATTTTTAATAGTTACGTTCATTATTTCTACTAGGCCAGCACTTTGTGGTTGGTAAGCACAATGATTCTTCAGATCAATATGAAACATTATATTATATTATATTTTTTTCTATCTGGTTTACAACATGAGTTCCATTATCACTATAGATTTTCTCAGGTATCCTTTACCTGGGAATAATGTCTTGTCAAAGCATCTATTATGAATGGACTACTTTTTCCCACTTTTTCCTTCACTTTGGTTTAATTCTATAAAATCCATGTGGATTATCTGGAATGGATATTAAGGTGTAGGAAACGTTCCTCTACGCGGTCTTAGATTACCTTGTGGATTGTGCCTGGCACACGTCAGACATGCTCTACAGAAATTATTTTTTTTAATAAGAGTTGAATCCATAGGTTGGTGTATCTGTCCTACCATCCCTCCTGTTGAGACATGTGTTAACCCATGGCTCAATATTGCCGCCCATTTATACAAGTTTCTTGGTAGGATAGGTTTGTATTCTAGTCATATATATGTTGCCTTGTAATTTTGCTCCATTATTTATCCAAACTTCTCTTTTAGTTTGTGGACTTTGTTCTCGCATTTCTTTTAAGGTAGTTTGATCTAGGGTTGTGCATTCTTGCACTGTCAACACAGTTGTGTCACCTGTTGCTGACGCTTTTGCTATTTCGTCTGCAAATGCAATTCCTAGGGAAACACTATCTGTATATTGCTATACTATATATTGCTTATGCTTTTGGAAGTTGCACTGCTAGATTTGTTAAAAGTTCAACATGTGTTACTAGTTTCCCTGTTGAGGTTTTCATGCCTCTGTTCTTCCAATATTGTGCAAAAGTATAAACTATAGCATATGCATATTGACTATCAGTATAGATAGTTACTTCTTTGTTTTTCATTAATTTACATGCTTCAGTTAGTGCTATTTATTCAGCAGCCTGTGCTGAATAATGTGACGGCAGCTGTTCTGCTTTTAGCACCGTCGTGTGAGTTACAACTGCATCTCCTGTCAGGGTTTTATGTAGTTCATTCTTTTTAGAAGAACCATCTACAAATATCACTTATCCTTTTTGTAATGGTTGGTCTCTCAGATCGGCTCTGCTGTTAGCTGTCTGTTTTGTTAGTGCCTGGCAATCATGTTGTACACCATCCTCTGGGAGGGGCAACAACGTAGCAGTATTCAGAGTTGGACATCTTTCACTGGTCAGATGGGGTTGTGACAGCAAAGTAGACATGCAAGACAGATGACTAGCAGGAATGTCATATTTGTTTGTAGTAGTAGCATGTGGTACTTTCAAAACCAGTGGATGAAACAAAACTATTGTTGCACTTGTTTCTACAGCCGCGGAGGCTGCTATGACTGCTTTTACACAGTGAGGCAGTGCACTTCCTACACTGTCTAGTTTAGATGAAAAATATGCTATAGGTTTCAATTTGTCTCCATGTTGTTGTTCTAATACAAAGGTCATAAAATGTCATTTGCAATCTACCATTTGAACAAAAGGTTTATTATAATTTGGTAATGCTAGTAGATACCAAAATTTGTTTTATTTTACAGAATGCTTCTTCAGCCTCTGTATTCCAGCATAATGGGGATGTCATTTTTAGATCTTCTTCATACATTAATTTACTCAAAGGTGCTGTTATTTCTGCATAGTTAGGCACCCAAGTTCTACAATAATTTGTCAATCCTAAAAATGACATCATCTATTTTTTTCAGTCACTAGTTTGGGAGCTTGGAGGATTGCAGTTTCTTTGTCTTCCACTATTATTCGTCCTCCTGCACTAAGATTGTGTCCCAAGTATTTGATCTATTCTTTGAACATCTGCAGCTCATTCTTACTTGCTTTGTGACCTTCTTCAGCTAAATATTTTAGGAGTGCTATAGTGTCTTTTACATGTCTCCATATCAGGGGAGGCTAGTAAAATATCATTTACATACAGGAGCACTTGGCTTCCCCCTGGAGGTTGGAATTTAGCCATACTTGCACTCATCACTTGAGAGTAAATAGTTGGACCCTCAGTCTTGGGGAAGTCTGGTATATGTGTATCTTTTCCCCCCAAAGGTGAAGGCGAACCAGAATTGACCGTTTTTTTTTTTTTTTTTTCTACTGGCACCAAAAAGAATACGTTACTGATATCTACTACAGTGAACACTTTTGCATCTGGTCTCAAAGTATTTAGCAGCGTATGAGGGTCAGGAACACACAGAGCTCTTTGAATTACAGCATTATTTACTGCTTGTAAATCTTGCACCATGCGCCATCCTTCAGATGGTGCTTGCTTTTTTACTGGAAAAATAGGAGTGTTGCAGGGGGAGTCTTCGCATTCGCTCAATTACAGGTTTTATTCCCTCTTGTGCATCCTGTTTTAATGGATATTGTCTCACACATGGTCTGTACTCAGTTTTAGGTCTTATTTGCACTGATAATGCTCCTTTTACTTGTCCCACATCAGTTGGTCCTTTAGACCATAATTTATCTGGAATACTTTTTAGCAGTTCTTCCTCATTTTCCACTAACATAATGTTTCACTGAGCTCTTTGGTCCAGATGAGTACCTCCCTGTACTTGTACTGTCCAAAACAATGCTTTTCTGGTCAGACCTGTATTTGAGCTATACCACGTGTTCACTGATGTGGCAACTGTGGAAGTAAGAGAAATAAGCTGCTCTCTTCATGTGGCTTTAAACTGAAGTTGTACACAGTACCCCTGGAATAAGACTATTCCTTGCTGATTGAGCAGATACTAAAACTTGCAGCACAGAGCCTAGAAAGTGCAAGGTAAGATATCTCGGCCCATCCTTCCATCACCTCGTAAAGATTCTAACAAACAGAGGAAATGCTCATTTCCTCATTTTAGGCACACACACACATATTCCTTAACTAACAAGTTCGAGTGTTGCAAACACAGACACATCTGTTTCTCTAGATAGCTATATAGGGACATGCACTAAATTCCTTCTCTCAGCATTTAGTGTTATAAGATGTTGCTAGGCAGATTAACATCTGTTGCCACCTTTTTTACCTTGGGGGTGTTACCATCAGCCCACCAGTGTATTTAAAGCGGCTACTCTTAGACCACAACAGACTCGTCTGATGTATGACCTGGTTGGTGTTGTATCAGAACTTGTCTCCGCTTTGCAAAGTGCTCCAATAAAGATATTGGTGTGATCTCAAGCCATTGTCTCAAGATCTCTTCTTCCATCCTCCGATCAACGAACCCGGGGAGGCAACTGCAGGTTGATCTCAACAATTTGGGGGCCCGTCCGGGATCGGAAAGGAGGAGAAGGCAAATTCGATCCAAAAGGTTTCTTCACGGGGAACAGCGTGAGACACAAGCCGGCACATCAGTAAAGGTAAGCAGAACCTGTTTAATCGAAACTCTGCACATTGGGCATTCTAAAACATTGTGTCTTGCCTGCGCCACAGTGAGTAAACTATTTAAATTGAGATATTGGCAAAACTGAGAATGGTAAACTGAGAATGGTCCTGGGTCGTGGTTGACCCCACTGTTATTCTGTCGAGGATACGGACAAAACCTAGGAGGTTACTGGGTTAGAGGCCCGGGGAACTGAGGATACCCCGAATTCTATAAGTGAGTTTTAGCTCACAGAGGCATCATAAATTTTGCTATAAGCTGAGTCTGGGACTCATATGTGTGTTTAACGAAGTGTGGGAGGTTTGTGTGTATATCCACTTTGACATCAGACTCAGGTTCTGAGGAATACACATTTCTGTGGGACAACAGAGGGAGGTGTAATTCTGTCGCTGTTTTTATCTGAAACGGGAAAAGTGGTGCACGTTCTGGGGTAACCCCGAGAGTGAAGGCGCACAGACGTGAGTCTGTGTAGAAGCTTCCTTTACTAGAACGGCATTACCGGCAATGACCCCCGTTGACGAGAGCAGCGAAGTGTTATAATTTAATTTATGGTTGCACCATATACGTCACCAGAATATTTAGTGTGGATTGTGAAAGTGAATAAACAACAGAAAAGGCAGAAGAGATACTTAGGCGCCATTTTGGAATAATTAAATATCAGGCTTGCTGTTTTCTGACTCACAATAAGAGCGAAGTGAACGAATAACACGGTGTCCTGGCTGTTCCAATCAGAGGTGATCTGTAACGAACAAAGTCAGCAGGATCAGCAAGAGCTGATTGGCCGTGGATGAGTCACCGTCTCAGAATAAGGTTCAGAGGACAGTAATCATATAAGAAAATAATGAACGGAGAATTTGATCCCGAGCAGGACGATGGAGGTTGGGGTCCGGTTAACCCCAACTCCAGATGGACGTCATTTGCAGTCCAGTTAGACAATATGATGAAAGTAGCGGATACCACCCTCGGACCAAAAGGGAAAGAAAAGAAATTGTCAGAGATAAGAGTTAAAGTGGAAGGGTTGGTGAAGAGAAAAGGGAAAGAAATGGGTGAGAAAGGATCATTGGGCAAGTGGTTATGGGAGAAGGAGTGTGAAAGTCGGGTGACAAGAGATGAAATGAACGACAAGGGTAAGAATGCAGGAATAATGAAACGTTCCGGATATAAGAAAAAAGTGGAAGCTCTGGAGGAATATAGAAGGGAGTGGTCGGAACTAGGGTTTTACTGGCAAAGTACAAAACACTTACACAAAAAAACCACACCCACTAAAAAACAACTCGCCATTTCTGCCACAGCTTCGTCATGTCCACCTCCGTATTCCCCTTCAGCCATGACTCAAATTTCAGAAACCCCTGGCATGTATCCAACATTGTATATTACTGAGGGCACCCTCACGGTCGGTGAAGAGGAGGAAGTGTACACACAGGATATTGCTAGTAACACCTCAAGCCTACAAACAGGCTCCATCTCACAGGCAACAGGAGGGGCCTCGTGGCCACCTCCACCCCCGCCACCAACGGTTAATACCAGCTCAGGCGGAATGGACACTGTTCCATTTGATCTACGCAAACAACGTGAAAAACAAGCCGAAGAATGGGCAAAGTTAGAAAATGAATTACAAAAGTACCACTCGACACTGAAGCAACAGACCCAACCCCAACCTCCACCACTCACCCCTGCCCCCGCTCCAACAGCACAGCCACCGTCGCAGCCTACAGACTTCCCCACACTGAGCTCTAATACTCCTTTACCACCACTCGATTCAACAGGCCGAGGATGGGCCGCCTTTAGGGGGAAAGGGGCAGAAGAACAGACTGGGAATGTCGTTCCTGTCTCTATGGATCTGTTAGGATCCTGGGACAATAACGATCCGGCATCTGCCCGTCAGTCTCCTTCTGTAACAGAAATACTAGAACGCGAGAGGTCTGCTTTACAGGAGAGAATTTGGGAATCAACAGCCACTGTTAGAGCCCTGGAAAATACTATTGGTAGCAGGGTTGCGGCCAGAAATCGCGCAACCCATCAGGAAAATCTTTCTGGAGGGGCACATGGCAATTATCCGCTGGTGACGTCAAATAACAATAGAGGACAATATAAACCTTATAGTCAGGGAGACCTTGGCGCCATTGTTGAAAAACTACCACCTATGTCCGAAGGGGGTAACTTGTGGTTAGCCAAATTAGATGCGTTAACTGCGGGACAGAAACTAGGACTGGGTGACTTCCGAGCAGTAGCTGCACGTTGCATGACAGGAGGAGACTTAGCGTCTCTTGAACAACAGGCAGGGACCGTTGGCCTAAGTGATGATACTCCATTTTTGGCGCTGAGCACTCTGATTGGTCAGTTTTTAAGGGAAAAATACCCATTGCCCAGCGCAGCCGCCATGCCCAAAATGAGGTGGGATCCTAAGCAAAATCCGCGAGAATACATTGACAACGGCAAAGATTTATGGTTAAAATATACAGGCATGCACCCTGGCAAAGAAGGTACACAACGTGAATGGTTTAGACAGGCGGTACTGGAGGGAGTTCCGGAGGAAGTCAGAGTGGCTATGGTCAATAATCCGGATATGTTAGGGGCGGAGTCGACTAATTGGGAAAAACATCTCATACATCATTTGACTCGTGCACAAGACCAAACTCAAAAAGAGACAGAGGATCTTAAAGAATTACAGACACAACTACTGAAATTACAATTATCTGATGCGAGACAAAAAGTAAATGACAAAAAGAAGTCTAATAAGGACTCTGGGAAGGTGATGGTTGCCGCAGCATACACGCCCGACTCATTCCACTCTGATCACATTCCATGGGTGCCACCACACCCACAACAAACGAGGGGCAGTGGGCGTGGCAGGGGATTCGTGAGGGGTGGCAGCAGGTTCCGAGAAGGGCATGGAAAGGGCAGTACAGGGCGTGGTCAGTCGAGGGAGGGTTGCTTTGTATGCGGTGACCAAGGACACTGGGCCAGAGACTGCCCCAGAGGACAGGGCGGTCCATCACGTTTCCGGGCCAGAGGCCGTGCATCTGGAGGACGACGACCTCCATGTCCTCCTTGGCGTGCCACTGACGAGGCCCCACCAGAGGGCAGCAACAATGATCCCGGCCAGTTTCCACAGTGGGAGAGTGGCTGGGAGGAGTCCAGCCAATATTGACACACCCCTGAGAACCACACGGACAACAATCCCACGGCAGAACCAATGTTGTCTGTACAAGTAGGAACGGCCAAATTGCCATTTTTGGTTGACACGGGGGCCACATGCTCAACGATAAAATCATTACCTCCCGGTTCTCTATCTTCAAACACCATCACACTTGTGGGCTTCTCTGGGGAAAAACAAACTCTGCCGATTACCAAACCCCTGTTAACAAAAATTGGCCCACAGACTTTTGTGCATCCCTTTGTGCATTCTCCCATGGTCCCTATGAATCTCCTGGGGAGGGATATGCTCATTAAAATGGTAGCATCCATCCTGTGTTGTGCTGATGGACTGGTTGTCACTCTACCGGACGGTACTCGACTGCCATGCTCGAACGGCCCAGCCTCAGCGGGACAATATCTGCTGCAACCTGTAACCGAACAATGTGTCGACATATACTGGGGAACTATACAATCACAAACGCCGGGGCAGGGTAGCGTTCTTTCGGCTTACTCTCTCTGGAAACCCTGGATAGCTCAGATCGAGCCCTACGTCTCTTCTCCGGATCCACCACATGTCACACTGTTCTATGATAGAGCACAAACTGATTGGTATCAGGATAAATATCAAAGCTGCCTTGAAGGGCAGACTTGGGAAATTGACACACAATACATTTATGTTGCACCAGAGGGTGTGGCTGCTGCGGTTAACTTAACACCTGAACAGACTTCCTGGTACATGATGGATGACGAGGCGTCGCCACACGTTTCTCTGGCGCTGCATCCTCAACATCAGGCCAAGGAACTTGGGAGCATTGTTAAAAGGGCAATACAGCAAACGGATTGGGTAGACACACCGCTGCCACAAGTCCAATATTCGAATACGACTAACACTTATCGTATTTTAGTTTCAGGAACTGATCGGGTAATCTTAGAACATGCACAGTTGTCCAGACATCATGGTCGCGAGCAGACAGATCACCCAGAGGCCACCAACATACTTGCCGGACTTCCTGCTAGTTTATGGGCAAATGGCCCGACGGACGTCGGCATGGTACAATGCTCGCCGGTCACTTTCCAGATACAGGACGACAATCCTATCTGGATCAGGCAGTATCCGCATAAGCCTCAAGCTGAGGAGGGGATAGCTGACACAATCCTGGGCCTTCTCCACTCAGGGGTCCTGGAGCAATCACATTCCGAATGGAACACGCCCATTTTGCCGGTTGAAAAGAAAGGGACAGGTAAATATCGCATGGCACATGATCTGAGGGCGATTAATGACATCCTTCTTACTCCCACAGTACCAGTTCCTAACCCATATGTTGCGCTCACGAATTTGGCTCCGGAACAACAGTGGTTCACCTGTATTGATTTGGCTAATGCGTTCTTCTGTTTACCTTTGGCCAATGAGTTACGGGACATTTTTTCATTTACCTTCCAAGGACAACGACTTAGATACACCCGCCTACCACAAGGTTTTGCCCTCTCCCCTGGACTGTTTAATCAGACCCTCAAGGAACTGTTAATCGACTGTCCCTTACCCGTCCAAGTGACTTTGGTTCAGTACGTAGACGACCTGCTACTTGCTGCACCAACGGCCACGTTGTGCCTACAAGCGACGCAACTCGTTCTGATTCATTTGGCAAAAGGGGGATTCAAAGTCAGCAAAAACAAACTGCAAGTCTGTCGAAAGCAGGTTTCTTTTTTGGGAAGGGTAATTTCTCAGAAGGGGACTAGCCTCTCTCCACAGCATAAATCCACCATTTTGCATCATTCAAAACCCATGATGGTAAAAGACATGCTGTCGTTTTTAGGACTCACAGGCTATAGTAGGTCGTATATTGCTGACTATGTTGGACTGACGGCTCCATTGCGCAACCTCGTGAAAGAACAGGGTATGCGGAATCTCTCAGCGTCTCTTGACTGGACCCAGGAGGCGGAAGAAGCTTTTATCAATCTTAAACAGGCACTTTCGTCCGCCGCTGAATTGGCCATTCCAGACTACTTGTTACCGTTCTGTCTCGATGTCTCTGTCACAAATGCCTGTGCCAACGGCATTTTGTTCCAGAGAAAAGGGGGAGATAGGATAGTATTAATGTATGTAAGCGTCATGTTAGACGAAATGGAAAAACGACATCATGACTGCACTCGACACGCAGCAGGTTTGGCTAAAATCATTCAGAAAACGGCCCATGTCGTCATGGGCCATCAATTACACATTTTGACGTCACACAGTGTGGTAGCATATGTCAACTCACAAGCATTCACATTAACGGCGTTACGACAACGAAGACTGAGTCATATACTCGAAGCCCCGAATCTAACATTCACACATGAAGGAATAAATATGGCCGATCAAATGGGAACAGGAGAACCTCACACATGCGTGGACATAATATATAGGGATGAAAAAGTGCGACCTGACTTGCAGGCACAAGCAATTGATGGTGCCAGAGACTTGTTCACAGACGGCTGTTGCTTTAGAGATGAGAAGGAAGGGTTAAAAGCTGCCTTCGCGGTGGTAGAGGATCTACAAGGACAGTTTGTCACACGAAGCGCGGAACGAATACAGGGACAGCAATCAGCCCAAAGAGCGGAGGTGCTGGCCCTTATAGCGGCCCTAAAAATAGGTGAAGGACAGAGAGTAAACATTTATTCAGACTCCGCGTATGCAACGGGCGCGGTCCATGTAGAATTAAAACAATGGTTAAGGACAGGCTTTCTGACGACCAACAAAAAACCCATCAAACATGAAACTGAAATGAGAGAACTGGCAAATGCATTATTACTCCCAAATGAGGTAGCAGTAATAAAATGCAAAGGACATGACAAAGTCAACACACGAGTAAGACAAGGCAATGACGCAGCTGATCAAGCCGCAAAGAAGGCGGCAGGATACGTAACACAAGCAATAGTAGTGTGTTCAGAGGCAGAAGAGCTATCTGATCTGAGTGCACTCAAAAATGGACAAGCAGCAGCGTCGCCACAGGAGAAAACCATGTGGAAAGCTAGAGGGGCAACACAAACGGATGGTTTGTGGAGAGGCCCGGATGGGCGTCTCGTTTTGCCACCGGACGGTAGACAGACCGCTTTAGCTGAAGCACACGGTGTGGGACACGTGGGTGTGGCTCAGATGATGAGAAATCTGGAACATTGGTGGCATCCTTATCTGAAAGACATGGCCAAACACTATGTGACCACATGCAAAATATGTACACAGTACAATGCCAGACCCACGGTGAAACCACATCCTGGAAGATATCCTCTAGAACCCAGAGTCGGAAGAGAAATCATAATCGATTATACAGATATGGTTACCATGGTAAGAGGGTATAGGTATGTGTTGATGTGTGTGGATGCATATACAGGATGGCCAGAGGCATGGCCTGCGAAGAAGGAAGACAGTAAGACGGTAATTAAGTTTTTGATAAATCAGTACATCCCGAGACATGGGTTCCCGGAGAAAATCAGGTCAGATAACGGAACACATTTCAAGAATCAGGATTTGCAGAAGGTTGAATCAATGCTGGGTTTGAAACACAAGTTTGGTACAGTTTACCATCCCCAGTCACAAGGGAAAGTAGAAAGAATGAATCAGACTATAAAAAACAAATTGGCCAAAATCTGTGCACAGACCAAAATGAATTGGGTTGACGCCCTACCATTAGCCTTGATGTCTGTTAGGGGCTCTGTGAATCAGAGCACAGGTTTCACGCCTTTTGAGTTGCAAACAGGAAGGGCTCTGCCAGGGCCACAGTCTAGCCTGCCTGGTATGAAAAATGATGACCAACCACTAACCAACAGAGAGTATTTCCGTGAATTGCAAAGTCTTGTTTCAGCATTCGCCAAACAGGTGACCGATCGACTCGGCAACGCGGAGGCCCAGGCAACGCCCGACACAGACTTGGTGGTGCTGAAGGTCATCAAGCGGAAGTGGTCCGAACCTCGCTGGACAGGTCCATACCAGGTGGTGGAGCGAACATCCCACGCCGTCCGACTGAAGGGGAAAGGCGACACTTGGTACCACTGGAGCCAGTGTGCGGCAGCAGCAGAACCACAACGCTCCTTGAGTGAGGTGCATCAGGACCTGAAAGCATCGTGCACTGTACCGGCTGGTACAGAAGAAAAGACCACCGACCAACAAGGGGCAGAATAATCCCCTGGTGGCACTGGAGGGAAGGTAGTATACCTGAGCTCGTTAAAACCAACACCCGAAGAAGACGACGTCGCCAGACCCACCATCTCCATGACAACGAGTCAACTGAACTTTTTCGTTTTTCTATCTGTAATATTTGCTATTTACTTTGCTTTAGGTTTGCTAAAACTAATACTCACAGGCACCACTAGGTTTTAGTGCTAAATCATGCTACTATTTGGTAATAGAGGGGTGTTATTATCGTGTGGTGCTCTAACATGTATAATTGTACCCCTGATTTTTTGGGTATGCGAGGGTCAGCATGAACAGAGTCAGGCAGTGACACCCCTTAGCCCGTTCTCTCGTGAGAAACGAGGAACGCAAAAAAGGATAAGTGTATACAGAAATATGGGGGAATTGAGTTAGATTACACCCTAAATTCAACCTCGGCATTCCAATTTGACCTATGTAGCGTAATTCCTTGTGGAGGCAAGCCAACTTCGTATAGAGGGTATGACGTATATCTCTGCCAGCTGGGGTGGCCAGGGAGCCAGGTTTGGTGTCCTAGCTGGAACCATGTCTGGCAGGCCACCAATCGAGACTTTAACCCGCAAACGACGACCTCGGAAGGAAAGATAAAAACGGCAGGGTACTTTCGTATACAGAGGGATTTTAGTGCACAAACAAACCCATTAACAATGAGTGTCCTACAATTAACAGCCAATCCGTATCCTAACCGCCCAAGTGGACATTGTTGGAACTATACCGAAAACTCCTTCTATTTCTTATTAGGGTTAGATATCACAGGAAAGGACCCTATGGGCCTAATAAAACTAAACTTACACCCGGCTCGTCCTCAAAACCTCACCGCATTAGCCACTGTGTCCACTCCAGCCCCAGCGACTAAACCGGATCTGGGATCTACCTTTAAGGTCATAGACTACTCTCTATTGAAACCGGCAGATGTAGTACGGATGGCTACCGGGTACTCTGAAGAAAACTTGTGGGTATCCTGGGTAGCTCAGGTAGCGCGAGAACAGAGTGAAGGGGACTGTGTAGCATGTGCATCTGCTCGCCCCAGTTTAGTAACAGTCCCAGCGCCACTCTTTCCAAATGACACAGTAGGCTATAATTGCATGATGGGCTTGACTAACGGCATTGATACCAGCTGTTCCACTCTGGGACATCTGTTTCCCCCGATATCTAACAAAACCACAGTAGGTCCATTTACGCCCAATAAGAACAATGGTACGTACATATGTTATGAATGGTCTGACTATACCCCAAGATGTAATCTAACTCACAGCAAAATGCCTGATAAACGCGACTATGGGTCCATAGACTCATCCTGGTGCAAAGAAATCAGAAACGGAAGTGAAATTGGCACGTGGGCTCGGGCAGGATTGTATTACTATTGCGGCACTAACCGACTCTATGTCCGTCTTCTCCCACATAGCATTGGGAAATGCGCGATGGTAAGACTGAGAACACCTCTCCTTTTGATAGGCGACCATTTGAGACATCTGTCTGCCACCGAAACCGCTAGACAGGCACTCACACAACGTCGACGACGTCATGTGCTCGAGAAACGACACACCGGTTCATTTGATACGTCATAAACAATCCTACGTATATTGATGCAGTTGGAGTACCACGCGGGGTCCCCAACCGATACAAATTAGTGGATCAAGTAGCAGCAGGTTTCGAAAACATCCCCCTTATCAGTGCTGTGTTCCCGATCACGCCTAACAAAAATGTCGATCGCATCAATTATGTGCATTACAATGTCCTGCGACTAACCAATTTAACCAGGGACGCAGTCGAAGGTCTTTCGGCTCAATTAGCCCCGACTTCACTTATGGCAGTTCAAAATAGGATGGCCTTGGACATGGTTTTAGCCGAAAAAGGGGGTGTGTGTGCAATGTTTGGGAACATGTGTTGCACGTTCATTCCCAACAATACAGCGCCGGACGGTTCAGTGACCAAGGCCTTAGAAGGATTGCGAACCCTCTCTAAAACTATGCACGTTCATTCTGGATTAGATAACCCCTTGGATGAATGGTTCACCAGAGTATTTGGAAAATGGAAGACATTGATTCTGTCATTGTTTCTGTCTATCGCTGTTTTCCTGGCTATACTAGTAACTTGTGGATGCTGTTGTGTACCATGTATCAGATCTTTGATGGTTAGGCTAATCACCACCACCATTGAAGGTAAAGCTCCTGTCATGATGACCATGCCTCTACTGTTAGCTGAAGAACAGGAAAACCAGGAGAATAAGGATGGTGACTATGTACGGGATATTAGACTGGTCGATGTCTAGACCCACTACAGATGTGATTCCAACGCTTTTTCTTAAAACCCATGTACGGCCGAACTATAGCATACGGCCGAGCTATATTCATGTTTACTAACAATGATTGTCTGCAATTGCGAACACTTGATGTTGAGCTCTTTTGAGAGCTCAAAAGGGGGAATTGTGGAAGTAAGAGAAATAAGCTGCTCTCTTCATGTGGCTTTAAACTGAAGTTGTACACAGTACCCCTGGAATAAGACTATTCCTTGCTGATTGAGCAGATACTAAAACTTGCAGCACAGAGCCTAGAAAGTGCAAGGTAAGATATCTCGGCCCATCCTTCCATCACCTCGTAAAGATTCTAACAAACAGAGGAAATGCTCATTTCCTCATTTTAGGCACACACACACATATTCCTTAACTAACAAGTTCGAGTGTTGCAAACACAGACACATCTGTTTCTCTAGATAGCTATATAGGGACATGCACTAAATTCCTTCTCTCAGCATTTAGTGTTATAAGATGTTGCTAGGCAGATTAACATCTGTTGCCACCTTTTTTACCTTGGGGGTGTTACCATCAGCCCACCAGTGTATTTAAAGCGGCTACTCTTAGACCACAACAGACTCGTCTGATGTATGACCTGGTTGGTGTTGTATCAGAACTTGTCTCCGCTTTGCAAAGTGCTCCAATAAAGATATTGGTGTGATCTCAAGCCATTGTCTCAAGATCTCTTCTTCCATCCTCCGATCAACGAACCCGGGGAGGCAACTGCAGGTTGATCTCAACACAACCCAGTCTGTTGCACTCTCCCCCATTTGCACTATTTTACTCAAATCTTTCCATTGTTGATTTTTACTTTTATACAGGGAGATGTGAGGTGGGGTCCACATCCGATACAGGTTGGAATTTTCACCAGACTGCTGTACTTTCTGAATCTCCATACAAATAAGTTACAGTGATTTTAGCAGGAGTGTCTTTCCCTAGTTTAGCTTCGTATTCTCTATCTGGTCCAGGTGTAGGTATACGTGCTAGTCCTAACAACAACAAGCGTCTCTGCCCAAAAGGTTGACTGGACATTCTGGAAACATTAAGATGGACAGCTGACAAGACAGTCCAGTTGGATCTGGGTCTCTTATCCAAATGGGTTCTGTCTCTGTCACCTGAGTCAGCTTTCCACTGGCAGATCTCACAGTGACACTTGTTTGATTTGTTTTAAACCCTGGTAATCACATAGTATATTGTAATATAGTATGTATCTGCAATACAGTACTCTTATTATAGTTCATATTTTGTATTTTATATTGTATTTTATTTTATTTTTTATCTTTGTACCGCTGCTACGATGACCTTATTTCCCCTCTGGGATAAATAAAGTTATCTATCAATCTATTTATTTATCTATCTATTTATTTATCTATTAGTTATCTGCAGGTAGTCCTGCAGGCACCTATGTCACATAAAAAGGTAAAAGGTTAACCGTTCACATACAAAATGACCTCTGGTTTTATACTATGCATAGAGAGCAGGTCCTGATAATTTAACAGCACTTCCCTTGTGTCCCTGTCTATTTTGCTCTCTCTGAAACCTCCTCTACCCCTACCTACTTGGTAGTAAATCTCCTCTTCCTGTCCTGAAAGAAAATACTAACATAATCCTTGCACTATGACCTTTGGCCCTGCAGCAACCATTGGCTTTGCAGCAGCTCCTTTTTCTTCACTTTCCTCATCCCTATGTCTCTCCTTTCTTCCTGTCACTGGCCCTGTCTCATCATCCTCCTTCCTATAAAACAGCACCTCTTTTGCTTTAGCTTTCTCTACACTTTCAAGTATCTGTCTTTTACTTTTTCTTTTTCCCACAGCCTTCATCCAATACTCCGTATCCTCATACCCTTCTTGTTTCATCTTTTTTGGATTCTTTTTGGTCTTTGTTTTTTTTTTATTGCATCTTGTAGTGCAGTTATTTTTTGTGTGTTCGGCCGGCCTTCAAATTTTTACTGTTTTATCCATTTATTTATTTAATTTTATCAGGATCCTGTTTTTTCTATAACATTCCAATCTTTAATTAACAGTTCATCTTTTAGTTCGATTTTGCTTCCCCCTTTTCCCATTTTTGAGATTTTGGTCCAGTCCTATTAACACATACGGTGTTCTAAAAACTGGTTTTAATCAGTAGGGTAGCGATTAAACTACCTTTTGTGGTAACTCTCACTTCAACTCTTTCGAGTGGAGAATTCTTGCCTTTGCATCCACAATAGGCTCGCTACTTGTATTCCTACTGTTTTGCATGAGGTAAAATACCTAGTGGTATTTTGATCTCCAATTACACTCACAATCACACTTTCATTCACACAATTTTACCGTTTTTTTCTTCTGAACTTTTAAGACGTCCGGACCCCACTTGTCCTTTTACACAGAGCTTTCGGGTCTCTGTCTCCCAGTGGGTTTAGCGTCACAGGACCCCGCCGTCCTTTACACGGAGTTTTTAATTTTCATTTATTATCATTTTTAATTTTATTTTTTGTTTTATTTATTTTTTTGCGGACCTCCGTTGCCTCTACGGGATTTAAGTGATCGCTTTTACCTAATAGTGTCTAGAATTGTCAGGGCTTTATACACGCAATGATCCTCAGTCATTCGGCATCTTTTTAAGTGAAACTTCACTCACCACTGTGGCACCACTGTTGTCTTTCCCCTTCACGGATAACCGTCAGCCGTCGGATCCCAGCGGGTGAGCTGATTTCCAGTCCTGGAAAAGGATCTTAAAAGACTCTCTCTATGGAGTCTGCCGTGGCCACGGTCTTTCCTGGAGTCCCCCACACCCGCTGGAATCCTTCAGGCGTGTTGGTATCCGGCTCGAAGGACCAAATAAATGTCAGGTTTAAGCAACCTAAAACACACAAAACTTAACAAAAGAGAGAAAGACAAGAGTTATTTTACTTGCAAGGAGAACGGACAGAGATGTGTTCAGCTACAGTCTCCTACCGCTCTGAGGTAATCTCTGCCAAACCCCTTGATTTTATTGGCTTTTCGTGGTTACAAAGTTTACAATGAATTACCATTCTTAAGGTGAGGGTCACATAGCTGCAACTCAAGACGTATGGACAATTCATTGTCTTTATGACTTTACAACTCTAAAGAAGCTTTAAAACATGTCCTGTCATTAATCACTTGAGCAGGGTCTGAGCAGGTTTTCACAGACCCCCTTTTGGTGACTCATCAACAGTCACGTTTATCTGATTTCCTTGACCTGCAAAGCACCTCTGCACAACTTGGCTATACACACACACCAAGTAATGTTAGTTAAAATGTAAAGGCAATTTGAGTAAAAATGAGATTACTTTATGCACATTTATTCCAACAAAATGCAAGAACATCTATAATCAATAGTTTGATAATCATCTCCCGACGAATATTTAATTTTCTGGGCAGTAATGCTGCACCTTCATCCACGGGATGATTATCAATAGGACATTCCATGGTAGTGAAAATATTCACCACCTAATATGACTTCTAATGTCTGATTTTTGCAATGATTTTCTGAAAAAACAGACGACAGAACTATACTACGCCAAAACTCACCCGCTGACTGAATGAATAAAAAATCAAATATCGTGTGTGGCTGAAAGAGGGCGGAGACAGAGAGAAACTCGAGGTTTGCTGAGAAAAACCTGGTCCCAACCAGGTTAGGTTCAGAGAGCATGTTACCATGGTAACTGACCTAGAGTTTAAGTTACCTCTCTTTGTGAAACAGGCTAGAGTTAGCCCTCTTTCTCTGGTTTGAGTTACCTCCCTTTGTGAAACGGAAAACTCAGAGTTTCCCTCATTTCAGGGTTAACAGACTTAGAGTTTTCACTAAACCTGCTTTGTGAAACGGTCCCCTGGACTTCTAACTGCAAAGTATTCATCAAACTCAACGGAACGCCAGAAGAGTCAAAAGTACTGATGGTTAAAAGTATTAACGACCTGGAACAATAAAAATGATCAACATGGGCTGGACTGGACTGTAAGGTAACAAACACAAAAACATGATGCACGTTGAAATAACTCACTTATTTAGTCCTGGAGACAACAGCAACACAATGAGGATCAATGATCATGATAACCCTGAACTAAAAAACATTTCAATACACGGAACACAACTTATTGGATATGGAACATGACATTGACTACTACTATTAACTACCTCTTCAACACCATCAATAATAGCTGTTGCTATTACACTGAACATAATCAGTAAGGATGGAAAACTGTCAATTATACACATTAATAGCAGGAGTCTGTATGCAAACTTTGCAAGTATCAAGGATTATGTGAATCATTCAACATCATTGCAATATTTCAAACATGGATTAACGCAGGTGTTGGGAAATATGTCAATGGTTGTGGACAACATGCTTGAATGCATATCAATTGAACTGTGCAAAGAAAAAAATAGACCAGTAATCATCAGTTGTATATATAGAACACTGGGCTCAAATATTGAACTGTTCAAGGAATTGATGGAGGAAATGTTCACAAATAAGAGTCATTAAACAATTTTTATCTGTGGAGACTCTAACATTGATCTCCTTGACTGATGACTCATTTTGAAGACTTGTTTTAACATAACATAACATAACACATCACAATTAGGCAATCACATAACATTGCCTCATTGGAGCACCTCTCAACAAGCTACTGTATCCGTAGAAACCTGAACAACAGACTTATGTACTTGGGAACACATACATAGTGCAACAGACCAAAACATGCTGAAGGGAAACAAAACCTTTGTATTATCAGCACCATGTTTGAACCATGTTTCTCAGTTCTTACATATGTTAGGCATCTTCTGCAGTTTAGCCTAATGGTAAGATTTGAAACAATTTCTCTCCTCAGTGAAACAAAGACGCACATCGCATTTCTCACAGAGGGTGGTGGTTGCATTGATCTTGCAGAATTTGCAGCGGCCACGCTTTTCACATTTCACAGGCCAGTGTGCAACCTGGTCGAGGCGAACATCATCTGTAACTCCAACACAAACTCTCTTGGGCAGTGGTGGTGGAGGTGAGGCATTGAGTGCTGCGCGGCCTCTTTGTGCCTGCCAAAGAATGAGTCCAGTGGCAACCTCTGCCTGGAAGCTTCTTTGTTTCATTGGCTTTGGGACACCAAGTAGTTTGGAGTCACGGCGGTAGATCAACCAAGCATTAACAAGGCCTAACACAATGGTTTGCCAGAACAGGTAGAGGTACCACCTCCGTGACCTCATGTGGTACGTGTACCTTGCAACGCATGCATCAAGGAGGTCTACTCCCCCCATGAATGTGTTGTACTGCTTCACAATGTGTTGCCTGTTGACCTCCACAAATGCCCCGTCTGATTTGCTCAGGGACATCAAAAGATTTCTTTCTCCAAGAAAACTGTTTTTTTCCATCAACAGTTGTGTTTGGTGTGGCACTTCATCTACATCACTTGATTCACTAGAGTCTGAATCGCCACACTCATCCCTCTCCATTTCTTTTTTGTTGGGAGTGTAATCAGGGTCCTCTGGGTCTTCATCCGAGCTATCGTCATCACAGCCTTCAAATTCACTGTCATCTCCCATGATGATCTCAAGTGCATTCTCAACAGTGTAGTGCTTATTCTCAGTCATACTACAAATCAATTAGCCTTCTACATTCAAATGGGACCAGCATAGGACAGTGAATTGTGTTTGTTTCATTTACAGATATACAAAAATAGTTTTGTTATATATTTGATCAATAACATAATAATTTATCATTATTTTTTAATTATATATGTTCAACTGTACTTTGAATTGCACAAAATAACATATATTAATTCAAAATAATTTAAATAGCGTAGCTAATTTGAGCGGCTTATTAGCATTCTTGTTATTGTGACAAATATGTCAAATCATTTCCAGGAATATTTTAAGGATAACACCTGATGTGACGTATACGTCACAGCGATATTTTCGTAACTTGTTCTACATTAATTTGTTCATAAAATATGGTCAAACTCCGTTAAATGTAATACAGGACACCTTATTAACACATAATCATTGTTCAATTGGTTTTAACTCACCTTTAGTAACGAAAAAAATGATTTTTAAAATGAGCTAGGTCCTTCACTTGCGTCACTTCCTGTCACAGTCACATGACTGTCACATTACCACCACACCAGGACGTTGAGAATATGTCACTTAGGGACTTAATGAGTAAAAGTCAACAAAAAAGCTGTATAAGGAAGATTGTAGGACATTCAAAGTTTGTGTTACAAGGGTGTCACCATGGGTCACCATGGGTTAAAATACTGTGTGATAAAAACTGTCCTGTAGGAAACTAAAATATGCTGATCATCCTTGGATCACAAAGGGTTTGCAGAATGCCTGCAAAAAGAAAAATGCACTATACAGAGATATATAAGACAGAGAACCAAGGAGGCAGAAAATAAATATAAGATAAGTTAACTAACATTATAAGAATAGCTAGGAAAGAATACTATAACAAACTATTAGATAATAACAAGAACAACATTATAGGTATATGGAACATACTGAACACTGATATAAAAATAGTTCTAAACAATTAAGTTATCCTGAGTATTTTATTGTCAATGACACATAAAAGCATGACATGAATGAAGTAGCTGAAAGCTTTTATAAATTCTTTGTTAGTGTTGGACCTGACCTAGCAGAACAAATCCCAGATCCAGTAACATCTGTAGAGCAGAGCGACAGTTTAATAGACCGGAATCTGAGCTCAATGTTCCTCACAGCAGTAGATGAGAAAGAATTATAAATACTGTTACCAAATGCGCAAATAAGACATCTAAGGATTGTGATGATATCGATATGACTGTTGTGAAAAGGGTGATTGAGGGGATTTCAAAACCATTAACATACATCTGTAACCTATCATTCCAAACCGGTACATTTCCAGACAAAATGAAAATAGCAAAGGTTATACCTCTGTACAAAACTGGGAACAACTGGAGTCGGGTTGAAACAAAAGGTGTCCGCGTTGGCTGGCGGCTGGAGGCTAGAGGTGAGCTCGTGGCAGGCAGGGCGGTGAGGCACCGAGCTGACGAGGAGGACAAAAAACAGGGTCAGGGCGCAGAGAACGCTGGCGACAAGCTCTACCGATGAGATGGAATTATCTGGCACCAGAGTCGAGTCAGAGCTGGCTTCATATGGAGCAGGTGATTAGGTGAAGATGGGAACCAGGTGTGCCTCGCTGACCTTGCCTAAGTGGGTCAGCCCCGCCTCCCGCCTCCTGCCTGAAAGTAAAAACACAGATAAAAAGAGCAGGGTGCACACAATCATTTGTCCCCGAATAAATGGGGCAGCCCGAGCCATGACAGTACCTCCCCCCTAACGGACGCTAACTGGTGTCCTGCCAGGCTTGTCAGGGAACTTCTCGTAAAAGTCAGATAACAATTCGGGGTCTAGTAGCAACGACTTGGAAGCCCAAGAGCGCTCCTCGGGGCCGTACCCCTCCCAGTCAACAAGGTACTGGTAACCCCGGCCCTGCCTGCAGACATCCAGAATGCACTGGTTGACCGTCGATGAGATGGGGGGGTCCGGTTGGGGGTGCTGGGGGCTGTCAAACACAGGTTACAGAAGTGACACATGAAAAACTGGGTGTACCTTGAGTGCTGCGGGGAGCTTCAGGTGGACGGCACTGGGATTGATGATGCGGTCGATGCTGTATGGGCCGATTTATCTAGGAGCCATCTTCCGGGAGTCTGTCTGGAGAGGAAGGTCCCGTGAGGACAACCAGACTCGTTGACCCACCTTATAATCTGGAGCCGGTGTGCGATGACGATCTGCTATCCGTTGGTTCCTGGTGGCTGTTCTTTCCAGGGCGGCTCGGGCTTCCCGCCAGACTCGGCGGGCTCTTTGAAACTGGGCTCGGACAGATGGAACGGCTGTCTCCGCCTCCTGGCTGGGGAACAAGGGGGGGTGAAGTGAGACTGACTGAGGCCCCCAAAGCTTGGCAGAAAGCCACCCAGACTCGGGAGGTGAACTGGGGGCCCCAGTCTGACACAATGTCCTGGGGGATGCCGTGCAAGCGGAAGACATGCTGTACCAGCAGGTCGGCTGTCTCCAGGGCTGTAGGGAGCTTGGGAAGGGGGAGAAAGTGGACAGCCTTAGAAAAACGGTCTACGACGGCAGGATGGTGTTTTTGCCCTCCTATGGGGGGAGTCCAGTGACGAAGTCGACCGCAATGTGGGACCAGGGGCGGGGAGGGATTGGTAGGGGCTGCAGGAGACCAGCTGGAGGGTGAGAGGGTTTATTCCGGGCGCAGACAGAGCAGGCCGCGATGAACTTCCTGGTGTCTGTTGCCATTGACGGCCACCAGAAGCGCTGTCGGATGAGGGAGAGGGTCCGTTGAATGCCCGGATGACAGGCCAGCTTCGACGAGTGTCCCCACTGCAACACCGGAGCCCTGGTGGCCGGCGGAACGAACAGTCGCTCAGGTGGGCATCGGTCTGGGGCTGGGTGAGCCTGGAGGGCCTCCTCAACCACCCGCTCAACCTCCCACCTTACGGCTCCCACCACGCAGGACGGCGGGAGGATGGTCTCCGTCTCAGGCTTCTCATCTGCAGGGGCAAACTGGCGTGAGAGGGCGTCGAGCTTTAGGTTTCTCGAGCCCGGTCTGTAGTTGAGCGTGAAGTTAAAGCGGCCGAGGAAGAGTGCCGACTGAGCCTGACAGGAGTTCAGCCTGCATGCTGAGCGAAGGTAGGACAGGTTTTTATGGTCGGACCAGACGATGAATGGGTGGACCGCTCCCTCCAACCAGTGCCGCCACTCCTGTAGAGCCAGGACCACCGCCAGCAACTCTCGGTTCCCCACGTCGTAATTCCTCTCTGCAGGGGTGAGGCGACGAGAGAAGAATGCACAAGTGTGCAGCTTCTGGTCAGCAGGCGAGCGCTGGGAGAGGACGGCCCCCACCCCGGAATCAGAGGCATCCACCTCCACCACAAACTGAAGGTCCAGATCTGGGTGAATCAACACAGGAACACTAGTAAACATGTTTTTTAAGTCATTTAAAGAAGTTTGAGCAGCAGTTGACCATTCATAGGTTTGTTTTAGTGAGGTTAGCTGAGTGAGCGGGGCAGCTATGCGGCTATAGTTCCTGATGAACCTCCTGTAATAGTTGGCGAAGCCCAGGAACCTCTGCAGCTGTTCGCGGGTGGTCGGGGCTGGCCAATTCACCACCGCCTCCACCTTGGTCAGGTCTGGTCTGAGCTGCCCCTTCTCCACTATGTAACCTAAAAAGGGGACTGTCGTGACATGAAATTCACATTTTTCAGCTTTAACAAACAGTTTGTTTTCCATCAGCTTTTTCAGTACCTCCCTTACCTGGCTAACATGTTCTTCATAGGTGTGAGAGAAAATTAAAAATGTCATCCAAGTACACGAAAACCACTCTGTTCAGCAAATCTCTTAGCACATCGTTTACCAGGGCCTGGAAGACAGCATTCGCATTAGTTAACCCAAAAGGCATCACCAAGTACTCAAAATGTCCCAAATGAGACATGAGCGTTTTTCCACTCGTCTCCCTCTCTAATTCGGATGAGGTGGTAGGCGTAAGTCCAGTTTTGAGAAGATTTTGGCCCCTTGGAAGGGGCCAAAGGCAGAGTCAATGAGAGGGAGCGGGTATTTGTTTTTTTACAGTTATGTTATCCTTTTTCTCCACGAAGAAGAAACCGGCTCCCACCGGGGATGAGGATGGGCAGATGAGGCCTGCCGCCAGGGAGTCGTTGATGAAGGTTTCCATGGCGTCTTTTTCTGGTTTGCAGAGGTTGTAGAGTCTTTTGGTTGTAAGAGGGGAGCCTGGGAGTAGGTCTAAGAGCAGTCGTAGGGTCGGTGTGGCGGAAGTAAGAGAGCCAGGCCTTTACTAAAAACTTCACGCAAGTCATGGTACTCACTGGGGACGTTAGCCAGGTCGATTTCCTCTGGCCGTTCTGGACCGCTGGGGCTTCTCTCAGGAGTGGCAGAGTGAAGACAGTGTGCGTGGCAGAGGTTGCTCCAGCTCCGAATGGTAGCTGTCGTCCAATCTATGTGGGGGTTATGTTTTTTCAACCAGGGTAACCCAAGGACTATGGGGGTCAAAGGGGATGTAATTACGTACAGTTCAATATATTCTTGATGGTTGCCCGACAGAGTTAGCTTAAGCGGTTCAGTCTTGTGGGTGGCGACGTCCAATCGTTGGCTATCCAGGGCTAAAACCTCTTGTGGGCCCTCTAGTACAGTCATCAGGAGGCCGTGTCGCTCGACCAGGCTAGAGTCGATGAAGTTGTCGTCCGCCCCACTGTCTACTAAAGCTTGGACTGGAATTGTCTGTTGTGACTGGTGTAACATACCTTTAACTTGGACCCGGGCGGAGGAGGCGGAGGATCGGCTCATCAGTGCCCCCCTTTTCACTGACGAGCCCGGTCTTTTGGCAACTCCGGGCATTGGGCGAGAAAATGTCTCTCCTGGGCACAATAGCCCCAGCTGCATGAGCTCCTCCGGAGATGCCGGGGCAGGTTTCCTGGGGGAGGTCTCCGGTAGGGCAGGACGAGGAGAGGGCGGTGGTGGTGAAGAGGCCGCTGTGGTGGTGTAGACAGGCGAGTGGGAGAAAGAGCGGAACCTCTGCCTGTCTGTCCTTTCCCTACGCCTCTCTCTCATCCTGTTATCTAGACGGGTGGCTAATTCCATCAGCTCCCTCAACGACGAGGTCTGGTCCCTCACCGCTAACTCGTCCTTTATATCACCTGACAAACCTTTTAGAAACACGACTCGTCCCAACCGCTCTCCACTGCCAAAATCTGGAAGGTCACAGCATACTGGGCGACTGACTGCCCCCCCTGTCTTAAGTTTAGTAGCTGACCCTCCGCCTCTCTCCCTTTAACGGGATGGTCAAAAACCCTCTTTATCTCGTCGGAAAAACGCTTATAGTCTGTGCTCAAATCGGGTCGCTGACTCGAGAGCGCCAAAGCCCAGGCCGCAGCTTGCCCAGACAGCAGACTCATCACAAAAGCAACTTTAGATTGAGACGTAGAATATGTACTAGGCTGCTGATTAAAAACCAAAGAGCACTGGTGTAGAAACTGCGCACATGTCCCTAAGTCACCTGGGTATCTGGCGGGGATAGGGATGTAAGGCTCTCGTGGCGGGGGTGTAGAAGCGCCGGGTGGACCCTCTGCTGGCAGGGCTGCAGGCGGTGACTCTGTGGCACGAGCTGGGGAAGTGAGCTGGGGAAGTGAGCCGGTCCGCGAGCGAATCCATCCGTCCTCTGAGCTGGTTGACGTTGGTGGCGAGATCCCGGATATGCTCCAGAACCTGCCTCAGCGTGGTGTCATGTTGCCCCACCAGGGTGCCTTGGTTCGCGAGGCCTTGCCTCATGCGCTCGGTCTCCGCTGGGTCCATTTCGGGCCAGATAATTCCGTTGCGATGTGTCAAGAAGGAGGACCCAAAAACGGAAGACTGAGCGAATGAACACAGGTGTTTATTGACAAAAGGTCAGAAAATGATCAACAGAATGTGTCCGCAGGCGACAGGCGTAACTGAGGGAGTCCGCGGCGGCTGGCGGCTGGAGTCGGGTTGAAACCAAAGGTGTCCGCGTTGGCTGGCGGCTGGAGGCTGGAGGCGAGCTCGTGGCAGGCAGGGCGGCGAGGCACCGAGCTGACGAGGTGGACAAAAAACAGGGTCAGGGCAAAATTCTCTTCAAATATTGATATGTTACCAGGACGCAGAGAACGCTGGCGACAAGCTCTACCGATGAGACGGAATTATCTGGCACCGGAGTCGAGTCAGAGCTGGCTTCTTATGGAGCAGGTGATTAGGTGAAGATGGGAACCAGGTGTGCCTGTAGCAGGGTGCACACAATCATACGTCCCCGAATAAATCGGGGCAGCCTGAGCCATGACATTCATAGACCTAAAAAAAGCTTTTCACACAATAAACTATGATATATATTCAAGAAACTAGACCGGTATGGCATCAGGGCGAAAGCATTAGAGTGGATCAAGAGCTACTTGACAAAAAGGAAGCAGTTTGTGAAATTGAGTGATGCTTCTTCAAAGTGTTTGGACATTACCTGCGGCGTCCCTCAGGGGTCAGTGTTGGGCCCCAAACTCTTCATACTCTATATGTAAGGTATCAAAAGTGTTGACATTGGTCTTGTTTGCAGATGATACAAATATTTTTTGTTCTGGTAGTGATCTACAAATTGATCAATACTGAATTGAATAAAATAAAAGAATGGTTGGACAAAAATAAATTATCATTAAACCTTAGCAAAACAAGACTAATACTTTTTGGAAATCACAGAACTAATGTACAACCAGATATACTATTAGTTGGGGTTAGTATTGAAAGAGTAAGTGAAATCAAATTTTTAGGGGTGATCATAGATGAGAAGATTAGTTGGTAATCACAAATTAAACATGTACAAACCAAAATGTCAAGATGCATCGGAGTATTAAATAATACAAAACATGCACTGGATCATAAATCACTGCGTACTCTATATTGTACATTAGTTCTACCATACCTTATTTACTGTGTAGAAGTTTGGGGCAACAACTATATGACTACAATACATCCACTTTTCATTTTACAAAGGAAAGCATTACGGATCATTCATGGGGTTGGATACAAGGATCACACAAACTCACTATTCTTACATTCAAAACGAGTAATATTCAAAGATATGGTGGATTTTTATACAGCACAAATACTATCTATGCTGCCCTCGGCCTGCGTTACTGGTGCAGAACTAGACAGCTAGCGAACAGTTCAAGAGAAGGCAAGCTGAAGTGTGATTTTGTCCTTTTATTTTCTTTCTTTCATTCTTCATACACTTCTCTTTACTGTAAAACTGTAAACATAAAACGAAATAAAGATACATGAATCTCACATACTTAAACATTTCCACATGACATGAATCTACACACAATCCAGCGATCTATTTTCAACCAACACAAAACGTGACCTAGCATAGCTAAGTAGAATGAGATTAGCCGACATTTCCAGGCAAAGTAAACATCATTTCAAGAGCCAAATAGATCGAAATATACAACAAAATAACAATGCAATTTCGTTTACAAACTGAATCTCACACAAGGGATTACTTACAGACTAATATTGTCCAAGGCTCGAGTGTGAAAAGATATGGATTGCGAGAGAGATGAAGTCCGTGGCTTTACGGCAGAAACACTTGAAAACACTGACCGGAACTAACAGGAAGTAGGATTGCGCAATAGGCGCAGTAACCCGTAAAGGTCCACTAGGTGGCGGTATTCACCATAAGATTTACGTGGGTGAAACTAAGCTCAGACATGAAATTAAATGGAAGGCAGAACACTCCCCGCTTGGCGTATAACTAATATGCCACTACAAGCTTTTACTTAAACACAAAATACACAATAAGTTCAAAGGGATATGGTCTTCTAGCTTTCATCAGAAAGCAGAACGATGATCTCTGAGATGGGTCTCAGAAGGACTTTAACAGTTCCGTCTCTCACGATCTTTACTTCCGCCTTCCGGATCCTCTTGTCCCGGCTCGGCAGCGTGTTGACAATCACTCCCACAGGCCATTCGTTCCTGTGGGCTTGACTGTCTTTGAGCAAGACGACATCGCCGGTCTTGACACTTGGTCTTTCGTCGGTCCACTTTCGGCGGCCCTGCAGTGTGGATAAGTAGTCTCTCCTCCATCTCTTCCAGAAGGTGTTTGCGAGGCACTGGACGTGTTTCCACTGCTTCCCATGCAGCTCAGCCATCTGAAAGTTTCCAGAGGGCGCGGAGACGGTGCTCATCTTCTGGGTCAGGAGCATTGCTTGGGTGTGGCGACAGAGGTCAGCCCGTCATCGACATAGAACTGGCGCTCCACGAACTGTCTTGCGTCGGAGCCATATTCCGCTTTGCCTCTCTCGGCGGCTCGCCTCATGCAGTAGATGGCGATGGCTGGGGATGGGGTATTCCCAAAGACGTGGACTTTCATCCGGTACTCCACTACGGGCTTGCTGAAGTCGTTGTCCGCATACCAGAGGTAGCGGAGGTAGTCTCTATGGTCGTTTCTGACCACAAAGCAGTAAAACATTTGTTGCACATCTGCTGTAACGGCGATTGGCTCTTTTCTGAATCGAAGGAGCACCCCCAGGAGGGTGTTATTCAGATCAGGGCCGCTGAGGAGCACGTTGTTCAGGCTGGTGCCTTGACATTCGGCGCTTGAGTCGAACACTAATCTTATCTGACCCGGCTTCTTCGGGTGGTACACGCCGAACGTGGGCAGGTACCAATGTTCTTTACCTGGCTCCAGGGGTGGCGCGCGCTCAGCTTGGTCGTTGTCCAGCATTCTCTGCATGAACTCGGTGTAGTGACTTTTCATTTCTGGCTTTTTCTCCAGAGTCTTCCTGAGTGACGCTAGACGATTCACTGCTTGTTCCCGGTTGCTGGGGAGGAGTCGTCGTGGCGACCGGAACGGCAGGGGTGCTACCCAGCTGTGGTCGTCATCCTGGTAGACCTCCTTGTCCATGATGGTCAGGAACGCTTTGTCGTCCATTGACAGCGCTGGTTTGTTGTCGTCTCTCGAGCTCTCGAAGATGGAGTGCCTCAGCCCATCTGTGCTCGTTGCCTGGTCCGAGTCGTCCTGCTGGGTGGCGGAGAGACATTGGTGGCGGTGTGACTTGCCACTGTAGTCCTCCTTCACCTGGATGTTGTTCGGACAGGGACAGAGAAAAGATGCTCGACCGTTGGGTAGCACACTTGCCTTGTACATGTTGGCTTCGGCTGGTTTGTGGACAGCATCCAGGCAGGCTTCGCCCACGATGACCCATCCTAGGTCAAGCCGTTGCGCATAAGGAGCGTTGTGTGGCCCGTTGATCTGCTCCCGTACCTTGTGGACTCTCAGGATGTCCCTTCCCAAGAGCAGGAGGATGGGTGCGTCTGGGTCCACAGCGGGGATCTTGTGCGCGACTGGCTGGAGGTGTGGGTGGTTGTATGCCACGTCCGGTGACGGGATTTCTGATCTGTCGTCGGGCACCATGTCGCACTCGATCAGCGTGGGGAGCGGGAGTTGCAGTTTCCCATCCGTGGACTCAAGCACGAAGTTGCTGGCTCGCCTGCCGGAGGTCTCTGTAGTCCCCGAGCAGGTTCTCAGCGTGTACGGTGCTGGGCTGGCTTTGACACCGAAGAGGTTGAAGAACTCTGCTTTGGCGAGAGACTTGTTACTCTGCTCGTCCAGCACTGCGTACATCTTGATTGCTTTTTCTTTTTTCCCTGCAGGAAAGGCTTTAATGCGGCAGATCTTGGCACATGAGCGTGGGGTGTTTGCATTACCGCAGACCTCGATGCAGTAGTTGGACACGGCTGTCGGTGTGTCCTCCGTTGGCTCCCCGCTTTCATCCTTGACTGCTTTGGCGTTCTCTGCAGGTGGCGGAGGACCAGGGTGGAGAGCTGCTATATGTCTTTCGCTGTTGCACTCGGTGCATTTGGTGGGCGCTTTGCAGTCTTTTGCGAGGTGCTGAGTTGACCCACAACACTTGTAGCATATGTGGTTGTCTTTCAGATATGCCCTGCGTTCGTCGATAGTCTTAAGTCTGAAAGCCCTACACTTTTTGAGTGGGTGTGGCTTCTTGTGCAGTGGACACTCCCGGTCTGGTGCGCTGGTGCTCTTCTCCGTGGAACCGGTATGACTGTCGCTGGACTTGGACGTAGCCTCCGTCTTGTGCACGGCGACCGTAGCGTTCTGGCTGGGTTTTACGACCTTGTCGGGTCTGGACGGCGTGGAGGTGGCGAAAGCGAAGCTGGGGTCGTTCCGGACTTTGGCCTGCTGGCGGACGAAGTCTGAGAAGACTGGGAATGGAGGGAAGGCTACTCCGTGTTGTTCCTTGAACCTGGACCCCGTGTTGATCCATTTCTCTTGGAGGCTATAGGGCAGCTTTTCCGCAATGGGGTTTACCCCCCGGGCCGTGTCTAGGAAGGCGAGGCCAGGGAGGTATCCATCCGCCTTCGTGCATTCCAGTTCGAGGAGGATGTCGCCCAGTTCCCGGAGCTTGGCTCCGTCTTTGTTGTTTAGCTTAGGGAAATCTTCCAGCTTTTTAAACAGTGCATGCTCGATGACCTCAGGTGTGCCGTAACAATCTTCTAGGCGTTGCCACACCATGCTGAGGCCGGCGGCGGGATTGAGGACGTGCACTGAGCGGATTAGTTTTGCATGTTCGGCTGACTCGGCACCAAGCCATTTGACTAGCAAGTCCAGCTCCTCTCTATAGGAGAGGTTTAGCTCTTGTGTGGCGGTCACGAAGGATGCTTTCCACGACCAGTAGTTTTCAGCGCGGTCGTCGAACTTGAGAAGGCCTGAGCTGAGGAGCTCTCGCCGCATGAGATACCTGGCCAGGTCTTGTGTTTGATGTGGCTCGTGTGAGGTCACTCTCTGGGGGTTTGTAAGCGACTGTAGTTTGTCAAGATGTGCCCTGGGTGGAGGCCTCACGCTGGGTTCTTCTTTTTTGATGTGCGTGGCGTTTGGCATCGGATGTTGGCGAACAGCTGGCCCGGCTCCAGCGGCTTGATGTTTGAGTGTTCTCTGGGGCCCCACTGCGGCTGGCCCGGCTGCGGCGACTTGGTGTCTGGGTGTTATTTGGGGCTCCACTGGTGTGTGTGTCAGTGGCTGTGGTTGTCTATGAAACAGCGCTGCGTGTTGCTGGACATAGTTACCGGCTCGTTCCGCTGCATTGAGGGGCCGTCCTGGAACGTATGGCCCATGGCGCTTCTCCCCGCTTTCAATCTCCTCTTCCTCCTCGTATGCGGCCGCTTCAGCCTTGCGTGCAGCAGCATTCTTTTGGCAGCTGAGGAGGTGGAGATTGGCTTCGAGTTCAGCTTTCTGTATCATCATGCTGGCTTCTTTTGCAGCGAAATCTAGCTCTGCCTGTGCAGCTTTTAGTTTGGCGCGTGCCATGGCTCTGGCAGTTGACGTTGATCTCCTGCTGGAGCAGTGTGGGGGGTGATGGGATGCTTGTGACTGGGCATCTTGTGGTGTATGAAATGGCTCTCCCCGTTCAGTTGACAGGTGAATATCTGCTGTGGTTGGCTCTACTGGAGCTCCACCAGTTGCCTGTTCGACGGCATTCTGCTCTGGACTGATTGAGTGTTCGCTCATGACTTCTTTTTCCATCCTAATCTTCTTACTTGGGCCCGCCGCGCTGTAGTCTTTTTACTATGCTGCCCTCGGCCTGCGTTACTGGTGCAGAACTAGACAGCTAGCGAACAGTTCAAGAGAAGGCAAGCTGAAGTGTGATTTTGTCCTTTTATTTTCTTTCTTTCATTCTTCATACACTTCTCTTTACTGTAAAACTGTAAACAGAAAACGAAATAAAGATACATGAATCTCACATACTTAAACATTTCCACATGACATGAATCTACACACAATCCAGCGATCTATTTTCAACCAACACAAAACGTGACCTAGCATAGCTAAGTAGAATGAGATTAGCCGACATTTCCAGGCAAAGTAAACATCATTTCAAGAGCCAAATAGATCGAAATATACAACAAAATAACAATGCAATTTCGTTTACAAACTGAATCTCACACAAGGGATTACTTACAGACTAATATTGTCCAAGGCTCGAGTGTGAAAAGATATGGATTGCGAGAGAGATGAAGTCCGTGGCTTTACGGCAGAAACACTTGAAAACACTGACCGGAACTAACAGGAAGTAGGATTGCGCAATAGGCGCAGTAACCCGTAAAGGTCCACTAGGTGGCGGTATTCACCATAAGATTTACGTGGGTGAAACTAAGCTCAGACATGAAATTAAATGGAAGGCAGAACACTATCTAAAGCAAAAAATAATCTATTACCAGAAAACATTCAGACACTTTTCACTGGAAGGGAATGGGGTTATAATCTAAGGGGAAAATTTAAATTCCAAACACTGAAGGCACGCACAACAAGAAAAACTTTTTGTATTTCAATATGTGGGGTTAAATTATGGAACAGTCTGGAGGGGACGCTTAGGGAATGTCCAAACATAAACCAGTTTAAAAAAAAATATAAGGAGATAATTTTTACAAGGTACAGAAATGAGGAGGGTGTATGATTATTACTGTGTGTATATTTTTTATTTACTTTGTCATTTATGTTTCTATGTGTTATCTTCAGTATGTGTGTGTATGTATGTATGTATATGTGTATATATATATATATATGTGTGTGTGTAAGTCTGTGTATGTGTATGTTTATATGGGTAGCTATATTGTACTCTGTCATCTTCAGTATGTGTGTGTATGTTATATATTATAATAATATAAAGAATAATATAATATTTTATTCACATAAATATCTTTGTAATAGAATTATGCTTTGTTAGATGTAGAACAAGGATAATTGGAGAATGACAAATGGAAGTCATTTTTGTTGTTATTATTACTTTATAGATAGAAGGCAAAATATTTCAGTAAGTTTTATTCCAGTAATATTTATTAAGAGGGGGTGGAATAAAGTATTCGCATGTCATATCCATGAAAAAAAAGGTACTACTGGCCAGCTTTTGTTGTATATACAGGGGATACACAAAAGTTTCTCCCCTGTACATATTGAGGGCACAGAAGAGCACTCCATGCCCACAGACTGCAAGCTCCAGTCCCTCCTCATCCAGCTTGCTGGCCGATCTTTGGGAGGTCTCTCTGGCGGCTGACCATTCCCCTCCACAAACACCTCTTCCGGAGACCTACATTGTAAAAAAAACATGATTAATGAAAATGGTCCAAAGAATAACCTAACTAAAAAATGTTAGTACATTTTTTCATGTATTACTGCATATATAATTATAGTCTGAAATATTACATGTTTGGTTGTGCTGTGAATGTATTTGACAAATCTTGTAAAATCTTCATCCTTTGCTATGAAGACACCTTCAAAAATGGCCTGTTCCTCAGATCTAAATAAAAAAGTGACAGTTTATAATATCTCAAATTTTAAGGTTAATTGGTGCACATTAAGAGACTTATGTTTTGTTATTAGCTCAAACACTGACATTAAAAATATAATAGTACCTAGCTGCATTCTTGAAACGGTAATGCTTGCGGAAAGCACATCTGGGCTGCACGCAGGACAGGTGAAGTGCTCCTCCTTGCACATGCTGTCCACCTCATAACGCACAGTCTCCCACTCAAAGAAACACACAATACAAATAGTTTAAAAAGGACAAATAACTTCCATACTCACACGATTAAAGCGGACAGTTCGCTGATCTAGCATTCTTAAAAATGCCTGAGACAACAGTCCGAGAGCAGCCATTTTCATTTCTTCAAATGAGAAGAAAACATCCGTAACACATATAGTGGCAAAGTTAGAGTAGTCACTGTGAAGAAGGTCCTCAATTCTAGCAGTCCATATGGCTCTGCATGTGTCACAAGCCAATTCAGGCATGCTGAGATCATGTCATCCTTGAAAAACAAACAAACTGTGTAAAATTTCCCACACTTAATTGTACGCATTATTATATAGTCTTATTACGATTACATATACACTACAAAGCTATCACAAACATATGTGGCTAGGTATAAGTTATGATTAGAAAAAACATTTCAAACAGGACAAGGGTTCTTACCATTCATTGTTACCAAAGCCACAGCTTTTCCTGGTCTGAGCCTCAATGACTCGGCTGGACATCCAGGGATTCTGTCAGGGATCTCCACAGGTAAAAACGGCACTGGAAAAAAAAGGGAATTAAGAATAATTTGTACTGACAGATTTCAGGTGCCGTATTAATAATAATATTAACGAAATATCTTAAGGCTAAGGGGCGTTTTGTGTTTCACTTCTGAGTTTAGGACTCCTAACTTTTTAAGATAAGTGTAATTCAAAACGCACAGAGCTAAATCTAGCTCCTAAATCTATAAAAACTTATATTTATATTTAATTTATAACTTATATTTTGTAAATAGTCACTAAGCGTAAATCAGGAAGGACATCACATGGCTGCTGCAGTCAACATTTTGGAGAGATTAAATAATAGTGAGCTTTTAAAAAGGTATCGCTTAATAGAGATGGCATTATGAACGTGGAAGAGTTGGTCAGGGATGCCATCACATCACCAATCAATAAAAACTACCAAATATCACCAGAGATTAACAGTTGTTGTTGTTCTCTTCGCTATTTGGCCACGGGAAAATGCAGCTGCTTGCTCAGAAGATCTTGGCGTCTTTCAGCTGTCGGTCAGGAGGATTTTGCTCCAGACGATAAATGTTCTATCCAGACCACACCTAGTGCTGCAGTTCATTCAATTCCCCATTAAAGTGTTTCTGTCATAAATTCACTCTTAAGGCCCTGCTGTGGAAATGGATTCTTCAATAAAGATCAACAAACAGGATCAGCTTTTTCTCCGTGGTTTATTTTGCCAAAGCATTTTCTTCTGCAGACAAAAATACGTTCATCCCCACATCCTCACAAGTTAGAGTCTAGTAGGGAATGACAATTTGCCAAATCTCGCACAGTCTTTTAGTTAGAGGGACAGGACGCCAATAGCCTTGGTTGGGTGACGTCTTTAGACCAAACAAAAACATGCCTTAGACATTACAATTCTGAACATTCTGAACCTCTCTCATCACAAGGTCTCTGACACAGGGTACAGATGCACAAATATGCCATTATACCATCATGAGTTATTTGCATTATCCATTAAAAAGGTGAGACAGAGGAGACACTGAACTGTGTCTGACCTGACAAAACTATGATTATGAATTACAAATATGCAAAATTCCCACAACAGTCCCCCCTTTGAACATTTTATGTTCACTACAAAAGGAAATTTGTAATTTATCTATATTTACATTTTTAGCAATTTTTTAAATAGCATGCATCAAAACTGGAGAAAAAGCTTTTTATTTTATAGATGAAAAAGGTAATTTGGTTAAAAACATTGATTGGAATAGTCACAAAGGGTAATTATCATGTAATAAATGATTGAGGTGGAAAGGAACAAACGATGAATAGCATAATACAGATAAACCCCTTTCTTTCTTTCACTACCACAGGCCAGAAATTGATCTGATGGCTTGAAACATTCACCCTGAAGGGGAAAAATTATAAAATATGATTAAAAAGAAGGTACGGATACAGCATACATGTATTTGGCCAAACTTCTAACCACAGAGCCCCCACTCACCGTCACCGCTCAGCAACTTTCTAATTTCTACAGCCCCCTTGACAAAGTCTGTTGTCACTCTTCACCGGGTTGAGACGAAGGATATCTAAACAATCCCCCCCCCTTTGTAGCGGTCTGGTCAAGCTGTAGAGGGTAAAGGAGCTAAGGTCGGACAGGCAATCAGGCAGACCTGAGTGAGACAGTTTGCACACAATTACATGTCATGGTTTGCACAAAAGGGTGAGAATTTTATTGTTGTCATCACGCATGTGGTTGTAGTGTAATCACACTCTAACATTCACATTTTGTGTTTACATCAGTTTGACTCAATATCTGAATCCAAAAACGGTGGTACCCACAGATCTTCATCTGGGGTCATGTTGATTTATGGGTACTACCACGTGGCGGAGCTCACTAAGGAAAACACGAGAGCTCTGCAGCAAGGCAGCACGCAACAAATGACCAACAACATTACCACCACCACAATCAACACAGGGAGTAGTAATCTGACAGCGTCGGATTTTCCATCCCCCCGATCGTGAGCCAGGACCAAGGTCCCAGCCGTCATGGGCTTCTGAGTTTTGCTTTTCTCTCAACAGTTCATTCAAGTGGGCGACAACATGAGTCAAATTGTCACCTAATGCAAGCACATGGGTGCAGCATTTTGACCCAATAATGTGGCACACACCCCCTTGAGAGGCAAGGCTGTGGGTGTGTGTGAGGTTCAGTCTGTCCAGGTAAGGACCCACTTACTTGCACTCAGGGTTGGTGTAGGCAGCTTTCCGTGCGCTGTTGCACGTGGCGCTCACTGTCTAGTTGCAAAAGGACGTGCCCAGATTTTGGTCAAGTGATGTCCAGCACGTTCTTACAAAGCACACAGCTCCTCGTTGCCGTGTGGGGTTTGTCGTCATCACTGAATGATGCACCTGACTCAGTGTAGTTGTGACGTTTCTGAATCTGACTGTCGATCCCTCGTAGTTGACGGCACTGATGTTCAGAACCCCCAACCAGGGAGCGAGGCCGCAGGCAGTGCCATGCCCACACCGTGAGGATGTTGGGCACAGACATAACCACTGTCATTCATCATCAGCCTGGCGGTTAGAGCCACAGCTCGTTACCAGGCATTCTGCTCCAGTCGGGTGACCGGGGCGATGTCCAAGATGTATAGTTCCTGTCCGTTTCGATCTGCGAGGCTGGAGTAGGACTCGTTCAGCAGCAGTAGTAGGTGTTGAGCCGGCAACAGGTCCAGGTGGTGTCTCAACCCCCCCCCCGGAGTGGCTGGCCTTGGAAGATCGATGCCATCTGGTTCCCTCAGATCTGTCTGTACGAGGGTGTCGTCTGATGGCTCCGTGAGTCTTTTGCAGTGGCAGGTGTGGATCCAGGTGGCGCTCTCTGTGACCCTTACTGCTGTTTCTGTGACGCGCAGCACCTGGTAGGTCCCGTTCCACCTTCTTGATCGCTAAGATTTCCTTCTCAGATCTTGGACCGCTACCCATTCACCTGGATCCAGCTATTCACCTGCTTGTGAATATTAGAGAGAACAGAGGTTAGATGTATACACTATCGCAGTATCTCATCTTCACAACACCCTGTCTCAGGGAATTGCCTTCTCTCAGACCCAATCCCAGTTCGCAAAGGCCGGCCGAACAGGATTTCAAACGGGCTGAGATTATTTCTGGACCTGATTCTCCCCCTCATGTACAGCAACACAATGGGGAGGACCTTTGTCCAGGGCAGTTTTGTTTCCTTACAGCTTTTAGCGAGTTGGTTTTTTAGGGTCCCATTTTCCAGCTGCAATGCCGCCTCAGGTCAAAACCGAGGTACTGACTGATGTTTTTAAGTGCAGCATTTACAAAAGGGGTCCCATTGTCGCTTGATATTTGTAAGGGGACTCCCCATCTGGGAAGTATCTGTGTTAGTAAGGCTTTTGCCACTGTTGACGCATCTTGCTTTGAAGTGGGAAAAGCCTCTACATACTTTGAGAACCTGTCGACCATGACGAAGAAAAATTGCTTTTCTTTACTTGGTGTTAGTTCTATGAAGTCCATTTGTAAGTGATCAAAAGGTCTCGCTGCTGGGGAATGAGCGCTCTGTTTGACCCTAATGCCTCTGCCTGCATTGTTTGTTGCAGATATCACAAATTTTTTGTATAGTGAGAAACCCTTTTGTGAACCAATTTCTTTAAATATCACGTGTCATCCAATGTCTTTGGATATCACCGTGTCATCCCCCCTTTTGACGCGTGGTCTCGACCATGCGTCAATTTAGCGTAATGGTGAAACAAATAATCCGGCAAACAGGGCTTGTCATTAGGCCCATACCAATCATTTTGTTTCATCACACTGCCAGTTTGCTTCCACGCCCATTTCTCTTTTGGTGTGGCTCTGTTCTGCAGCTCTTGTAAGTCTGCGTATGGTGTTACAGCGGGCTGGAAGTGATAGCAAGTTGTGTTATCAGCGGTATGTTCTTCTATTACATATGGTGATGTGATGTGGCAACAGCAAAGCATCAAGGAGGGAAGCGACCAAGTTGTGATGGGTGATGGGTTTGCCAGATGCAGTGAGAAAATCCCGATTTTCCCTAATTTGTCCAAATGAGTGGCAAACCCCTCATGCATATCTGCTATCTGCCAATTTGCATGCTTCAGTCATGGCCACAAGCTCAGCGGCTTTTGCTAAATAGTTAGACGAGATAATTTCTGCCAAAAATGTTTTGTGTATGGTGACTGCAAAACCTGATTGGTTAAGGCCTGTTCCTGGGTCCCTTGATGCTGAGCCGCCCACAAAAATCTCCATGTCGGGGTTGGTGAGTGGTGTTTCGCGAAGATCAGGTCTGGGGGAACAGATTTCATTAATAATAGCCACACAGTCATGGGGCTTCTGTTTCTCTGAAGTAGGGAGCAACGTGGCAGTATTGAGTACAGTGCAGCGCCGTACAGTGATATTGGGCAGTTCGAGCAGAATGGTGTTGTATTTTAACCATCTTGCGGAGGACATATTTTTGAGGTTTTTTCCTCTAACAAAATCATTAAGACTGCATGTGGGACAAACAAGGTTAGTGGAGAGTAACCGACAATGTCGCAAGAAGCTATGATTGCCTTCTCTGCAGCTGCCACAGCTCTAGGGCAGGCTGGGAGACCGGCTGCCATAGGGTATAGTTTGAATGAGAAGTATGCAACCTTTTTTTTTGTTTTGTTTTTTGCCCCCCGTAATCCTTCAGTAAGACGGAGGTAATGTAGTGTCCCTTTTTATCAACGGTTTGTGTAAGTGGCCGATTGCAATCTGGGAGGCCCAGATTGGGTGGTGTCTGTAGAGCTATCTTTAGATCGTGGAATGTTTTTTTCTGCATCGGGCGTCCAAGCGACTTTGTCCCGTGCTGCTAGACCCTGACCATGAGCAATGGCCGCCAAAGGTGCCTCGATGCTTGCATAGTCAGGGATCCACTGTCTACAGTATGATGTCATGCCAAGAAAACTCATAACCTGTTTCTTTGTGATTGGTTTTGGGATTTCTTGGATGGCAGAGATGCACTTTTGGGAAAGTATTTTCCCCTCTTGCGATATAATGTGTAAGCAAGGCTAGCGTGTCCGCGACGCAAGCCTCCTGTGTAGGAGAGCAAATCATTAAATCATCCACATGTGCCAGCAAGGCGCTGTTTTGTGGCAGACTTAAGGACTATAAATTTTCATGATGAGTAGCGTTGAGGATGGTTGGAGACTCCGACAGCCCCTGACACAGTCGGGTAAACTTGATGCTTTACCTTAAAATGTGAATGCAAATCAATATTGGCTGTCGGGGTGTATGGGGACGCTAAAGAAAGCGATAGCCAAAACTATAACAGAAAGCCACTTACTTTCAGGTGGAACTTGTGAAAGAGTTGTATGAGGATTTGGTACTGTAGGGGCACGTGCATGGATTGTTGCATTTACCGTGCGCAAGTCCTGGACAAACCCTTCACTCGTCTGGCGTATGTGGAGGCCGTTTTTCTAATCTCTCTCTTTATTTATTTATTTATTTATTTATTTATTTTTCTGGTGAGTTCTCACAGGGGACAATGATGCCTGCCCTGGGAAGGGCCTCAAACAGCGATTTGATGCCCTCCACGGCCTCTTTTCGTAATGGATAGTGTCGCTGGCAGGGCCTGTAAGGATTTTTGGGAGATTACAACAGGTTTTATTATTTATTTTTTTTAAGCAAACCTACATTGTGCCGGTGTTGTGCCAACACTTGCGGTGGCACTCGTTTCAGTTCTGGTACGTCAGTGACATTATTAATCAGTATCTTTCCGTGTGGTGCAGTGTAGTGTGATGTAGAGTATGCCTCTGGGTTTTGAAGTTTAAATCTCGACCGTTCTCAAGAGCAGCAACTGCCTTTTGAATTGTTACTCGATGCACCTTTAAACCTGATGATGCTCAGTTGCGGGGTCGGCCGTTTGATTCCATCCGGTCGCCTGGTGTATTTTGTCAACCAAGGTTCCAGATTGTTGCGGCTCCTGTGTTTTGATCAGGGAAACATACGGGAACTGCGGCACTTGGAAGGAAACGTTAGGCAGGCACACAGAAATTGCACAGCGTGTGTTATCCCAATACAGGCATTGCAGTTCTAAACCATGTTTGTTCAAATAGAATATCTTTCCTTAAGCAGATGTGTTCAGCACAATGTGCTGCAGTGAGGCTCGAGTGGGGGAGGAGCCATAGATAGTGGTAAGTAGCTGCATTATCAGGAGAAGTCAGAAAGGTTTTAGTGTATAGATCATTTTTAATTATGTTTAGGCCATTCGAGCCTGACTTAATGTTTATGCCTAACACACACATAAGATCTCTAACACAACTCCTGCTCATTTTGGGTGTTGTTTTGAAATCGGTGTGTCGTATTACAGATCCTGTCGCTCCAGGATCTACTAGGGTTGTGAGGGGTACGTCTGCAACAGTGAATGTTATTGTGGGTAGATTCTTATAGGCAGCAAAGTTTAGTGAAGCATACATTTCCTGCAACTTTTGTGATGTGTGTTTGTTTTCTAAGCATTCAATAGCCTGAAGTATGGAAATGTAACTGTGTCGTGGAGAGAAAGTGGATGTGTTGGTGTATTTACGTGTTCCGTTCGGATGGCCTGTGTCCGGTCCAGATGCGCCCCTCACTCTCCCCAGCCCTCCGGCCAGTCAAATTGCCCCCCACAACAGCCCCTACACATGATACCCAGTAAAAACGATTTGCGCCAGCCGTTCCATTCATTTCAGATGAAGGAGGCGGTAGCGCCCAATGAAGCGGCAGCGCCGTGCAACGCTCAGATTTGCCTCTCTGCCGCTGCGCTCAAAGTTCAAATCAGTTGAACTTTGACCTTGTTGCTGCTGACCTTTTAAAAGCGCAACCAATGAGATAGAAGCTTTGAGTGTGATGTTTATGTTTCCTAGGCAACCAGAGAGCGACATCAAGCCGGCTAGAAAGATGGAGGAATAAAACGTATTGTTTGTGTCTCCGAGTTTCTGGAGGGGGTGTCTCGTGTGCATTGTGGAAGAAAACATGATTTAGAAAGTGAATAACAGAGCTAGGTCACCGTGTACTAGGGACATAGGCCTGATAAGCACATTCTGTTTAGAAAACAATAGAACTGTATTTGCAACACAATCTCACTCCCAACGCGTCAAAAACTTACGATTGGTCAGGGGCCTTTGGCGTTAGTTACTGACTAAAAAGGTCTCCTTAAACGTACAAACCCGACGCAGAGGGCTTTCAACTCATTCCAATGTAAGCCCGTCCGCGGCGATATTTGAAGCTTAGGGCTCTCCTTAAACGTCCATATTTGAAGCTCTGGGCTATCCTTAAATGTCCATATTTGAAGCTCTGGGCTATCCTTAAATGTCCATATTTGAAGCTCAGGGCAGTCCTTAAATGAGTTGAAAGCCCCCTGCGTCGGGTTTGAACGTAGGCAGGACGTATGCCTCTTTTCGCATGTGTCCATGGTGCATTGTGGGTCTATTTGATTACATCTTTTTTCATCGCTTGACACACGGACTATTAAAGGTAAGTAGCTAGTAATAAATAGTGCTAAAAACGATTTGAGAACGATCAAATGTGTAAATCATTGCATTCTATGTCCTTTCGCCGTCTGTTAATGTAATAGAAACTAGATTATTATCGGCTGTATAATGTTTTAAGACCTCAGTTAACATTCATTTAACTAGGCAATAAAGCTAGTCAGCTAGCGCGGACAACCGCTAACGTGATATTAAACTTTGATGATGATTTGTATAAATATCCGTTTTCACAATAGCTAATATTAATTGAAAGAGATCGCTCATCGTTATTGTTTTAGGTGTCTAATGTTATATGCGTTTACATGCTCCCAATTAGGACTTACGTTACATGAAATGGTAAGCTAAAATGATATGTATTTTAGATTTAATCTTTTCTTTTAATCAGGCTGTCTAGTTGAGATTAAAATATATTTTTAGACACCCTAGATTACGTAAAGACATGTACAGGTGCAAAGCCAGGAATACATAAGACACGGTAGAGGACAGACAAAACAGGTGTACCGTCAAATATGTGACCCATTTACTATGTTTGTGACTATTTGTGCATGTTTTAAGGAAGAATGCATTTGTTAATATACCACCTAACGTATTTTGTTTTCAATAGACCTTTTCAACGGAATTCCATTGCTAGGCAACAGCCTTGTTCCTTGTTTACTTCCTGACAGCTGGTGTCATTCACATACACTGCAACAGGAAATAAACTAGGACTGTTTTGGAATGTTTAAGTTTACATCTTTGAAAAGGTCTATAGGTATTACTTAATTCATAACAAGCATTTATTGTTACCTTCTAGAGCCCTCAAGAAACTATCACATATATAGTTTTTATAAATTGACTTGGAAAAAAAACTAATTTGGGGACACAGGTCCTGAGTAGTATTATGCTGTAACAGTTTTCTTTGAAGGCCAACATGTAAGAGCACTGTATTTATTGTGTTAATTTATTATTCACTGATAACACAGCATGCAGTGTTCTCATTTCTTATTTCTGTTTCTGTCTCCAGATGCCTACTCAAAAACAATGCATCACATGCAAGGAAACGATTGGTGTGGCCAGCAAGATGTGTAAGCAGTGCGGGGCCAAGCAGCCTTACAAAAAAAAAAGAGAAAATCAAAAGAAGAAATTTGGCCACGATTGGAAACACACAAAAAAAAACTGCAGCATCAACAAAATGTATGATGCAACAAATTTACTGGCAGGTTATTTTTTTTCTTTCAGACAGTTGTCATAAATAATAAGTAATTAATTGCTGATCTTTACATTTACATTGCTATATTTCTCTTACATTATTTGCTTTTGCAGCAATTTAACACTCATCTTTGTTTTATTGTGCAAGAAAATCCTGAATTCTCGATTTACTGTACCACTCCCAATTGTCTTGTCTTGTTGTCTTGTTTTCACTCTACCTAAGGGCGCACTCACACTGTCCTTCCGCACCGGGCCAAAACTGTTTTTTCGGCTAAAGCCTAGTGTGTTTGACCAGTGTGAGTGCACCCGCTCCGGGTATAACTGCGGCCAGTGGGCCGTCCACAGCCCGCCTGAGAGAGGTGGGCTTTTGTAGAGCCCGTTTGCACATGTACGAGCCAAGCACGATGCCTACGGCGGTTCTGACGTCATTTATGTGCGCCTGTTCGGACATAGTAAATAGAAGGACGGACCATGCGCGGACATTTAACAACAACAACAATGGCGGCAAAAGGTTCACGGTGGTGTGATGCGGAGGTGGAGTGTTTACTGCAGATTTGGTCGATGAAAATATTCAAAAACAGTCGGACAAGACGCACAAAAACTCTGAGGTCTATGGAAAGATTTGTAAACAAAGAGACGCATGGCAATGACGTCAATCAATGCATGTGACATGTGAAGCATTTGCGCGAGGCCCAGGCAGTGTGAGTACAAACGGGCCTGGGGCCGGGGGGAGAGGGAGGGGGGACAAGTACCCTAAAGCCCGAGGCGCGTTGCGGAAGGACAGTGTGAGTGCGCCCTAAGTCACTGGTGAACAGGGTTATGTACTACTAGATCAGAGCCTGCTGTTATTGCGTATATATAAACACATCGCTATCTATCAATTTTGGATAAAATATGGATGCAAAATCAAAGCAGTGCTCGGTGGAGGAGACAAACTGTCTCCTAGGAATATGGTCCTCGGCCTAGGCTGAGGTTCAGAAAAAAATCGAGGAAGCCTCGCAAACAAAACCCGCTTTGCACTCTCATTGCCTCCTGGATTCCCCCACAGTTCCAGATATTTAGCCTGCTAGATATCTTAAATTCATGCTTCAAAAATAATTAAAAAATATATTTTAAAAGATTGCTTGGGGCAAGTAAAAACACAGTTGTTCGACTGATTAACTAGGTAAAACAGGAGAAAATGTAATAAAAAATTCTTGGGATCAAATAAAAAAAGTAATATGTAATATCCACAATAACTGGGCCCAATCTAGCTGAGTATAAACATATGATCTATTGTATTGTTTGACAAGATTTTAGTCATAGAAAGTATGTAATAGCATGCAAGATTGATTCAAGCTACTTTCAAATACATAGCAATACCTGAAAATTAACATTTACATTGCAGGATTAGAATTCGGAAGTTGTTCCTTAACGCATATCTGACGGTATTTGATATCTTATAGTGTGGTTTTGACCTGCTCTTTATGAAAAGTGTCCTGAGACTACTTCTGTTATGATTAGATACCATGAATAAAATTTAATTGGATAGCTGTGTTTTTAGATATTGAAGCATGTGATGCTTCCCTTGTCTCACACTGAATTGGAATAGCTGTCTTTTTTACCAAGGTTTTTAGTTTTTTACATTGCTACTAAAACAGTTTATAGTGACCTCACTCTGAGTCTCAATGTATAGCTTATATGTATAGGTATCAAAGCATAAAATATATTTTTTTATGTATTATGACCTTCCATTTATGTATCCAATTTTCTGTCTTGTGATTTTGTACCAATTTTGTTTCAGCTCCACAATCAACATCCCATCCTCCTTGCCAGCAGAACTCCAGATGGGTTTACAGCCGAGTGTGTCTGTCCATGGGAAATGGACACAGAAGATGCCAGGAATGCCCTTATTACAATTAAGAGGATTTATGAAAGTCTTCTTAGCGGTAATGTACACAGTGCATGCTATATTTTCAAGACTCCTTTGAAATACTGCCTTTGCAACATATTTCTGCATATAGCAAAGCAAAGTCTTTTTTTCTTTGTTAACATGTGAACAACATGGCTTAGGATGAAAATGCAGACCTGGTTATCCATCAGTCTTTAACTGTGTCCTTCCACAATTTGATGCGGAATAATGAATCTTGATTGATTCCATAGTGGTATTATGTCTCTTTCATTTGGTACTGACATGTTCTTGTACAGCAAACTGTTTAGTGCTCTAATCAAGTGTCACACACTTATTGTTCCTTATATCTTTCTTTCTTTTTTAAGGACCGTGCCGAGGTGTTGGTGCAGTGGCTGCCTTGCTCTGGATGGTGTGTATGTTCTTAAGTTTACTTTACTGTAGATGAGGAAAATCCACTAATAAAAATAGAAAAATGTCTTCAACTCTAACTGCAGTTTAATAAGGGACAGCAAAGTCTGAGGGTCAAGCAAGTCACATAGCAGTCAAATGTTTTCGGCAGTATTGTGCATTGGACTTGAAATAAATTCACAGTATATAACATAATCAAGAAACCCCCTGTGCAATATCACTATAATGTGAAATGATTCAAAATTGTATCACCTTATAAAAGTGAATGCCACAATTTTCTCAGTTTTGGCCTGGTGTCTAATGCAATCTAAGAAAAAAACGGCACAAAACTGCAAGATTTAACTTGGCCAAAAACATGAAGAAAAAAAGATTCATACTGGCAATACATTCTTTAGTCAAATTAAACCTAAATTTACAATTTTTTTTCCCCCGTACAAATTTCCCATTTACACAGACGTCGACTCTGTGCTGTTGCGTCTCTGTGACTACCTCAAATGCCAGCTCAGAGGTGTAACAGTTCTGTTGCCCCCATTCCTTCTCCATACCTTTCACACAGACGTTGGGGAGTTTTGTTATACACTGTCTAAATATGATATTGAAAAGCTCATTTTCAAAAAAGAATGCATGCATACCTGTATAATCCATATCTCATTGTAAATAGTACAGTGTCAGTTATATTCTCAAAAATTATGAACAATTTGACAGTAATACTTCTTGCTGTGTTTCTGTCTTACAGTGGGGACAAATGAAAAAACTCCTGGGAGCCGAAAGAAAATGTTTTGCAAAAATAAATGTTTTTAAATCACATATACCAGTTACTGGCTGTGTTCCTTCATATACACTTGATTTCTATGATCGTTCAGAACCTTTCAAGAGAGAATTGTAGTAGTTGCAGTTTCCCAAAAAAAACAAAAATTTTGTGTTATTTTTACTGTTGGCAAATTTAGTGTTCAGTCACCATCTTAAAAACATGAGAAATAGAATGATTTACTGAAAAAAGGTGGATTTAAAACAATTATTTTTTGGCTTATTCCCTCACCTTTTCTTAAAGCAGAAATAATTTTCCATCCCCTGGGTTTCTTTCTATGTATTATGTATTTGTACGCTGAAGACAATACCCAGACAAAAGGAAGAGTACATCCTGTTCACACAGCTAAAAATAAACTTTTAAATGTATTCACAATCACCATGATCTACAGGCACCTTATCGATTCATCTGAAATGCTCATTCTTGGCTGGTGTAATAACACCCATAAGGATAAGGTAAGAAGATGCCAGAGAGGGATACCGTTTTTATTGTAGAATCACTTAGCTTAGACTCATAATTGTTGTCCTTTACTAAGTAAATAATTGGGCTTTTGTTTTTGAATACATTTAAGACTTGAGATGGGTTTTAAATCATCCTGCAGTCCCATTGGAGAACCGAGGACCCGCCTCCCGGAAGTATTTTTTCAACAAATCTCCTGATAAAGAGTCCTTAATAACTTCACAATACGATGGGTTAATGCAATGGCCATCGATTATAATTATTTCTTTCGGATCTGAGAAATATAGTTTTATTTTGTCAGTTTTGGATAACGGAAGGCTACGTTTTTACCACCGTTGCGCTTGTTATGCTTGTGTTGCAGGCGGAAGTGGTGTGTTCGAATACTATTTTGAGCTGTCCTCCGTCGATGGGCTGCATTCCAACTCAAATTGCCGCCGGTCAGCGTCACTAACGCAGTTGATAAGACATTTTATAGCCAGTGATTGTAAAATATGAAGTGGCTCATTAATATAATTTAATATTATATTTTCAAGAATATACGGCTGATTATATTTAAAATAAAATCGTATTTCGTATGTGTCTTCCTCAATTAATATTGAACCACATACGAATCAGAATGGGTTTTTATTATCATATTGTCATATTAAAAGGAAAAAGACCAAAAAATCAATAAAAGGTAAATACTAAATAATAGATAACAGGCTATAGACATTTGAATGTAATTCCCGGGCTAGGCAACAGCCTGGGTCCTTGTTAACTTTCCATCAGCTGATGTAATTCACATTCACTACAACAAATAATAATTGCAATAAGCTTGGACACATTTAGAATGTTTATATTTACAACTTTGACATTTTCAGATGACTGTTCCTGTTGCCCAGCAATGGAATCCCATTAAAAAGGTCGATATCAGAGGTCCCAAATTTCAGTCCTGGAGGGCCACTGTCCTGCATGTTTAAGTTTCTCTCTGCTCCAACACACCTGATTCTAATGATGTGCTCGTTATCAAGCAGCTGAAGCTTGTCACAGGTTTGAAAATCATATAATCTATATATGTAATACAGTTTTTCTCAATTGCTAAAACACTAAACCCTGTTGTCTGAACCAATTTCTCTGTTGCCTGAACACACTGATTGAATCAATCACTCTTTTGGCAAAACCATGGGCACTTTTCACCTGTTTAGACACCACTTCCCAACACATTTTCATTGTGATGCACATGTGCTGCATAATGGTGAGCACAGGTGGCAAAAGTCAAACACAATTAAAGCACGGTTGTCACTACTTGAACACAACAACTCAAAATTGATAACACTTGTGGCTAATGATGTGAGGGAATATATAAAGCCAGTTCAGAGAGCAATGATTTGTGAGGCACTACAATGGATAGAAATGTAAGAGGAAGAGTTTGTGTGAGAGGAGGTCGAGGAGGTCAAGGTGGTGAAGGTGGTTAGCGAAGACAAAGAACAGTAATATCTGACGAAATCAGAGCTACTGTGATTGACCATGTTCTTGTCCATGGTATGAGCATGAGGGAGGCCGGACAAAGTGTACAACCAAACAACGCTAGATTCACTGTGTCCACCATAATCCGAAGATTTATAGAAGAGAACAGGTAATTATCTTTTTTGACAATAGTACAGTATGTAAATGTTGAGAGCAAATTACTGTATGACATATTACAGTATATACTGTACCACAGTATATACTGTAAGTAAATATATGTTTCAGTCACTGTGCCAATGTACTGTAGTATTGTAATGGAGGGTTAGTCTAACTGTCTGTAGTATTACATGTATATTTTTTGTAACTGCATGTTCTCTTTTTGTAGAATTGAAAGACTGCCACATGGGGGTGGGAGGACAGGTATGTTCTCCCCACACCAAGAGACCCTAATTGTTGATATTGTCTGTGAGGACAATGCCGAACTGTACACAAGTGGCAAATGCATACGGTTTCTGTTCGTTTTGAACAAATAATATGTGTACTGTAAATGCAAAAGATCTTTGTTTTTTGTACTGTACAAGTGCTACATGTTACGTAATGCACAAGATTTCTGTTTTTTGTCTTTGTGTAAAGTGCTAAATGCAAGTTTTTTTGTTTTGCAACATGCATTCAGCTTCATGTCCTGAGCATTGTGTTTTCTATTTTTCTATGTAGTGTTTAGTGGCTGCTCAGTAGTGTTTTTAATTTTGATTGACTTGGGGCATGATTTGACAACAAAATTCAGTTTTGGGCACAGATTGAACTGTTTTGAGGTGAAAGTTTGGTTTTGCAAGAAGAGTCTGAGGTTTTGTGAACGTAGCTTGAAAATTGGGGTTTATGTTCAAAGTTTAGAGAAAAGGAGATAAGCTTTCAAGAAATGTGTCTTAGCAATCGAGAAAAACTGTAATATGTTGCTGAGGATATTTGATCTACATCATCAAATAAAGCAGTGTGTGTGTGTGTGTGTGTGTGTGTGTGTGTGTGTGTGTGTGTGTGTGTGTGTGTGTGTGTGTGTGTGTGTGTGTGTGTGTGTGTGTGTGTGTGTGTGTGTGAGTGAGTGAGGCAGGCATTTGTGCGTCATACATAAAACATCATTCTTAATGCTTGCATTGGCTAATAACATATACACAGTGAATATTGTGATATATGAAGGTAACTCATGTCAGTCAACAAAGAAACAAACATAGAATGAAACAAACAAACAAACTTTTATGTGTGGAGCCTTCAAAGTGCTGTCTGGATGCAGGGTTTGGATGACCTGAGTCCATGACATGAACAAATTAAAACTTTGCTGTAGAGCTAAACCAAATGCATCATTGGAAAGGTCTCGACCTGGGGAGTAATAATATGTTAGTATTAATATTATACATGGCTCCTGTTTTGAAATAATGAACTTTGAACCTTGACCTCAGGGCCTGTTTGAGGGCTTATAATTCTGCAATAAAAAGAAATACAGAAATGGGACCAACTGTTATAGAGAGCTCTTGACCCCAGCCATAACATGAGTACAATCAACAATTTTGGGTTTTGTCAATTATGGGTCAAATTAATTTTCACCTATGAAATTATTTGATTTTAAAAATCTGATTACATCAATGTGTTAACTATGCCCTTAAACTCCTCAATGTATTCTCATTTCAACATTTACAACTTCCAATTCTATGAAAAATACAACCTTAATTAAAGAACTACAACTACAATGAGCCGCGCAATAACGCTAAGTACTACTATCTGCCATAGTTGTAGTTTTCTGTAGTTCTTCCGGTTTGCAAATAAATGGGTTCGCAAAATATATATATATATATATATATATATATATATATATATATATATATATATATATTACATATATCAAATATCTAGAACAGCTGGATTAGTAATTAGATTACATAAAGATGATCTATGTCAACAAAGAGTAAAGATGTATTCTTGAAATAGGTATGCAGTCTTCTGGTTTGCAAAAAGGGTAGTAAATAATGTGTTGTATACTTTAAATATTGAATATAGCCTAACTCCCGTTTTCTCTTCATATATATGGTCTTTATGTTAAGAAACAGTTCAGATGCTAGGTGTTTGAACAATATTTATTAGTTTTAAGTAAATTAGGGTTTGCATGCAGCGGACTGGCTACGTCTCTATAGCCACTTCCGGCTTCCGCAGCGTGCGTGGCAACCACCATAGAAACAATAGAAAAGGATGCATCTGTGCATTCCAACTATTTGTTCGCTTTGTAATAACTCATAAATAATATATCATAAACATTCACTGGACAAAGCTGTAGATTAGACATTTATTTGTGAGGCTTAATTCTTCATGTCTACGTTGTTATTACATACAAAATACAATATTTTTAAAGATTATCTCCAGACATGTTAGATGTATGAAAATACCTCGTTTGTAATAACAGTAATGATTGAATGAGCCACCGGTGTACTGGATGAACCAGAACACCATGGCACAACAATTTGTGACACGAATAATGTTACATTTCAAAACGATATGTTTTTATATTCTATGTACTCACATTAGAATATTCCACTCTCATGCAAAATAAAACCCATCCCACTGTGATATACTGTAAAACTTACAGAATCTTTAAAATATTTAAACAAATAATTGGTCATACTGTCCAGCACTAGGCACTATATAAAGGCAGCCATTTACTGAACTTCCACGAGTAACAAGTACAGCACTCTGCCCAAAACTGAGCACAACTTTCGTCACCTGTTATGTAAACTTTATACAACAGTTAGTTTCCAGCTTACACAAAGTATCAAGCTATTGCACAGTCAAATGTTTATGTGTTGCTTAGCCACAGTCCAGTTCCAGTCTGGTGCTTTGTAGAAAGGATGTATAAAAGCAATATCACCCGAGAGGGAGTGATGTTGTACTGAACATCATCACAGCTGTGAATATGTAAAAGGCACACGGCCTGCGGCCTTATGTCCACAACTGAATCACAGCCTCAAAGGCTTTACATTTCTTCCTCTGAAATATCTGGAGTGCTGTTGTTGCTGTCATTGTCTTCCTCCAACATGAAAAAGGAGGGATCAGTGTCAAAATGGGCGTAAGTGCTGGTGACTGCGCTCAGTTTCCGCTGCAGAATGTGCAGCTTGCGCAGCAGACAACAGAGCAGCCCCCTGTATCCCTCTTCTCTCAGCTCTGTGGGAGGTGCTAAAATAAAATGTAAAAAAAAATTATAATAATAATCAGATAGAAAATAAGGCAACTCTTTATGAACATTAAAATGCAGATTGTCTGCCAAGCTCTGAGACTGTACTACTACATACTATGTTTCGTGATGTTCTCTTGAGTGTGACGAAGGAGGCTGTATACTTTGTCCAAGGCCTCTCTCAGGTACTGGCAATGCTGGGTCATCTCCTTCACAATGATAACTTTTTCCTCTTCCATAGGCCTGACCAGCATAACCTGGTCAAAAAGTCGCCTCTTCAGGCGAAGACTCACCACTGTTTTGGAAAAGAGAACAGATGGGACAAAAGTAAAACACTTAAGCCCCTTTCACATATACACTGCAAACATAAAATGATCTAGACAATCAGTATGTGAAAACACAAATATTTGATCCAGTCAGACTGTACATCAAGTGGAATTTACCTGGCCAGCTCCCAAGTACTACTACTATGAGCTACATGTCTCTTTTGAAAAACAGAAACAAGCAAAATTGACCATAAAAAAATAGTATTGTAAAACATTTAGTGAAATGTATGGCAAGACTACCAAATCTATACACCCGTGACCATAACACATACCAGTGGACGTCACACACCTGTTCCTCCGTGTCCTCCAGAGAGATGTTGAGCTCCTGCTTGAGACTCTCAAGATTAGCTCCTTCGATTTCTGCTCTCTGTTTAGTCCATTTAGAATGTTTAAAAAACAAACAAACATAGATAAGTCATGGTGTGATCCGTAAAAAGGTATGTTAACATAGGGCATTAGAGATAAGAGAATAAATATGTTTTCACATTTGAACCCAGAATAATGTCAGAGAATCAGGTCCGGAGATGGTCCCGAGTTTCTCTTTCACACATGCAGCACACACTTAGATGTGTTCACACTTAATGTAACTACTTAGTTTGGTTTAGGCAAGGGGAGCGTGCAGCTGTATTCACACATGTGCACACTCTGGAATTACCCAGTCTTTGCACTATTAAGCTGGGAGGGTAAACTCCATTTGATGCCCGGTACGACTGAATCCGATATTTGTGTACACACACAGCTGTACCAGGAAATGTTCAGATAGTTTCAGGTTTGCAGTGCATGTGTGACAGGGGCTTAAGATGTAGGACAACTATCTAGTGGAATTTAATACACCAAAAGTATTTCATAGTATCAGACAAAATATGTTGTTTTAAGGGGACAATATCAGTGAGTGTATCTCTAATCATGATTGAAAAACCTAAATGACAACATGCAAAACATTCAAGCACAAATTGATGAGGATATTCTCAAAGGTATGTACTCAAAAGAGTCTATGTGCCTCATGAAACAATTATTTCCTGGTTATAACAAAGGCTATTTTATGGTGAAAGAATGCAATACGTATATAAGAATGCTAATTGGATAGAAAGGACATTGAGTTGTTTGCTGCAGTCATTTTATGTCAAAAACACTTAATGGTGATTTTTGTGAGTTGTCATGATGACAACACACGCCAGTGGGGCCGTCAAGTGTGCCACAGCTAGTTGGGAGGATGTTCTTCAGAGGAAGGTGTGAGGAGAAGGGACTGTTAAACTCAGTAGCAGTGAGTCAGTGGTCCATAAGCCTATTGTTCTGCTCATTTTTTGTAGCCAATGCAGCACAAAAACACAGTGATCCAGCAAGCCAGCAGCCAACCAGCATATGGCTCTGCCATGCCTCCACACCACACCAGTCACAGGACATGAGCTGAACAAAGTTGTCACTCCTTTAACCTGTGATGCCAGTATTCAAGCCCACAGAAAGTAACCATGAAATGACAAATGTTAACTTGCAGTAAAGACTTCTTACTTTGAAAAATCTTTTTGCCAGGGTCTTGTGCAGACTCTTTGTCTTCCTGTTGTTCCATCCCATGGCAAGCACAGTTATCATCTCTGCTCTGCCTGTAAAAAAAATATCCACACACACAAAACCCCCCAGAAAATATCAAAATTCAGAAAAATTTTACAATCTGGTACCGTGTCAAGCCTACCCTTTTCTGACTACACACCAACCAGCATCAGCTGTTTTACATTGCTGACAGCAATGTGGAGTTACAGTCTCTGTGCCCAATTTCGAATTCAAGAGCTCTGGCATTGCAGCTCTGAATTCTTTTTCAGAAATTAACTGTTTTCTTGTCCATGCTGACATTGTGGGTAGTCTCTGAAGATGTTGATCTAAAATAATAAAACACAAAAATTGATGTAAAGGACAGTGTATTTAAAGACAGAAAAGTCATTTCCATAATGGCTTTGTTACTGCATGTGCATAAAAAAATCATGGCCACTACTTAAGTCAGTTGCCTAAATTTCACATTTTTAAATGGAAACATAAAGGTCGTCTTTAAGCTATTTAAGCTATCAGATGTCAATATGCGTACCAAGACCTAGAACATCTTGAGGAATGTCATCTGTCAGCAACTCCTCCACTTCTGGGGGCTTCCTAGCGCCACAAGGTTTAACTATAAACACAAAACATAATGAAAGAAACATTACTGCTGACCAACTTGTGATTAACAGTAGAACTGTATTATATTTTACTGACCAGATCGATTCTTCCTAAAGTGTTGAGCTATAATGTTCCCATTCTTGTCCCTCTTCCTCAAGGTAACTCTGGAAACTTTAGTCCCTTTCTGTTTTCTTTTCGGAGGCTAAAAGTAAAAAAAATAAGGTGATAAATTTGCCTATACTCAGGCACACACATCCTTTTCAGTTATGTGTAGAAGTGTACATTTCAGTGATTGATAAGTCAATAAATTAATAATTGCATTAGAGGGAAACTTAACCCTTTTTGCTTCCAACTCGGCTACAAGGGCTTTTCCTGCCTCCAACCATTCAAACAAAGGCTACAGTCAAAGTAAAGACAAAGAGACTAAATTAAATTAGTGTAACAGGGAGAAGGATAAAGAAAATGACTCTTAAAAGAACCGTTGGATTTGTGATATATGAAGAGAGTTTTTTTGATAATAAAAAAAAATGAAGCAGGATTAGTTGCACTTCCATAAATGTTACTTCTTGCCACTAAAAATAAAAATTTAGCAAAATGTAGAGTAAATTATCAAAAGAATAAAAAGAGAAATAAAACGTGTGCCTACAAAAGTTATGAGTACACTAACACTAATTAAAACTATCAGGGCTCTGTATTTGAGAAAGGATTAAGTATCAAAATGCGCTCTCTAAATTCTTACAGTGCATTTTCACCTGTTTATTACCAAAATAAATAGTTAACAGATGTCCTAATACTGACGGAAATACACAAAATCTCATAAGGTATAATTTTTTTGTCAAGATAGCATAAATAAAAAACCTGTTAGCATGTGCGCTTACCTTAGCGCCTTATTGATAGTTAACATACGACCTCCGTGGCATTCCCAACTGAGTTGTAACTTAAACGTCAAACTGAACTAACTTACTTACACATGATTTGCAGACAATCACCGTGATAGCTCATGCACAGAACACAACATGACCACATAAATTGAGTACACAAACGGACTTACCAATGCTACGACGTCCAGTGAAACGTGAATGCCACGCCTCCTTCTGGCGCATCACATTTTGATTGGTGCCAAAGGTTAAAGGGTAGGCGATGACGACATACCCAACACACCGTTTATTGTAGTTATGTACACGACCGCTAAACTCGAAACGTGCCTATGGGTCGTAATAAGCTCCTTGATCAAACAACCTATGTGGTCGTTTTTGGGTGGAGGACAGGCTGCTTACATTGGAATGAGTTGAAAGCCCCCTGCGTCGGGTTTGTACGTTTAAGAAGCGCTCCGATGAGCGCCCCGAGGAGCGCTCCTCGAGCTTCAAATATCGGCGCGGACGGGCCCACATTTGAATGAGTTAAAAGCCCCCTGCGTCGGGTTTATACGTTTAAGGACTGCCCTGAGCTTCAAATATGGATGTTTAAGGAAAGCCCAGAGCTTCAAATATGGACGTTTAAGGAGAGCCCTAAGCTTCAAATATCGCCGCGGACGGGCTTACATTGGAATAAGTTGAAAGCCCTCTGCGTCGGGTTTGTACGTTTAAGGAGACCTTTTTAGTCAGTAACTAACGCCAAAGGCCCCTGACCAATCGTCAGTTCGTCCTTATCTGTGCCAGAACACTGGCCTTGCGATAATTATGTTAAACGCTGATTCATTTTGTTTGAGAACTTTTGAGAAAGATTATGGCCAGACGAGGTGGGTCCTCTGTGTTTGCCGTAAAGTGCCTCCCGTAAACCACATGTGCTGTTAGGAAGTGTCGTAAAGAGGCAGCGCTTATAGTTCAATGACTCAGTAAAATTATAGGCATAAAAGTTACGGGATAATTAATTTTATTTTTATTTTTGTTCAGAGGAAAATTTAATTTTTAAGGAATATATCTAAATAAACAGTAACAGGAATTCTGAAACAAATAATCTGAGTAGTCAATGTCTGCAGGCATTCGCTTTCATTTATGGTTTTTATTTTGATGATTTATGGTATTCGTTTTGTAATGTCCTTGTGTGTGTGTGGGGGTGTGTGGTATGAGTGTATATGTTTTTTGTGTTGCTTTGAGTCTGGTTGTCTGTCTTGTGTCGTGTCGTTGTTTTCCTGTCTATATTGGCCCCAACTCTCTGTCCATACACCTGCTCTCCATGTTTCTGAAATAGAGTACTATGCACAATTATGACAGTGATAACTCATCCTCATCAGAAGAGGCTCTTGACTTGGATCTAGATGTGCCTCAGTTTGCTGATTACAATCCCCAATATAGGATGGACCTGGATCCAGACAGTAATATGGTCAATAATAATTGTGCTTACTATACCGATACTACATTTAATGAGAAGGTTACAATGCAGGACAATCTGTCTCTAGTTCACTTTAACAGCAGAAGTCTATATTGTAATTTTGAAAGCATGAAGGATTATTTGTCTCAATTTAAATCACCTTTTAATATGATAGCAATCTCAGAGACATGGATACACGAGGATGAAGGTACAGACTTTAAAATGAATGGATATGAAATGTTTAGTGTGAACAGACAGAATAAGAAAGGAGGGGGTGTGGCTTTATATATTGATAGAAATATGGACTGCAAAATGATTGATAACATGTCACTTGCAGTGGAAGAGGTTTTTGAGTGTATAACCGTAGAAATTGTATTACAAAAAAGGAGGAATATTCTGGTAAGCTGTATTTACAGAGCGCCGGGTTCCAATATAAAGATATTTAAAGACTGGATGGAAAGGTTATTTACGATTAACACCAAACATGACATTATATTATGCGGAGACTATAATATTGACCTAATAAATGCACAAAAACATAAGGGTACGGAGGAGTTCACTGATACAGTGTTTAGCATGAACCTGTATCCATTAATCACAAAACCATCCAGAATAACGGCACATAGTGCTACATTAATTGATAATATATTTACCAATATTTTGGATAATGAAATTGTGAGTGGTTTGTTGTTAAACGATATCAGTGATCACCTTCCTGTCTTTATGGTGTATGACGTGAACTGTAAACTGATAAAAGAAAATGGTGTTAGTTACTGTCGGATCAAAACCGAGCAATCTTTACGAGATCTAAAGGTTGACTTAGCGTCTTACAATTGGGAATCTATTTATGATGAGCCAGATGTAAATAGAGCTTACAACTCCTTCTTGGAAATATTTATTACTCTTTATGATAAACATTGTCCAATCAGAAAATCCAGAAAGAAAAAGCACCTAAATACTCCATGGATAACAAAAGGACTGTTAAACGCATGCAAGAAGAAAAATTACTTACATAAACAATTTCTTAAGTACAGGACTATTGAGGCTGAAATTAAATATAAAAAATATAAAAATAAATTAACAAGCATCTTAAGAGAAAGTAAAAAAGATTATTACACTAAATTACTTAATAGTAAAAGAAACAATATCCGAGATATGTGGAAGACACTTAATGGTATAATTGGAGGCAGCTCTAATAGTCCTTGTTATCCAGAGTACTTTGTGGAAGATGGCAAAGTTATCAGTGATAAGGAGGAAATTGTGGAGCGATTTAATAGTTTTTTTGTGAATATTGGACCTGAACTTGCAGGAAAAATTCCAACTGATAATGAACCAATGGGTAACCTAATAGAAACAAATTCCAAGTCACTGTTTCTCACCCCGACAGATGAGAAGGAGGTCTTGGAGACAATAAGGAAATGCTATAACAAAACATCACAGGACATCAATGGCATAGACATGAAAACAATTAGGAACGTAGCAGAGGTCATTGTCAGACCATTTACACACATTTGCAACTTGTCATTTCAGTGTGGACAATTTCCCTCCAAAATGAAAACAGCCAAAGTCATCCCTTTATTCAAATCAGGAGATAAGCACTGTTTTACAAACTACCGTCCAGTCTCCCTTTTGCCTCAGTTTTCAAAAATATTGGAAAAATTATTTAATTCTAGACTACAAAATTTCATTGAAAAAAATAACTTGCTTTCCAACAGTCAATATGGCTTTAGACAGGATCGCTCAACATCGCTTGCCCTGATTGAACTAGTGGAAGAAATAACAAATTGCATTGAAAAAAAGAAATTTATAATTGGAATCTTCATCGATTTGCAAAAAGCTTTCGATACAATTGACCACAGTATTTTGCTGAATAAACTGGGAAAATATGGCATTAGAGGGACACCACAAAACTGGCTACAGCGCTATTTGCAAGACAGACAGCAGTTTGTACAGGTTGATCAACAAAAATCTACTTATAGAACTGTATTGTGCGGGGTGCCTCAAGGTTCCATTTTAGGACCAACTCTGTTTTTAATGTACATCAATGATATTTGTAGCATATCCACAATTATGAAATTTATACTTTTTGCTGACGATACAAATATTGTTTGCTCCGGTGAGAATTTCAAGACACTTTTGACTAACATCACTCAAGAACTTCAAGAACTACAAGTTAAACAATTGGTTTAATATAAATAAATTATCATTGAATTTAAAAAAGACAAAACTTATGCTTTTTGGATATCGGAAAAAAGATATGCCAGTACAAGTAACTATTAACGGCACTATTATTGATAGAGTGCAACAGAATGTGTTCTTGGGTGTTGTAATTGATGAAAAGTTCTCTTGGAAACCTCACATAAGTCACCTGCGTTCAAAAGTGGCAAAATGTGTTGGTGTGATGAAACGATGTAGCCTGTTACTCAATCAAAATGCTTTATTTATTCTTTATCACTCCTTCATAATGTCATATTTAAATTATTGTTTGGAAGTGTGGGGAAACTGCTACAAGACAAACTTGCTACCGCTCGTCACTCTTCAAAAACGAGCCATTCGAATTATTCACAAAGTTAAATACAATGACCACACCCATCCACTTTTCCTTAAGTCATTTAACTTAAAATTAGCTGACTTGGTAAATCATAAAACTGCGCAAATTATGTACAGGGCATCAAAAAATATGTTGCCGGGTAACATTCAAAACCTATTTAGAGATAGAGATGCTCATCACACATATAATTTGAGAGGATGTAATCAGTTGTACCAACCACATGTAAGGACAGCCCTTAAATCTATGTGTGTCTCGGTGAGGGGAGTCATTGTGTGGAACAAACTGGCAGAGGAAGCGAAAAGTTGTGGAAATCTCATTCAGTTTAAAATAATATTCAAAAGAAATATGATGTGTGAGTACCAGAAGGAGTTGCTGGACTGACGCCGTTTTTTTTTTTTTTTTTGCCCACTCCTCAAGCTGGGGCTCCACAGCCACGCAGGCACGCACACGCACACACACGCGCACGCACACACACACACACACACACCGGTGCGCATTCACGCACACACGCGGCGGGCACACACACGGACACACCCATTGTCCGTCTAGGCGTCTGTCTATCGCTCTGCCTACCTGTCTGTCTCTGACTGTATAGATGCCTGCCTGTCTCTCAGTCTGAGGGTCTGTCTGTTTGTCTAAACACCTGTCTGTCTGAATGCCTGTCTATCTGTCTAATTGCCTGTATGTTCTGGAGGGAAGAGGGGGTGTAGAAGCAGGAAAAGTTTGGGCCTGTCTGTCTGTTTGTCTGTCTATATGTCTGTTTTGTTTGTCATGTATATCTGTTTGTGTCACTACAATATATTGTATTGTTATAATATGTTATCTTGGGTTGGGTGGTGCTGGGTGAGGGGTTGGAAATTTATAAGCGTTGCTTCCTTCCATCCCCTTTTCAGACTGTATGTGTAAATTGTTAATTCTTCTTTTTTCTCTTCTCAATGCGTTGTTTTTTTTGTTTTTTTTTTTCTCATTTTTGGATTACAAGTCTGAAATAAATGAATAATACAAATACAGTTTTTGACACGTTGGAAGTGAGACTGTGTTGGTATTTGGGCATGATGACGTCTGGACACAAAGTAGACGCCACTGATTGTAAATGTACTGAGTGTGTATTGGAAAGACCTGATGGGGCGTGTAAACGTCGTCAGCACGCGAACATCAGTATAAGACGGGAAGTTCTGTTAAGAGACACTAGGAATTTGGAATTTAGGAATTTTGGAATCTTGGATCTTGGAACTCTGTGATGAGTGTGTTAAAACTAGATTCAATAAATTCCCCTTGATAGCTGTGAGACTTCTCTGCTGACTCCTTCTTGTCAGCCTTTCTATTTCTATAATACATTGTTCTACCATAAATTGGTGACCCTGGACGTTCGATTGGTTTGGACCTACTCGCTGGGACGACGGCTGAGCTCACCATTGCAGGGGCTGTGCACAAGGCACCAAAAAGGTAGGAACTTTTATCCTATCTCGCACAGTTGTATGCCTGTTGAGGCTCAGTCTTAACTCAGGGTAGCGTTTTTGAGGTTCATTCCAAACTGAACAGGCTGAGTCAGCTGGGAGGTCTCCGGCTGTCTTGTGTGTTCCTGCATGCAGGAAAGCTGCTGTAATTCTTTAAAATTTGCTATGATATAACAAGAATTTGAAACATTGGACTGTGTCAACAGCTGTGATATAAAAAAGAAAAACAGTACTGTCCAGAAAAAGGGTGAAATCGTGCGTGTGTGGATGACAGGTAACTGGCCCTCATTTATCAAACGAACGTACAGCAGACAAACGTGCATACGACCATTTCCAGGCAAACTTCGGCATTTATCAATTTGGACGTGAGCGGGAGCTACGATCAAATCTCACGTCAGGTCTGAGATCGTGTACGCAAATTTCAGCCTGTGTATTTGCGGTGCAGCACAGCAAAATCTGGCTGAAAACAATGAACAATGAACCTCAGCTGTCATTAAGCATAAGTAGTCACATATTAAGAACAGATCAAAACGGATTCTTAAAACGAATTTAAAAAAAATTGTGGTTGGAGCAATTGATTGTACTCACGTGCGTCTGAAGGCACCATCCATGAATGATTACACATTCATCAATCGCAAAAACTACCACTCGATAAATGTACAGGTGATTTGTGATGCCAAGCTATCGCTTTTAAACGTAGTGGCCAGGGGGGACACACGATTCTTTTATATTTTAAAACAGCTCGGCTCCAGCCCCCCAAGACCCCGACAGGGACAAGCGGTTGGAGATGAATGAATGTGTTGGCGCGCGGCTGCAGGAAGGCTCACTGCAGAGCCAAATTCATCTTTTCGATAAATTGCATTAAATCAAACAAGATATTAGATGATTAACATTTTGGTATGGTTCTTCTAGGTGACAAAGGTTATCCTCTAACAGAATACCTAATAACCCCGCTGGCAAACCCCGCTACAGAGCAGGAGCGCAGGTTCAGCAGTGCGCACACGGGTCACAGTGGAGGTTTGCTTCGGGTTGACTGCCTCCGTTATTCTTTTCCAAACAGCGTTTTTATGGGCCCCTTTTATTCCACTCTTAATACTGCCAAAAACACATGTTTATTTTGCTCCATCTCAGATGTCAGGATGCCGATCTCTGTGTCGGAAAAGTTTCTTTTCTTTCCAGCGTTTCTCCTTCCATGTCTGACCTCAGTGGGCGAGGCCTCCGAACCAGGAATATTTAAGGGCGGAACATGTTAATGACGATCGAATTCAGCCGCAGCATTTATCAAGGCCCGCTCATTCGTACGCTGAGATTGGTCAGATACGAATGTTTCATAAATCACACGTGTGTCCTGTCAACCAACCAATTCTGCGCTCAGATCTGCGGCCGTCTTCATGCAAGATTGATAAATGAGGGCCATTGTGATTGTGATTTATAGGGGGAGTGGATGAATGTTTCAATAAAAAAACGGACTGAATTTTTGGTATTGGCTTAAGCGGATATTTCCAAAGAGTTTGGAAATATCATACGGAGGGGCGTGCGCTTTAGAGTCTGTCTATGTAGGTCACACGCACATGCTGACCCGCTACCGCCACGGGCTGATCACCGTGGTACTACAGAGTCAACTAAATCATTTATATATACGTAAAAGGACATTCACTAGAAACTGAGCAGGATCTGTTTGAGCACTGGATAAAGATATGAACCCAAACACAACAGGAAAAGGTGTCTCAAAGGTCTATTGAAAGGCTCACAAATAAAGTAATTCAGTCGGTAAGGAAACACAGTGCTTATGAAAACTCCCATAGAAATATATAAAAACTCATAAAAACACTGCATGTATGATATGTAAAGCACCAGTTAATAAGGGAAAGTTTATATCGAAAATAAATAAAGAAATAAACGATTAATAAAATCTTTATATAGATCTGTAAAAATCTATCTATAACCTATAAATATATATGTAGATCCATAAACTGGATTCTAGAGAATCTTTGAACAGGTTAATCACTCACTGACTCTTTCAACAAGGATGTTCGTGTGTGTCTGAGATCTGTTTTGACTGAGCGTGGAGTATTGAGATACTGCATGTGCTTTGAGAAACTGCTATCTGCATGTTGAGCAGCTGGCATTCGTGGTTGGTCCAAGTAGAAAAGTTCATGTGACTCAGCTGTGATCAGAGGAAAAACAGCAAAATAAAATTTTGTAAATACATGTGGATTGAGTGTTTTGACACTTACACTGTACTGTATACAGAACCTCTACCTGCTTTAGAGGCCGTTTGAATCATCTGCATCAGTGATCTTACACAGCCTGGAGTGTTTTGTGTGAAGCTAGTAGCTACTAGCGTGATTTGTGTGTAGCTCACACACTAAACTATTATGCCTACCAAGCCATGTGAGGGCTACACAGTTCTTCAAAAGGCAAATAAAAAGATTGCTGACCTGAAAGAAGACATCCGTCGCCTCTCCAATGAACTGAAAAAGAAGGACTCACTCCTGTCCTGTTTCATGGAAGTGGCTTCACAGCAGTCCAAACAAATCAGTTTCATGGAAGTAGCATCTCAGCAGTCCGAACACATCACTTCCCTCAACGCAACTATCCAGGACACCACCATCAAATGGGACCCTGTCGCCAACCTTCAACATTCTTCCTGCTCAACTCCTAACCATCAGGAGTCATGGGCTGAGGTGGTGGTCCGTGGTGGGACCAGTCGGGCGGTCCGGTCTGCATCGCCACCGCACCTGGACCTCTCCAACCGCTACACGGTACTGTCCGATGACGCCACGGCCCACCCAGGTGACCCGGCTGTCGCTCCGACATCGGCCGACCCTGTCACCTCACCGCGGGAAATTAGAGTCCAGGCGGGCAGCCACTCCACCGTGAGGCCGGATGGACGGCCACTGACCAAACCAACATCGTCTTCTCGCTGTAAGATGTTAAGGGACGCCGAACTCAGACGGTCTGGACGTCTTCCTCGCGCTGAGCCGACAGAGGATCCTCCATCTGGGTTCAAGGCCCCCGGACCCCCGTCACATCACACACCTGCCGAGACTGACCACCTCCAGCCGGTGACCACCGGCGTGCAGGCGGGTCGCGCACCTCGAGACCACGGGAGTCCTCCGCCGTCACCTCCCCGTACTCGCCCCCTCTTCTCCCCGACCACACTGATAACCAGGGGACTCCATCGTCAGGAATATTCACTTCTTCAATGCTGTCAATTGCTGTTTTCCTGGAGCCACCGTGCCAAATATCCTGGACAAGCTCCCGGGGCTGCTGCTCTCACTCCCTTCAACTATCAGTCGGGTGATAGTTCACGTTGGGACCAAAAACTTAGCCCGGGAGCAGTCAGAGCTGACCAAAAAGGATTTTAATGGTCTTTTATCCTCTTTAAGTCCCTGTGGTAAGTCTCTTTTTATTTCTGGCCCAATCCCCACAGTAGTCCGTGGAGCAGGGCGTTTTAGCAGATTGCTCAGTCTCCACAGCTGGCTCCAATCAGCATGCACAGCTCTCAACATTGGTTTTATCGACAATTTTAACCTGTTTTGGGGCCGTTCAGAGTTCTTCAGGAGCGATGGCCTCCACCCCAGCACGCTGGGTAGCCGCATGCTTTCGGCTAATATACATTACGCTGTACAATCTGCACAAACGACCCACTGACTCACTACTGATACACGTGCACACGGACCCTCTGCCCCACACTCACCTTCACCCTCCCCCTCCTACACTACACACGCCCCCTCTGCCCCTCACTCACCTTCACCCTCCCCCTCCTACACTACACACGCCCCCTGTTCAGTTGCACCTGAGGCACAGAACAACATCCACACCATCAAAACCAGAATCTCACACAGACATATTACACCCAGGACTGTTTTTAGACCACGCTGTGTTTTTAACATTCCTTTAGTAAGACATGATGAGCGCACGTTCAACACAGACATTAAAATAGCTGTACTGAACGTGCGCTCTCTTTTAAACAAATCCTTTATCATTAACGATGTAATTTTAGATAACAACCTAGACAGCATTCTCCTTACAGAGACATGGCTTGGCACTGATGCACCTGTTGTTCTTACTGAGGCTCTCCCACCAAATTTTAACTTTTTATTTTTTGATTTTACCCGAGGAAACACTGGAGAGTTTTGCCCTGGTTGATGCGGGGACACTTGGTCGAGTCCTCTCCCAAGTAAAGTCCACAACCTGCCTATTAGATCCAATTCCCACACCGTTTTTCAAAACACTTTGTGGATTCTTTGAGGATCAGCTTTTATACATGGTGAATTGCTCTCTTCAGACGGGGGTCTTCCCCGCCTCCTTTAAAACGACGGTGGTGAAGCCCCTTCTGAAGAAGAGCAATTTAGATCCCAACATCTTTAATAACTATCGGCCTGTATCCAACGTACCGTTTTTAAGTAAAATTTTGGAAAAACTTGTTTTCAATCAAGTAAATTACTTTTTAATTGCAAACAACATTTTTGAGAAGTGTCAGTCTGGTTTCAGGGCGAACCACAGCACAGAGACAGCCCTTTTAAAGATTTTAAACAACATCAGGTGCAACTTGGATAACAATGAACTCACAGTCTTGGTACTACTGGATCTAACCGCCGCCTTTGATACAGTAGACATCACATTTTATTAGATAGACTGAAGAACCTGGTCGGCCTCTCTGGTACTGTACTTAACTGGTTCATTTCTTACCTCACAGATCGACACTTCTTTGTAAGTATGGATACATGTTCCTCAGAAACCCACAAAATAAAGTGTGGTGTTCCCCAAGGGTCAATTTTAGGTCCAACTCTTTTTAATCTTTACATGCTTCCCCTTGGGGACGTCATCAGGAGGCACAGCATCAGCTTTCATAGTTATGCTGACGATACGCAACTGTATATCGCTGTGTCTCCTGATGACACAGGGCCTATTGATGTCCTTTTTAACTGCATTTTAGATATCAAGACATGGATGGCAGGAAATTTCCTACAGCTCAACCAGGACAAAACAGAGATTGTACTCATTGGTCCTGAGGGCCAGAAAGAGAAACTTTTACCAAAGTTACAGAAATTTAAACACAAATCACAATCTGTAAAAAATCTGGGTGTGATTTTTGACTCTGAGCTCAGTTTTATTCCACACATCAAAAATATAACAAAAATAGGTTTTAACCATCTTAAGAACATAGCCAGAGTCCGCCTGTTTCTCTCTCAGGCCAGCACGGAGGTGCTGATGTATGCTTTTATCTCTTGTCGTTTAGACTACTGTAATGCCCTGCTCTCTGGCCTTCCCAAAAAGAGCATTTCGAATCTACAATTATTACAAAACTCAGCTGCACGAGTGCTGACAAGGACCAGAGGGCGGGAGCACATAACACCAGTTTCAAAGTCACTGCATTGGCTCCCCGTGCGTTTCAGGATTGATTTTAAAGTTCTTCTACTAGTTTTTAAGTGTCTTAACGGTCTTGGGCCCTCTTACCTATCTGATTTGCTTTTACCTTATCGGCCGCCGCGGACCCTGAGGTCCTCCGGCACCGGCCTTTTAACCATACCACAGGTAAGTTCAAGAAAGCACGGGGAGGCGGCTTTCAGTTGTTATGGGCCCCTACTGTGGAACAGCCTGCCGGAGAGCCTCAGGGTCGTGGAGACTGCTGAGGTTTTTAAAAAGAGACTTAAGACCCATCTTTTTAACCAGGCTTTTAGTTAATTGATTTCTTTTAGGCAGTGCTAATCAGAGCACTTTTTATCCTTTTTTACTGTTTTAATCTCTGTGTTTTAGCCTTCATGCTTTTATTTATTTTTATGGCCTCATGTCTTATGCTTTTATTTTCTATTTCATGTTTTAGCCTCTATGCTTTTATGTTTTAGTCCCTCGTGTTTTTAGCCTCCATATTTTAACCCTTTACTGGTTTGGAAACAGTTTTTAATCTCCAGTGTTTCCTCAGGGGGCCTGCCAGTTTGGGAGTTGTCTCTGGTCTGGCCGCGGGGGGTGCTGTCCCGTGGACAGTTCCGGCCCGGGCAGCTAGAGGGCTCTGTACTTTGGTGCGGAGGCTCCTGTCTGCCTGGGTTGGGGTGGTCTCTGTAGCTGTGCTCCCTGTGACCTTGGACTGGGACCTCTACCAGTGTGGTTGGCCCCCCAAAGGTAGCTTCCTCTAGACTCCTCTGTACCTCAGGTCTCGCTGCCCGGCCATGTCTCTGTAGTGACAGCTAGTGTTTGTGTAGGTGTGAGTCTGTGTGTTTGTGTGTCAGCGTGGCTGTGTGTGTTTATGTGAATGTGTGAATGAACGTATATACATTTGTGTATGTCTCTGTGCATGATTGTGGGAGGGTTGGGTTCTTTTAACTTTCTTCTCCTGATTTTATTTGATGTCTCTCTTTTTCTATACATCTCTGTAAGGCACTTTGCGATACTTTTCTGTATGAAAAGCGCCATATAAATAAAGGTTGATTTGATTTGATTTGATAATGTGAATTAAACAAATTAGGTTTTGCGGGTGTTGTCATATTTAGGTTGTGGCGCAGTTGAAATTCAGATACAAAGGCCAATCGCCATTTTAAAGCATTGGCGCAGAAGAATATCGGAAATAGGTGTGGTTGTGCTATCAATCGCCATTTTTAGGTTGTGGCGCAGTTGAAATTTAGGAGTTAGGTGTGGCTTGGAGGGGCACAATTTTAAAACCTGATCGCCATTTTGAATCAAACGTTGTGCAGTTTAAATTCTTGGTAGACTTCATTTTGGCCAGGAGTCATTTGGTTGACCGCCAGATGGGGGGGGGGGGGGCTGTAACAGATAGCACCAACTGAGAGGACATAGCAGTTTGCTATAGGCCCAAATAAAGTGTAATAAGTGTAATAAAGTGTTAGCATTTAAAATTGATTACAGCTATTACCAAAGCCTACCTTAGCATAATAAGGCTAAGCTAATTAGCATTGAGCTAAAAAAATAGAAAATTAAATTAGACTTGGTGTGTAACCATAGATTAGCTTAGCATAACTAGCAAAGCCAAGGCTAAGCTAATTAGCATTGAGCTAAAAACCTAGTATATTAAATTAAACTTTGGGTATAACCATAGATTAGCTTAGCATAACTAGCATAGCTAAGGCTAAGCTAATTAGCATTGAGCTAAAATAAAAAAATAAATAAAAAACTAGCATATGAAATTAGACTGTGGGTATTAGCATAACCAATATAGCATAAACCAATATAGCTAAGGCTAAACTAGCTAGCATTAAGGCTAAAGAATTAACGGTTCAATTGATTTCAAATATCACTAAAGATGAGCTTAGCATAACCAAGGTAAGCTAGGCCTAAACTTGCCACCAGTAAAACATAGAAATAGCATTCACCTCTGCAAAAGGGCTACCAATGATTAGCATCACCATAATAACACAGTAACACAACAATGGCTGCACGACCAATTGAGATAATGGGGGCCAAATACCCAGAATACATTAAGGATATCCCAAGATTATCAAAGAAATGGGCAAACATATGTAAACCAGACAGATAAGAGGCAGGCCAGTATCCAATTTTAATAAAGGGCACTCTGGGGCATTATGTGCCGTGGCAAACAGTCGACCTTGCAGGTCTCGTCTCAAGGCTCCCTGACATTCACGAAGGAGCCAGGAAATGGATAAGAGCATTTGAAGTTGAAACTGCGGGAAAAATGCTGGCCCTCGGTGACATAAAAGCGATATGGGCAAGATGTTTTTGGGCGGCAGCAATGGAGAACCTTTTCAAACACAGCCGCTATGGGTGGATGTTAGAACCCAGAGCAGATGGAACCGAGTTGAACGCATATCGTACCACGCTGTGGACGGAGCTGCGAAGTGAATACCCCACGAGAGTTGATCCAAAGGCTCAGAGACTGAGAACCCAGCCACATACATCACAAGGCAGATGAAAAGGTGGAAGCAGAAAACTGAGGAGGAGATTGAGAGCAGCCCAGTGCTGATGACATTGTTCAGGAACGCCATTGTGGAGGCCATGCCAGCCCCAGTCCAGAGTGAGCTGGAAGAGCTGGTAGGGCTAATATCAATGTCACACCAACAGTTTCGGGACAATGTGGTACTTGCAATAGAAAAACATTGTAAAGACATAAAAAGGGAAGGGGAAGCTGACAAAAATTTGCAGCGAAAACTGATACAATTACAACTCAACGAGCTGCAAGTGTCCAAAGTTTGCCGCGCACCTCCCCATGTCAGACAAATGACGGCTCCAGTGAAAATAACCACAGAAAACTAAGAAATTAAAATCCCAATTCTGGTTGTAAAATAAACACCTGTCATTTTGATTGGAAGAGATGCATTGTGTAAAATAAACATGACAATTTTGTGTTCGTCAAAAAATAAGCAAAATTCAGTTGAAAACACCAAAATATTCAAAAGTACAACTTTTGATACAAAAGAAGCGGCCGAGGATGAATGAGACATTTGGAGAATGAGTGAACAAGGGTTATGGAGGTCACAAGACGGTTTGTTGGTGGCCCCAGTGACGTTGCTGTCCATGTTAATTTCTGAAGTGCACAGTCTAGATCACTGTGCAAGGAGGGAAGTGATGAAGAAAATTCGACTACAAGGTTACTGGTCGCCTTATATGCAAGCAATGGTGAACGAGGTGTTAAACCAATAAAGTTGCAAAAGGTATCCTACAACATTTGAGAATCAAACAACGTTCAGGAGCAGTGTATCATCCGCAAAGCCAAGGAATGGTTGAGCGTGTAAATGGAACCCTGAAGGTTAAGTTAAACAAAATTTGTGCCGCCACTAAGCTGAACTGGGTAGATGCTTTGCCACTTACACTAATGAGCTATCGCATGCAAACGCATAGAATAACACATTTAACACCTGCATGAAATGCTAACAGGTCGACCTATGCCAGCACCGCAGCTAAGAGGTCCTTTTAAAAGGACCACCGCTTGAACAATTGCAAAATGAGCTGAAAGCATATATGAAATATCTAACTATGTTCCATAGAACTATCTACACACAGGAAAGAGCACGAGAGGAGAGCCTGGAGCAGAAGGGGGAGTGGCGAGTGAGACCAGGAGACTTGGTGTGGATCAAGGTGTTTCGAAGGAAGTGGCATCAATCGCGTGGGGAAGGACCGTACCAGGTGGTCAGGGCCACGCTGACAGCTGTCCAGGTCGAAGGGAGCACCGCGTGGTATCATTTGAACCACTGCACAAAAACGCAAATCAAGGATGAAGGGAACCCAACGGCAGAAGTGGGAAATTAGAAATGTGGTAAAACTGACTCTGACATTCCTGTGTGTTCAGAGTATGATGACTGTGGAGAGCAGAACTGTGCCAAGCCAGGTACCGATAAGCGAGATTCCACAGAGAGAAAGAGTCGGAGACGAGAAAAAGGCGATCCAGCCCCAGACAGGGATCCACCAGTCTAAAACAGATGAGTATGATGCAAAATTAAACACACTGTGCCACCTGCCGGCATTGTCAGATAGAAATACATTTACAAACCCATTTGAGCGTCTAACACAGGAAAGCATAAAAATGCGAAAGAAAAGGCAGAGTCATACAGCATGGATTTGGGATGATAAAATAATACTTCCAGAACAAGTTACAAGGCCAGAGGTACCAGAGAAGTTAGAAGAGAACAAACTACTTAAGACAGAGGTTACAGGTAGAGAGATTAAGACTTTGGTAGAAAGAAGAGAGGTGACGATTTCAGAAATCCTCAAAGATGAAAGTAGGCAAGTTATATGTGAGTGGATGTCAGATAAATTAGGAGCGTCAGTGTGGGATTATGGGGCAGTAAAATGCGTGCCGGTAGTGAGAGGCGTTGTGTGGATGGATCATGGAAGTAGATAATGCAAGACACGAATGAGAAGAAGTCTAATGGAGGACAGGGAAGTGTATTTTGATGTTATAGGACAACCACGGGGAATGCCATACGGGTTTAAGGCCCAAGATGAGATTATAGCTATGAACAAATTAAAGAAGTTACAGGCTGAAATGACTAAAAATGGCTGGCAGAGATGCACGTGAGTGGAGAGGACTAGAAGCAATAGAGAGTGGGGAGTGTTATGTATAAAAGCTATTGCAATCATTTTCATAGTGTTAATTATTGTAGCATTCCTACACTGTTGCATCATACCCATACTGAAAAGGTGGATCCAGGGAATATTGTATAAGCGGGCAGTGGAAGATACAAAACCACAAATGGCTCAACTGGAGTTGGTTAACTGAACTACTACCGAGGGCAAATGAACTATGGAATGTCTACATGGCTTCTGATTCTTTCTTTATCTCTTTTGGAGCAGTAAGGAGGATGTTGAAATGGACACAAACCAATTGAGAGAGGGCTCAGCAGGACTGTGCCATGAGACATCCTCTTATGCTGAAATATTGCCCAACTGAATCTTGGTATTGGCGGAGTCGGCGACTTCAAGGACTGATGATGGGCGATGCCGACACATGCACCCACATATTAACCCACATATTATTCCATTATTGTTTAAGACTGTACAAGAATGTTCATGAATTTCATATGTGTAGGCTATCCAATATTAGAGTGTTAGTCGCATTATAAAGGTTACATCATAATCATACACCAGAGAATAGTTACAGGCTTTATGGTAATAAGACAATCATGGTAAATCACATATAGTGACTTCAGGAGGGATATGGTATGGTGGATGTAAACACACACACACAGACTAGATGGTTATAATCACCAGATAACAGCAGATGATCTGCATAGTTGAGAGTCAGGAAAGAAGAAATTAGTCTTTTCATTCATCATATTCAGTTAGATAAAGATGCATTTTCTGTCATGAACGGTACAGGAATAACACAAAGGTGGACTCAAATGCAGACACGGACAAAAGAAAGTTACAAATTAAACGTTTAATAAATACAAACGGAAAAACACTACAGATAATCAAACACAAGACTAACTAAACAAACACGGAAATACAAGAACGGGAGACGACGGGAGATCGGGAGACGGACGGGAAAGCGGGAACACAGGAAACTACGGAGAGAAAACAGAACACAAACACGATTAGTAAGCTTTACAACGGGGAGCGTGAAAATCACTACGAGAACGGGGATGCCAGTCCGGGGGGAATAGTTTTACCAAGGTTGGGTCGACGACGGTCCGGCGCTGCATGCCTGCCAGCCTCAGGCTTTTAAGGTCGTGGTGTAATCAGCTAAACAGGCAGCAGCTTTGGGGAACGCCTACCGGACCTACAGACAGACAGGGGAAAAAGCACATGCAGGGAAACGCAGACAGAGGGAGACAAACACACACAAGACAAAGGAGAGGAGGGCACTGACAGAGCCAGATCTTGACATTTTCATTCATTGTTCAGTGTTTTCATTCATTCATTTTTATGATTTTACAACTGTTTCCATTCATTATATTCAGTTAGGTTAAGATTAATTTTTTATTCTAATCAAAACATGATTTAACAGAACTGCACAACGCAGGCAAGCGCTAATCCCCAGTTGCTCAGGCTTACACTACATTTGATGATACCAGTTGATAGGTAATAACACTATATCATGATTGCGGTTATAATTTACAGTTTTACAGTTTATAATTTACAGTGTTACAGTTACAATTTACAGTTTTTATAGTTTAATTTACAAATGTTTTATCACTGGTTAATTTTGATCACATGCTAAAAGATTAACGTGAAGAAATCAATGCAGCCGTTGCTTGCGCCCAGTGCAGTCGTCCATTATCTATGTATGTCAAAACAGAGGCTATGGGGACTATGCAGGACTTTTCTCCTCCACATAATGATGAGATGATCAAGAATGATTACATGATGACGAAACGAAAGCCGGAGGTTTTTCACCTGCATAAGGCGCGGATGGCGAATTGATTTCTAACGACAATACTTTAATGAGGGTTATGAACCCTCACAGGAGGGATATGTGGAAGAAAACATGATTGAGAAAGTGAATAACAGGGCTAGGTCACTGTGTACTGGGGACATAGGCCTCATAAGCACATTCTGTTTAGAAAACAATAGAACTGTATTTGGGCATGATGACGTCTGGACACAAAGTAGACGCCACTGATTGTAAATGTACTGAGTGTGTATTGGAAAGACCTGATGGGGCGTGCAAACGTTGTCAGCACACGAACCTCAGTATAAGACGGGAAGTTCTGTTAAGAGACACTGGGAATTTGGAATTTAGGAATTTTGGGATCTTGGATCTCTGTGATGAGTGTGTTAAAACTTGATTCAATAAATTCCCCTTGATAGCTGTGAGACTTCTATGCTGACTCCTTCTTGTCAGCCTTTCTATTTTTATAATACATTGTTCTACCATAGCATTCCAACATCACATTTAGCACAGAAGAAGGGGCAGGGTCTACAAACACGACAACAGACAACAGCGGAATTGTTCCTGCACCTTTGGCAGATGTGCATTTCTACATCTTCTTGTGCCATTGCGGTGTTAACCAAACTTGATCTTGCTGCCCTCCAGTTCTCTGAAAATAGACTTTTTCTTGTGCTCCAGTTTGTAGAAGCCAGAAGAGATGCTCTTGCCGTTCGTGCTTCCACCTCATCTCCTGTGGCATCCCTCAAGGACTGCTGGAGATCTCGCAAAAAAAACCTCTGTTAAAAACATTGCAAGCACAAATATGTTTTAATTTTATTTTAAAGTGTCACTGTATGGAGTGGCAGTGAACGGTGTAACTACTTTGACATAGTTTCTCTGTAGGAATTTTACACACAATACTTTAGGCAAATCAGAAGGACCTCACAGAGTATATATTGCGTAATTCAAATTCTACAGGAGGCTTTCTGGAGTCAACAGAGTCGTTGGTAGTTTAGTGCGCCAGCAGGCATTTATTAGCAGGATGGACATCGGAATGATACAGACGTCTGGAGAAATGTTCTATTCTCTATCTAGAGCATCTGTGAACACACAGTACCCGTGATCAGAGTCAAGAAGTTCTGATATCTATTCTAACTACTCCAGCATATAAACTTGTTACAAAGGTATGGTTATGTGTCTGCTTGTGCGTGCATATGTGTATTTTTGAAACAGCCGTCAGGACGCCTCCATCTCCAGCCTCCATTTCCAACACCCACGCGTAGGGGTTCCCTCTGTGTCCACAGGAGTCTTCTTCTTTATCTGTGAAGGAAACAAAACACGGACAGCAATTCTCCTAACTCTTACGCTATCTGCCAGATGCCTTGTGTGAGAGCTGACTAGTTCTTTGTCTTTGTGACCTTGACTTGTTCCTGTGCAGAGAAAGCAGATACAGATTGGGTCAAAAGTTTGTGTGCTTTGCTGGAAGCAGAAAAGTTTGAGCTTTGACTTATAATCACTATCACACTTTTATATGATCATACCTAATAATCACACTTATCACATTCTTATTAATCATTACTAATACACACGCTAACATATGATTATTAATTCTTCAATCACTGATTATCACACTCTTATTAATCATTACTAATACACATGCTAACACATGATTGTTAATTGAATCATTACTGATACACACACTAACACATGATTATAAATTCTTCAAGTAATTATTAAAAACGCATATTAAAATACAAAGATGGAGTTTATATAGCAACCCTGTATTAAATACACCATACAGATACAAGTGAGCATTTCTAAACATTATGCTTTAGGCTAATGGAAACCATTAGGTACATACCAACAGTCTCTGGAGCAAAGGTCACCTCAGAGTGAGTGTCGGGAGCATCGACAGAGGGTCTTCTGACTGCAACCCGCTGTACCAGAATAAAATACAGCAACAATCAAGTATACCATTAAATCAAACAAATGATACACAACATCAGTTAACATAACAAGACGTAAAGTGGTACTCCTAAAGTCATCCTTCCTTCTTCCGTATTTTTGCAACATGATCATTTATGATTTTAGTCTCAATAGTTTGTTTGCATTTGCATGTGTTTGTATAGAACGAACAGAGACATTTATTTTCACAATCTTGTGTTGTATAATAACAAACTTCAATTGAAAATTGGATATAGAGGTAACCATGCAAAAGACAGTGATGCCAAACCGGATCTTTAACATCATGAATGTAAAAACAACACTAACCCTCATTCGACTGATTCCTGCTTGATCGTGGTCTTGCATGGATTAAGCTCTGTTCTGGGCGGCAGTAGCTCAGTCCATAGGTGACTTGGCTGGGAACCATAGGGTTGCTGGTTCAAGTCCCCGTGAGGACCATGTATGGAGTGTGGACTGGTGGCTGGAGAGGTGCCAGTTCATCTCCTGGGCACTGCCGAGGTGCTGTTGAGCAAGGCACCGAACCCCCAACTGCTCGGGGCAGTCACTGGCAGCCCCCTCGCTCTAACATCTCTCCCTAATTGCATGTATAGGCCCTGTTTGTGCATGTGTGTATTTCGGGCCTGTGTGTGTATGTATGTATGTATAATAATAAGAGTGAAAAAATTCAGTTTCCCCGTGCGGGATAAATTAAGTAATTCTTCTTCTTCTTCTTCTCACCGTTGGCACGGGTGCCACCTGTGCTGCTGCCTGCTCTTTCTGCAGAAAGTCATCAACCATTTGAAGGTCATCACTCAGCTCTTGGTGCTCAACCAGGTTATCCACACTCATGAGCAGTTCCTCAAGCTCTTAATCACTCATGATGAAGGGCAGAGACACAGACAGATAGAGAGACAAAAAGACTGGCAATAGAGAGTTAAGATAAGACAAACACTAAGGAAAGCACAGTGAAACACAGAGAGAAACAGACGGATAAAGAAAGGCTAAGAGGTAAAACACAGCAAGGGTTAGGGTTAACAAGACAGACGTGGCTCTTAAAAGTGCCTTTGGGTTGTTTTGTTTTTAGAAAAACAAAAATGGTTGGTTTTTAGAGGAAAAATTTGCAGGACCTGTTGATAGAAGAGAACACAACTGAGGACCTAACCTAGGACCAACCTAAATTTCACACCAGTTTTTTTATGTATTTATTTACAACATTACGATTTGGCTACTAACCAACAATTGTGAGCTAATGTAACTTAAGTAAAACACATCACTTCTGGAGATTATAGATTTTTCTTTGATTGTATTCTTTAATTGACAAATAAAAAGGTACAATTTTATCTGAAGGGATATGTAGGTCTTTTCCCTGAACTGCAGAGGGGAAGTGGTTTCGACAACGGTGAACGTCTGGCAGCAGCCAATCATTTATATATTTATTTAAATAATAATAATAACAGCAACAATTTTACAGACTTGCTTTTATGTGATGTCGTCTTTAAATTTTATTTTATTTATCTTATAATTTTATTTTACTTGCTTATTTTGTTTATATTTTGGGGTATTTTTGCTGTCCTTTTACCTTGTCATATACTGTGTATGGATTGTGGATGTGTTTTTGTCTTTGCGCTGCCTGTCAAAGCACTTTGTAAATGTCTGTTTTTAAAGGTGCTTTATGTAAAAAGCAATTATTATTATAATAATTACATACAGAGATTATAATATTATATTTTAATGTCTGGCTTTTCACTGGAATCCTCAAGCATGAAGGCTGGTAGTTTTTTGCTAAATTCTACCAAACTTTATGTTTGACATACAAATATAAATAATTTTTTATTGTTTTCAGGTAAAATAGTGTAAAATTAACTTTTGGCTAATGGCGTCTGAAGAATTAAAAATCATGTGTTAGTGTGTGTATTAGTAATGATTCAATTAATAATCATGTGTTAGCATGTGTATTAGTAATGATTAATAAGACTGTGATAATCAATGATTGAAGAATTAATAATCATATGTTAACGTGTGTATTAGTAATGAATAATAATTATTAGTCCAAGCTCAAACTTTTCTTCTTACAGCAAAGCACACAAACTTTTGACTCAAGCTTTTCTGCTTTCTCCAAAAGCACACGAACAGTCAGTCAGTCAAGGTCACAAAGACAATGAACTAGCCATGTTGCAAATATGCACCTGGCAAACTTAGTTGAGATTAGGGAAATTGCTGTACGTGTTGTGCTTTCTTCACAGATAAAGAAGAAGACTCCTGCTATACAGAGGCTACTCCTACGCGCAGGGAGGAAAATGGAAGCTGGAGCAACTGCTACTTCTGAATTACACATATGCACGCACAAGCAGACACATAACCAAGCCTTTGTAACAAGTTTATATGCTGGAGTTTTTAGAATAGATATCAGAACTTCTTGACTCTGATCACGGGTACTGTGTGTTCACAGTTACTCTAGATAGAGAATAGAACATTTCTCCAGACGTCTGTAGAATCCGATGTTCTCCTGCTAATAAATGCCTGCTGGCGCACTAAACTACCAACGATTCTGCTGACTCCAGAAAGCCGCCTTTAGAATTTGAATTACGCAATATATACTCTGTTAGGTCCTTTTGATTTGACTAAAGTTTTGTGTAAAATTCCTACAGAGAAACTTGGTGACCCCGGACGTGATTCTGACAAGGAGGCTCAGGTAAAAGGAGCTGCAGAGGTTGGACCGGTGACCAAGTGGAGTCACTGGGAACCTCCAGGGGCCGACTAAAATTCTCCACAAGGGCGCCCACCACTCAGAAAGGTAAGCAGTCACCTATTCTTCTTAAGAAGTAAAGACTGTGATTCGGCCTATAATCTAAATTGGTGGAGAAAGTCAGTATGTTTCCTAGAGGTTAATTTGATTCAAATTTAGCCGGGGGACTGACGATTTGAAAAAAGGCCTGGTAAACTGATTTGGAATCAGTATAAGTAAAAGGTAAAGGAGTGTTGGGATCATAAATCCCGACAGGTCCTAGGCGCATAAACGGTGCTCAGTAAGACGTTCAGGGAACGCAGAAAGGCCGGAGGCTGTAGAGACCCTCGAATATACATTAGGCATTAAGGACTAAAAGCGCCACAGGGGGATAGCCCCTAGGTGAGCCTAGAAAGCCACCATAGGTCTGGGACCTAAAGGTTCTGGGAACCAAAGAAAAAAAATTATAGGTCTGGGACCTAAAGGTTCTGGGAACCAAAGTATAAGAAATACTTAAAAGTTGTGTTTATTTGTGGGATTGTTGTATGGGAGGTTTCGAGGATAATAGAGAACACAAACAGATAAAAGTGTGAGTAGGTTTCTGTGGTGGTGGATACACCCTGTCTGGAGCCGCTGATGGTGAAACACTGTCAGTAGAAGGTTGTTGCAGACATCACAGAAAAGCCTGACGATTAAACTCACCACTGGTCTTCTCTTATCTGGGGGTACATAAATAACGGGGATGTGACACTCGGCTTTTGGTCATTAAAACTAGTGATATATATCGTCTCACTCCGCTCTATCACGGTAGAGTAGAAGCATGAAAGTGAGGGGAGGATCACTGGGGACTAGATCCACTGACCCGATAACGAGTGTGTGTGAATAAAGAATAAATAAATACCTGTGAATAGTACTTTAACAGCTGAAATAACTATGGCAGGCCCTGTAGAGTCCCGGCTGATTGATGGTCGGACTCTTTAACTGATGGTTCACAAGTGTTTATTTTTGGGCAAAATAGATGATACCGTTGCTCCATTAAATCTTTTGACACCTTGAAGACTCTGAACACAGCGTGAACACACCGTGAACAATAAGAGTAAGAGCTATGGAATGAAACAAAAATAATATGTAATAAATAAATAAATAATATCATGTTCAACAATATCAAAATAGTGTGTTTTTAACCTTTTACAGAAAATGAATTGTCATTTACAATCATGAATATGATATATAAATAAATTATATATATATAATATCCCTTCAAACCTATTATCTAAATTACAAACTCAGAATAGAGTGCAATAAACAAACATATTTAACTTAAAAAATGATATTATAACTGTCAGTTTGCAGCTTTAACTTCCAAAGATTGTTAATGCACACAAAAAATAATGCTGTATTTATTAAATACTAGCAGCAGTGTAATGAAATAATTGTCTCCTTCAGAAAGACAGATGCTCTGAATCGCTCCAAAACAGCGTTACTGATTTAATTAAAAGCTTAAAATAGACTTGTATAAAACGATGCAAAGCAACACAAGATCATCCCGTTTTGATAAAGCATTAAGCACCACAGTGAAACAAAATGATGACAAACCTTGTGCCCTTATCAGCCAGGTGCTAAATAAACTTGTCGGTTCACATTTCCTTAAGTTTTTGCACTTTTGATAGACCTGTTTACAAGACATTTAAAAACTGTTAAGTTGTTTTTTTTTCTTCTCTTTTTTCCGGTTACAATCTATCAAAATAAAAGCACAAGCCTAGAAACAGGAAGTAACGGTAAAAAATAAACACATTTTAAGAGATTTCTCATGAAAATGCAACTACACATTTTGGGAATATGATGTGCTATATTAAAGGTAATTTACAGGCCCAGGATTAGGTTGGGATGAATACTGGCAGCGAGTAGTAGGACAGGCCATTTGCGCAAGGCCTACTTACGGTCAGGATAAAAAGAAACATAAAACTAGATTGACAGATTTGAAGGAATATTTAGAGACGTGTAAAGGTGGGGGTGAAGCGAGCCAGAGAATATGGTAAAAGATAATTTAGTTGGAGGAGGACAGAGCACGTGAAGAAGTAGTGGGAAACAGAAATAATGGTCTGAGTAGGTTGTGGCATAAGAGAAAGAAGGAGGAGAAGGAATTGGAGAAGAGAGAGGAGCGAAGAGCAGATTTGCATATGGCCGGACTGGTAGCTGAGGTAGACAGAAGAGGAGAGACAGTGGGAGGAGGAAAAACAGTAGGAGAAGGAGAGACAGCATCAGAGAGGAGCGTGATAGGGAGGAAGAGAGATTGCATGAGAGGGCACAACAGAAGGGAGGGGCTTTCGGAGAGACAGTATGAGAGTTAAAGTTAGATGGAGAAATAGAGGGAGCAGCAACAAGGACAAAACTGCTGTTTAATGAAAAAACACCTACTAACATCCACAGACACCAAGCAGGAAAACCCAAACCTGAGACTGACTTAACTGACTCCGACCACTCTGACTATGACTGAAGAAGCCAGAAAAGCGACAAACACGGTAGAAAAAGAGAGGGATTTAAAAACAAACACGTAAATCTAAAAAATCAGTATGATGAGTTCTGGCTCAGAGGGGGAGGAAGAGGAGATACTATGGTCAGAATGCGGAAGTGAAGGACCAGGAACTAAGACTGGACGAGACATGAAGGAGCAGACGGACCGGTAGCATTTAGAACACGTGGTAAAAGGTCTCACATAATGCCTCTAGTGCGCTCTAAAGGGACAGGACCGCCGATATACAAACCATGTAGTTTAGCAGACAAGGAACACATGAATGCACAACTACCACCACTTAGTGACGGAGCTGGAATATGGTTATAGATATTAGCTGGTCTAACCGTAGGCACAGAGTTCACCATGAATGAATTAATTAATTAAATTTTTGGTTCTACATCAGATGTTAAATAAAATGACATAATGTTTTGACAATTTCAACCAAAAAAAGGATTTGGCTGAAGCAACTTGCTTTTATTAGCCCACCCTAACATCACAGATCTAACTGTTTAAACACAACATATTTACTTATGATTAAACATATATTTGATTAAAAGTATATTTACTTAGACCTTAATAAATGAAATAATTTCCTTACTTTATATACATTTAAACATATTATACATGTAAACACACATACACATACTCACAAAGCAAAAATCAAAATCTGCAGAATCAAAATTCATATTTGCATCAATAAGGTTTACTTTTTCTCATTTCCATGTATTCAATAATCAAAATGAATAACATTTCCCTTTTTTATTTATTTATTTTGCTCTTTTCAAATTATAACATTTATACATATGCATTAATTATTTCAAATTTCAAGGTCTTTTTAAATATCGGCCGTGTTGTAATTACTTTCAGTTTATCATTAAGGTCATTCCACATTTTTACACCAATAACGGACGTGAATCTTTGTCTAATGTTAGTTCTTTCTTTTCTTGTTTCAAATCGAAGCAGTCCTCTTAAATTATAGCAATTGTTTCTTAATTTAAATAAAGATTGAATACCTGAAGAAAGATTTTTTACAGCTCTGAATAAGATTTCAAGTATTTTTAGCTTCACTATATCCGTAAATTTCAAATATTAGATTTTATGAAAAGCTCCTTAGTAGAGTCACGGTATCCCACCATAGGTGATATGAGGGGATTAAGATTCAAGATTCTCTGCTGCTCGCCTCCTCACTCACACCCGCTCCCGTGAACACATCACCCCCATTCTCTACACCCTCCACTGGCTCCCGATCAAACAACGCATCGACTTCAAAATACTCCTCCTCACCTTCAAAGCTCTCCACCATCTGGCACCACCCTACCTCTCTGACCTCCTTACCCCCCACCGCCCCTCCCGAGCCCTCCGATCCTCCTCCTCCCTAACTCTGACCATGCCACCTTCCAAACTCAAAACCTTCGGACACAGAGCTTTCTCTAGAACTGCACCCGACTCTGGAACTCTCTCCCCCAGCCCATCCGCGACTCTCCATCACTCACAACATTTAAATCCCGTCTAAAAACCTTCCTTTTCTCACAAGCCTACAACCTCCCCTACCCATAACTACATTCACTCCCGGCCTCTCCCCCCGACTCCTCCCCACCCACCCTCCTTCCGCTCTCCTCACCCATTCAGCCCCTCCCCCTGCCCCCCCCCCCCCCCCCCCCCACTGCTCTTCAATCCATCCCCCCACCTCTATTGTTGTACCTGTTTCTGGCTATTTGTCTGAATCACCATTACCCCATGCCCCCTTCGCCTTGCTTCCCTGTCATCCTTGTCATCCTTGTCTCCTGTTGTTTATCGTCTGTATATATTATATGTCCTACTCTGTAAGCGACTTTGGGTCTCTGAAAAGCGCTATATAAAATAAATGAATTATTATTATTATTGTTAAGATTCAAGAAGCTTTATTTATTATTTTATTTATCCCGAGGGAAATGATTGTGCAACAGTTTCAATACAAAGATGGGAAAGGATCAGAGTAAGAATAAGCTAAAATAATCAAATAAAATAAAGCTAACATCAAATAAATCAAACAATAACTGAGGTGACAGAGTGCAACAGACATTGTGGTTAAACGTAGGTTTATACCATATACAACAATACGCAGCGTGCAGTTTAGCAGCAGATTAAATAAGATAAATACAAACTAAATAAGTGGTAAAGAGCGATAATTGAAACAGTGTTAAAAATGTATCAGCATTTCCTACGGAACTAAGAATTAATTGGACAGAAATACGGATTAGGGACAACAGACCAATTAGATTTAGATGCAGGAAAGACTGGCAGAAAAGGTCAGGAACAAACCCAGGGTCAGATCCACTGCAGGGATCAATGTTTAAAGCTGCACTTATGAAAGGAACAGATAAGGAAGTGCAGGCAAAGATGGAGGATGACCCCAGAGCAGACATGGATCCATTACACATATGGATGAGGACACTTCAACATCACATGCGTAGAGCAGATGAAAGAAAGGCTGTGAGCAAAACAGAGATAGAGAATTTGAAAATACAACTGACCAAATTACAGTTAGAGACACAAGCACAGATGAGCCAACAACAGGAGGAGCCAGCGCCAATGGGAATCCCCAGTTCCAGTTGCCCCAGTTGCAGGCCAATTTTATACAGGACCCCCTCCCCAGGGACCATGGAACCCGCCAGGACCATGGGGCCCACCACAATCACATTATAGAGGAGGAAGAGGACGAGGCTTTAATCCTCGAGGAGGTTATGGAAGAGGCAGGGGCGGATCACCGGGGGCTAGGGACAATGGGTGTTTCGTGTGTGGAGGTCATGGACATTGGGCACGAGACTGTCCACAAAACCAGAGAGGGCCACCAAGAGGTCTTGACTGAGGAAAGTAGAGGACAGCTTAAATGCAAACATAACGTACACACACGAAGGAGTTAATGCAGCGAGCTGTTTAGCAGTTCCAGATGACGAAAAACCCAAATGACTGCATTCCACTGACAACGCAAGCCATTATAGTGGGACCCGACTTGCATGCAAAATCACAGAACCGACAAGACATTGACTTGTATGTATACGGCTGCTGTTTCAGAAAAGATAATGGAGGACTAAGCGCAGCATGGGCAGTGGTTATCAAAGATCAGGGAAAGTTTGAGACACTAAGTACAGGAGAAGTGACAGAAAAACCGTCAGCTCAGCGAGAGGAAGTGATGGCAGTAACAGTAGCTTGTAAGCATGGTGAGGGAAAGAGAGTGAACAGATAGATAGATAGATAGATAGATAGATAGATAGATAGATAGATAACTTTATTTATCCCCGAGGGGAAATGAGGTAATCGTAGCAGCGGTACAGAGCAATCAGAAGTACTAAAAATAAGATAATATATAAAATACAAAATATGAACAACAATAAAATAAAATAAAAGCACAGTATCGCAGATAAACACTATATTACAATGTGCTATGTGGATTTTAATGTCTAAGAGAGATAAAGGTGCATTTCAGTGATAGTTCACTTTGAGTAGTGCAAGTTTATTCCCTGAGCGTTGCTCAGCGTTGATGGCAACTACAGGTCTATCATTATTAGACTGTTATAATCTAAGAGGGCTAGTGTGAACAGAGAAAATAAATTTACCCCTTATGAGTTATTTACAGGTCGCACCATCCCCGGACCAAGACAACAGGAACCACTGCAGCCAGGGGCCACAGCAGGACTGGCACGGTCCCACGTGACTCAACTCCAAGGCTGGGTAAAAACATTGGCAGGAAGCCAAGGGGGGTCAGGACCAGTACCGGCCCCATTGATGATTGACCCACATACACCATTAGTAAAAAACACCACAGTATATAGAGTGGATAAATAGGGTTAAAAAAAAGGAGCAGAAAAACAAACAGTGTGTGTGTGGAAACTTAGTGTGTTTATTGTAATATTCATTATTTTAGTGGTAATTTATCTCATATGTGCATGGTTTGATAATTGTTAGAGTTATGGAACTTGGCAGGCCACGTCCGTGGCATCCCTTTAGACATCCAGGATTTTGTGGTCTCGGAGGAATGATCACTCTGGTGAGTGATCAACAGGGGGAATTGAAGAATTAAAAATCATGTGTTAGTGTGTGTATTAGTAATGATTCAATTAATAATCATGTGTTAGCATGTGTATTAGTAATGATTATTAAGAGTGTGATAATCAATGATTGACGAATTAATAATCATATGTTAACGTGTGTATTAGTAATGATTAATAATTATTAGTCCAAGCTCAAGCTTTTCTTCTTATAGCAAAGCACACAAACTTTTGACTCAAGCTTTTCTGCTTTCTCCAAAAGCACACGAATCAGTCAAGGTCACAAAGACAATGAACTAGCCATGTTGCAAATATGCACCTGGCAAACTTAGTTGAGATTAGGGAAATTGCTGTACGTGTTGTGCTTTCTTCACAGATAAAGAAGAAGACTCCTGCTATACAGAGGCTACTCCTACGCGCAGGGAGGAAGATGGAGGCTGGAGGACTGCTACTTCTGAAATTCACATATGCACGCACAAGTGCACACATAACCACGCCTTTGTAACAAGTTTATATGCTGGAGCAGATAGAATAGATATCAGAACTTCTTGCCTCTGATCACGGGTACTGTGTGTTCACAGTTACTCTAGATAGAGAATAGAACATTTCTCCAGACGTCTGTAGAATCCGATGTCATCCTGCTAATAAATGCCTGCTGGCGCACTAAACTACCAATGACTCTGATGACTCCAGGAAGCCTCCTGTAGAATTTGAATTACGCAATATATACTCTGTTAGGTCCTTTTGATTTGACTAAAGTTTTGTGTGTAAAATTCCTACACGTCCGACTGGCGATAGTGGCGTAACGTATCGTGTAACTACGTTGTTGTAGTTCCCATCTCTGTAGAGCCCAGTGTAAGGCTCCAGCAGAGACTCAACTCTGCTGCTCACACTTTTAAAACATTGTGTCGGATTTTATTATTACTGTCTCATGGACACAGTTCAAGGTTTTTCTAGAATGAAATTGATATATGTAATTTTAGGCACGGACGTATTCATTATAGGAGATGATAGTATGTAATTTCCTAACATTGTTAGTAGGCTAATATAAACATTATAAATACTTTATACGCTACACTTTTTTTTAGCTATGTAGCCTATGCCAGTGTACAATTTAAGTGTATTACAATATGGGTAGTGAAACCTCATCATACTTAATAGGCCTACTTGTGGTATTATATTTAGTTAGTGCTTGGCAGACGTACTATGTCTGATAAATATATGAATAAAAATATAAAAGATAGTTACAGTTATATTCAAGATAGTGCTTAAGACAGGGAAGTAAAACTAACATTACTATTTTCTTTAGATGGTATTTTGGCACAGTTTAGTCAGGGGATTGAAATTTAAAAATGCTCACTAAAGAATACGAACATTAATTTCTCTATCATAAGGTAGATGTTCTTACCTGATTACATGGAAGACTGCATCTGCGCATCTTAAGATCGTCGCACACGATGACATCAATCAAGCACGTTTATGCTTATATGGCATGTTTTTGGAATAAAATATTAATTACAAAAAATACTAGATATTACACTGCGGTACATAAAGAAATATTAAAAAAGCCAATTGTCTGCTGTCATATTGCGTCAGTAAGAACATCTTAACAACATGATTTTTTGGGAGTTCATATTGTAAGATTCAGCCGATGTGGGAAATAGACTGTGGTGTGCAACAGTACTAGGTGTTGCTGTCTAATTATTAATCAATTTTATCATTTCACATTCATATTCTAGTTCATTTTGAAGAAAAAAAAAAAGTGTTGAAAACTGTTTTGTCAAGCCACTGCTGCTGTGGATCATGGGTAGTGTAGCGACTTATTTTATCAAAAACGGAGAAAAAACTCCTTGTTTCTCAAAAGCGAAGGGGAAAACAAGAAAGTTAATGCCCATGCAATTAACCTGTCACTTGTGTGTAATCAACAAGGGTACACTTGTGCTTTGTGTGAAATGTCGCAGATATAATTTTTAAATCACCGTTAACGTAAAAACTGATAGTAAGGTGAATACTTCCGGAATTCAGGTCCTCCGTTAGCCAATGGGACGGATGCTCACAGCGGCCCTCATTTATCAAACGAACGTACGGCAGAAAAACTTGCGTACGACCATTTCCAAGGAAACTTCGCATTTATCAATTTGGACGTGAGCCGGAGCTATGATCAAATCTCACGTCAAGTCTGAGATCGTGTACGCAAATCAGCCTGGGGATTTGTGGTGCAGCACAGCAAAATCTGTCTGAAAATAATTAACAAACCTCAGCTGTCATTAAGCATAAGCAGTCACATATTAAGAACAGATCAAAACAGATTCTTAAAACCAAAAAAAAAAAATTGTGGTTGGAGCAATTGATTGTACTCACGTGCGTCTGAAGGCACCATCCATGAATGATTACGTATTCATCAATCGCAAAAACTACCACTCGATAAATGTACAGGTGATTTGTGATGCCAAGCTATCGCTTTTAAACGTGGCGGCCAGGTGGCCATATTCTTTTATATTTCAAAACAGCTCGGCTGCAGCCCCCCGCGACCCCGACAGGGACAAGCGGTTGAAGATGAATGAATGAATGAATGTGTCAGCGCGCGCCTGCAGGAAAGCGCACAAACACACACGTGTTTGCAATCATAAGGATGGATATAAAAGCATGCGCAATTTAATGAAAAATGGCATTAACAATGGCAGCCTTGGCCTTGTTAGAAGACATCGCAAATGGTTATATCAGACGTGAGAGGGTGTTTAGAGAGCGGGAAGATCTGTTGGCAAATGACGACAACTGGCTCATGAGTCGTTTCAGGTTGCCGAGGCCAGTGTTACTGGAGCTGTGCGCGGAGCTGCGGCCAGCCCTAGAACGACACACAGCCAGGAGCCAGGGGTTGTACGTTCCCACACAGGTGCTGACCACTCTGGGGTTTCTGGCAACGCATGACTCGTTCAATCTAACCAATAGCACGGTTGGTAACAGGTTGGAGGCTGGCACGGTGCGCGATGGGTGGCTTCTCGGTGAGTAAATAATTGATCCGTTTAATGCGCCCCGAATTTTAACCAGCACAATGCCCGTTTGGACACGCGCATTCAAATATGTGTATTTGTTTTTTTCCCTGGTGAAAAAAGAATGGCAGAGCTATCTTGTCTTCTTGTGTTCAGTATTTGTCTAAATAAACGCGTGCGTAAAGTTGGAAATGTCACACTTCAGTAGCCACGGCGCACCTCTGCAGTCATTAATATAAATGTGATCAGTCTTGTCAATGTTTGTAATGAAGTTGTTTTGTCCTGTTTGTTTTCCCACGAACAGTAGTGTGATTATATATATATATATATTTAGAAATTGAAGGGGCGCTGTCTAGACAGGTCAGGCGGGGTGCTGCTGTACACACCTGAGAAGGTGTGCCGCATCGTGCTGGCCTGTGGTGTCCTGCACAACTTGGCAAACTGCATAGCATACCACTGCCAGAGCACATCCCCCCACCAGAGACACCGGGTGCCGGACCCGTCAACCTCAACCCACCCCGCGAAGCGATACGGGCCAGGCAGCATCTGATTTCAACGATGTAAAGAGGCAAGGACACAATTTACTTTGTAAGTGCATTTATTGCGTGACAAATATCTCCCAGTGCATTGACCATTGATCTAGATGATCACTGACGCCACGGATTGCTCTCACTATTTCCTCCTGTGATTCTAGCACATTGTGGAAGGACACGGCCAGTCGGGCGGACGTCAGCAGCTGGCGTGGAGTCGCCGGGGCGTGTGGTGCTGGAGGAGCCAGTGGAGAAGCCAGGGCGCACGGTGCAGAGGGAGGAGCCCTCTCCTGTCTCATCTTCTATTGAGAAATAATAATAAAAAAATGAAGTAATCAAACATAAGTCAATGTGTTTATATCCTGACAACTTAACCCACGAGCATGTGTAATGTGAGCAGCCTATTGTACGACCAGTATAATGACATTTCTGAGTTGAACACATTTACCTTGAAGATGATCTGTGTCGCCTTCATGGGCCCCCACAACTCCGCTTAGAGGTGTGTCCTCCACAATAGCCGCCACTCTCTGAGCAAAGGGGGTCAGTTCCTCCCCTCATGTCCCCCCGCCCGTTGCGGTGATACTTCGGCGGTGGGCCGAAATCCTCCGCTTCACCTCCACCTTCACGTCGGACCTTTTTTTTTAATTCAGTGGGTGTGCGCTGCCCTGACCCCACGGCGTTCACTGCCTCACACACACTCCCACTCAAATTTCTATTTCTTTGTGTTTATCCCTGAGAAGAGGCTACCAAATAAAACAGCTCTTCGGGTCTCCACTTCATTTAATAAAATTTCGAGCTTAGACTTGTCGCTTCTTACCTTTACTCATCGTTTAAATCTGATAGTGCAGAGAAGGAATCTCCGGTGCAGGCCCAATTTACATTGATTTGCATATTTAAATGGGGGCGTTGACAGGGAGGAGATTACCACTTCTACATGTGCGCTCAATTCCACGTTGATTGGGATGTACAAAGGAAAAGTGCTTGGATCCATGCGTATGCACACTTTGATACATCTGATTTTTTTTGTGCGTACAACAGTTTCTGGATTCTAGCGTACGCCATGTTTCAGTAAGAAATCCACGCAAGTCTTAGTACATGAGGCCCCTGGTGACTACTTATACCCTGAGCTGACAGGCATGCAGCGTTGGACCGTTGTATTCCTTCATTAGTAAACTATTCCCCCCCGATTGGCATTCCTTGTGGTTTTCAAGCTCCCCGTCGATAAGTATATTTAATCGTCGTTTGTATTGTGTTGCTCCGTAGTTTCCCGTCTCCCTGATCATCTGTCGTCTTCTCGTTCCTGTTTTTCCTCGTCCTTCTCGTTATCAGTATTCTTGTTTTCCCTGTAGTGTTTTACGTTTTGTTTGTAGTTGTTATTAAACATTTGTTTGTACTTTTATTCCGTGTCCGTGTCTACATTGGGTCCACTCTTTTTGTGTTATCTCTGTACCGTTCATGACATAACCCCTAGCCTAATAATTTGATTTTATGAATATATCTTAAAACTACTAATTGTATTCATACAGTATATTGTAATATTAATGTTTAATGTCAGTAATTTATATACTGAGATTGTTATTTATGAATGATTTTTTTTTTTTTAAACCTGTGTTGAGATCACAGCTTCGGGTTTTTCTTGGGTTCATTGGCCTTTGGAGCCGTCAAAAAAAACATATAAATTAAAAAAATGTAAAAACCTATACACATACATTCAGCAAATTCTTTTACATCTTTGAATGGGAGACTCTAGATCCAAGTCCAATCTCTATCAAACACAACGGCCGCCACCGCCACCTAGAGGTCTGTATCGCTCTGTATTGTATTGCATTGCATTGTACTGTCTACGACATCTACGCATACGCATGCGCAGCCACGCTTGATTTCACTGGGTTTCCCGCCACTCCGGCTCCGGAAAATATTGTTTTTAACTTAGTTTATCGTTTTGCCAAGCTTTTATTGTATTTATTTCTTCAAACCATCGACTGAAGCATTTAACCATCGGGCCTGTGGTTGCCTCTGATCACACCGGAGAAGAAAAACACGGAAGTCGTGACGCCGAATCGCACTAGTGAGGCGCCAATTTTAAAACATTTCTTCAACCCAGTGGGATCTAAAAGCAACTGGTGAAGCGGACTGCTGCCCAGGAGTGAAGAAAGATCTCCCTGGACATTCGGCTCCAGGGCCGGAATTTAATTTAACTCACCTCCCTGTGATGGTTCTATATCCCGGGGTAACGGATCCCCAGCATAGGCTGCAATATGATGGCTGTATGCGAGTCCTGTTTCCCAACACTCTCAAAACTGAGGGAGAACATCTCTAGCCTGAAGGCTGACCTCATGGAGAAGAACAAAATCCTCCTAGATTTTTCCACCGTCGCCTCAACTCAGGCGAAGTTCCTCGCCCATCTTAAGGCTTCCGGCGCTGGTGACCGTACCATGACGACCGCCAACAAATCCCACTCTGTCATGGACTGGCTCCATCACCACCGGATCTCTGGCACCAGCACTCAGCGAGTTCGGCTGACACCACCAGGGTGCCAAGCCCAAGTCATCGGCACCCTCACCCTCCTGCCTTCTCCCCGCGGAGTGGCAGTGCTCCACCACGGAGGACAGAGCAGTGGCTCAGGGTCTGGTGAGCTCAACTCCACTCAAGCCGAGTGAACCCTGGTCAGTGGTGAACAGGGGCACTGGGGCTCGCCCATCCCTCCCTCCTCAGCCTCCGGATCTACCACTGGATAACAGGTTTGACGTCCTAAGCCTGCAGGGTTTCCCCCCGCTCGGTGCGTGCTCCAGCTCGTCCCCGGGATCCATCCATACAGCTGGTCATGTGTCACCTCAGTGCAGCCCGTGGGACAGTGCATTCCCTCCGTGCTAGTTGTCGGGACCTCGATGGTCAGGAATGTGAGGGTGCGCTGCAGCCAGACTTTCTGCCACCCTAGAGCCTGTGTCAGGGAGGTTGAGTCCTCCGCCCTCCAGCTGTGTTCACAACACAGGTTGGCCTCCACGCTGATCCTGCAAGCCGGTACCAACGATTTAAAGAACCACCAGTCCGAGGTCCTCAAGTAGGACTTCAGGTCCATGGTTGACCTCCTGCTAAACACAGGGAAGCGACTGATTATCTCCTGCCCGCTTCCCCCGCCGCATTTTGCTGACGTCATGTACAGCCACCTCCGCCAGCTGCACCTGTGGCTTAAAGGATGCTGCCTGGGGAAAGGTATTCCATTTGTGGACAACTTTACGGCCTTTTTTAACAGACCCAGGCTTTTTAAACACGGCCTGCACCCTAACCAGGAGGGGTCAAGACCTTTATCTGCCAACATTGACTTGACTGTCGAGTCATGCACCACCACCACCTCCTGACAACAACCCAGTGTTGGAATCAGGATGCAGAGTCACAGTTTAATACACCTCTCTGCGCTCCCCTTACCACAGACGCACAGCAAGCAGAGCTGCAGTCTTACACACCTCTCCCTAAACAAAATTATAATTCATTTGAAAGTCTTTTTCTTTGTCTTTCACATTTCACCTGGAAAACTGTGCAGCCAATTATACTTATAGTGTACCGTGCTCCTGGTCCGTACTCTGAATTTCTAACTGAATTCTCAGAGTTTCTGTCAAATTTCGTCCTTAAATCTGACAAAGTAATCATTGTAGGAGATTTTAATATTCACGTGGACGTTGATAAAAGTTGCCTTAGTACTGCATTTATCTCTCTATTGGATTTGATTGGTTTTAGGCAGAGTGTACATAAACCTACTCACTGTTTTTAATCACACCCTCAACCTTGTTTTGGCTTATGGTGTGGGAATCAATGACTAAATAGTCTTTTCACAGAATCCTATTTTATCAGACCATTTAACAACTTTTGAATTCGTATTACAGGACTACTCACCTCTAGGCAAAAGTTTCTACACTAGATGTTTATCTGATAATGCTGTAACTGGATTTAAGGAAGCGATTCCATCTGCATTTAATTTAATGCTTTATCCTAATATTCAAGATTCCTGCACTAACGTAAGTTTCTCTGAAATTGATCACCTTGTTGACAGTGTTGCAGGCTCACTACAAACAACACTCAACTCTTTTGCTCCTTTAAAAAAGAAAATAATGAAACAGAGGAAGTTAGCTCCGTGGTATAACTCACAAACCTGTGAATTAAAACAAATATCGCAAAAATTGGAACGTAAATGGCGTTCCACTAAATTGGAGGAATCACGCTTAGTTTGGCATGAAAGTCTAAAAACATATAGGAAGGCCCCCCGTCATGCCACAGCAGCATATTACTCGTCTTTAATAGAGGAGAATAAGAACAATCCTAGATCTCGCTGTGAGGCAACAGCGCTAACCACCACATCACCGTGTCGCCTAGCACTGAGACAGTACTGGTAAAAATTACTAATGACCTTCTAATAGCTTCAGACAAATTACTTGTTTCTGTACTTGTTTTACTAGATCTCAGTGCGGCCTTCGTCACTATTGACCATCACATCCTGCTACAGAGACCGGAGCATCTAATTGTCATTAAAGGAACCGCATTAACCTGGTTTAAGTCGTATTTATCAGATAGATCTCAGTTTGTACATGTTAACGACAAATCCTCCATGCACATTAAAGTCAGTCACGGAGCCCTACAGGGTTCTGTCCTTGGACCGATTTTATTCACCTTATATATGCTTCCCTTAGGAAATATTTGTCACGCCGCGGTGAGGTTTGTCCTGTCTTTGGGTTTTTTGTCTTGTGAATTTCCTGTTTTATTTTGAAAGATAACTCTCCTCTCGTTCCAGGTCAGTTGCCCTTCCTTTTGTTTCACCGGTCTGACGTCATTCCCTGATTCCTGATTGTTTCCACCTGTGGTTCCCCTTCCCTCATGTGTATAAAGTCCGTGTCTTCCCCCCCAGTTCCGTGCCAGATTATTTCGTACCTTGTGTCAAATGTATCCAGCGTTTTTCCCAACAGTCTTGTTCATGCCTTCGAGTTCTTTGTTTCCACGTTCAGGTGTTTGTATCCCTTGTTTAGTTAAAGTAAGTTTTACGTTTTTGAATTCTCTTGTGTCCTTTGTTTTTTCCTCCTGTACGGAGCGACTTTATTTAGAGATTTATTTGTTAAATTTGCCTTTTGTTTTTTCCTCCTGGACGGAGCGACTTTGTGTTGTACTTTGCTTTCTTAGTGGCGACTTTCATTTTGTTCCACCTGTGCAGAGTAATTTTTTGTTTGTGGCTTTTGCTCTGTTCCTCATTCCTGTCGTCAAGCTAATAAATTTAGTGTTGATCCGCGAACCTCCGCATCTGAGTCCTCATTCCTGCCTGGGCCTGACAATATTATAAGGAAGCACTCCATAAATTTTCATTATTATGCTGATGATACACAATTATATTTGTCGATCAAACCAGAAGAAATCGATCAGTTAGCTAAACTTCAAATTTGTATTAGGGAAATAAAAAACTAGATGACCTGCAATTTTCTGATGTTAAACTCAGAAAAAACTGTACTACTAAGTTACTGTACTTGGCCCCGAAGGCCTCCGAAACTCACTAGCTAAAGATATTGTTACTCTGGATGATGTTATGTTTTCCTCCAGCACCACAGTAAGGAATCTGGGTGTTATTTTTGACCAGGATATGTCCTTCGAACAACAAGGACTGCATATTTTCACCTGCCTAATATTGCGAAAATTAGGAACATTGTGTCTCAGAAAGATGCAGAAAAACTAGTCCATGCATTTGTTACTTCTAGGCTGGACTATTGCAACTCCTTGTTATCAGGCTGCTCCAATAACTCTGTTAAGAGTCACCAGTTGGTCCAAAATGCTGCAGCTTGTGTACTAACTAAAACAAATCGAAGAGAACATATTTCTCCTGTATTAGCCTCTTTGCACTGGCTGCCTGTAAAATCTAGAATAGAATTTAAAATACTTCTCCTTACCTACAAAGCTCTTATTGGTCAGGCTCCGTCGTATCTTAAAGAGCTCACAGTACCGTATTACCCGACTAGATTGCTGCTCTCTGAAAATGCAGGGCTACTTGTCATTCCTACAGTATCCAAAAATAGAATGGGAGGCAGAGCCTTCAGCTACCAAGCTCCTGTACTGTGGAACCGACTTCCAAGTGTTATTCGGGAGGCAGACACTGTCCCCATATTTAAGAGTAAACTTAAAACTTTCCTCTTTGATAAAGCTTACAGCTAGGGCTTACAATCCCTTAACAATGTTGTTATTTTTAAAATGATTTTGTTCTGCTTAATGATGCTGCTATAGGCCTAGTCTGCCAGGGGATAATACTTTTCCTGACACTCTGACCTTATCTCCTCTCTTTATGTATCATTCATGTCTCATAAATGCTTGTTACTAATTCAACTTCTTCCCCGGAGTTGTTTGTGCTTTGTCGTCTCGCAGGTCTCGCTGATCGTGGTGGTGCCTGCTGCCGTGGTCCTGCATGATGCTTCCTGCTACTACTATAACTATCAGTCATATATACTGTCACTAGTCTTATAAATTATAAAATTTGTAGCCACAAAAACACCATCAGTGGTATGTCTCGCTGTACCATAGCTGCTATTGCTGCTACTCATCATTGATCATGATGGCCATAATTATTATCATTTTCATATTCTATCACCTTAGATGTGCTTGTTTATACTATTCCGCTGTATTAACTGCCATAACATATGAGTCATATTCACATTACTATAGATATTATTATAGTTACTGTTACTCTTTGGTTGATTGCATCTCTGGAAGTGTGTCTGTCTCTCTGTCTTCGTTTCTGTCTTTGTCTTTCTATCTTTCTCTCTCCTTTTCTTCCTCCCCAACCGGTCAAGACAGATGGCCGTACTCCATAGAGCTGGGTCTGTCCGACGTTCCTGCCTGTTATAGGGAAGGTTTTCGTTGCCACCGTACTCTACGGGGGAATTGTTGGGTCTATGTAAATCTTAAAAAAGTCATAGAGAGTGGTCTTAACCTACTCTGTAAAGTGTCCTGAGATAACTTTTGTAATGATTTGGCACTATAAATAAAATTGAATTGAATTGAAAAATTCACTAGTGGGGAGACGTATACTAATTTACGCCCCTGACTTTTCTTCTTCCACTGCTCCATTTCCACTCGAAAAGACTAGAGGAAATACAAGATACACATATGTGAGGATAATCAATGAATGAAATGAAATATATGATCTGGCACAAATACAAAAACAAAAAATACTCCTTACTTTCTTACTTTCTGGATCTTTCTATTCAATACAATTAAATTTTATTTATAGTGCTGTGACGTCCCTGTACTGTCTGCTTCAATCAGTGCCTTACAGGAAATCCTAGAAGCAGTGGGCCATCCTAAGCAGACCACACCTTAGGGTGTGGCTTCATTAATAAAAGGCCGCCTCAGTCAGTCTGCTCTCTCTCTCTCTCTCTGGTGGCTGAGCAGCTGACTGCTGCTCTGGCCTACAACTTGCTGTTGTGTTGTCTCTTATATACACATACACACTCCATTTGATGCAACACTCACCCACTTTATGTTCTTTTCCAATTGTTTACTTAAATAATAATAATCACGAATCCTGGTAGTATGGTTGCTTGGTAGGCTTCATCAGTGGTCTGTTGTGGTGAGTACCAAAAGCTGATGTTACTGCAGTGTGAGGAAAGCATTTGTTTGGGGAGAGGCCTTCACATCTCTGGGGAAATGTTTGTTGAGTCAGTGTGTGATGAGTTTGTTGGCTCAAGAGTTGGTGTTAACCTGACTGCATTTTTTTGCCCTTAATCATTGTGGTGCTATGAAACAGCCTAAGTTAGTGGAGCTACTTTCCCGGTAGGCATAAGAACGGCCTCGACATGGGATCTCGTTGTTTATTTTAGTTTGTTATTTTTGTGCACTAGCGTGGCCACAGCAAATTTTGCTTCGGGTACACATCCGTGACTGTCCAGGTGGGTCACTATTTTTATAGTTGCCTGGCCGAGTCATTGGGCTCAGTGTTTCAATTTCCCACCAATGCTAGTGCACGAAGACTAGGGTTGAGAGAGTCAGTTAGCTTTCTGGTTAGGTAGTCAGCTAGGGGAAAGGATGTTCCACATTGTGGCTGTTGCACTGGGTTAAGGGGAAATTGTCCGTTTGTTTTGCTGTGTAGGTTGGTCTAACTTGAGGTTTGCCAGGAATTTTTGTATCTCTCCCTTTTTTGAGTCTGGTTGCTGTGGGGTGAACCATGTCTGTGTTTGAGGAGTTTTTGCAGAATCCCAGGGAGGATCTGTTAAATACCTTCACTAAGGAGCAGTTATTTAAGGTGGCTGATTATTTTGAAGTAGAAATCCCCAATAAGGCCCTCAAAGACTGCATCTTGAGTACGATTAAGGACCGGTTGGTACAATCAGGGGTGTTACCTGCTGCTGTTGAAGGCGGTGATGCTGCAAGTGGATCAACTCCTGCCTTATCTGCAGGTTTTACACAGGCCAGTCCCCCAGAACAGGCTTTGAAATTTGTGCGTCCTGTGGTTGGAATGCCTTTGACTTTTGAGCAACAAAAAGAGTTGTTGACCCTGCAGCATAAATTGGAAATGGAGCGTGAGGAAAAGGTTCAGGAGAGGGCCCAGATTCTTGAACTGGTGAAACTGAAATGCACCGCCAAGTTACGTGAGGCTGAATTACTCCAGAAAAGGGAACAGCAACAAGTTGAACGTTATAGGAAGTTAAAGGAAGGTAAGATGGTGACTCCAGCGTATGTCGAATTTGCTCGTGAACTGTCTACTCTTTTTGGTCATTGGCGGTTGGCTTCTGAGGTTAAGACCTTTGAACAACTGTGTGAATTGATTTTGGTGGAACAATTCAGGGAAACCCTTCCTGAGAACCTGACCACTTATCTGAGTGAGAGGAGTGCTGGAACTTTAGCTGAGGCTGCTGTTTTAGCTAACGAATATGCTCTGACTCAAAAAGTCCAGGGGGAAATTGGATGTAAGGGCGGAGATGGTGGTTATCCAGCTTTCAAAACAACTAGCAATGTTGGAAAATGGGATTCTAGTCGAACTTGTAACTATTGTTTGGGCAAAGGTCACTGGAAAGTTGACTGTCCTGTTTTAAGGTCCAAGCATAAGTCTCACACAGGTTTCCGTCCTGTGAAACCTGCAGCCTTACTTGCTCCTGTGCGAGGGACGGTGAACATGCTACGTGAGAAAGCTGAGGCTATCACTGCAGTACAGCAGCACACTAAGCATGTTCCATTTGTTTCTCGCCTCTCATCTGAGGAGCCGTTGTGCCCCCCTGAGAAATCCTTTTCTCTGAACACTTTAGAGAAAAAACACAGCAGTGACCAGGTTGACGATATTGATCATGGTTATCTAAAATATGTGAGTGAGGTGGTTGTTTCATTGGTAGGGAGTGAGGAAAAAGTTCCAGTCAAAATCTTGAGGGATTCTGGTGCTCTGGACTCTTTCATTGTAGCCTCTGTTGCCATTTTCAACAGACACTGCCACTGGAGACTCTGTGCTGGTGAAAGGTATGGGGTTGAATGTGTTTCCAGTGCCTTTGCACAGGGTTGTCCTCTGTTCAGATCTGGTTAAAGGGGAGGTGTCTTTGGCAGTGTGGCCGGCTCTTCCAGTTCAAGGGGTGCAGGTGATTTTAGGAAATTATCTGATCGATGGTCCATTTCCTGAGTTTCCTCCCTCACTGGTTGTTACCTCTTCTCCAGCTGTTGGCCAGGTTGAGGGTGACGAATTCAAACAGATTTTTCCAGTGTGTGTGGTCACAAGGTCACAGACTCTAAACAAAAATGACTTGATGGTTAAAGAAAAGAAGATATCACATGTCCAACTTCCTTTACCTGCCTTTCCATTCTCTGTCTCAAAAGCTGAGCTGATACAGGAGCAGCAGAGGGATCCTGCTCTGACCGAGTTGTTCCAGCAGGTGCGTCCAGTGGAGGAGATGGAGAGTGTGGCACAGGGGTATTTCTTGGAAGATGACATGTTGATGAGGAAATGGTTGCCCCAGGGTGAAAAATTTTGTTCCAGATTGTGGTTCCGTCTGGACTGAGGGCTGGTATATTGAAAACTGCTCATGACATGGGTGCGGGACATGTTGGAGTTAAAAAGACCTATGACAAAGTTTTGCGGTATTTTTATTGGCCTCGACTGAAGAAAAACATCTGCCTATATTAAAACATGCCATACTTGTCAGCTCACAGGAAAACAAAACCAGTGCATTAAGCCAGTTCCTTTGCAGCCTATAACAGTTGCAAATCAACCATTTGAGCATGTGTTAATTCATTGTGTTGGCCCATTACCTAAGTCCAAGTCTGGAAGTGTGTATCTTTTTACAGTACAGTACTCGTTATCCGGCTGCTTTTCCCTTGCGCAACATAACTAAGTCAGTGTTGAAAGCTTTGACACAGTTCATGTCTGTTTTTGGTATTCCCAAGGTTGTTCAAAGCGATCAGGGAACCAATTTTACATCAGGGATGTTTGCAGATACAATGGTAAAGCTTCATATTAAACCCGATCCAGTCAACTGCTTATCACTCTCTCTTATCAGAGAGTCAGGGGGCCATTGAACGTTTTCATCAAACTCTCAAGTCACTTTTGCGCTCATATTGTACTGAGTTGAGTCGTGACTGGGAGGAAGGGTTGCCATGGCTAATGCTAGCGGCTCGTGAGGTCACACAAGAGAGCACAGGTTTTAGCCCAAATGACCTTGTGTTTGGTCAAACAGTTCATGGTCCTTTGGCTGTGTTACAGTCTGATTGGAAGAAATCTCCTCCTCCGGAAGAACTAACAGATTATGTAAATGAGTTCAAGAGACTGTTGTATGAGTCGGTAAAGATGGCAAAACTAAATTTAGAAAAGGCTCAAAGCAAGATGAAGCGACTGTATGAACGACGGGTTGAAGTGCATGTATTTTTCCCCCGGGATCAGGTACTGGCCAACCTCCCAGTCGTAGGATCTCCTTTTCAGGCTAGGTTTGGCAGTCCTTATTCTGTTGTTCGACAGGTTACTGATCTGAATTATCTGATTTCCACTCCTGACAGATGGAACACTACACAAGTGTCATGTTAATATGTTGAAACCCTATTTTCCACGTGCTAGTGGGGGGAGTGAAGCCAGTGGCTTTGGTGTCTTCAGTAGGGGGTGTGGTCTCTCCATCTTTGGATGGTGGAGAGAAGACTGAGAGTCCAGATGTTGGTGTGTTGCAGGGCAGGCTTAAATATCCCTGAGTCCCTGAGAAATCTGGATAGAGTGGTGGGACATTTGCCAGCAGAAAAGGGGAAGGAGCTGTCTGATCTCATTTTGTCATTTCCTGTTTTGTTCTCAGACACTCCCATGAGGACTCACCTCATAGAACATGATATTGAGGTGGGCGATGCTCCACTGATTCGTCAGAGGTTTTACCTGTTCCCTCAGGAGAAACGAACTCAGCTGGAGGCAGAGGTGAAATACATGTTAGAGCACAAGATTGCTGAGCCGTCCTGCTCTAGCTGGGCTTCCCCGTGTGTGCTGGTTACTAAACCTGACAACACTTTCAGGCCTTGTACTGATTTTCGTAAAGTGACAAACGTCACAAAGCCAGATTCTTATCCACTTCCTTGTATGGAGGATTGTGTTAATTAGGTGGGCACTGCAAAATATGTCAGCAAATTTGATCTCTTAAAGGGATATTGGCAGGTGCCATTGTCAAAACGTGCTCAAGAAGTTGCTGCGTTAATAACACCCTCAGGCCTGTACTCGTACACTGTCATGCTGTTTAGCTTAAGAAATGCTCCTGCCACCTTTCAGCGGCTTATGAATCAAGTGGTAGTAGGTTTAAAGGGGTGCGCAGTATATTTAGACGATGTTGTCATCTACAGTAAAACCTGGGCAGAGCATGTTGATCAGATCCGTGCTTTGTTTGCAACACCTTTGTTTGCAAACAAGCAACACCTCATCAGACGTTGATTTGGATTTTGTAATGAGTGCAGGAACGTTAGCGCATTGTGATCAGTATACACTACCCGGGTTCTACCTCCACCAACATACACCACAAAATGTTGTAGGGCCCAAATGAGGGCCAGGGCCTCTTTTTCAACAATAGAGTAATTCAACTGATAAGAGTTGAATTTTCTGGAGAAAAATCCAACTGGATGGTCAATACCATCAGGACCAGCCTACAGAAGTGCTGCTCCAGCCCCCAAATTGCTGGCATCGACCTGAAGGTGGAAGGGATCACCTAAACGGGGAGCTGCCAATACAGGAGCAGAGGAAATTAGATTTTTAACATTCACAAAAACAAGTTGACACAGAGGACCAGTCAAATTTAACCTTCAAACTAAGGAGGTTGGTAAGAGGTGCAACTACAGCGGAGGAATTCTTGCAAAATCCTTCGTAGTAACCCACCATACCCAGAAACCGCATCAGCTCTTTCTTAGTGGTGGGAGTTGGAAACGGATCAATGGCCATGACTTTAGCTCTTACAGGACGCACCTGACCCTGGCCAACGACCTTTCCCAAATAAGTTACTGTACCTTGGGCAACTCACACTTAAGTTAAGCCAAGTTAATGGTCAGGTTGGCCAAAGCCAGCCGCTCAAACAAACCACGGATCTGATCAACATGCTCTGCCCATGTTTCACTGTAGATGATAACATTGTCCAATATGCTGCATACCCCTTTAAACCTGCTACCACTTGGTTCATACGCCGCTGAAAGGTGGCAGGAGCTTTTCTTAAGCAAAACGGCATGACAGTGTACGAGTACAGGCTTGAGGGTGTTATGAACGCAGCAATTTCTTGAGCACGTTTTGACAATAGCACCTGCCAATATCCCTTTAAGAGAGATCAAATTTTCTGACATATTTTGCAGTGCCCACCTGATCAACACAATCCTCCATACGAGGAAGTGGATAAGAATCTGGCTTTGTGACATTATTCACTTTACGAAAATCAGTAAAAGGCCTGAAAGTTTTGTCAGGTTTAGTAACCAGCACACACGGGGAAGCCCAGCTAGAGCAGGACAGCTCAGCAATCTCTCTAACTTGTATTTCACCGCTGTCTCCAGCTGAGTTCCTTTTTTCCTGAGGGATACGGTAAAACCTCTGACGAATCGGTGCGGCATCGCCCCCCTCAATATCATGTTCTATGAGGTGAGTCCTCGGAGTGTCTGAGAACAAAACAGGAAATGACAAAATGAGATCAGACAGCTCCTTCCCCTGTGCTGCTGGCAAATGTCCCACCAATCTATCCAGATTTCTCAGGGACTCTGAATTTTTAAGCCTGCCCTGCAACACACCAACATTTGGACTCTCAATCTTCTCTCCACCATCCAAAGATGGAGAGACCACACCCCCCACTGAAGACACCAAAGCCACTGGCTTCACTTCCTCCCCACTAGCACGTGGAAAATAGGGTTTCAACATATTAACATGACACACTTGTGTAGTCTTCCGTTTGTCAGGAGTGGAAATCAGATAATTTAGATCTGTTACCTGTCGAACAACGGAATAAGGCCCCCCAAACCTAGCCTGAAAAGGAGATCCCACTACTGGGAGGTTGGCCAGGACCTGATCCCTGGGGCAAAAGAGACGCACTGCAACCCGTCGATCATACAGTCGCTTCATCTTGCCTTGAGCCTTTTCTAAATTTAGTTTTACCATCTTTACTGACTCATACAACAGTCTCTTAAACCCATTTACATAATCTGTTAGTTCTTCCAGAGGAGGAGATTTCTTCCAATCAGACTGTAACACAGCCAAAGGACCACGAACTGTGTGACCAAACACAAGGTAATTTGGGCTAAAACCTGTGCTCTCTTGTGTGACGCAAAAGTGACTTGATTGATGAAAACGTTCAATGGCCCCCTGACTCTCTGGGTGATAAGCAGTTGACTGAATGTGTTTAATATGAAGCTTTACCATTGTATCTGCAAACATCCCTGATGTAAAATTGGTTCCTTGATCTCTTTGAACAACCTTGGGAATACCAAAGACCGACATGAACTGTGTCAAAGCTTTCAACACTGACTTGGTTGTTATGTTGCGCAGGGGAAAAGCAGCCGGATAACGAGTTGTCTGGCACAGTACTGTAAAAAGATACACACTTCCAGACTTGCACTTAGGTAGTGGGCCAACACAATCAATTAACACATGTGCAACTGTTATAGGCTGCAAAGGAGCTGGCTTAATGCACTAATTTGGTTTTCCTGTGAGCTGACAAGTATAGCATTTTTTAATATAGGCAGAGATGTCTTTCTTCAGTCGAGGCCAATAAAAATACCGCAAAACTTTGTCATAGGTCTTTTTAACTCCCACATGTCCCCCACCCATATCATATGCAGTTTTCAATATTCCAGCCCTCAGTCCAGACGGAACCACAATCTGGAAAATGGCGTCACCAACAAATTTTTCACCCTGGGGCAACCATTTCCTCACCAACATGTCATCTTCCAAGAAATACCCCTGTGCCAAACTCTCCATCTCCTCCACTGGACGCACCTGCTGGAACACCTAGGTCAGAGCAGGATCCCTCTGCTGCTCCTGTATCAGCTCAGCTTTTGAGACAGAGAATGGAAAGGCAGGTAAAGGAAGTTGGACATATGATATCTTTTCTTTAACCATTGTGAGTAGGGATGTCCGATAATATCGGCCGATATTGAGTTAAAAATGTAATATCGGGAATTATCGGTATCAGGTTTTTACAACCGATGTTAGTTCTGTAGGCTTCAGCATTTCCGAGTGTACCTGAATGCAACACGGGCCGTAGGCTTCAGCATTTCCGAGTGTACCTGAATGCAACACGGGCCGTTTACAGGCGCGTGCTTGATGACGTATAACAACAACACGCTTCACTCGTAGGTTGCTAACCGTGGCTAACAAGCTTGCTCTCCCGGTGCATGAGATGTCCGTGGTTTGGAAGTATTTCCAAGTGTCACCTATTAACAGTAAATGTGCGCTTTGCAATGACTGCAAGGCGTTAGTTATGAGAGGAGGAAACAAGGCGTCTTCCTTTAATACATCACATTTGATTACTCACCTCAAGAAGAATCATGCGGAGTTAAACGCTACATCTGTGCAGCACAGTGATGAAAGGAGCAACAGCCAACACCGAGAAACAAACTTTTTCTATCGTTCAGGATGCCGGATTCACCAAACGTGTGGAGTTCCTCGAGCCCCGTTATGTCTGTTTAACGCCCAGTCACAAGTATTTCTCAGACCAGTGCTTACCCGAACTGTACAGCATTGTTTACAGTCACGTCGAGAAGCTAATTTCTGGTGCTGTATCCATTAGATCCAATGCAGGTTAGCATGTTGAGCTTGACTGCTGATTTATTGATCGTATTATTTGTCAAGTTACGGCTCAGTCGTTACTCAGTCTGGAAAAAGAGAACTAAGTTTGTTTACTACTCTGGACTGAAGATATGCATCTTCCTTGTTGTGATGTTGTCTGTAGTGTTGTTTGAGGCAAAATATTCTCTCTAAAAACACAAACAATTAAATGAATGGCACTTTTTTCAATAACTTATTTTGTACAGACTGTGTTTACATTTGAAAAGCCGTGTTGCATTTATGTATGCATCCAGTGAGGCATCACAATAAAATTAGGCATAATGTGTTAATTCCATAATAGGTGATATGTGATGAATTTTGGTGTAAAAAGGCTGCATATATCGGTGCCGGGTGATATCGGTATCGGGTGATATCGGTATCGGAAATTAAGGGTTGGACAATATCGGATATCGGATATCGGCAGAAAAGCCAATATCGAGCATCCCTAATTGTGAGAAATAACCAAAGATGACCTACCTTATTTATCTATGATTGTAAATCCTTGATTAGCATAACAGTCAAGCTGAGAATGAGTGCTGGGGGATTGTGGATAGGAGTCACATGGGGATTGCAAATGGTGACAAAAGGGGGGTCGTAAATACTGATAACTTCCACGGGGGCCATAAACATGGGGTAGTGTGTTTTGTTTATTCTAATGTCATTGTGTTTGTAAGAGGCTTTGATCTGACTTGTATATCTGCTGAAGAAATTTGGGGACAGGCAGAGATGATAGAGACCCGGCTGTTGGTCTGATCTCTCCTGTCTGCAGCAGTATTTAGTAAAGATATGATTTGAGAAACACTGAGGACTCCAGAGAATTTCTTTCACATTTGGCGACGAGGATGGGATGGACGATCTGCTGATCAGGCCTGAGTCCTGACTGAAGGTTAAACCGGTAAGGAAAAATTCCGCTCCACCAAAGGAGGACAGGATTCCGCCTGATGTCAGGAACGGGTGCTGGACAGCAGATGCTCCATCCATTTTAAACGTGAGTACAGTGGTTTTTTAGATCATATCTCGTGTGTAATTTTGAAGACAAGCTTCATTTACTTGTGGGGTTTTTGAAGCTCAAAAGAAGGGGTGTAAACCTAGGCGACAGTTCGAGAACCTGTGTGTGGTCTGCTGTCAAGATATTCTGTAATTCCTGTGAGTTTGAATATAAGGTCCGACGAGTCTATTTGTAGAGGTTGGACCGTCTTCATGTCCTTTGTGGTTTTGAAGACTAGGTTCATTTTCTGTGTGATTTTGAGGCTCTGAGAAGGCGAGGTATCCTAGGTGACAGTTCGAGACAATGTGGTCTGCTGTCTGATATTCTATAAATCCTGTAGGGTTGAATATCAAGGTCCAATGAGTCCCGTTTGGAGATTGGACCGTCTTCATATTTTCTGTGTAATTTTATTTTGTAGACTAGTTTAATAAAAATATATATATATGCACTTAAAGCTATATAAGTGATGTCTTGAATAGACATAAATGAGTATAATGTGTTGTGAGAGGTTGGTGCAACCTAACAAATGAGAGAAGTGTTTTGGAAAATACACAAGCATTTAGGGAGAAAAATGAATGATTTCTGAATCAATTATTTAAAGGAGTAGAAATTTTTTAAATGCAAATATAATTTGCATGAGTGTAGGGATTCCCAACTACAATAAAATGGGCGTATGAATGTGGTAAGAAAAATAAACTTTGGGGTAACTAATTTCAGTGTCTAAATATCCGGTTTGGATATTAAAGGGTGTGTTGCTCGTAACGAATGTGTTGTATAAACCACCTGGCTGAAAGGTTATCCGAAGTTAGTGGATGTGTGATAAGATCTAACCATCTTTGTATGGGAAGATCAGCGTGTGTGAAATAGTCTGAGTGATTGATAAGCCCATTGAAAGTGAAAAGCACATCCGTTTAAGTGAATCAATAGACAACATGGGTAACAAAACTGGGAAACTCAAGTCAGTATCTGATCCTCTTACGGGTCCTTCTAAATTAATGGCAGAGAAATGGGGTAAAAGTGTTGTTGAAAATGTTCCACTGTGGCACCATTTGACTGAAGAAGTTTTTCCTATAATAGGCACATTGAGCACTGATTGTTTGAAAAGGTGTAGAGTGTTGTTAGAAGAGAAAAAGGGAAAGAAAGTAAGAAAAACTATAGACTGGTCTGTTGCAGGTTTAATGTTAAAAAAAGGAAATAGGAGAAGAAGGTGATACAAAGAAAGAAAAAAAAAGACGTAGGGCCTAAGAATGGAATATGCCTCCCCCATATGGTGCCCCCATGTCTGCAGTCCCTCCTTTCTCAGAGACAAAAAAACAAGGACAATCACCGGAAGCTGACTACCCCCAAAAGAGTGAAGGGGAGAAGGAGGAGAAACCAGAGCTGTACCCTGATCTGTCAAATCTTTCAACACCGAGGAGTGACAACAAAAAGACTGGAATTACCAATCAACTAGTTAACACCACCTCTCCCGGAGATGTCTCTTCTCCAGTAGCACCTTCTTTCAATTACTGGCTCAGGGGTCACAAAGACAAAGGACACCACCAGATGCCTATGCTGATGTTTCCAAATCCACAGCCACGGCCAACAGATGAAGAGGCACAGGCTCACTGGGAGCCAGAAGTATTGGTTTACAGGCCGTGGCAACCGGATGAACTGAAGGAGATTGCAGGAGAACTGCCGGATCCTCAAAAAACTGGAAGTGAGAAATGGGTGGCGGCAATGCAACAGCTGTTAACAATGTATAATCCAACTCTGCAGGAGGTAGAAGCTGTGTGTCGGAGGTGCTTTAAGCTCAAATGGGCCAACATCCGACCGGCCAACTGGTCTTCATCCCCATCTGTTGGATCAATGTGTTTCAATGACATGATGACCAGACTGGCTGGAGCTGTCCGTGCTGCTTTCCCCTTAAGAGTGTGTTGGCCTGAGATCCACAACACAAAACAAAAGGAGGGTGAGTTAGCAGGTGACTATCGCACTCGCATGGAATCTGTTTTCGCAGCTCACTCCGGCATCGACGCAGACAATGAGGTATACAATGATTTGCTGAAAACAGCTTTGATTAATGGACTTCATCCTAGCCTCAAGGATCGTGTCATGGCTACATGTGTTGGATGGGAGACTGGGACCATAGCGAATGTTTAGACACATGTTCTACACGCCGAACGAAATAAAGTAGATTTGGACTCTAAACAGACACAAGAACTTCAGACTGCTCAACTGATGTATTACCAGCAGGGTGGGGCATATAATCCTGAAAAGAAATGGAAGCCGCACCAACCCAACATCAGAGGGAGGCGTAGACTGGGTCCAAGCCAGGATTTCCAGGAGCACACCAACAGCCGAGCCAGATACAAGACACAGTGCTACAATTGCGGGGGCCATGGGCATTTGTCATATGATTGTCCTACAATGACATCCGACCAGCGAGGAGGACAAAATCCAGGGGAATCATGGCCATTAGCACCACCATGAGGTCTCTCTGTGCAGTCTCTGGGGCAGGCAGGTCAGAGAATACAACACATAGACACATATACACATGTAGACACTGTTGAGGATAGTGACAATCCAGTTGTCACATATCAACAATATATACACTTAACACAAGACTCTAAAACACCCCCTACATTGCTATTAAACATAAAGGTATTAATGTGACATTCCTTGTAGATTCGGGAGCACAAGTCTCTGTTATCCAATCCAAATTGCTCCCTGAGGCACCCAAAACAAGTAAATTCTTAAAGACAATAGGAGCTTCAGGGGTTCCAGGCTTTGAGCCATTGTCTCAGCCACTGACTGTTTGGTTTGGAGATTACAGAGGTGAGCATCAATTCCTTCTCCTGTTAATTTGTTAGCACGTGACCTTATGTGTGCTCTAGGCATTGATGTACATTGTGATTCCACAGGAATCAAGGTGACATGTGCCACAGCTGGTTTATATCCTGTCTCTGTTTCTGGGAGTGATTATCAATATTCTTGGGACCTAATTCTTGGACTAAATTTAAAGGATATAGACAAACTGTTGTCCATGATACCACAGATTACAGAGACACCTAAGTATCTGCAGTGTGTGTCACATTTCTCACAAAAATCTAAAGATTACACCTATGAAAATACATGGAATGTTGGAGGGTATAAGGAGGACATAGGTATAGATACAGTTTTTGTGGGTTTAGAGTTCGCAGCTGCGTCAGTAAGTCTGTCTGAAACTCAGTCGACCTTGTTTTCAATGCCAGGGTCTGTGCCTCACATTCCACTGGAAAAAAAATTTGCCTCTCCATTAATTGGACCAATTTGGGACCCTGGGTTAAGGCAGCTTTACTGACGACAGACTGGCAAAATAGACCAAATGGTAGTTGTTACTCCCCATCAATGAAAATCACATCTTATCCTGTAAACATGAAAGCAGCAGTCAATCGAAAAATTCACACATACACAAATGAGGTGACACTAATGACATTAACTACTGAAGAGGAAGCATTGGTTTCAACAAGTACCTGGGAAATTGTGGGCTCAAGATAAATTTGATTTTGGAAATGTAAAAAGAGCAATTCCTGTTACTGTTCAGCCCATGCAAAAGACAATATCCATGTAGCCCAGAATCTGTTGAAGGCATAGATCCTGTCATTCTGTCTCTCATAAAACAAGGTGCCATTGTGGAATATCTCAAATATACCTCCCATTTTACCTGAATAGGCATCATAGATGTCACAGGTTTGAGTTTCTGGTGATTGATTTTAGAAAATGCAATATTGATGCATCACTGTAAATCCTGACTCATTATTCTGGGTTTTTTGCTTTCACTCTCAATGGTATTTCAATTTTTGAATTTAATGGTATAGTTTTCTGGGAAAACCTGGTTTAAAAAACTGCCATAGTGATGGTGAAGTTTTCAGAAACATACGTCTTGTTTTTGCAAATTGAAGCATTAGATATAACAATATAATAAGGATAATATTATTAATAATGATAATAAGTGGGTCCTGACTGCATCCATAGAAACTGGATGGGTTTTTAAAATAAATAAATAGATTAAATTCTATTGCCACTTATGGATTATTTTATGTTTCTGTGGAGATCTCCCCCTGTATAAAGAAACTTGGCCAATGACTGACTTTTTAGACTGTGACTGCTGAGGCAAACAGCCTGTACCGACTTAAAATGACCTACCTGATCGAGCTCTGATTGTTTCTTTTTAATTTTTGCATGATAGTTGTATGTCAGTAGTTTTATGTCGATTAACAAACACTAACATCTGACCCTATTGTATTTTCGAAGTGTGCATGTTCTGCATGATACTCATTGTCACACTAATGTTTAATGTCAGCCTGAAGCGCTGTACCGTCTTAATCTTTGAGCTTTGATCCGAGAGGTGAAGATGGAGAACCATTCTTGAATGGAATTGTTTAACAGTGGATCAAAACCATGGGATGCATTGTTTGATACATAGTGTCTAACGGTGATTCTGTTTTTCTTTATAGATGGTTCTGCGAGGAGTCCATCTAACTGCTCTTTCTGTGTTTGCCTTTGAACTAAACTGCCAAATAACTCGTCTGCTAAAGCGAAGAGTTATTTGTATTAATCTGTAGTTTTCTTTCTAGGGGCAACAGATGACACAGTGTCAGAGTCACAATATGCTTTAATATTGTCCCTAACTTTCACACTCTGGCAAAAACTGTGGCATTCTCACTCCTACAGGAAAACCCTTGTCCTTAACCTTTTGTCTCTAACACTGTTACCTGTTCCCAGTTAAAAGAGTTCACGCTGACTATAACAACTCAGTTTTCACAGGGCAACGCCATTGCAGATGATGGTGCTAAAAAAGAACATGGGACAGTGGTAAAGACTGTTTCCGACGGTGTGTTAAGTGCTGGTAACCTCTGACACCAGGACATGGAAGAGAGAAGAAAATGGCATCCATGGCATCGAATGAGGCAAAATAAAGCAAAGAAACCTATATAGTGACTCAGATGAAGAAACGGTGTGAATAGAATTGTGTTTGTTATAATGTTTTTCGTTGTTTTTATTTTTCCTTGTCATATTCGGAGAGTTAAGAGTGAACCTCTACTCATGTTTGTAGTGTGTAGTCAAAGAAAGAGTTAGTTGATGATATTGTGTTATTTCCAAAAAATTATTTGACACTTTGTGTCAAAAGGGGGGAATGTGAGAAATAACCAAAGATGACCTACCTTATTTATCTATGATTGTAAATCCTTGATTAGCATAACAGTCAAGCTGAGAATGAGTGCTGGGGGATTGTGGATAGGAGTCACATGGGGATTGCAAATGCCATAAACATGGGTTAGTGTGTTTTGTTTATTCTAATGTCATTGTGTTTGTAAGAGGCTTTGATCTGACTTGTATATCTGCTGAAGAAATTTGGGGACAGGCAGAGATGATAGAGAACCGGCTGTTGGTCTGATCTCTCCTGTCTGCAGCAGTATTTAGTAAAGATATGATTTGAGAAACACTGAGGACTCCAGAGAATTTCTTTCACACCATCAAGTCATTTTTGTTTAGAGTCTGTGACCTTGTGACCACACACAATGGAAAAATCTGTTTGTATTTGTCACCCTCAACCTGGCCAACAGCTGGAGAAGAGGTAACAACCAGTGAGGGAGGAAACTCAGGAAATGGACTATCGATCAGATCATTTCCTAAAATCACCTGCACCCCTTGAACTGGAAGAGCCGGCCGCACTGCCAAAGACACCTCCCCTTTAACCAGATCTGAACAGAGGACAACCCTATGCAAAGGCACTGGAAACACATTCAACCCCATACCTTTCAGTGTCTGTTGAAAATGGCAACACAGAGGCTACAATGAAAGAGTTCAGAGCACCAGAATCTCTCAAGATTTTGACTGGAACTTTTTCCTCACTCCCTACCAACGAAACAACCCCCTCACTCACATGTTTTCGATAACCATGATCAATTTCTTCAACCTGGTCACTGCTGTGTTTTTTCTCTAAAGTGTTCAGAAAAAAGGATTTCTCAGGGGGGGCACAACGAAACAAGTAGAACAGGCTTAGTGTGCTGATGTACTGCAGTGATGGCCTCAGCTTTCTCACGTAGCATGTTCAGCGTCCCTCGCACAGGAGCAACTAAGGCTGCAGGTTTCACAGGACGGAAACCTGTGTGAGACTTGTGCTTGGACCTTAAAGCAGGACAGTCAACTTTCGAGTGACCTTTGCCTAAACAATAGTTACAAGTTCAACTAGAATGCCATTTTCCAACATTGCTAGTTTTTTTAAAGCTGGTCACTCACTGAACTCCTAGGATAACCACCAACTCTGCCCTTACGTCCAATTTCCCCCTGGACTTTATGAGTCAGAGCATATTCGTCGGCTAAAACAGCAGCCTCAGCTAAAGTTCCAGCACTCCTCTCACTCAGATAAGTGGTCAGGTTCTCAGGAAGGGTTTCCCTGAATTGTTCCACCAAAACCAAGTCACACAGTTGTTCAAAGGTCTTAACCCCAGAAGTCAACCGCCAACGACCAAAAAGAGTAGACAGTTCACGAGCAAATTCGACATACGTTTCCCGGTCCTGTCTCCGGATGCCCCTGAACTTCTGCCGATATGCCTCTGGTACCAGTTCATAAGCCTTTAATACAGCCTGTTTGACCATCAGATAGCTTTTACTGTCTGATAATCGATAGAGCAGAATAGGCTTCCTGGGCCTTCCCCGTTAGCACACACTGGAGCAGCAAGGTCTGCTCTGAATCACTCCTGTTCCTGTTACTGGCTAATCGCTCAGAGTAAGAAAAAAGTGTCAGGGTCCCGCTCTGAGAATTTTGGCACCAACCGTAAACATGTAGACACATCAAAACATGGGGACGCACCAGCTCCATAAACCTCCATTTTACCCGACACTGGAGTCACCATCTTACCTTCCTTTAACAAATCAAGCCTACAACGTTCCACTTGTTGCTGTTCCCTTTGCTGAAGTAATTCAGCCTCACGTAACTTGGCGGTGCATTTCAGTTTCACCAGTTCAAGAATCTGGGCCCTCTCCTGAACCTTTTCCTCACGCTCCATTTCCAATTTATGCTGCAGGGTCAACAACTCTTTTTGTTGCTCAAAAGTCAAAGGCATACCAACCACAGGACGCACAAATTTCAAAGCCTGTTCTGGGGGACTGGCCTGTGTAAAACCTGCAGATAAGGCAGGAGTTGATGCACTTGCAGAAGAATTCCTTTATTTGTCCCGCAATGGGGAAATTCAATTTTCACTCTATTATTAATTTTCATTTTACACACAGGCCCGAAATAGGACCTATATACATGCAATTAATGGAGAGGCGCCCCGAGCAGTTGGGGCTTCAACAGCACCTCGGCAGTGCCCAGGAAATGAACTGGCACCTCTCCAGCCACCAGTCCATGCTCCATTCATGGTCCACACAGGGACTCGAACTGAACTCAACAGCAGCAGGTAACACCCCCGATTGCACCAACCGGTCCTTAATCGTACTCAAGATACAGTCTTTGAGGGCCTTATTAGGGATTTCTACTTTAAAATAGTCAGCCACCTTAAATAACTGCTCCTTAGTGAAGGTGTTTAACAGATCCTCCCTGGGATTCTGCAAAAACTCATCAACTGCAGACATGGTTCACCCCACAGCAACCAGACTCAAAAAAGGTAGAGAGAAACGAAAATTTGTGGCAAAACTCAAGTTAAACCAACCTACACAGCACAACAAATGGACAATTTCCCCTTAGCCCAGTGCAACAGCCACAATGTGGAACATCCTTTCCCCTAGCTGACTACCTAACCAGTAAGCTAACTGACTCTCTCAACCCTAGTCTTCATGCACTAGCATTGGTGGGAAATTGAAACACAGAGCCCAATGACTCGGCCGGGCAACTATAAAAATAGCGACCCACCTGGACAGTCACGGATGTGTAGCCAAAGCAAAACTTGCTTTGGGTACACAACTTGAAACAAAGGAGAGAAGACACACAGAGCTCTGAATATAATGCAGTGTTTATTTAACTAAAAGACCCAACAGGAACATAACGTGGGTGTGTGTTGCATCAAATGTGTTTGTGCGTGTGTGGGTGCAGGTGTGTGTGTGCATGTGTATGTGTATATGTATATAAGAGAACAAACACTACAGCAGGTTGTAGGCCATAGCAGCAGTCAGCTGCTCAGCCACCAGAGAGAGAGAGCAGATTGACTGAGGCGGCCTTTTATCAATAAAGTCACACCCTAAGGTGTGGTCTGCTTAGGCCACCACTGCTTCCAGGCTTTCCTGAAAGACACTGAAAGAAGCAGACAGTACAGGGACGTCACAATATGAAAATGATAATAATCATGGCAAACATGATCAATGATGAGTAGCGGCAATAGGATAGCTAACAGCAGCTGCTGTTTACACCCAGCAACTAGCGCAAACGGACAATTAATGGGTCCAAAGAAGCTACCAGAGGTCGACGACATAAAAAACACTTCTAAGCAGAAGAAGTTTCCGCTCTCAGGCAGCAGAAGGGGATCTTGACGCTGGTGGAGGAGGTGAAAGCCCTTCGCATCCAGAATGAGGAGAAGGATAGGAAAATAGTCTTCTTTGAAAACAGAGTTGCAGACCTGGAGCAATACACCAGGATAAATTACATCATAATCTCTGGACTCGATATTAAACCCCGGTCATACGCTCGTGCGGTGGCCATCACCAACGGGGAAGAGTCCGGAGACCTGGATTTAAGCTCCACGGAACAACAGGTGGCCGCATTTTTGCAGACCAGAGGCATTGAGTTTGACTGTGAGAACATCGAGGCTTGCCACACTCTGCCCAGACGAAACAGCAAAGAAAAAACAGCTGTCATCATGAGATTTGTGAACAGAAAGCACAAGATTGCACTGCTGAAACAGGGGAGGAAACTGAAAGGGACAAACGTATATATCAACGAGCACCTGACCAAACACAACACAGACCTCGCCAAACAAGCACGCTACTTGAAGAAACAGAAAAAAATTCAACATACCTGGACTTTTAACTGCAAAGTATTCGTCAAACTCAACGGAACACCAGAAGAGGCAAAAGTAATGATGGTATAAGTATTAACTACCTGGACAAATAACAATGATCAACATGGGCTGGACTGGACTATAAGGTAACAAACACAAAAACATGATGCACGTTGAAAGAACTCACAACAGCAACACAACACAGAGGATCAATGATCATGATAACCCTGAACTACAAACATTTCAATACACGGAACACAACCTTTTGGATATGGAACATGACATAGACCCGGACAACTACCTCTTCAACACCATCGATAATAGCTGTTGCTATTACACTGATGAACAATATAACCAAATCAGTAAGGATGGAAAACTGTCAGTTATACACATTAATAGCAGGAGTCTGTATGCAAACTTTACAAGTATCAAGGATTACTTGAATCAGTTTAAACAATCATTCAACATCATTGCAATATCTGAAACATGGATTAACGCAGGAAAAGGGGTGGACTTTGAATTGGAAGGTTATGAGTTTGTGCATATGGGTCGACAAAATAAAGGTGGAGGAGGAGTCGCAATATATGTGGACAGAAACATTAACTTTAAGGTGTTGGAAAATATGTCAATGGTTGTGGACAACATGCTTGAATGCATATCAATTGAACTGTGCAAAGAAAAAAATAGACCAGTTGTGTATATATAGAACACCGGGCTCAAATATTGAACTGTTCAAGGAATGGATGGAGGAAATGTTCACAAATAAGAGTCATAAAACAATTTTTATCCGTGGAGACTTCAATATTGATCTCCTTAATCCAAATAAACATAAAAGGACTCATGATTTTATTAACACAGTATATAGTATGAGCCTATACCCAAAAATCACCAGACTCAGCAGGATAACTTCCCACTGTGCAACTCTTATAGACAATATATTCACAAATGACATTGTTCACAACATAATATGCGGGCTGCTCATCAGTGACCATCTGCCAGTTTTTACAGTGTATGACAATGACTACAAGACTAATCGACCTGACAATAAAACTGTACATAGGAGAGTGAGAACAGAAGGATCAATAACAGCGTTCAAAAATGACCTAATGGCGCAAAACTGGGATATTGTATACAATAGCAATAATACAAATAGTGCATATGATGACTTCTTAAAAATATTTAAAATACTGTATGATAAAAACTGTCCTGTAGAAAAAATTAATAGGAAACTAAAATATGCTGATCATCCTTGGATCACAAAGGGTTTGCAGAATGCCTGCAAAAAGAAAAAATACATGATACAGAGAATGTATAAGACAGAGAACCAAGGACGCAGAAAAGAAATATAAGAAATATAAGAATAAGTTAACTAACATTATAAGAATATCTAGGAAAGAATACTATAACAAGCTATTAGATAATAACAATAACAACATTAAAGGTATATGGAACATACTGAACACTGTAATAAAAAATAGCTCTAAACAATTAAGTTATCCTAAGTATTTCATTATCAATAACACTGAAAAGCATGACATGACTGAAGTAGCTGAAAGCTTTAATAAATTCTTTGTTAGTGTTGGACCTGACCTAGCAGAACAAATCCCAGATCCAGTAACATCTGTTGAGCAGAGCGACAGTTTAATAGACCGGAATCTGAGCTCAATGTTCTTTCTCAATGAGAAAATTATAAATGCTGTTACCAAATGTGCAAATAAGACATCTAAGGATTGTGATGATATTGATATGACTGTTGTGAAAAGGGTGATTGACGGGATTTCAAAACCATTAACATACATCTGTAACCTATCGTTCCAAACCGGAACATTTCCAGACAAAATGAAAATAGCAAAGGTTATACCTCTGTATAAAACTGGGAACAAACACCAATTCACAAACTACAGACCTGTGTCTTTGCTATCTAATTTCTCTAAAATTCTAGAAAAGCTTTTCAATAATCGACTGGACAATTTCATCAATAATAATAATAATAATCGGTTGAGGAAATTACAAATTCAACAGATCAAAAAGAGTATACAGTTGGGATATTCATAGACCTTAAAAAAGCTTTTGACACAATAAACCATGATATATTATTCAAGAAACTAGACCGGTATGGCATCAGGGGGAAAGCGTTAGATTGGATCAAGAGCTACTTGACAAAAAGGAAGCAGTTTGTGAAATTGGGTGACGCTTCTTCAAAGTGTTTGGACATTACCTGCGGCGTCCCTCAGGGGTCAGTGTTGGGCCTCAAACTCTTTATACTCTATATCAATGATATATGTAAGGTATCAAAAGTGTTGATGTTGGTCTTGTTTGCAGATGATACAAATATTTTTTGTTCTGGTAGTGATCTACAAATTTTAACAGAAGTGATCACTACTGAATTGAATAAAATAAAAGAATGGTTGGACAAAAATAAATTATCATTAAACCTTAGCAAAACAAGACTAATACTTTTTGGAAATCACAGAACTAATGTACAACCAGATATACTATTAGTTGGGGTTAGTATTGAAAGAGTAAGTGAAATCAAATTTTTAGGGGTGATCATAGATGATAAGATTAGTTGGAAATCACAAATTAAACATGTACAAACCAAAATGTCAAGATGCATCGCAGTATTAAATATAAACAAAACATGCACTGGATCATAAATAACTGCGTACTCTATATTGTACATTAGTTCTACCATACCTTATTTACTGTGTAGAAGTTTGGGGCAACAACTATATGACTACAATACATCCACTTTTCATTTTACAAAGGAAAGCATTACGGATCATTCATGGGGTTGGATACAAGGATCACACAAACTCACTATTCTTACATTCAAAACTAGTAATATTTAAAGATATGGTGGATTTTTATACAGCACAAATACTATTTAAAGCAAAAAATAATCTACTCCCAGAAAACATTCAGACACTATTCACTGGAAGGGAATGGGGTTATAATCTAAGGGGAAAATTTTAATTCAAAACACTGAAGGCACGCACAACAAGAAAAACTTTTAGAATTTCAATATGTGGGGTTAAATTATGGAAAAGTCTGGAGGGAACGCTTAGGGAATGTCCAAACATAAACCAGTTTAAAAAAATATATAAGGAGATGATTTTTACAAGGTACAGAAATGAGGAGGGTGTGTGATTATTACTGTGTGTATATTGTTTATTTACTGTGTTATTGTCAAGATCTGGCTCTGTCAGTGCCCTCCTCTCCTTTGTCTTGTGTGTGTTTGTCTCCCTCTGTCTGCGTTTCCCTGCATGTGCTTTCCCCTGTCCGTCTGTAGGTCCGGTCGGCGTTCCCCAAAGCTGCTGCCTGTTTAGCTGATTACACCACCACCTTAAAAGCCTGAAGCTGGCAGGTATTGAAGAATTAAAAATCTTGTGTTAGTGTGTGTATTAGTAATGATTCAATTAATAATCATGTGTTAGCGTGTGTATTAGTAATGATTAATAAGAGTGTGATAATCAATGATTCAATTAATAATCATGTGTTAGCGTGTGTATTAGTAATGATTAATAAGAATGTGATAAGTGTGATTATTAGGTATGATCATTTAAAGTGTGATAGTGATTAGTTCAAGCTCAAACTTTTCTGTTCCCAGCATAGCACATAAACTTTTGATTCAATCTGCATCTGCTTTCTCTGCACAGGAACAAGTCAAGGTCACAAAGACAAAGAACTAGTCAGCGCTCGAACAGGCATCTGGCAGATAGCGTAAGAGTTAGGAGAATTGCTGTCCGTGTTTTGTTTCCTTCACAGATAAAGAAGAAGACTCCTGTGGACACAGAGGGAACCCCTACGCCTGGGAGTCGAGATGGAGGTGTCCTGACGGCTGTTTCAAAAATACACACATGCACGCACAAGCGCACACATAACCACGCCTTTGTAACAAGTTTATATGCTGGAGTAGTAAGAATAGATATCAGAACTTCTTGCCTCTGATCACGGGTACTGTGTGCTCACAGTTACTCTAGATAGAGAATAGAACATTTCTCCAGACGTCTGTATCATCCGATGTCCTTCTGCTAATAAATGCCTGCTGGCGCACTAAACTACCAACGACTCTGCTGACTCCAGAAAGCCTCCTGTAGATTTTGAATTACGCAATATTTAACTCTGTTAGGTCCTTTTGATTGGTGTGAAATTCTGAAAAGTATTGTGTAAAATTCCTACAGAGAAACTTGGTGACCCCGGACGTGATTCTAACAAGGAGGAGCGGGCAAAAGGAGCTGCAGAGGTTGGACCGGTGACCACGCGGAGTCACTGGGAACCTCCTGGGGCCGACTGAACTTCTCCACAAGGGCGCCCACCACTCAGAAAGGTAAGCAGTCACCTATTCTTCTTAAGAAGTAAAGACTGTGATTCGGCCTATAATCTAAATTGGTGGAGAATGTCAGTATGTTTCCTAGAGGTTAATTTGATCCAAATTTAGCCGGGGGACTGACGATTGAAAAAAGGCCTGTTAAACTGATTTGGAATCAGTATAAGTAAAAGGTAAAGGAGTGTTGGGATCATAAATCCCGACAGGTCCTAGGCGCATAAACGGTGCTCAGTAAGACGTTCAGGGAACGCAGAAAGGCCGGAGGCTGTAGAGACCCTCGAATATACATTAGGCATTAAGGACTAAAAGCGCCACAGGGGAATAGCCCCTAGGTGAGCCTAGAAAGCCACCATAGGTCTGGGACCTAAAGGTTCTGGGAACCAAAGAAAAAAAATTGTAGGTCTGGGACCTAAAGGTTCTGGGAACCAAAGTGTAAGAAATACTTAAAAACTGTGTTTATTTGTGGGATTGTTGTGTGGGAGGTTTCGAGGATAATAGAGAACACAAACAGATAAAAGTGTGAGTAGGTTTCTGTGGTGGTGGATACACCCTGTCTGTAGCCGCTGATGGTGAAACACTGTCAGTAGAAGCTTGTTGCAGACATCACAGAAAAGCCTGACGATTAAACTCACCACTGGTCTTCTCTTATCTGGGGGTACATAAATAACGGGGCTGTGACACTCAGCTTTTGGTCATTAAAACTAGTGATTAACATCGTCTCACTCCGCTCTATCACGGTAGAGTAGAAGCTTGAGTGAGGGGAGGATCACTAGGGACTAGATTCACTGACCAGATAACGAGTGTGTGTGAATAAAGAATAAATAAATACCTGTGAATAGTACTTTAACAGCTGAAATAACTATGGCAGGCCCTGTAGCGTCCCGGCTGATTGATGGTCGGACTCTTTAACTGATGGTTCACAAGTGTTTATTTTTGGGCAAAATAGATGATACAGTTGCTCCATTAAATCTTTTGACACCTTGAAGACTCTGAACACACAGTGAACACACCGTGAACACACCGTGAACAATAAGAGTAAAAGCTATGGAATAAAACAAAATAATATAATACCATCTATGTAATATCATGTTCAATAATATCAAAATAGTGTGTTTTTAATCTTTTACAGAAAATGAATTGTCATTTACAATCATGAATATGATATATAAATAAATTTTATATATATATATATAATATCCCTTTTAACCTATTATCTTGATTACAAACTCAGAATAGAGTGCAATAAACAAACATATTTAACTTAAAAAATGATATTATAACTGTCAGTTTGCAGCTTTAACTTCCAAAGATTGTTAATGCACACAAAAATAATGATGTATTTATTAAATACTAGCAAGCAGTGTAATGAAATAATTGTCTCCTTCAGAAAGACAGATGCTCTGAATCGCTCCAAAACAGCGTTACTGATTAAATTAAAAGCTTAAAATAGACTTGTATAAAACGATGCAAAACAATACAAGGACATCCCGTTTTGATAACGCATTAAGCACCACATGAAACAAAATGATGACAAACCTTGTGCCCTTATCAGCCAGGTGCTAAACAAACTTGTCGGTTTACATTTCCTTGAGTTTTTGCACTTTTGATAGACCCGTTTGCAAGACATTTAAAAACTGTAAAGTTGTTCTTTTTTTCTCTTTTCCGGTTACACTCTATCAAAATAAAAGCACAAGCCTAAAAACAGGAAGTAACGGTAAAAAATAAACACATTTTAAGAGATTTCTCATGAAAATGCAACTACACATTTTGGGAATATGATGTGCTATATTAAAGGTAATTTACAGGCCGAGGATTAGGTTGGGATGAATACTGGCAGCGAGTAGTAGGACGGGTGAAGCGAGCCAGAGAATATGGTAAAATATGTATGTATGTAATATATGGTTCAGTTAGAGGAGGAGTTAGAGGAGGACAGAGCACGTGAAGAAGTAGTGGGAAATAGAAATAATGGTCTGAGTAGGTTGTGGCATAAGAGAAAGAAGGAGGAGAAGGAATAGGAGAAGAGAGAGGAGCGAAGAGCAGATTTGCATATGGCCGGACTGGCAGCTGAGGTAGACAGAAGAGGAGAGACAGTGGGAGGAGGAAAAGCGGAAGGAGAGACAGCGTCAGAGAGGAGCGCGAGATGAGGAAGGGAGGGGGCATGAGAGGGCACAACAGAAAGGAGGGGCCTTCGGAGAGCAGCTGGAGGAAGAGACAGTGGGAGCAACAGGGGGGGTAGCAAGACTGCCCTTCAATGAAAAAACACACACGAACATTCACAGACACCAAGCATGCAGACCCAAACATGAGACTGACTCAGACCATTCAGATCATGACTCTGACTATGACCATAGGAGTCAGGAAAGTGATAGACATGGGAAAAAGAAAGGGGGATTTAAAGATAAACACATTAGTTTGAAAATAAGCGTGGCTAGTTCAGATTCAGAGGTTGAAGGAGAAGATGAAGATATGTGGTCAGATTGTACGAGCCAAGGATCCGCTGCCTCACCAAAACAGGAGGCCTTGGTGAGAGAGAGAGGAAAAGGTGGGGCAGGAAGGCCCAAAAGTAGGGTAGTGGATGTGGAAGCTTACGTGAATAGGTTAGAGAAAATGGTAATAAGAAACAAACATGAATTAGAGTTAGCTCAACAGAGAATAGAAGAACCAGTATCATGTAGAACGCGTAGCGGTGTTGCTAAAGCATCCGGCATGATGCCGCTGGTGCTTTCGAAAGAGTCAGGACCACCAGTATATAAACCATTTAGTTTAGCCGACAAGGAACACATGAATGCACAACTACCACCACTTAGTGATGGAGCTGGAATGTGGTTACAGAAATTAGCTGGCCTAACCGTAGGCACAGAACTTACCATAGGCGATGTGAGAGGATTAATTGGACAGAAATACGGATTGGGGACAACAGACCAATGGGATAAAGATGCAAGGACCATCAACGTTCCTAACGAAGACCCTTACAGCCACCACGCCACAGCATACGGAGGAGCCCTGAGGAAAAGATTCCCACAGCAGGGTAGTCATCACACCGTAGCATTTGTGAGGAAAGAGGGAGAGGGACCAGCAGACTATGTGGAGAGATGCAGGAAAGACTGGCAGGAGAGATCAGGAATGAATCCAGGGTCAGATCCATTACAGGGATCGATGTTTAAAGCAGCCGTTATGAAAGGAACAGATAAGGAAGTACAGGCAAAGATGGAGGATGACCCCAGGGCAGACACAGAGCCACTACACATATGGATGAGGACACTTCAACATCACATGCGTAGAGCAGATGAGAGAAAAGAGGCAAGCAAGACAGAGGTAGAGAATTTGAAAATACAACTGACTAAATTACAGTTAGCAAAAGCTAGAGAGGAAGGCGCAAGTCACAAACAAGCAGCCAAAGCGAAGACACAAGCACAGATGAGCCAACAACAGGCCGAGCCAGCGCCAATGGGAATCCCGTTACCCCAGTTGTGGGCCAATTCTATGCAGGACCCCCTCCCCAAGGACCATTGAACCCGCCAGGACCATGGGGCCCACCACAATCACATTATAGAGGAGGAAGAGGACGAGGCTTTAATCCTCGAGGAGGTTATGGAAGAGGCAGGGGCGGACCACCGGGGGCCAGGGACAATGGGTGTTTCGTGTGTGGAGGTCATGGACATTGGGCACGAGACTGTCCACAAAACCAGAGGGGACCACCACCACAGCAGCAACAACAGCATGTGCCACCACAACCACAACTGGCCCCAGGTAACCAGTTGCCCCAAAGCACCGGGTATCCAGACCAATACTAGGGGTGCCCAGGGTCAAGGGCGAGGGGAGAGGCTGACCCCTTGCTACGGGGAGAAGTGAACGAACGAAGAGTGAACTTTTTAGTCGATACAGGAGCAACACATTCGACTCTGATACAACCTCAGTTCGGTCAACAGCTCTCCAGATATTCCATAGACCTGGTGGGATTTGGAGGACAGCCAATGCCACTCCCTTTCACAGAACCCCTCCCCACTAAAATAGCTGGTTACCAGTTTCATCAAAGCTATGTATATTCGCCACAATGCCCAATCTCACTGCTAGGAAGAGACGTCCTAGTCAGATTAAAAGCATCTATCCTATGTGGCCCACAGGGGGTGCAAGTTAATTTCCCTAATGGAGTAAAAATAGACTGTTCAGAGACAATTACTTCAAGATGTAACAATGGACAATGGATCCTAGGGGAAGATCCTGATCAGCAGCAACAGTCGGCTAACGTTTACTGGGCTCAATTGAAGGAAGACCCAGACCCGCCAATCACCAATGTTTTGAAACTGTATCAACAATGGACACCGTGGATTCACTCAGTGCACCCATATGAACCGGTCCCTGACGTTCCTCACTGTACTCTTCTCTATGACCGCACCCAAACTGAAGAAGTGTATGAAGAAAAATTTAGGGAAGTGGAGGGTTCCCCTTGGACACTGACTTCGGACTGTATATATGTATCAAAGAAAGGAGTAGTAGCACAAGTCCTGCTCACTGCAGAACAGGCAGAGTGGTACAACATGGGGGACACTGCAGCACCCCATATTAGCTTAGCATTAGGAGCAGGAAGTCAAGCTAAAGATTTAGGGCCCATGGTAAAAACCGCCTCTCAGTTACAGGACTGGGAACAAACCACAATCCCCGCAGTCACATACTCTAAAGAAGGACAGGTGTATAAGATCACTCATCACACCACCTCACAATCAGAATTAGAGAAAAAGGTAATTACAAGAACACATGGCAGGGAAAGTACAGATCATGAACAGACAGAAACCATGTTAGGAAGAATACCTAGCACAGTGTGGGCACAGGGAAAGAATGACGTGGGATGATGTGAACCGCCAGAGCCACCCAGATTCAAGGTAAAACCAGGACCGCCAGTGTGGGTACCCCAGTACCCTACAAATGTAAAAGCAAAGGAAACCATAACTAAAACCATAGAAGAACTCAAACGGAATGGAGTGTTGGAACCCTCCGACAGCCACTGGAACACTCCTATTCTACCAGTCCCAAAACCAGATGGCACTTTCAGGATGGCACATGACCTTCGATTAGTCAACAGAAGAATAGAAACCCCTCCTATTCCCGTTCCAAACCCACACACAGCACCAGCAGAACTCACTAGGGAAATGTCCCATTTCTCAGTAATAGACTTGGCTAATGCGTTCTTTTCCATTCCCCTGGAACAAGATTTAAGAAAATACTTTGCATTCACATGGGAGGGACAGAGATATCAATACACATGTTACCCACAAGGAATGAATCTCTCACCCGGAGTGTTCAACAAAGTGTTAAATCAGCATTTAAAGAAGGAGGTAGCACTCTGTTTGTCTACAATATGTAGATGATCTGTTGATAGCATCAGACAATGCAGAACATTGCCTACAAGCGACAGAATCAGTGTTAAAAGCACTAGCTAAAACAGGCTACAAAGCCTCGAGGAAAAAACTCCAGTGTTGCCGAACACAGGTGCAGTTCCTAGGGAGATGGATAACCGGAGAAGGAACCAGTCTCTCAGGAGCACACAGAGAGACGATTTTAAGACATCCAAAACCAGTGGACGTGAAAGGAATGTTGAGCTTCCTAGGACTGACAGGATACAGCAAACATTTCATCCCAGACTATAACAACAAAGCAGGCCCATTGAGAAGAATGGTCTTAGAAGCAGGGATGAGAAATCAGAAGGAGATTTTGAACTGGACTATGGAGGCCGAAGAAGCGTTCATACGACTCAAACAAGAGATGGCGTTAGCATCATCTCTACAGACTCCAGACTACAAAGAACCATTTTATCTAGACACATCAGAGAAAGACGGGACAATGAATGCAGTACTATACCAGAAAACACCACAAGGGAGAGCAGTACTGAGATATGTAAGCACACCATTAGATCACATGGAGTTGAGACAGCCTCCGTGTGTGAGACATGCAGCAGGATTAGCAAGAGTCCTTGAGAAAGTAGAACACCTAGTGGCAGGGCATCCACTTAAAATTTTGACCAGACATAGTGTAATAGCGTTAATCTCATCATCCGTTTTTACTCTATCAGGCTCTCGACTGAGGAAAGTAGAGGACAGCTTAATTGCGCCAAACATAACGTACACACACGAAGGAATTAATGCAGCGAGCTGTTTAGCAGTTCCAGATGACAAAAACCCACATGACTGCATTCCACTGACAGCGCAAGCCATTAAAGTGAGACTTGACTTGCATGCAAGACCATTGGACCGACGAGACATGGACTTGTATGTAGACGGCTGTTGTTTCAGAAAAGATAATGGAGGACTAAGCGCAGCATGGGCAGTGGTTACCAAAGATCAGGGAAAGTTTAAGACACTGAGTACAGGAGAAGTGACAGAAAAACCGTCAGCTCAGCTAGCGGAAGTGATGGCAGTGACAGCAGCTTGTAACCATGGTGAGGGAAAGAGAGTAAACATATATACAGACTCAGCGTATGCATGTGCAGCAGTGCATTGTCAGCTAAAAGAGTGGGAGAGAGCAGGTTTTGTGACAGCTTCAGGTCTGCCTATTAAGCATGAGGAGGAGATGAGGAAACTGACTGAAGCTCTTATGAAACCAGCAGAACTAGCGGTAGTAAAGTGTAAAGGTCACAGCACAGAGAAATCAGACACAGCAGCAGGAAATGCAGCGGCAGACGCTGCGGCCAAGAAAGCAGCAGGGTATAGAGTACTATTGCTAATGATGCAGTCAGAATTAACAGAGCCATTATCCCCAAGATGGACAGTCAATCAGCTAGTAGCTCTCCAGCAAGACGGCTCGCCAGAGGAAAGATCCATGTGGATAGGGATAGGAGCAGTTAAAGATGCAGAAGGACTGTTTCGATGTCCACAGACAGGGAAACCAGTGTTACCATCCTCACTGGCGCCCTCTCTGTTGGACGAAGCACATGGACCAACACATGAGGGAACCAGACAAATGCAGAATACTATGGAAGGATGGTGGCATCCATTCATGACAGCTATGATAAAAAACAAAGTGAAATCATGCCCCATTTGTAACACCTATAATGTAGCGCCAACATTTTCACCTCACCCAGGGGCTCGTCCAAAATTGACAGGGCCAGGAGAGGAGATATGTATTGACTATACAGACATGATTGATGCATGCAGAGGTTTTAGATACTTGTTGGTTATCTATGATAGATTTTCAGGATGGGTAGAAGCCGTACCAGCAAAGAAAGAGGATGCACAGACAGTGTGTAAGTGGTTGACTAATGAGTGGATCCCTAGACATGGGATGCCCCGAGTAATCCATTCAGATAATGGCAGTCACTTTCGATCGAAGGACCTTAGACGGGTTGAAGGGTTGTTTGGGCTCAAACATACTTATGGCACCGTGTACCACCCCCAGAGTCAGGGAGGAGTAGAAAGATGTAACAGGACTCTGAAAGAGAAAATAGCTAAAATGATGGTAACTACAGGTTTATCATGGTTAGACTGCTTGCCTATGGCATTGCACTCTGTTAGGGCCAGTGTGAACAGAGAAAAGAAGTTTACCCCTTACGAGTTGCTTACAGGTCGCACCATCCCCGGACCAAGACACCAGGAACCACTAGAGCCAGGGGCCACACCCGGACTAGCACGGTCCTACGTGACTCAGCTCCAAGGCTGGGTAAAGACATTGGCAGGAAGCCAAGGGGGGTCAGGACCAGCACCAGCCCCACTGACTTTGCTAGGAGAACCTTGGGTGTATGTAAAGACATTGAAAAGAAAGTGGACACACCCCAGGTGGACAGGACCCCATAGGGTAGTGGAGCGAACCTCCACAGCAGTAAAAGTGCAGGACAGTGACAAGTGGATTCACCTTTCAAGGTGTAGACAGGGGGAGGAGCCCAGAAGGTCCCTAGACCAAGTCAGAACAGATCTAACCGAACAGGGTTAAGGGACTTCTGTAAATACATATAATCCATTATTGACTCACATACACTATTAAAAAAAAAAAAAAAAACACAGCAGTATATAGAGTGAAAAAAAAAAAAGAGAGCACAAAAACAAACATTGTGTGTGTGTGGACACTTAGTGTGTTTTTTGTAATATTCATTATTTTAGTGGTAATCTATCTTATATGTGTATGGTTTGATAATTGTTAGTTATGGAACTTGGCAGGCCACGTCCGTGGCATCCCTTTAGACACCCAGGATTTTGTGGTCTCAGAGGAACATTATGTTTCCTCCTAGGAATCGACCTAGTAGTAGTACTCCCGCTGTTACTTCTCCATGATTACAAACCCAGTTGCAATCTAACACTACCGTCCCCACTAAAGCCCCAAGTAATGTGACTCATGCCAAGAATCGTACGACCCGTTCAACGTCAGAAAGTGAACAGAACTCCGCCCCCTGCAGTCAACCACAGGCTCACAAAAGCATGACACAATTCTGTCCATATCTCAATCACATAACTACGTTTGGCGTACAACTCAGCACACTGTATGGGAAAACGGGGAAGTGGGGATCGACAAACGCAGGTCAATATCATCCCAGTGGCTGGTACTTAACTAATGATCTCAAGAATACGGGGTGGGGAACATGCTTCGCAGACGATGGGAGAGTGGGGTGTAAGCCCAGCACCACTAGTGCAAAAGAGGCGAAGAAAATAATTACAATGCGGGTCACAGGGTCAGGGGCCAGACACACCCTTAAATTGACATTCAATCTAACCGGAGTAAATCAACATAACGGGTGGGATCTCCTGTTTTGGGCCTACTACAAATCAAGCAAAGACCCCTCCTTTCGGCTAAGGTTAAACCACAGATGAGGAACACCACTGCTCGGAGGAATAGCCAGCTTTTGGTTAACCAGGCCGCTACCGAAAGGGGGGAGGTCAAAGTAATAGTATGGGGTGACCAAGATGATACAGATTTTGATTTCTTTGTTGCTACGGGGATTTCTGGTAAAGGTAACAACTGGCTAATGTTAGCTCAACAGGCAGCAGTGGGAGCAAGCACGAGTTGCTTGGTGTGTATGGGACCTAGACCTCTTTTACACATTGTACCAGCCACAATAAACGCCACTTGTATGATTAACCTTATGACACAAGACAATCCGACTCAGAACTGCTCCAGATTTGATAAAGTGTACCCACTGACTCCCCCGACACAAAGGAAGCCGTTGTTTTCTACTATAATACCACCAATGAATTACACATGCATTAATTTCACAGGAAGTGTACCGCTATCAACATTTAATATCTCCCTATGTCAGACGGTCATTCTGTATAACAAAAGTCAAAACATACTGTCTAGAGCCGACATCTGGTGGTACTGTGGGGATAGGAGACTGTATGATATCTTCCCGGAAAACCAAATGGCCGTTTGTGCTCTAGTGTCCCTTATCCTTCCGGTTAAAGTAATTCCCATGGACGGTACTGACATTAGTAAGGCAGTGGAGCTGTCAGGTGTATCATTGGTCAGGAAAAGACGTGACTGGAAACAGGAACCAGACCCTACGTATATTGATGCTATTGGTGTCCCTAGGGGCGTTCCGGATCAATATAAGTTAGCAGATCAGGTAGGAGCTGGGTTAGAGAACATACCAGTGATAGCTGCAATATTCCCGATCACTCCCAATAAGAATGTTGACAGGATCAATTACGTACATTACAATGTGCAGAGATTAAGTAATTGGACACAGGAAGGTTTTGATGCAGTGAAAGATCAGCTGAGTGCAACTTCCATGATGTCCTTCCAGACTCCTATTGCAGTAGACATGTTGTTGGCAGAGAGGGGGGGCGTTTGCTCTATTTTTGGTGATCAGTGTTGTACATTCATCCCCAATAATACAGCGGCAGATGGTAGTTTGACAAAAGCCATAGAAGGTCTCAGAGTATTGAGCAAAAAGATGAAAGAGCACTCAGGTGTGGACACAAGCATGTGGGACAGCTGGATGGGTGTTTTTGGAAAGTACAAAGCCCTTGTGTCCTCAGTATTGGTGTCAATTGCTGTGTTTGCAGCTATTTTGACCTTGTGTGGCTGTTGTTGCATTCCATTCCTTCGCTCAATGACTGAAAGGATTCTCGAAACGGCTATAAAAAAGGAAGGGCCCAAGTATCAAATGTTAGCCACAACAGACACAGACCCTAGCAATGAGATAGTCCCATTGTCTGACCTGCCAAGAAGAAATGATCACTCTAGTGAGTGATCAACAGGGGGAATTGAAGAATTAAAAATCTTGTGTTAGTGTGTGTATTAGTAATGATTCAATTAATAATCATGTGTTAGCGTGTGTATTAGTAATGATTAATAAGAATGTGATAAGTGTGATTATTAGGTATGATCATTTAAAGTGTGATAGTGATTAGTTCAAGCTCAAACTTTTCTGTTCCCAGCATAGCACATAAACTTTTGATTCAATCTGCATCTGCTTTCTCTGCACAGGAACAAGTCAAGGTCACAAAGACAAAGAACTAGTCAGCGCTCGAACAGGCATCTGGCAGATAGCGTAAGAGTTAGGAGAATTGCTGTCCGTGTTTTGTTTCCTTCACAGATAAAGAAGAAGACTCCTGTGGACACAGAGGGAACCCCTACGCCTGGGAGTCGAGATGGAGGTGTCCTGACGGCTGTTTCAAAAATACACACATGCACGCACAAGCGCACACATAACCACGCCTTTGTAACAAGTTTATATGCTGGAGTAGTAAGAATAGATATCAGAACTTCTTGCCTCTGATCACGGGTACTGTGTGCTCACAGTTACTCTAGATAGAGAATAGAACATTTCTCCAGACGTCTGTATCATCCGATGTCCTTCTGCTAATAAATGCCTGCTGGCGCACTAAACTACCAACGACTCTGCTGACTCCAGAAAGCCTCCTGTAGAATTTGAATTACGCAATATTTAACTCTGTTAGGTCCTTTTGATTGGTGTGAAATTCTGAAAAGTATTGTGTAAAATTCCTACAGTATGCAGCGCCGGACCGTCGTCGACCCAACCTTGGTAAAACTATTCCCCCCGGACTGGCATCCCCTTTCTCGTAGTGATTTTCACGCTCCCCGTTGTAAGCTTACTAATCGTGTTTTGTGTTCTGTTTTCTCTCCGTAGTTTCCCGTGTTCCCGTCCGTCTCCCGATCTCCCGCCGTCTCCCCGTTCTTGTTCTTGTTTGTTCAGTTAGTCTTGTGTTTGATTATCTGTAGTGTTTTTCCGTTTGTATTTATTAAACGTTTAATTTGTTACTTTCTTTTGTCCGTGTCTGCATTTGAGTCCACCTTTGTGTTATTCCTGTACCGTTCATAACAGTTATTTATGTATCTATGTGTTATCTTCAGTATGTGTGTGTGTGTAGGTAATATGTATGTATGTATGTATATGTGTATATGTATATGTGTATATGTGTGTGTGTGTACGTCCGTGTGTATGTATGTATGTTATATATTATAATAATATAAAGAATAATATAATATTTTATTAAGATGAATATCCTTGTAATAGAATTATGCTTTGTTAGATATAGAACAAGGATAATTGAAGAATGACAAATGGAAGTTATTATTATTGTTATTATTACTATATAGATAGAAGGCAAAATATTTCAGTACATGTTATTTCAGTAATATTTATTAAAAAGGGGTGGAATTAAATAAGTTTACACTTCTTCCCACTCTTTATGATATGTAAACAGAATTTATATTTTTTTAGTTTGCTTTGTTAAACTTTATTGTACATTTATTTTTCAGTTTTTTTTCTCCTTTTCTTTATGATTGCCCATTAATGTATGATAATTTTGTTTTTTCACGTATTCGAAATAAACTATCTAAACTAAAAAAAACTAAACTAATAGCAGCTACGGTACAGCAAGACATACCACTGATGGTGTTTTTATGGCTACAGATTTTATAATTTATAAGACTAGTGAGAGTATATATGACTAAAAGTTATAGAAGTAGCAGAAAGCGTCATGCAGGACCATGGCAGCAGGCACCACCACGAACAGCAGAGACAGCGAGACGACAAAGCACAAACAACTCCGGGGAAGAAGTTGAATTAGTAACATGCATTGATGAGACATGAATGATACAGACAGAGAAAAGAGAAGCTCAGAGTATCTGGAAAAGTATTATCCCCCGGCAGACTAGGCATATAGCAGCATCATTAAGCAGAACAAAATCAGCTTTAAAAATAACAACATAGCTGAGGGCTTGTGAGCCCTAGTTGTAAGCTTTATCAAAGAGGAAAGTTTTAAGTTTACTCTGAAATATGGGGACAGTGTCTGCCTCGCGAATAACACTTGGGAGTCGGTTCCAGAGTAGAGGATCTTGGTAGCTGAAGGCTCTGCCTCCCTCTCTACTTTTGGAGACTCTAGGAACGACAAGTAGCCCTGCATTTTCAGAGCGCAGCGATCTAGTCAGGTAATACGGTACTATGAGCTCTTTAAGATACGACGGAGGCTGACCAATAAGAGCTTTGTAGGTAACGAGAAGGATTTTGAATTCTATTCTGGATTTTACAGATGATTATAAGGAGTTGCAGTAGTCCATCCTAGAAGTAACAAATGCATGGACTAGTTTTTCTGCAGTTTATCAATCTTGCGTGAAAACGGGCGCAGATCTGAGCGCAGAATTGGTCGTAGGAAAGGACCCACGTGTGATTTATGAAACATTCGTATCTGACCAATCTCAGCGTACGAATGAGCGGGCCTTGATAAATGCTGCGGCTGAATTTGATCGTCATTAACATGTTATGCCCCTAAATATTCCTGGTTCGGAGGCCTCGCCCACTGAGGTCAAACACGGAGAGGAAGAACGCTGGTTAGAAAATAAACTTTTCCGACACACAGATCGGCATCCTTACATCCGAGATGGAGCAAAATAAAGAGGTGCTTTTTGTCAGTCTTAAGAGTGGAATAAAAGGGCCCCATAAAAACACTGTATGGAAAATAATAATGGCAACGCTCCGCCTGTGCGCACTCGGGTCAAATACATTCAACTTGCTCAAAAGATCCATTTCATTCATTTTGTAATTATGGCTGCAGTATATTTCCACAGAACATACAAAAAGGTGTTGTTTTGTGTTCGCTATTATCCAAGTTTGTGATTTTAAACTCTTTAAAATAGTTTAAAGACTGTAAGTAACCAATGTTCTGACTGTTGTGGGTTAGCTGTATATAAACTACTCCTATAGGTGGAAACAACAGCCTTCTGATCCAGAATATCACCTATAATGCGAGGGGGTGCATTTCACGGCAGGGGTGTTGAATACGGCGCTCTTGCTCTGTAGCGGGGTTTGCCAGCGGAGTTATTAGGTATTCCGTAAGAGAATACCTTTGTCACCTAGAAGAACCATACCAAGATGTTAATCATCTGATACCTTGTTTGATTTAATGCAATGTATCGAGGGTAGCCACGAACCGAGGAGATGACTTTGGCTCTGCAGTGCGTCTTGCTGCAGCCACGCGCCAACACATTCATTCATCCATTCAATGTCAGGGTCGCGGGGGGCTGGAGCCGAGCTGTTTTTAAATATAAAGGAATCGTGTGTACCCCCCCCCCCCCCCCCCCCCTCACCGGTCACCTGGCCACCACGTTTAAAAGCGACAGCTTGGCATCACAAATCACCTATACATTTCTTTTATCGAGTGGTAGTTTTGGCGAATGATGAATGCGTAATCAGTCATGGATGGTGCCTTCAGACGCGCATGAGTACAATCAATTGCTCCAACCACAATTTTTTGAAAACATTTATAAATCCTTTTGATCTGTTCTTAATATGTGACTGCTTATGCTTAATGACAGCTGAGGTTTGTTCATTATTTTCAGCCAGATTTTGCTGTGCTGTACCGCAAATACACAGGCTCAAATGTGCGTACACGATCTCAGACCAGACGTGAGATTTGATCGTAGCTCCCGCTCATGTCCAAATTGAGAAATGCAGACGTTTGCCAGGAAATGGTCGTACGCACGTTTTTCTGCCGTACGTTCGTTTGATAAATGAGGGCCAATGTTCCTAATTTTTGCAATATTACGCAGGTGAAAATATGCAGTCGTTGTTGTTAGTTTTATGTGAGAATCGAAGGACATATCCTGGTCAAAAATAACACCCAGATTCCTTACTGCGGTGCTGGAGGAAAACACAACATCATCCGGAGTAACAATATCTTTAGCTGTTGAGTTTCGGAGGCCTTCGGGGCAAAGTACAATAACTTCAGTTTAACATCAGAAAACTGCAGGTCATCCAGCTTTCCTTAATGCACATTTGAAGTTTATCTAACTGATTGGTTTCTTCTGGTTTGATCAACAAATATAATTATGTATCATCAGCACAACAATTGTCAGACCCGGGCAGGAATGAGGACTCAGATGCGGAGGTTCGCAGATCAAAACTGAAATTTTATTCTTAGAGTCAAGAACGTGGCACAGAGCCAAAAAGCCACAAACAAAAAATCACTCCGTCCAGGAGGAAAAAACAAACTGCAAAGTTAACAAATTAAACGCTAAACTAAGTCGCTCCGTCCAGGAGGAATAACAATAATTAAAGTGAACAAAATAAGAAACAAAAACAAAGTGAAAAACAATGGGAAAAAAAGAGTATTCAAAAAAAAGGTTAAACTTACTATGAGAAAAAAGGAATACAAACATCTTAGCGAGGATACAAAGATCTCTATGACTTGAACCAGGCTGTGAAAAAGTGCTGGTAACATTCAACGTAAAGTACGAAATAATCTGGCGACGGGACAGGGGAAAAGACACGGACTTTATAAACATGATGGGAGGGGAACCACAGGTGGAAACAATCAAGGATCAGGGGAGGACGTCAGACTGGTGACACAAGAGGAAGGGGCAGTGACCTGGAACAAGAGGAGAGTTATCTTTCAAAATAAAACAGGAAATTCACAAGACAAAAACCCAAAGACAGGACAGACCTAACCGCAGCGTGACAGTACCCCTCCCTCTAGGGCCGACTCCTGACGGCACAGGGAGTTCAGGATGAGCCTAAAAGAATTCCTCGATCAGGCTGGGGTCCATGATGTGGCGAGAAGGAACCCACTGTCTCTCTTCGGGCCCATATCCTTACCAGTCCACCAGAAACTGTCTACCCCGGCCCCGGTTGCGTATCGCCAGTAACTGCTTAACCTTGTACACTGGTCCCCCGCCGATCACCTCCGGGGGTGGAGGAAGGGCCGCTGCCGGTACCACGGAGCTCTCCTTTGCTGGTTTACCTGGCTGATGAAAGCTGGGGTGTGCACGAAGAGACCGGGGCAGATGAAGTCGGACCGCCGCAGGTCTGACGAGTCTGGTGACTGGCAAGGGCCTGACGAATCGTGGAGCCAGTTTTTTTGACAGGACTCTCAGCCGTAGGTCCTTGTTCGACAGCCAAACTTTCTGGCCTGGCTGATATGCTGGAGCAGGGCATCTCTTGCGGTCTGCCGCTCTTTTCACTCGAGGCGGCAACGTCGTATCATTGCATGGGCTGAGGGGACCGACACCTCCAGCTCATTCTTTGGGAAGAGAGGTGGTGGATAACCAAAAGCACAGTGAAAAGGGGAAAAACCAGTAGCAGATGTAGGTATGGAATTATGTGCATACTCAACACAGACCAGGGGCCTCATGTATCAATGTTGCGTACGCACAAAAACGTGGCGTACGCCATTTTCCACGCCAACGTTCAGATGTATCAGATGGGTGGCTTCTCGGTGAGTAAATAATTTATCCGTGTAATGCACCCCGAATTTAAACCAGCACAATGCCCGTTTGGACACGCGCATTCAAATATGTGTGTTTGTTTTTTTCCCTGGTGAAAAAAGAATGGCAGAGCTATCTTGTCTCCTTGTGTTCAGTATTTGTCTCAATAAACGCGTGCGTAAAGTAAACTTCAGTAGCCCCGGCGCACCTCTGCAGTCATTAATATAAGTGTGATTAGTCTTGTCAATCCTTGTAATGAAGTTGTTTTGTCCTGTTTGTTTTCCCGCGAACAGTAGTGTGATTTTTATTTATATATATATATATATAAAGTTACCCCCTGAGCACGTGGCTTTTGACCCCTCTCACTAACCCCGGCACCGACCAAGATGGGAGGTACAACGAACATTCCCGAACTCGGGCAGTGGTGGGGAGGGCAATTGACCTATTGAAGGGGCGCTAGCGCTGTCTAGACCAGTCGGGCGGGGTGCTGCTGTACACACCTGAGAAGGTGTGCCGCATTGTGCTGGCCTATGGTGTCCTGCACAACTTGGCACACCGCCATGGCATACCACTGCCAGAGCACATCCCCCCACCAGAGGAACCGGATGCCGGATGCAAGGACACACTTTACTTTGTAAGTGCATTTATTGCATGATACATATCTCCCAGTGCATTGACAATTTGATCTAGACCATCACTGACGCCACGGATTGCTCTCACTATTTTCCTCCTCCTCCCTCTCCTGTCTCATCGTCTATTGAGAAATAATAATAAAAAAAATGAAGTAATTAAACTTGTGAATGTTCTCATTCGTCCAGGTCATCGTTATCCTCAAAGCAATTTCAGTCAAAAACAACTGGACTGGTTGTTTGTCTAGGAAGACGTTTCACCTCTCGTCCAAGAGGCTTCATCAGTTCATGTACGCATCTGACCAGGCTGGGACTGGTCCAACTAACTGGTGTGGAGATCCAGGTATTTAACCTCTCACAAGGCCGATGATGTCACTGAAACCCTTTGTGCTCCAAGTGCCCACGCCCGTCGTTAGAGTGACAGTCGTTGGTGGGCAGTTGGTTTCGACTTCGTTAGTGCTCTATTGAGTCTGAACGACAGTCGTTGGGGTCACCCGGGCCATGTGTGAACAGTTGTCCTTTGAGGTTAGATTGTTGAATCTCCTGGGAAGGGATGAAAGGGCGGCATTGTAAATTGGAGATAAGTGGTGTCTCAGACCCCCTCCTCTGTTTAGCGATGGTTTCTCCACTTTTACATAGATGGCTTCTTTTTACTCCTCTTTCAAACCATCTGTCCTCTCTGTCCAAGATTTGGACATTGCTGTCATCAAAGGAGTGGGCTTTCTCCTTGAGGTGTAAGTGGACAGCCGAGTCCAGGCCTGAGGAGTTAGCTCTCCTGTGTTGGGCCATGCGTTTATGCAGTGGTTGTTTTGTTTCTCCAATGTAAAGATCTTTGCATTCCTCGTTGCATTGGACAGCATAAACCAGGTTGCTTTTGTGGTGGTGTGGTGTTCTGTCCTTCGGATGTACTAGTCTCTGTCTGAGTGTGTTACCGGGTTTGAAATACACAGGGATGCAGTGTTTGTTGAAAATCCTCCTGAGTTTCTCCGATACCCCAGCCACATATGGGATGACTATGTTGTTTCTCCTGTTATCTTTTTCTTTCTCAACCACTTTGGTTTTCTTTCTGGAGGCAGCTGCCGTTTTAACAAAGGTCCAGCTGGGGTAGCCACAAGTTGTGAGGGCGCCTCTCAGGTGCTTGCGTTCTTCCCCTTGAGCCTGTGAGCTAGTGGGTACGTTATCAGCTCTATGTTGCAGTGTTGTGATAACGCCAAGCTTGTGTTCCAAAGGGTGGTGAGAGTCGAAAAGTAGATATTGATCCGTGTGAGTGGGTTTTCTGTATACCCCTATGTGGAGGCTCCTGTCATTCTCCATATGGACGTCACAGTCCAAGAAGGGCAAGCTGTTGTCCTTAACTTCCTCTCTGGTGAACTTGATGTTTCTGTCCACTGAGTTGATATGTTCAGTAAAAGTTTGCACCTCTTTGGATTTGATCTTAACCCATGTGTCGTCCACATATCTGAACCAATGGCTTGGGGTTACTCCTTTAAAGGAGTTCAACGCCTTGCCCTCTACCTCCTCCATGTACAGATTTGCCACAATAGGGGATACTGGTGAACCCATGGCACAGCCGTGTTTCTGTCTGTAAAAAATGCCATTAAACTGGAAATATGTGGTATTCAGGCACAAATCCAGAAGTTGGCAAATGTGGTCTGGTTTGAGATTTGTTCGGTTTTGTAAGGAAATGTCCCGTGTGAGCCGCTCTCTTACCGTGGCCAAGGCCTCCATGGTTGGAATACAGGTGAACAAGGAGGTCACATCGTAGGACACCATGGTTTCATCTGGATCCATTTTTAGGTCTCGGACTTTGTTCACAAAGTCCTGGGGGGACTCAACCCCCTGCTTATATGGACTCCCAAAAATCCATAAAGAAGGGGCCCCGCTCAGGCCCATTGTCAGCAGCATAAACTCGGTCACTTATAACATTGCCAAGCATGTTGCCAATATTCTGGCACCACTGGTGGGAAACACCCCACGCCACATCCAAAACTCCATGGACTTTGTGAACAAAGTCCGAGACCTAAAAATGGATCCAGATGAAACCATGGTGTCCTACGATGTGACTTCCTTGTTCACCTGTATTCCAACCATGGAGGCCTTGGCCACGGTAAGAGAGCGGCTCACACAGGACATTTCCTTACAAAACCGAACAAATCTCAAACCAGACCACATTTGCCAACTTCTGGATTTGTGCCTGAATACCACATATTTCCAGTTTAATGGCATTTTTTACAGACAGAAACACGGCTGTGCCATGGGTTCACCAGTATCCCCTATTGTGGCAAATCTGTACATGGAGGAGGTAGAGGGCAAGGCGTTGAACTCCTTTAAAGGAGTAACCCCAAGCCATTGGTTCAGATATGTGGACGACACATGGGTTAAGATCAAATCCAAAGAGGTGCAAACTTTTACTGAACATATCAACTCAGTGGACAGAAACATCAAGTTCACCAGAGAGGAAGTTAAGGACAACAGCTTGCCCTTCTTGGACTGTGACGTCCATATGGAGAATGACAGGAGCCTCCACATAGGGGTATACAGAAAACCCACTCACACGGATCAATATCTACTTTTCGACTCTCACCACCCTTTGGAACACAAGCTTGGCGTTATCACAACACTGCAACATAGAGCTGATAACGTACCCACTAGCTCACAGGCTCAAGGGGAAGAACGCAAGCACCTGAGAGGCGCCCTCACAACTTGTGGCTACCCCAGCTGGACCTTTGTTAAAATGGCAGCTGCCTCCAGAAAGAAAACCAAAGTGGTTGAGAAAGAAAAAGATAACAGGATAAACAACATAGTCATCCCATATGTGGCTGGGGTATCGGAAAAACTCAGGAGGATTTTCAACAAACACTGCATCCCTGTGTATTTCAAACCCGGTAACACACTCAGACAGAGACTAGTACATCCGAAGGACAGAACACCACACCACCACAAAAGCAACCTGGTTTATGCTGTCCAATGCAACGAGGAATGCAAAGATCTTTACATTGGAGAAACAAAACAACCATTGCATAAACGCATGGCCCAACACAGGAGAGCTAACTCCTCAGGCCTGGACTCGGCTGTCCACTTACACCTCAAGGAGAAAGCCCACTCCTTTGATGACAGCAATGTCCAAATCTTGGACAGAGAGGACAGATGGTTTGAAAGAGGAGTAAAAGAAGCCATCTATGTAAAAGTGGAGAAACCATCGCTAAACAGAGGAGGGGGTCTGAGACACCACTTATCTCCAATTTACAATGCCGCCCTTTCATCCCTTCCCAGGAGATTCAACAATCTAACCTCAAAGGACAACTGTTCACACATGGCCCGGGTGACCCCAACGACTGTCGTACATGAACTGATGAAGCCTCTTGGATGAGAGGTGAAACGTCTTCCTAGACAAACAACCAGTCCAGTTGTTTTTGACTGAAATTGCTTTGAGGAGAAGTAATTAAACATGAGTCAATGTGTTTATATCCTGGCAACTTAACGCACGAGCATGTGTAATGTGAGCAGCCTATTGTGCGACCAGTATAATGACATTTCTGAGTTTAACACATTTACCTTGAGGATGATCTGTGTCACCTTCATGGGCCCCCACAACTCCGCTTAGCGCTGTGTCCTCCACAATAGCCGCCACTCTCTGATCAAAAGGGGGTCAGTTCCCCCCTCCTGTCCCCCCGCCCGTTGCGGTGATACTTCGGTGGTTGTGCGCTGCTCTGACCCCACAGCGTTCACTGCCTCACACACACACTCCCACTCAAATGTCTTTTTCTTTGTGTTTATCCCTGGAAAGAGGCTACCAAATAACACAGCTCTTCGGGTCTCCACTTCATTTAATACATTTTCGAGCTTAGACTCGTTGAAGTTGCGCTTCTTACCTTTACTCATCGTTTAAATCTGATGGTGCAGAGGGAATCCCTGTTGCATGCCCTATTTACATTGATTTGCATATTTAAATGGGGGCGTGGACAGGGAGGAGTTTAGCACTTCTACATGTGCGCTCAATTCCACGTTGATTGGGATGTACAAAGGAAAAGTGCTTGGATCCATGCGTACGCACACTTTGATACATCTGATTTTTTTGTGCTTACGCCAGTTTCTGGTTTCTAGCGTACGCCATGTTTTAGTAAGAAAGCCACGCAAGTCTGAGTACATGAGGCCCCAGGTGCCTGCTCCATGTGGAGGGATTCTTTGGCACCGGAGGCCGGTTTCCAGTTCCCTCCAGAACCGGGACACAAACTGGGGCCCCCGGTCAGAAACAATATCTTTGGGGAACCCATGGACCTTGAAAACGTTAGTCATCGAGACCTCCGCCGTTTCCTTGGCGGAGGGTAGCTTAGGCAAGGCAATAAATCAGACCATTTTGGAGAATCGGTCAACTACAGTGAGGACGGTGGTGTTTTCTTGGGAGACCAGGAGCCCTGTGACATAGTTGATGGAGATATCTGACGACGGTCTGGAGGGAATCGGAAGTGGTGGTAGAAGGCCCATGCGGCACCCGGAAGATGTCTTGTTCCTTGCGTAGACCAAACATGCCTCCACGTACTCCAAGACCTCTGGCTCCATGGAAGGCCACCAGAACCGCCGGGAGATGACGGACATAGCCCTTCAGACTCCCGGATGACATGAAAGCAACAAGGTGTTAGACCAATGAATCACCTGTGGACGCAACTCGGTGGGGAGAAACGATAATCAGGGCATCCACTAGGTGATGGGACTCCACCATTAGCTTGCTTTACCTCAGTTTCTATAGGCCAAGTCACTGTTCCAACCACAAGGTTCAGTGGAAGAATGGTTTCTGGTTCCTTGGCTTCAGGCTCGGGGTCGAACACTTGTTGCGGGACCCTAGCCTGTAAGAGAGGGAGAAAGAAAAGCAGTTAAAGAAAAGAACCCACCTGGCCTGGCGCGAGTTTAACCTTTTGGCTTTCTTGATGTACTCTAAGTTTTTGTGATCAGTCCAGAGTATGAATGAGTGGTGGGCTCCCTCCAGCCAATGCCTCCATTCCTCCAAGGCGATTTTCACTGCCAGCAACTCTCGGTTGCCGACATCGTAATTCCGCTCCGCCTTGGACAGCCGCTTTGACAGGAAGGCGCAGGGGTGCATCTTGCCGTCCTGCTCTGAACGCTGCGAGAGGACCGCTCCCACCCCTTCGTTGGAGGCTTCCACCTCCATCACGAATTGGTGGCGCGGGTCAGGCATGGTGAGGATTGGGGCTGAGGTGAAGCGTTTCTTGATGGTCTGCCAGGCCTTCTCTGCTTCCGGCAACCAGCGGAACTGCACCTGGATGGAAGTAAGAGCATGAAGAGGAGCTGCTATTGCGCTGAAGCGTCTGACAAATCGGCTGTAGAAGTTAGCAAATCCCAAAAAATGCTGAGCCTTCTTGCGACTGTCAGGCGTAGGCCAATTGGCCACAGCGCTAACTTTAGCTGGGTCCATCTGAACCTTTCAAGGAGCTACAATGAAGCCCAGAAAAGATACGGTGTCGACATGAAAAACACTTTTCTTGGCTTTGACATTAAGGTGATTGTCCAGAAGCCTTTCAAGAACCTGGGTAAGGTGACCCTGGTGAGTGTCTAGGTCGGGGGAGTAAATTAAAATGTCGTCTAGATACACATAGACAAAGTGGTCAAGGAAGTCTCTAAGAACGTCATAAATCATGGCCTGAAAAACTGCCGGCGCATTGGTGGACCAAAAGGCATTACCTGGTACTCGTAATGTCCACTTGGGGTGTTGAATCCAGTCTTCCACTCGTCACCCTCTCCTATTCGAACCAGATGATATGCGTTGCGGATATTCAGTTTGGTGAACACCTGGGCTTGCTGGAGCTGATCGAATACGGATGACATGAGACGAAGAGGATAACGGTTCTTTACCGTGATGTCATTGAGGGAAGTATAGTCAATACAGGGTCTGAGGGATCCGTCCTTTTTCTTTACAAAGAAAAATCCTGTGCCAGCTGGTGACGATGAGAGACGGATGAGTCCTGCTTCCAGAGAGGCCGAGATGTACTCCTTCATGGCCTCCTTCTCTGGTCAAGAAACGGAATAAAGGCAACCCTTTATTTATGAGGTCGATGGGACAGTCGTATGGACGATGCAGAGGGAGAGAAAGAGCCTTGGTCTTGCTGAAGACTCTCTGAAGATGGTGGTAGTGAGCCAGGACCGAGGTCAGGTCCGGGTACTGGCCGGGTTAGCAGAAAACAGGTTAATGGAGGTAACATCTGTCGGATGGCTTGACACAGCACAGTCTTTGGCGCAACCCTTCTCCCACCTAATGATGTTTCCGGTCTTCCAGTCTATGTGTGGGTTGTGACGTACGAGCCATGGATGTCCTAAAATTAGTGAGTGCAGAGGGGACGTGAATAAATAAAAACGTATGTGTTCCTCGTGGTTGTCAATCTGCATTCTAACAGGTTCACTGACGTGGGTTATAGCGAATATCTCCTTGCCGTTGAGTGACCTGGCCCGGATGAGTTTGGCTAGTAGCTCCGAGCGGATGCCTAGCTCTTTAGCTAAAACCCAACTCATCAAACTCTCATCAGCTACAGAGTCGATGAGGGCAACGAGAAGACAAGGTGGCCGATCTCCCCACAGTAGAAACACCTCCTCTCCAGCAGCCACTTTCGCCGCTCCTCCGGTGTCAGCCGAGCTCCTCCAAGCTGCATGGGCTCCTCGTCTTGATCGGAGCGAAGACGAGGTTGTGGCTCCGGCGGTGAACTGCGGTAAGTTTGTCCGCTCGGTGGCGAAGAACGAGAGTGTCGCTCCGTCGTCACAGATCCTCCGCCCTGCTGCCGTCTGAGCTGAGCAAGCCGGTTATCCGTTCGGATGGCGAGCGCGATGAGAGCGTCCACATCAGTGGGAAGGTCCAGAGGAATGAAGAGGTCCTGAATTGGAGCTGCGAGTCCTTTCAAAAACACATCGTATAGAGCTGTGGTATTCCATGCGCTCTCCACCGCTAAGATGCGGAAACGGATGGCATAGTCACATACAGACCCGCTGCCTTGCTTCAGAACGCTGAGTTCCTGCGCCCTTTCTCTGTGCGTGGTAACGGGGTCAAAAGTCTTGATTAGCGCGGCCTGGAATTCCGGGAGAGAGTGACAGAGAACGGAGCCCTGGCTTCATTCAGCTGCCGCCCAGGCTTTGGCTCTGCCAGACAGGTGTGAAATCATAAAGGCAATCTTGGAGCGGTCCGTGGGGAATGCATGGGGCAAAAGTTCAAAATGAAGCGAGCAGTCTATTAAAAAAATGTTGCAGGTTCCGGGCTCTCCCGAATACTGAGCGGGAGAAGCCAACCTACAACTTGCGCCTCTGGCTAGCGAGGTGGGTGCTGGGGTAGTGTTCATTGCCGGAGGCGGAGCTGTGGCCACTGGTCGAGTAAGATGCCCCAGCAGGTCCTGTAACTGTGAGGAGAGATGTCCCATGTGGGCGGCCGTGGCCGTCTGGAACTCCTCCTGCTGGACGAGGCGGGCGCCTGGGTGCGCAGCGCCTCCGATAAGCAACCTGCCTCCGCTGAGTCCATACTGACCAGATTATACTGTCAGACCCGGGCAGGAATGAGGACTCAGATGCGGAGGTTCGCAGATCAAAACTGAAATTTTTTCTTAGAGTCAAGAACGTGGCACAGAGCCAAAAAGCCACAAACAAAAAATCCCTCCGTACAGGAGTAACAAACAATAATCGATGTTAAAGAACAAAGTACAAAACAAAGTCGCTCCTTCCAGGAGGAAAAAACAAACTGCAAAGTTAACAAATTAAACGCTAAACTAAGTCGCTCCGTCCAGGAGGAATAACAATAATTAAGGTTAACAAAATAAGAAACAAAAACAAAGTTGCTCCGACCAGGAGGAAAAAAACAATGGGAAAAAAAAAAGTAAAAAAAAAAAGGTTAAACTTACTATGAGAAACAGGGAATACAAACACCTGAGCGAGGACACAAAGATCTCTATGACTTGAACCATGCTGTGAAAAAGTGCTGGTAACATTCGACGTTAAGTACAAAATCATTTGGTGACGGGACGGGGGAAAAGACACAGACTTTATAAACATGAAGGGAGGGGAACCACAGGTGTAAACAATCAAGGATCAGGGGATGACGTCAGACTGGTGACACAAGAGGAAGGGCCAGTGACCTGGACCGAGAGGAGAGTTATCTTTCAAAATAAAACCCAAAGACAGGATAGACCTCACCACGGCGTGACAACAAAGAAAATGTATGGAGTGCTTCCTTATAATATTTCCTAAGGGAAGCATATGTAAGGTGAGTAGAATCGTCCAAGGACAGAACCCTGTGGGACTCTTTAGTGTGCATGGAGGATTTGTCATTAACATGAACAAACTGAGATCTATCGGATAAAAAAAGACTTAAACTAGCTCAGTACGGTTCCCTTGATGCCAATTAGGATGCGATGGTCAATAGTGTCCAAGGCAGTACTAAGATCTAGTAAAACAAGTATAGAGACAAGTCCTTTGTCTGAAGCTATTAGAAGGTCATTAGTCATTTTTACCAGTGCTGTCTCAGTGTTATGATTCGCTCTAAATCCTGACTGGAAGTCCTCAAATGACTAATTATTATGTAAAAAGTCGCACAGCTGATTGGCGACTAATTTCTTAGAGGATCTTAGAGAGAAAAGGAAGGTTAGATATAGGTCTATAGTTGGCTAGAACCTCTGGATCAAGACTGGGCTTTTTAAGAAGAGGTTTAATTACAGCTACTTTAAAAGACTGTGGTACATAACCTGCTGATAAAGACATGTTAATCATATCTAACACAGGAGTGCTAACTAAAGGTAACACTTCTTTAAGTAACCTAGTTGGAATAGAGTCTAGGAGACAAGTAGAAGGTTTTGATGCTGAAATAGTAGAGGTTAATTTGTTAAGGTCAATTGTAGAAAAGCAGTCCAAGAATATATCAGGTCGTACAGTTGTTTCTAAGGTTCCTGGGTATGAAGAAAAATTGGTGCCAAGCGAGTTGATTTTGTCTCTAATAGTTATGATTTTGTCATTAAAGAATGTCATGAAGTCGTTACTACTGAGGGTTCTAGGAATACATGGCTCAGTAGAGCTGTGGCTCTCTGTCAGCCTGGCTACAGTGCTGAAAAGAAATCTAGGATTTCTCTTATTCTCCTCTATTAAAGATGAGTAATAGGCTGCTCTGGCATTACGGAGGGCCTTCCTATATGTTTTTAGACTTTCATGCCAAACTAAGCGATATTTGTTTTAGTTCACAGGTTTGTGAGTTATACCACGGAGCTAACTTCCTGTGTTTCATTATCTTCTTTTTCAACGGAGCAACAGAGTCAAGTGTTGTTCGTAGTGAGCCTGCAACACTGTCAACAAGGTGATCAATTTCAGAGAGACAAACGTTAGTGCAGGAATCTGGAATATTAGGATAAGGCATTAAATTAAATGCAGATGGAATCGCTTCCTTAAATTTAGTTACAGCATTATCAGATAAACATCTAGTGTAGGAACTTTTGCCCGGAGGTGAGAAGTCCTGTAATATGAATTCAAAAGTTGTTAAATAATGGTCTGATAAAATAGGATTCTGTGGAAAGACTATTAAGTCATTGATTTCCACATGTATAGCCGCATGTCATCATTCCGTCGCTGGCTGTCTGGATGGTGCCCGGTAAATAATGTGGGCTTCGTAGATAACTGGCAGTCTTTCTGGGGAAAACCTGGTCTTATTAGGGGAGATGGTATTCATCCTACTTTGGAGGGTGCTGCTCTCATATCTAAGAACCTGGACGCAGTTGTTAGCGGTCTAAAACCATGACAACCCAGTGTTGGGATCAGGAAGCAGAGTCGCAGTTTAATACACCTCTCTGCGCTGCCCTTATCGCAGGTGCCCAGGAAGCAGAGTGGCAGTCTTACACACCTCTCTGCGCTCCCTGTGGAGCATTTTCCAGCTCAGTATAGTATACAAACACTGTCTGCCCCACGATCATTTAAATTAAACAGATCAAAAATGAACAGAAGAGGAGCTATAAAGAAAAACTTGATACAAATCAACGCAAAATCTGCGACAATGCAACAATATCAGAAAATAAAATGTGGACTTTTAAACATTAGATCTCTCTCATCTAAAGCTGTATTAGTAAACGATCTGATATCAGACAACCATATTGATTTACTCTGTCTGACCGAAACCTGGCTGCGTCCCGAAGAATATGTTAGCCTAAATGAATCCACTCCTCCCAGTCATATTAATACTCATATTTCTCGAGGCAGTGGTCGAGGAGGAGGCGTTGCAGCTATTTATAATTCAGGCCTATTAATAAACCCTAAACCTAAACTAAATTATAATTCATTTGAAAGTCTTGTTCTTAGTCTTTCACATTCAACCTGGAAAACTGTGCAGCCAATTATATTTGTTATAGTGTACCGTGCTCCTGGTCCGTACTCTGAATTTCTGTCCGAATTCTCAGAGTTTCTGTCAAATTTAGTCCTTAAATCCGACAAAGTAATAATTGTAGGTGATTTTAATATTCATGTGGACAGCGATAATAATAGTCTCAGTATCGCGTTTATCTCTCTATTAGATTCGATTGGTTTTAGTCAGAGTATACATAAACCTACTCACTGTTTTAATCACACCCTCGACCTTGTTTTGGTTTATGGTGTGAAAATTGATGACTTAATAGTCTTTCCACAGAATCCTATTTTATCAGACCATTATTTAATAACTTTTGAATTCATATTACACGACTACTCACCACTGGGTAAAAGTGTCTACACCAGATGTTTATCTGATAGTGCTATAACTAAATTTAAGGAAGCGATTCCATCTGCATTTACTTTAATGCCTCATCCTAATATTCAAGACTCCTGCACTAACGTTTGTCTCTCTGAAATTGATCACCTTGTTGAAAGTGTTGCAGGCTCTCTAAGAACAACACTTGACTCTGTTGCTCCTTTAAAAAAGAAGATAATAAAACAGAGGAAGTTAGCTCCGTGGTATAACTCACAAACCCGTGAATTAAAACAAATATCGCGAAAGTTGGAAAGTAAATGGCGCTCCACTAAACTGGAGGAATCTCACTTAGTTTGGCAAGAAAGTCTTAAAACCTATAGGAAGGACCTCCGTAATGCCAGAGCAGCCTATTACTCATCTTTAATAGAGGAGAATAAGAACAATCCTAGATTTCTTTTTAGCACTGTAGCCAGGCTGACAGAGAGCCACAGCTCTATTGAGCCATGTATTCCTATAACCCTCAGTAGTAACGACTTCATGACCTTCTTTAATGACAAAATTATAACTATTAGAGACAAAATCAACTCGCTTGGCACTATTTTTTCATCAAACCCAGGAACCTTACAAACTGTACGACCTGATATATTCTTGGACTGCTTTTCTACAGTCGACCTTAACAAATTAAACTCTACTATTTCAGCATCAAAACCTTCTACTTGTCTTCTAGACTCTATTCCAACTAGGTTACTTAAAGAAGTGTTACCTTTAATTAGCACTCCTGTATTAGATATGATTAACATGTCTTTATCAGCAGGTTATGTACCAATGTCTTTTAAAGTAGCTGTAATTAAACCTCTTCTTAAAAAGCCCAGTCTTGATCCTGAGGTACTAGCCAACTATAGACCTATATCTAACCTTCCTTTTCTCTCTAAGATCCTCGAGAAATTAGTTGCCAATCAGTTGTGTGACTTTTTACATAATAATGAGTTATTTGAGGATTTCCAGTCAGGATTTAGAGCAAATCATAGCACTGAGACAGCACTGGTGAAAATTACTAACGACCTTCTAATAGCTTCAGACAAAGGACTTGTCTCTGTACTTGTCTTACTAGATCTTAGTGCTGCCTTCGACACTATTGACCATCACATCCTGCTACACAGACTAGAGCATCTGATCGGCATTAAAGGAACCGCACTGAGCTGGTTTAAGTCATATTTATCAGATAGATCTCAGTTTGTACATGTTAATGACAAATCCTCCATGCACACTAAAATTAGTCACGGAGTCCCACAGGGTTCTGTCCTTGGACCGATTCTTTTCACCTTATATATGCTTCCCTTAGGAAATATTATAAGGAAGCACTCCATAAATTTTCATTGTTATGCTGATGATACACAATTATATTTGTCGATCAAAACCAGAAGAAACCCATCAGTTAGATAAACTTCAAATGTGCATTAAGGAAATAAAAAGCTGGATGACCTGCAACTTTCTGATGTTAAACTCAGATAAAACTGAAGTCATCGTACTTGGCCCCAAAGGCCTCCGAAATTCAATAGCTAAAGACATTGTTACTCTGGATGATGTTGTGTTGTCCTCCAGCACCACAGTAAGGAATCTTGGTGTTATTTTTGATCAGGATATGTCCTTCGATTCTCACATAAAACTAACAACAAGGACTGCATATTTTCACCTGCGTAATATTGCAAAAATTAGGAACATTGTGTCTCAGAAAGATGCAGAGAAACTTGTCCATGCATTTGTTACTTCTAGGCTGGACTATTGCAATTCCTTATTATCAGGCTGCTCCAATAAGTCTGTTAAGAGTCTCCAGTTGGTCCAAAATGCTGCAGCTCGTGTACTAACTAAAACAAATAGAAGAGAACATATTTCTCCTGTATTAGCTTCTCTGCACTGGCTACCTGTAAAATCTAGAATAGAATTTAAAATCCTTCTCCTTACGTACAAAGCTCTTATTGGTCAGGCTCCGTCGTATCTTAAAGAGCTCATAGTACCGCATAACCCAACTAGATCTCTGCGCTCTGAGAATGCAGGGCTACTCGTCGTTCCTAGAGTCTCCAAAAGTAGAATGGGAGGCAGAGCCTTCAGCTACCAAGCTCCTCTCCTGTGGAACAAACTCCCACTGTCCCCTTATTTAAAAGTAAACTTAAAACTTTCCTTTTTGATAAAGCTTACAGCTAGGGCTTACGATGAGACTTTATTCTGCTTAATTATGCTGCTATAGGCCTAGTCTGCCGGGGGATAATACTTTTCCTGATACTCTGAGCTTCTCTCCTCTCCGTCTGAATCATTCATGTCCCATCAATGCATGTTACTGATTCAGCTTCTTCCCCGGAGCTGTTTGTGCTTTGTCGTCTCGCAGGTCTCTGCTGATTGTGGTGGTGCTTGCTGCCGTGGTCCTACATGACGCTTCCTGCTGCTATTGTCACTGTTACTCATATATACTATCACTAGTTTAATAAACTATAAAATTTGTAGCTGTATCGTAGCTGCTATTGCCACTACTCATCATTGATCATGTTTGCCACCATAATTATTATCATTTTCATATTCTGTCACCTTAGCTGTGCTTGTTTCTACTATTCTGTTGTATTAACTGCCTTAACATATACGTTATATTCACATTACTATAAATATTATAGTTACTGTTAGGCTTTGCTTGCATCTCTGGAAGTGTGTCTGTCTGTCTCTCTCTGTCCATCTGTGTGTCTTTTCTCTCTTTCTCTCTCCTTTTCTTCCTCCCCAACCGGTCAAGACAGATGGCCGTCCTCCACAGAGCTGGGTCTGTCTGACGTTCCTGCCTGTTATAGGGAAGGTTTTCGTTGCCACTGTACTCTACAGAGGAATTGTTGGGTCTATGTAAATCATAAATAAGTCATTGAGTGTGGTCTTTACCTACTCTGTAAAGTGTCCTGAGATAACTTTTGTTATGATTTGACACTATAAATAAAATTGAATTGAATTGAATTAAAACAGTGAGTAGGTTTATGTACACTCTTGACTAAAACCAATTGAATCTAATAAAGAGATAAACGCAATACTAAGGCTATTATTAGCAACGTCCACGTGAATATTAAAATCTCCTACAATGATTACTTTATCAGATTTAAGGACAGAAACTCTGGGAATTCAGACAGAAATTCAGAACACGGACCAGGAGCATGGTACACTATAACAAGTATAATTGGCTGCACAGTTTTCCAGGTTGAATGTGAAAGACAAAGAACAAGACTTTCCAATTAATTATAATTTAGTTTACGTTTAGGGTTGATTAATAGGCCCGAGTCATAAATAGCTGCAACGCCTCCTCCTCGACCACTGCCTCGAGGAATATGTGTGTTAATATGACTGGGAGGAGTGGATTAATTTAGGCTAACATATTCTTCATGACACAACCACGTTTTAGTCAGATAGAGAACATCAATATGGTTATCTGATATCAGATCATTTATTAATACAGCTTTAGACGACAGAGATCTGATGTTTAAAAGTCCATATTTTATTTCTCTGTCTTGGTATTCAATGATCAGTGCATCATGCATTTTTTGGTATGTCTGCACAAAATCATCAATTCGTGTGAGTTGCCTTCTCTGGAATCTTATTCTCTTGAGGTCCCACTGACTTTTCTCCATAATGCCCCGTGTCCAGTTGTCTTGTGTAAAGTTCTGAAAATTATTTTTTATTTTTCAATATTTCTGCAGTCATTTTAAGGAAAATCATTATGCAAAATTGCAGCTATTGACAAACAAAATGTTAAACGATTTACCTGTTTATTGGACTGACTGACTTCTTTGTGGATCTTGCTGAAATATAATGAGAACGTAAAAGAAGAATTTTAAAACAGAACTTGTAAAAACTACCTAGCATCAGACCAGACCACACAGTTGCATGCGGCAGGAAGTATATATCAAATTTGGTGCATGATTGTTTTCTTCACCATCATGGTCAAGAGGTGCCCTGTCAATTATTTGTTGGAAGTGATGCTGGATAGGTGTGGCAGTGACATCACACTGAAACAAAGTAAATTAAATCTGTGTAAGCTCTAAAGACAAATACAATTTCTGCAATTTCATTCAATTCTAATTACATATACTCATGTAAACACCAAGGTCATTATCGTCCATGAAATCCATGCTGTGTGCACTATGACTAGAAGTATAATTTTGTGAATTACTTTGTAGTCCTCAGCAACAATTTTTTCTTCCTCAACTTCAAATGTTCCATTTCGCTGCATAAGGACTTGGAGGTTGCTGTAGTGCTTTGAGACTACAGAACAGGACTGTGGCATTGAGAATTACCTCATCCTTTTCTTCTAGAGTTGTGGAACATGCAAGTAGCCCAAGTATTTGCATGGCCAGTAATGGTTTTGAACACAAAAAATCAAGCCAGAAAAACAACATTTAGATACATTTTTGATTGTACTATGAAATAATTCTCCATCTCTCCATTAATTGCATGTATATAAGTCCTGTCTGTGCATGTGTGTGTATTTCGGGCCTGTGTGTGTGTAACATGAATAACAATAATAGAGTGAAAAAATCGAATTTCCCCGTTGCGGGACTAATAAAGGAATTCTTCTTCTTCTTCTTCTAATTCAAATTAAAAAAATACCTACTGCTTTTTGCACAGATCCTTTGCATTCTTCATGATGTGGCTTAAGCATCTGTGTAGAATGGGAAGGTCTAACCTTTCTGCTTGATGTTGGCCAGTGATGACTTCAAAGTACTTCTGCAGAAGATCCTCTAGACTCAGTCTACAGAATGTAAAAGAAATGGACTGCAGAAGTACTAAAGAGCCATCACAAACGATCATCACTTGCCTCTTCACTGCCCTTTTCCCAAATAACATCATCAGATCAGTTTGGAAAGCCTGCAGAAAGTAGGTGACAGATGGTGTGGTCACAAGTCAGGTATGTTGCAACAGGAAGAGGAGATGCCCCCTTGGCAGGATTCCGCACAACTAATTTGTACACATAGTATGGTGGGCTTTTGCCACTTTCTTTTTGAACTATACTCCCTTTTGCATCCAGATACACAATGTCTTCCTTGCATCTTTGGTAAAAAACTGACAGTGCCTTTTTTGAACACAGCATTATTCCTTTTGGGTGCGTCATAACCCTCTGCAGGACTTCATTGTTCTTAATGTTTGCCGTTTAAAACCAAAGCTGCAGTACATGACATTTGTCCACTGTAACCCTTGAAAACATTTTTGACAGGTTCAAGCCACCTAAAACATCCAAAACTTAACAAAAGAGAGAAAGACAAGAGTTATATGTTTTACTTGCAAGGAGAACGGACAGAGATGCGTTCAGTTACAATCTCCTACCGCTCTGAAGCACACTCTGCCGAGCCCATTCTTTTTATTTCCTTTCAGTGGTTCCTAGTTACAATGAGTTAAAGCTCTTAAGGTGAGCACACAACTGCAACCCGTCACATATAAACAATTCATTATCTTTATGAGTTTACAACTCTAAGGGAGAAGGGGCACATGTTGCTCGTCCCTAAAACATGTCCTGTCTTTAATCAGTTGAGCAGTGTCTGTTTTTTCACAGATACCTTTTTGGTGACTCATCCACAGTCATGCTTATCTGATTTCTTCGACCTGCAAAACAACTCTGCACAAATTGGCTATACACACACACCAAGTAATGTTAGTTTACATGTAAAGATAATTGGAGTAAATATGGGATTACTTTATGTACAATTATTCTAACAATTTTCCTCTCTGAGATTTCCTCAGGTCTTGCCATGCCTTTTTATCAAGAAAAAAGAAACATGGCTGCTGTGGCACACTACATGTGAAAAGATTCTCTTCTGCCTAACTGCTCTCTGTTGATAGGTAAGCAGATTCCGCTAGGTTGGATTCCTTGTCATTATCCTGGAGCACAGTACATTTTCAGAGTTAATACGAAAAGTCTTTGTGATATGAAATTAAAAAGGTTAAATGATGACCCTTGTTATAATATTTTATTTTTTAAAGTACACCATTAATAATAGCAGAAAATATAAGACTAGATATTACCTAATTTTTATGGGCTAGATTGATTTGTATTCAAAATTACTCTTGACTTCATCATCGCTGCCCGGTGGAGTCTCAAAAAGTGAGCAAACACTTGAAATAAATGCAATTATAACATCACTTAAAAGGAAAAGTAGGAATACCTTTTCAAATGAAGATGAACATTCATCCTCTTGTTCTAAAGGTGGAGACTTTCGGGAATTTCTCCATTATCACTGTCATCTTTTGTAGTTAAAAAGGCAAAGAAAATAATTTATAGCCTAACAACTTACATATAATGCAATTAGAAACAAGAGCATACAGGTCACCGTAAATTAACATTAAATTTATATGGCTGTAGGTGCAACCGGCATCCCAAAGAGGATTGTTCATTTCTGGATCAATGATTATGAGAAGGCCTCTGTGAGGTTTCTGTGTCTTGGGGCCTCATGTACCAAGACTTGTGTGGATTTCTTACTGAAACATGGCGTACGCTAGAATCCAGAAACTGTCGTACGCACCAAAAAAATTCAGATGTATCAAAGTGTGCGTACGCATGGATCCAAGCACTTTTCCTTTGTACATCCCAATCAACGTGGAATTGAGCGCACATGTAGAAGTGCTAAACTCCTCCCTGTCCATGCCCCATTTAAATATGCAAATCAATTTAAATAGGGCCTGCACCAGGGATTCCCTCTCTGCCCCATCAGATTTAAACGATGAGTAAAGGTAAGAAGCGCAACTTCAACGAGTCTGAGCTCGAAATTTTATTAAATGAAGTGGAGACCGAAGAGCTGTTTTATTTGGTAGCCTCTCTTCAGGGATAAACACATAGAGAAAAATAAATGTGAGTGGGAGTATGAAATAAATTATTATTTTTACTGAAATAAAAACAGGTCCGATGTGAAAGTGGAGGTGAAGCGGAGGATTTCGGCCCACCGCAACGGGCGGGGGGGACAGGTGGGGAGGAACTGACCCCCTTTGATCAGAGAGTGGCGGCTATTGTGGGGGACAATAGGCTCACAAATAAAGTAATTCAGTCGGTAAGGGGAACACACTACGTATGAAAACTCCCATAGAAATATATAAACTCATATAAACACTGCATGTATAATATGTAAAGCATCAGTTAACAAGGGAAAGTTAACATCGAAAATAAATAAATAAATAAACGATTAATAAAATATATATAGATCTGTAAAAATCTATCGATAACCTATAAATATATATGTAGATCCATAAACTGGATTCTAGAGAATCTTTGACTGAACGGGTTAGTCAGTGACTGACCCTCTTTCAACAAAGATGTTCGTAGGAGTGTGAAGAACTCGTGTTCGTGTGTGTGAGATCTGTTTTGACTGAGCGTGGAGTATTGAGATACTGCATGTGCAGAGCCATACGGCATAGATTTGGGAAGATAAAAAAATACTAGATAGATCAGAAATATGAGTACATTGTGCATGTGAAAGTGGGGGAGACAAACCTGTGTGGTATAGACAGAGGAAAAGAAGGCAGCCAATTGGGGGTTAGATCAGTGTCAGATCAGCATAATTAAAGGGCAGGAACTGACAATACAAGTTAAGTTGGGTAGACAATGGGACCCAAACTATGACCACAAAGCCTATATAAAAATAACTAAACAAACCCAAATGAGTGTTATATTGGGAGACATAAATCTAGAAAGGGTGACCGACGCAGAGGTACCAGAGAAGTTAGAAGGGAACAAACTATTTAGGACAGAGGTGGTAACAGGAGGGAGATTAAGACTTCGGTAGAAAGAAGAAGCTCAACTGCATGCTCGTCGTCCTCATCGGGGTCTTGACCTGACTCCAGCTTGTCGCAGTTACAGGCTTGAGTGGGCAAATGCTCACATTCGATGGCGTCTGGCACGTTGGAGAGGTGTTCTCTTCACGGATGAATCTCGGTTTACATTGTTCAGGGCAGATGGCAGACAGCGTGTGGCGTCGTGTGGGTGAGCGCTTTGCTGATGTCAATGTTGTGGATCGAGTGGCCCATGGTGGTGGTGGGGTTATGGTATGGGCAGGCATCTGTTATGGACGAAGAACACAGGTGCATTTTATTGATGGCATTCTGAATGCACAGAGATACCGTGATGAGATCCTGAGGCCCATTGTTGTGCCATACATCCATGAACATCACCTCATGTTTCAGCAAGATAATGCACGGCCCCATGTTGCAAGGATCTGTACAGAATTCTTGGAAGCTGAAAATGTCCCAGTTCTTGCATGGCTAGCATACTCACCGGACATGTCACCCATTGAGCATGTTTGGGATGCTCTTGGCCGGCGTAAACGACAGCGTGTACCAGTTCCCACTAATATCCTGCAACTTCGCACAGCCATTGAAGAGGAGTGGACCAATATTCCACAGGCCACAATTGACAATCTGATAAACTCTATGCGAAGGAGATGTGTTGCACTGCATGAGGCAAATGGTGGTCACACCAGATACTGACTGGTTCTGAGTCCCCAGACCCCCAATAAAGCAAAAAAATGTACTGTACATTTCAGGGTGGCCTTTTATTGTGGACAGTCTAAGGCACACCTGTGCACTAATCATGATGTCAGATCAGCATCTGGATGTGGCACACCTGTGAGGTGGGATGGATTATCTCAGCAAAGCAGAAGTGCTCGCTATCACACATTTAGACAGATTTGTGAACAATGTTTGAGAGAAATGGTAATGTTGTGTATCTGGTATGAATTTTAGATCTTTAAGTCCATCTCATGAAAAATGGGAGCAGTGTTGCGTTTATATTTTTGTTAAGTGTATATATATTTTTTTATAATGAACTGACTATAATTAGTGGTTAAGATCCACTATTGGTTCGCTCTGGGCCAACTTTTCCACTTTGAACTTTACGGGTAAGGACCTCTTCCTCCGGGTTGAGGAGGGAGACTGTTTCCTTCGAGCCACTTCGGGAGGCTCAACAGGGTCGGACTATCAGACCCCTACATAGGGAGTCACACGGACAAATTGTGTTCAGTTTGATGATGTTTAGCGTGTTAGTTGTTTATTCCCTGCTGGTTCTCCCAGGGAGGGGGAAGCGCACCGGGTTTTTGCGTGGGAGGGAGGGGGAAATCACATAGATGCAACACAGGTCTTTAAAAATAGCGTCATGTAATATAAATGGAGTACTAAAGGGTGGAATATTTTATCAAAATTAAAGAAACATAAAACCCAAATAGCTCTCTTACAGGAGACACACCTCGTAGACTACGAACATGCTAAATTGTATAAATCAGGATTTAAACATGTTTACTTTTCTTCACATGTATCAGGGAGACGGAGAAGAGTGGCGATTTTGATATCCAGTGCAGTAAATTATGAACACATATCAGAACATAAGGATAAGGAAGGCAGATTTGTTATGGTAATAGGGAAGATAGAAGGTATTGTGATAAGTCTCCTTAACCTGTATGTGCCACCGGGCAGTGACTGGTCCTTCTATAAACATATGGTTGATTTAATGACAACAAAGAGTCAAGGGATTTTAATATGTGGCGGAGATTTTAACATCCGATCAAATCCCAGAATGGACTCATCAAACAGGAAATCTGACGCTAAAAACATCAGCAATAGATTAAATACTTGGATGCGTGAAGTGGGGATTGTGGACGTATGGAGAGAGATAAACCCTCTGAATAACCCAGTTATTAAAGGTAAATTGAAAAGCGAAACTAAATTGTATTTGGAAAATAACGATAATGAAGAAGTGACCCCACCCATTCTCTGGGATGCATTAAAAGCAGTGTTGAGGGGCAAAATAATAACCATCTCCTCATATAAAAAGAAAATTAAGGAGCAAAAACTCAAAAAATTAGAAGAGGACTTGAAGAGACGACAGAAGAAACATGCAAAGTCTCACAAAGATGACGAAAAATGTAGGATCAAAGAATTAAAAAAAGAAATAGATGAAATAAATACTCAGGAAATTCAGAAGAAGCTCTTTTTTACAAAGCAACAATACCATGAGACTGGTGGGAAATCACTGAAACTTCTATCGTATAGGTTAAGAAAACAACAAGCGGATAGAACTATATATAAAATAAGAAACTCCGAAAAGAATGTAATAGAAACAAGCCCGGAGAAAATACAACAATGCTTCCAAGAATACTATAGAATATTATATACACAACCAAAGATAAGCAATGACAACCAGACTGATGCCTTTCTGGCTCAGGTAAATCTTCCAAAGATCACTGATGAACAAAATGGGAAATTAATATCCAAAATAACAAAGGAAGAAATTCAAACAGCAATTAGGAGAATGAAAGGGGGGAAGTCTCCAGGGACAGATGGTTTTTCCACAGAATGGAACAAAACAATGCAGGATCAACTAATTCCAACATTACTAAAAAACATTTAACTGGGTTTTGGAGAACAAAAATATCCCCCCCTCATGGAGGGAGGCAATGATATTGATTATACCTAAGGAGGGGAAATTACCGTCCTGTAGAATAGAATAGAATAGAATAGACTTTATTGATCCCACAGCGGGGAAATTCACATGAGCAGTAGCTTACAACACAGACACAGACAACACAGACCCTTAGTTTACATAAGGTAAACAAAGATAATTAAAAATAAAATAGAAGATAAATATATATATACAATATACAACAATTTACACTATGTGTCCTAAATATGAAGTGGAAAAACTACAGTGGATGGAAATACTAAGTACAGATGTTACAAATATGCATTACAAAAGTGACTTGTGATGATGTGGAAGTGTAATTGCACATGGGTGAATTGACAAAATAAACATAACAATCATTACAAATTATTATTGTGCAGTCTGACTGCGGTCGGGATGAACGACCTGCGGAAGCATTCTTTTTTGCATCTCGGATGCAGCAGTCTGTGGCTGAAGGAGCTGCTTAAGGCTCCCACAGTGTCATGGAGGGGGTGAGAGGTGTTGTCCATGATCGATGTTAGTTTGGATAACATCCTCCTCTCACCCACCTCCTCAATGGAATCCAGGGAACAGTCTAGGACTGAGCCAGCTCTTCTGATCAGTCTGTTTAGTCTCTTCCTGTCCCTCTCTGAGCTTCCACAGCCCCAGCAGACCACCGCATAAAAGATAGCAGACGCTACCACAGAGTCATAGAAGGTCCTCAGAAGTGCCCTGCACACTCCAAAAGACCTCAGTCGCCTCAGTAGATGGAGGCGACTCTGGCCCTTCTTGTACAGGGCGTCGGTGTTGTGGGACCAGTCCAGTTTATTATTGAGGTGAACACCCAGGTATTTGTACTGCTCCACCTTCTCAATGTCCAAACCCTGGATGTTCACCGGTGCTGTTGTGGGAGCCTTCCTGCTGAAGTCTATCACCACCTCCTTCGTCTTGCTGGCGTTGATGAGCAGATGGTTTGCCTCACACCAGGCGACGAAGTTGGCGATGACGTCTCGATACTCCAGGTCGTCCCCCTCGGACACCCGTCCAACGATGGCTGTGTCGTCGGAGAACTTCTGGAGGTGGCAGCTGTTGGTGTTGTGGCTGAAGTCTGAGGTGTACAGTGTGAAAAGGAAGGGAGCGAGCACCGTACCCTGCGGGGCCCCTGTGCTGCAGACTACCACATCAGACACACAGTCTCGAAGCCTCACGTACTGCGGTCTGTTGGTGAGGTAGTCGATGGTCCATGCAGCCAGGTGACGGTCGACTCCCGCCCCTTCCAGCTTCCCCCTGAGCAGCGCTGGCTGGATTGTGTTGAAAGCACTGGAGAAGTCGAAGAACATGACTCTCACAGAGCTCCCGGCACTCTCCAGATGTGTCAGGGACCTGTGCAGCAGGTAGATGACAGCGTCATCCACACCGATGCCAGGCCGGTACGCGAACTGCAGGGGGTCCATCTCACTGTCCACAAGGTGACGCAGGTGGGAGAGTACGATCCTCTCCATGGTCTTGATCAGGTGGGAGGTGAGGGCTACTGGCCTGAAGTGGTTCGGCTCCCTGGAGTGAACAGTCTTTGGAACCGGAACCACGCACGATGTTTTCCACAGGAGTGGAACTCTCTCCAGACTGAGGCTCAGGTTGAAGATGTGCAGGAGCACACCGCTGAGCTGATCTGCACAGTCCTTAAGCAGTCTGGAGTTGATGCCGTCAGGGCCAGTAGCCTTCCTCGCCTTGGTTTTCCTCAGCTCCCTCCTCACCTGGGGCCTCATGTATCAATGTTGCGTACGCACAAAAACCTGGCGTACGCCATTTTCCACGCCAACGTTCGGATGTATCAAAAGTGAAATGACCGTGGAAATGTGCGGTGCGCCACGCAAACTTCATGGCTGCCGTACGCACGTTTCTACAGCTATTGTCTCGTTGGCGACACTCAGAGGTGATGCTGGAAAACTGTTAATCATGTGAAAACAATTCATCCTCAGTGTAATGTGCGCATCAGAAACACATTAATGGACAATTAACACACGTGTTTGCAATTATATGGATGGATATAAAAGCATGCGCAAAATGATGAAAAATGGCATTAACAATGGCAGCCTTGGCCTTGTTAGAAGACATTGCAAATGGTCATATCAGACGCGAGAGGGTGTTTAGAGACATGGAAGATCTGTTAGCAAATGATGACAACTGGCTCATGAGTCGTTTTAGGTTGCCGAGGCCAGTGTTACTGGAGCTGTGCGCGGAGCTGCGGCCAGCCCTAGAACGACACACAGCCAGGAGCCAGGGGCTGTCCGTTTCCACACAGGTGCTGACCACTCTGGGGTTTCTGGCAACGGGAGCCTTCCAGCGGGAACTGTCCGACCGGTCAGGAGTGTGCCAGTCCACTCTGAGCCGAGCCATGCCCGCTGTGTGGGACGGGATCATAAGAATGTCACCCAGGTACATCAAATTCCCATACAATGCTGTTGAACAGGCCAACATTAAAGCGCAATTTGCAGCAAGAGCCGGTTTTCCTAATGTAATCGGCGCTATTGACTGCACACATGTTGCTATAAAAGCGCCGTCACAGGATGAATTTGTTTTTGTGAACAGGAAACATTTTCATTCAATAAACGTTCAAATTATATGCGATGCGCAAATGCAGCTCACTAACATCGTGGCAAGGTGGCCTGGTTCAACGCATGACTCGTTCATTCTTACCAATAGCATGGTTGGTAACAGGTTGGAGGCTGGCACGGTGCGGGATGGGTGGCTTCTCGGTGAGTAAATATTTTATCCTTTTAATCGCGCCCCGAACTTAAACCAGCACAATGCCCGTTTGGGCACGTCCATTCATATGTGTATTTGTTTTTTCCCTGGCGAAAAAGTGGCAGCGCTATCTTGTCTCGTTTTCAGTATTTGTCAAACGCGTAAAGAACGCGTAAAGTTGAATGTCACTGCAGTAGCCACGGCGCACCTCTGCAGTCAATATAAGTGTGATCAGTCTTGTCAATCCTTGTAATGAAGTTGTTTTGTCGTAGTGTGATTTATATTATCTAAATATCTCTTTAGAAAAGTGACTTAATCAAGTGGTGCATGAACAAAGGAAATTAAATCTTTCACATGTTGTATTCTTCCTTCATTTGACTCCAGGGGACAGTGGTTACCCCCTGAGAACGTGGCTGTTGACCCCTCTCACTAACCCCGGCACCGACCAAGAGGGGAGGTACAACGACCGCCAATCCCGAACTCGGGCAGTGGTGGAGAGGGCAATTGGCCTACTGAAGGGGCGCTGGCGCTGTTTAGACAGGTCGGGCGGGGTGCTGCTGTACAAACCTGAAAAGGTGTGCCGCATCGTGCTGGCATGTGGTGTCCTGCACAACTTGGCACAACGCCATGCCATTCCACTGCCAGACCACATCCCCCCACCAGAAGAACCGGATGCCGGACCCGTTAACCTCGACCCACCCCGCGAAGCGATACGGGCCCGGCAGCGTCTGATTTCAACGATGTAAAGAGGCAAGGACACAATTTACTTTTTAAGTGCATTTATTGCTTGACATATATCCCCAAGTGCATTTACAATTTGGTCAAGACGATCACTAACGCCTCGGATGGCGCGCACCATTTCCTCCTGTGATTCCAGCACAGCTTGCGAGAGGACACGGCCAGTCGGGCGGACGTCAGCTGGCGTGGAGTCGCCGGGGCGCGTGGTGCTGGAGGTGCCGGTAGAGTCGCCGGGGCGCGTGGTGCTGGAGGTGCCGGTAGAGTCGCCGGGGCGCGTGGTGCTGGAGGAGCCGGTGGAGACGCCGGGGCGCGTGGTGCTGGAGGAGCCGGTGGAGACGCCGGGGCGCGTGGTGCTGGAGGTGCCGGTAGAGTCGCCGGGGCGCGTGGTGCTGGAGGAGCCGGTGGAGACGCCGGGGCGCGTGGTGCTGGAGGAGCCGGTGGAGACGCCGGGGCGCGTGGTGCTGGAGGAGCCGGTGGAGACGCCAGGGCGCACTGCGCAGAGGGAGGAGCCCTCCCCTGGTTCATCGTCTATTGATTTAGAAATAATAATAAAAAATGAAGGAATCAAACATGAGTCAATGTGTTTATATCCTGACAACTTAACGCACGAGTGAGCAGCCTATTGTAAGACCAGTATGACATTTCTGAGTTTAACACATTTACCTTGAGGATGATCTGTGTCGCCTTCATGGGCCCCCGCAACTCCGCGTAGAGCCTTTTCCCCCACAACAGCCGCCACTCTCTGGTCAAAGGGGGTCAGTTCCTCGCCTCCTGCCCCCCCGCCCGTTGCGGTAATACTGCGGCGGTGGGCCGAAATCCTCCGCTTCACCTCCACCTTCACGTCGGACCATTTTTTTTTTATTTCAGTGGGAGTGCGCTGCTCCGACCCCACAGCGTTCACTGCCTCACACACACACTCCCACTCAAATTTCTTTCTCTTCGAGTTTATCCCCGAAGAGAGGCTACCAAATAACACCGCTCTTCGTGTCTCCACTTCATTTAGTAAAGCTTCGAGCTCAGACTCGTTAAAATTACGCTTCTTTCCTCTACTCATTGTTTGAATCTGATGGTGCAGAGAGGGAATCCCCAGGTGCAGGCCCTATTTAAATTGATTTGCATATTTAAATGGGGGCGTGGACAGGGAGGAGTTTAGCACTTCTACATGTGCGCTCAATTCCACGTTGATTGGGATGTACAAAGGAAAAGTGCTTGGATCCATGCGTACGCACACATTGATACATCTGAATTTTTTTGTGCTTACGCCAGTTTCTGGATTCTAGCGTACGCCATGTTTTAGTAAGAAAGCCACGCAATTCTTAGTACATGAGGCCCCTGGTCTGTTGTTATGACGAGGCTAGGGGAGGGGCTGAGGGATGGGTAAGGGGGGAGGAGGTGGGAGACTTGGAGTGAGGATGGTGTAGTTGTTGCTGTTGGAGAGGCAGTGGGATGGAATGGGGGAGCCGACCAGGACAGCTGCTGTGGAGAAGGGGGCGAGGGGGAGCATGAGGGGGAGGGAAACGTGTCGCCATCGAATCTGGTGAAGAACTGGTTCAGCTCATTCGCCCAGACCTGATCACCTGATACAGGGCCCCTCCCACTGTCCTTGGAGTGGCCAGAGATGGTTTTCAGGCCTCTCCAGACCTCCCTGGCGTTGCTCCCCTTTAGCCGCTCCTCCAGCTTCCTCTTATAGCTGTCTTTTCCTCTCCTGATCCCCTTTTTCAGCTCCTTCTGCACTCTCCTCAGCTTGTCCTTGTCCCCAGATTTGAAGACCATCTTCTTCTTGTTGAGTAGGTCCTTCAGATCTGGGGTCACCCAGGGTTTGTTGTTGGGAAAACACCGTACCCTCCTAGTAGGCACGGTGTTCTCCACGCAAAAATTTATATAGTCAGTGATGCAGGTTGTGAGACTGTCAATGTCCTCCCCGTGAGGTTCACACAACACATCCCAGTCTGTGGTGTCAAAACAGTCCCTCAGTGCCATACTAGACTCCTCAGACCAGTTCTTCACACGCCTAATGGTGGGTCGTTGTTTGTTCACCATAGGAATGTATGCAGGGGACAAGTGGACCAGGTTGTGGTCGGAACGACCCAGCGGGGGGAGAGGTGATGAGCTGTATGCATCCTTTGTGTTGGCATACAATAGGTCCAATGTTCTATTGTCTCTGGTGTGACATTTCACGTACTGTGTGAAGGTGGGAAGAGTGGAGGACAGGGAAGCATGGTTGAAGTCACCAGAGATTAGCAAGAGGGACTGAGGGTGCGATGTCTGGTACCGCGATACTACAGTATGCAAGAGCTCACAGGCTGTTGCAGCATCGGCAGACGGGGGAATGTACACAGTTATCGCGATAACATGTGAGAATTCCCTCGGCAGGTAATATGGCCGGATGCTAACAGCTAGCAACTCAATGTCCCTACTGCAGTACCGCTCCTTCACCCTGATGTGACCCGGGTTACACCACCTATCGTTTACAAACATCGCAATGCCCCCTCCTTTCCTCTTACCAGTCTCCTTCGCTTTCCTGTCCGCCCTCACAAGCTGAAATCCGTCCAGCGCAACGTGCGTGCCACACGCGCGGCGCCATCTTGCCAAGTCTTCTAAATAATGACTATAAACTATTCATCTCCATATTATCCAAACGAATAGAGTTGTTATTACCATTATTAATACACAAGGACCAGACTGGCTTTGTCAGACAAAGACAGACCCAAGATAACATCAGGAAAACACTGCACGTTATGAGACAAGTCACACATCAAAAACACGAGACACTGATATTAAGTTTGGACAGCAAAAAAGCATTTGACTCAGTGAGGTGGTCATTCTTATATAAAGTACTTTCGAAATTTGGCTTCCATACAACTATAATTGACACGTTTGTAGCACTATATAACAAACCAACAGCTAGAATCAAAATCAATGGAAACTTAACCAATTCATTCACTTTAGAAAGAGGAACGAGGCAGGGTTGTTGTGTGTCGCCGCTCCTCTTCACCTTGTTTATAGAACCCATGAGTCAACTAATTAGGCAGAGGAATGATATAAAGGGGGTAACAATGACTTCTGGGGAACAAAAACTGGCATTATTCGTATAACACAACCGACTCAGACACTCCCAAAACTGATGAAATTGTTAGAGGAATTTGGTTTAGTTTCTGGTTACAAAATTAATATTAATAAAACCCAAGCATTAACATCTAATTATGACCCTCCACCTTCAACTGGGACCATGTACAATTGGAAATGGGATGCGGAGTCCATTTAATATTAGGGTGTCTCATTACCTAGAGACTTCACAAGACTGTATAACATAAATTATGGCCCACTAAATTCAAAGATAAAAACTGATATACAAAGATGGAACGTTATTCCATTTTTAGGTTTAAGCTCCCACATCAGGATGAATATTCTTCCACTGATATTGTACCTTTTTCAATGTTTACCAATTGAAATACCATCTAAACAATTCTTAGAGTGGGAAAGGGTAATAGCGAGGTATCTTTGGCAAGGGAAAAGGGCCAGAATAAAATTTAAGACATTGCAATTGTCAGTGTGGGCAAGAAGGACGGCTCCTTCGACCTTGTATCGACTATAGACGCCTCAATGACATCACCATCAAGAACCGCTACCCGCTCCCTTTGATGTCTTCAACGTTTGAGTTACTTCAAGAGGCCAGAGTTTTTACCAAACTCGACCTCCAGAACGCCTACCATCTAGTCCGTATCCGTGAGGTGGATGAGTGGAAGACGGCCTTTAACACCACCTCCGGTCACTATGAGTACCTTGTCCTCCCATTTGGCCTTACCAATGTCATCCACAAACCAACGGCCAGACGGAGAGGGCTAACCAGCAACTGGAGACAGTTCTTCGCTGCGTGGCCTCCCAGAACCCGACATCCTGGAGCCGGCAGTTACCTTGGGCGGAGTACGCCATCAACTCCCATATCTCCTCCTCCACTGGCCGGTCCCCTTTCGAGTGCTCCTTTGGCTACCAACCACCTCTCTTCCCAGACCAGGAGTTGGAGGTGGGGTCTCTCTGCCGAATCCTTCATCCGCCGCTGCCGTCGAACGTGGAGGCGCACCCGGGCAACCCTTCTTCGTACCTTGATCAAGATGAAGGCCCAGGCTGACAAGCACCGCACCCAAGCTCCACGCTACCGCCAGGGCCAGCGGGTATGGCTTTCAACCCGGGACCTTCCCCTGAAAACGGAGTCCCGCGGAGTCCGTTTCATCAGGCCCTTCCCCATTTCTAAAGTCCTTAGCCCCACTGCTGTCCGCCTCGAGCTCCCCGCTCCCCTTCGCCGTATTCACCCCACCTTCCACGTCTCCAAAATCAAGCCATTCATCACCAGTCCCTTGCACCCTGAGTCCGACCCTCCCCCGCCCCCACGGCTTGTTGACGGTTCTGAAGCGTACACGGTACGCAAGCTTCTCGACGTCAGGCGTCGGGGCTGAGGACTACAGTACCTCGTGGACTGGGAGGGCTACGGTCCTGAGGAGAGGTGCTGGGTCCCAGCCCGGCACATCCTGGACCTGACACTGATAAGAGACTTTCGCAGTCGGCAACCCGCCCAACGCAAAGTGATGCCCGGAGGCGTTCGTGAGGGGGGGGGGTAGTGTCAGGGTTTTTGGGTCCGGTGCACTCTGCTGGTCTGTTTGTGTACTGTTGGCCATGCCTTTGTTTGCAGACCATGTGCTTTTGTGTTTGTGGCTGTGACGCCACTCCCCCTGTTTTTTTTTCCACCACTTATTGTCCACACCTGTCCTGCCAATTAGTTTGCTTGTTACCTTGTTTTCGCCTGCCCAATGATTGGACTCTGTCTCCCTATTTAAGTTCAGCCTTCTCAGTGTCCTTTGTCAGATTGTTTTGCAAGATTGTTTGCCACACTGCCTGTCTTGGATTTTCTCTGACGTTGTTCGGATTACTCTGCCTGTTTTGGAATTACTCTGGCTTTTTTTGGATTCACTCTGCCTGTATTGGATTCACTCTGTTAGTTTTGATTTTTTTGTTTCTGTCCACTGCCGGAAAGAGGTTCACCCTATGTTACCTGATTGCTCTGTGGATTGCTCTGCCTCTGTTCCCTGGACACTTGTTGGACTTTGTTTATTTAAAACCTTAAGTTGGATTTTGTGTCTTCGGAGCTTTTGACTCTTCTGGACTAACTGAAAATAAACCTGTTCATTGAATCTGCTTCTCACCTGGTCTGCTTTTGGGTCAAAACCAGCTAGCATAACAGCAATTAAGAAAAGACAAAGGGGGAATTGCCCTTCCCTGCTTACAGGATTACTACCATGCAGCTCAGTTGAGGCCCTGTAGTCTGCCTGTGATCGCCTACATACGCTGCAGCATGGAAGGAAATTGAAGGAACGATGATAAAGGGAGTTCCAATAACAGCTTTATTAAGTGACAATAAATTACAAGAAAAACAGGAGATCCCAGAGGACTCTATAGCAAGCAGCTTCCTGAAGACCTGGCAAGAAATAGTCAAAATTTGCAGATTAAAAGACACATCTAAGATTATGAGGTGGTGTGCCTATGATTCGGACTTTAACCCAAATAAAACCGATTTAAAACATGGATCACAAAAGGTTTAACTACCTATTATTCATTTGTCCACAAGGGGGCATTTCAGAGTTTTGAGACCCTACAGAAGGATCATGGTCTAGGGAGAGACGATTTTTTTAGGTACTTGCGTAAGTGAGAGATTACTATAACAAAAATATTAGGCGTTAAGAAAAGACGAGTCAGGTTTCACAGAGGTATTCTTATCATTAACTAAGTCCAGATCTTGTAACAAAATTATCTCCAAATTATATAGTGCCATACAATTGGAAATAACGATAATTATTAGAGTTGGGGGGAAAATATATCTCAACCGGGTCAATCACTTGGAGGGAGTTCTGTTGGAAAAGTATAACAAGATTTTTTATCACACCCATTCAGATGCGTCATCAGGTAAACAGGGATGCTTGTTAGAGACTCTGTGGGTCTAATGGAGCTGACCAATTCCCTATTTTTTTGGACTGTCAAGTAATAAAATCTTACTGGGAAGAGATCCACAAACATATTAAAAATATATTTAATGTGAACATTCCATTAAAATGTGAAACTCTGATCTTGGGCAACATAATGTTTGAAACATGGAACATAAAAGACAAAAAACTGCTGACCATACTGTTGGCAGCTAGTAAGAAATGTGTCACTAGAAAAATGGTTAAAAGGTGAACCTCCCACCATCGAAGAATGGATTGACATTGTTTATGAGATTTATGTTATGGAGAAGATTTCTTTTTCCCTCAAAGTTGAGAAAGAAAATTTTTATAGGATCTGGACCAAATGGACTGAGCATGTAAAGCATGCAATTATTGTGCTTTGTGTGAACCTACCCTCTTTTATTATGTATGATGTAATGATTACATGTAGGGGTGCGCTCCCCGGTTTTGTTGTTTTTGCGTTAATGCTTCCACCTGGAACGGTTTGGGTCTGTGGGAGAAAGCTCCAGAAGGGCAGTTTATACAACATCATTGTATCCTTGATAAACTGAGTCAATGTATGTGATGGAGGTCTGCCTTTCTGAATAAAAATAGAATTTAAAAAAAAAGTAGAGCGAGGCTTGAAGAAGATAGTTATAGAACAAGTGTAATTCTCAGAAAGGGCTGCACCCACTGTTCCAGTCCTGAAACCATATTAAAAGACAGAAATTTGGGGAATAAAGAGCAAGTCAACAGTAACCAACTCCAAAAATGGAGGACAGGATGTTGACCTGAGGAGAGAAATACACAAAGTTAGAGATAAAATCAAGATATGGTACCTAATGAAGACTTAAAGTGTGTCACAGTAAACAAACATAATTGTTGAAATACACAAAACAACAAACTAACATAATACAGACAAGTGAGATCTGATGAAGCCAGCAATGCACTAAAAAAGGCACAAAAAACACTGGCCCAAAACGGGGACATAATATACCATAAAAAGAGACATTGATAGTGCTTATGAAACATTTATTACTTTGTTTAAGTAACTTTATGATTAAAAACTGTCCAATCAAAGAATATAACGGAAAACCAATACATACTAAATGTCCATTGATTAAAAAGGGATTACAAAATGCCTTCAAAATTTAAAAAAAAGGCACTATACAGAGATTTCATAAGACAGATAACTGATGATTCAGAAAATAAATGCAAAAAGTACAAAAATAAGTTGGGGGAAAATATGTAAATTACAATGGATCTCAACCGGGTCAATCACTTGGAGGGAGTTCTGTTGGAAAAGTATAACAAGATTTTTTATCACACCCATTCAGAAGCGTCATCAGGGTAACGGGGATGCTTGTTGGAGACTCTGTGGGTCTAATGGAGCCGACCAATTCCATATTTTTTGGGACTGTCAAGTAATAAAATCTTATATTAGACATATTAAAAATATATTTAATGTGAACATTCCATTAAAATGTGAAACTCTGATCTTGGGCAACATAATGTTTGAAACATGGAACATAAAAGACAAAAAACTGCTGACCATACTGTTGAGACAGGGGCTCAATGTTGCTCACCCCTCCCCCTATATTTTCCCCAGATCAAGGCCTACTCAAATGCACCACCTGGCGGTGGTAAGCGTGCAACACATTCACACTAGTTAATAATGCAATAAGGACAAAATCTTCAACATGGACTTGGTAAATGGACTTGTACTTATATAGCACCTTTCTAGTCTTCTGACTACTCAAGTCGCTTTCACAGTGTTTGTCACATTCACCCAGACATTCACACTGATGGCTGTAGACATCTACATACCATCGAATCTAATGTAACCATTCACATCACATTTACACACCCAATTCAGTGTCTTGCCCAAGGACACTTCTACATGTGGACCATTCATGTAGGCAAAAACTCAATAAAAATGTGAGAAGTTAAATCATTAACCAATCATGGCATTTTTTTTAATGTGGTCTCTTCTAGATACAGGACATGTTGATGAAGTAAAAATACTTTCTTGGGAAGAGTTATCGATGTAATTAATTGCCATTTCCATTATTTTTTATAATAATTGAAACTATTGTATTGGCTTTGTTACTTCATAGTAAAGTAGTAATAGTAGTACGCTCTAATACGTTGCACATCCCAATGCTAAGGTCAAAAGTAGTAAAAGTATAAGTTGACTCGTAGTTGTAGCAGTATTAAAAAAGGCTGTAGTAGTATATGATAGACCAGAGGTGTTCAATCCTGCTTCTGGAGAGCTACTGTCCTGCATGTTTAGGTTTCTTTCTGCTCCAACACACCTGAGTCTAATGTCTAGTGCAGGATTGAACACCCCCTGAAATACAGTTAAGAAACTGTACAGACGCAGGATGTGGCAGCATTTGTGACACTTAGGCATCATCATCAACAATAATCTCTTGGCTCAAATTACAAAAGTTGTATGGAAAAACCTATTTTACTGTGAACGACAGGAGACTTTACTGAATATGCTGACTTTAATGTTTACATCAGACTGATACAATATAAAGTCCAGAGCAAAAATACAAAGGGCCAATTAGAGATCTATTGGAAATGTCAAATTACATTCGTCCTGTCTTCTGTTTTCCCCGCAACTGCTTAGTCACTGGGTCACTGTCTTCATCAATCAAAGTCACATGTCGCAGCCCTGGTTTCCATGGTGGCAGGTAGACAGCAATTTATTTAGGCAGGTCAGAAAGTTCATTTAATGGAGATAACATCTCTCAAAAAACATCTTTTAATTAAAAAAACGTGAGTCCAATGACCAAAATATGATTTTCCCCAGAGAGAAGAGACTCGGCTGAACACATGGAGATCATTCTAAAGTTTGTGGGGTCAAATATGTGAGAACCGCAGCAGGTTTAAAACCTGGAAGTCTGCTGTAATCTGGACAAGGGGCCGCTGAAGTTTTGTGAGATGCCTGGTGCTCTGAAAGAAAGAAAAAAAACATAAGATATACACTTAAATTGATACAAACAGCTTTAATTATGAAAATAAAATACTAAAAATATAAATTTGTGATGTCACATATATATATAATGAACAAATAAAGAAATTGTACCTCTGTGCCTATCAAAGCATGGCCTCTAATATGACATTGTACCATAGCTTTAGCACCCATGTATGTGCAGAAGGGGCAGAGGTATAGACCCCTGCTGCCTGTCTTTATTTGGGGGAATCTCGCCAGCCATTAATACACTGATGTTTCTCTCTATGTCCAAGAAAACAAGAACACAATAAAAAGCGTTGGTAATTTATATAGATTTAAAATAAATCATAAACATAGCAACTGTCACGCCGCGGTGAGGTCTGTCCTGTCTTTGGGTTTTTGTCTTGTGAATTTCCTGTTTTATTTTGAAAAGTAACTCTCCTCTCGTTCCAGGTCACTTGCATTTCCTCTTGTGTCACCGGTCTGACGTCATTTCCTGATCCTTGATTGTTTCCACCTGTGGCCCCTTCCCTTCATGTGTATATAGTCCGTGTCTTCCCCTGTCTTTTTGCCAGAATATTTCGTCCGTTATGCCAAATGTTTCCAGCCCGTTTCAACAGCCTTGTTCATGTCTTGAGATCCATGCATCCTCGCTCAGGTTTTTGCATTCCCTGTTTTCCTAGTAAGAGTAGCTTTGATTTTTTAATTTTTTGGGGGAAGGGTTATTTTATTCTATTGGTCCATTTGCCCGTCCATTATGTGCATAACATGAGCACGTGCATTACACAATAGTGTGCGTGACATGATCACGTGCATTAGATGATGGACAGGCAAATGGATGAATAGATAGCCTTAAGCCTTGGTATTTTGGAAAAATTGGAAAAAGGTGCGGAGTTTCAGACCCCTGCAACATTGAGAAAGATTAAAGGTCAGCCGCTTGGTGCAATCTGGCCAATGAAGCTCAATAGGCATCAGTTTTTTAACCCTTTTTTGTAATAATTCAGAAACCCCTTGAGCCAGGAGACTGAAACTTCAGAATTTCTATCAAGACCCCAGCCTTATCCACGGTGCAGAAAAAGGTCAAACAAGGCCAGGGATGCTGTTTTGTGTAATTTCTGCCTGGTTTTTGAGTATGTCGTGTCCCACAGAGGCTTCTGCTAGGATTTTTTGGTCCTGTTGCGATAGGACCTCCGCAGAGCTAGTTAGCTTTGCTGAAGGTCTAAAGAGTTGGGACTATGGGAGCCTAATAAGCCTATATATAGGACTTTGGGGTGTTTTTGTTATGGATTAATGCTTAGAGCCTCCTCGGTTCCGAATCTGGAGGCCCTGGTGTCAAAGACAGTGTGTAAAAATTTGAACGTAAAAAAGGAGTGAAACCCCTCTGTTTCAAAACCTGTGCGGCCTTTGAAAAGGTCAAATGTCAGCCTCATGAAGGATGGGGAACTTTCGACATGACAAAAGTAAACGAAAATGAAAAAGGAAAAAATGAAAAATTTTGACTTTGTCGTGTCCCACAGAGGCTTCTGCTAGGATTTCTTCATCCTGTTGCAATAGGACCCCCCGCAGAGCTAGTTAGCTTTGCTGAGTCTAAAGAGTTGGGACTCTGGGAGCCTTATAAGGGTCTTAGGTAATGTCTGTAGGCCAAGTTCCATTTGGTCCATTTTTGTGGCAACGGCGAGCACTCAAAGGCAGGAAAAGGCAAACGTTCAAAGCCCCGCCAATCGAAAAGTACACGTCCGAGCGGCACGGGCCTGATGTCTACCCGCTCGTCTCGGGAGCCCAAACAACATATTAAAGATTCAGACTCCTGTGACCCCCAAAAATTCCTCCGAAACCTGCAGTAGGGCCAAGGGGTCTAACACTGTTCAAGTCTGAGAGGGCCTGATTCTGAGTTTTTAACAAAGGCAAAAAAAAATTATTTTTTCCCCCCGAATTATTGTTCAGTGTCTCCGGGGGATCCTCTGTTCTGAATTTGGGGTCCCTGGGGTCAAAGGTCACCGCGCAGCAGCCAAAAAGACAGTGTGAAAAAAAAAAAGCCTTAAGCCAAGGTTTTTTGGAATGATTTAAAGACCACTTGAGCCAGGGGTCTGAAACTTCAGAATTTCTATCCAGACCCCAGCCTTATCCGCGGTGCAGAGTTTCAGACTCGTGCCACGCCCCCACAGTGTCAAAGGTCAGCCTCATCAAGAATGGGGAACTTTCGACATGACAAAAGTAACCGAAAATGAAAAAGGTCAAACAAGGTCAAACAAAGCCAGGGATGCTGTTTCGGCAATTTCTGGACTCAAAGGCAGGAAAAGGCGAATGTTCAAAGCCCCGTTAATGGAAAAGTAAGCGTCCGAGCGGCACGGGCCTGATGTCTACCCACTCGTCTCAGGACCCCAATTAACATTACATTTTTCAGACCTCTGTGACCTTCAGATTCTGTCATCTGCCTCAAAATGAGTGCCCCAAACGAATGATCTAATGCTCCCCGGATGATCCTGGGTCACTTTCGACACAAAGTAAACGAAAAAGACTCATTTAGAATACCCAATCTGAACCTTTACCTGAGGGGATTGAGCCATTATTGGCAAAGCAAAACCGGAAATCAATTCCCCATTCTGATTCAGAACCTGTTTCAGGGAAGGGAAAGTACCCATCTGCTGAGAGGGCAAGATGTGCTAAAAAAGACCATTGTTAGAACAAATGCAAAAAGGCATTGTATTTCAGTTGTTGGAGTGAATGTTTGGAATGATTTGGCCATAGATTTAAAAGACTGCAGAACATTAATTTATTTTAAAACTGTTTTCAAGAGGAACATTATTCAAACATATGTTGATTGTGTATGCTGATAGCAGCAATAAATTAATTATCAGACATTTTCTTTTTGACCTGTGTGTAGCAGCTACCTAAGTTTATGTACTTTAAAGGGTAGGCATTATAAGCTTTAGCTTCTGCCTATTCCCTTTTTTCAGACCTTATACATTTTTTTGTGTTTGTCATGAAATGTCTTTGTCTGAAATGTCTGAAAATAAACTGAACTGAACTGAACTGAACTGAACCGAAGGCCAGCTGAGTATTGGACAGGTATTGCGAGAGAGGATGTCCAGCCATACCCTGGATACCGCTTAACGGGGTGTGATTTGGCACAGTGGGAAGAATTACTCCCAGGCCAGAGGCATTCGGCATCTTTACCAAAACGTCCATAACAAGCCATTGTGACGAGACAGCCTTCAGCGGATGCAGAGGTATTTGTGGCAACAACACGAGGCGTGTGAACAGAAATCGGCATGAGGGAGCAGACGTAACAGTTTGTGTGGCCATACTCATGGACGGTGTGGTTTGCATATCTCCACCATGTGTTTAGGCTGTAAGAATGAGACGTGTTATCGCTGCAACCAATCATGGTCTAGGTGACGTACTACTGTGCGTCTCACACGAGTGTGGTTATGACGGGGGTTGGGATGTTTGTGGCCATGCTAGGTGGAAACAGCAAGACAATGGGGAGGACAATCAAGCGGGCCTAGACAACACACAGTGCCACAAAATCCTGGGTGTGTAAACGGGTGCCATGGCCGAGGGCGGTCCATGATGGCACCAAATGATAAATGATGTTTATGTTATCACCGCTAGGTTTCCACAAATCACTTACCACATACACCTTACCTACACACTGACCAGTTAGACAAACAATCAGACTTCAATCATAGGTTAACCGGGTAACAACAAGTATAATGACTAGCGTGATTACGGGCGTCGGCATCAGGCGCCTAACCCGGCGTTCGTTTCATCCCGCAGCGCCAGTTCTGCTTACCAAAAGTGGCCCACTGGGCGGCTCCAAGCCAGCGAGCAGGGCTTCTTACCCATTTAAAGTTTGAGAATAGGTTGAGATCGTTTCGACCCCAATCTAATCATTCGCTTTACCAGATAAAACTGCGCGACTCTGAGTGCCAGCTATCCCTAGGGTATCTTGATTCCTCAATGTGTAGCAAGGTGATCATTCCTAGTGCGTTCAGTATTACCAAAAAGGCGACCACTTTCTCATCCTTATCACATGGCTGTTTTTCAAATTTTACATACGAACCTCTCCTTGAGCATAGTTGTCCTGCTGGCTACAATTGCACCCCAGTGAGGGCACCTTGGATTCCTTTACCTAGTGGTACCTTTCCAGTTCAGGGGAAATTGTGGCTATGTGGCTATGTGGCCATTAAGCGTACTCAGCCCTCCCTCCTGACTGGGGTGGTGTTTGCGCTATGGCTTGTATCTCTGACCATACTATGATCATGTATGCAGATAACACATTGCATACTGGGCGCCGCAAACGTGAGGCTTCCCCTGGTGACTTTGCTCCCCATGACACAGTATGGGGATCAGATGTTCCTGACGAATTTAAACATTGGAGCACCAGTAACAAAGTGCTACTGGTTCTGTTCCCGTGGGTAGGAGCAGCTAAGAATATTTTGCGGCTGGAAACAATCAACTATAAACTTAAATCCTTAGTCAACATTTCCAAATTGGCTCTGGAAGGTATCAGAACAGAATTGACAGCCCTGACATTGATGACCTTCCAAAATCGTATGGCCCTTGACCTACTCACAACACCCCAAGGAGGCGTGTTTGCTATGATAGGCGAATACTGTTGCACGTACATTCCTGATAATGATGCTGACGGACATGTCATCGACTCCGCGTTGCACAATATTTCGCAACTTCAGGAGGCCATGTCAAAAGATGGCACTCCCACACCTGATTGGCTAACAACTTTGCAGGGCTCCTGGAAGGGATTCCTAATTCAGGCAGGAATCATACTTATTTTTCATCTTCGTTTCCTGCATCATTCCACTGCTTAAGAACGCTGTAAATAAGCTTGTGACAACTCAGCTCACTCATTAGTTTCCGTGAGCACTGACTCAGGTGCCTCTAGCTCTGATGATGACACCGTTTTTTAAGTAGTAGTAATCAACCCCCATTTCATTCTGTGATGCTTTGCTATATTCAGACACTATCCTCACAAAAACATGTGCCATCCACTCTGTGATGTTTCTGCCTATGTTAAACTTTATGATGGCTGGTCTTAAACCAGTGCGGATTGTTCAGTCTTGATGCTTGATTAACTGGGATACTTGTTTTATATTTAGTTGATCCTAGAGGATCAAAAGGGGGGAATGTAATGCTAAAATTATTACTAGATGTGATGCTTGTTGCATGGTAAAATAACTAATAACCATGTTTGCTTATGATTGTCTGTGCAACATCCTGTGGAACAAATGTGCGTATAGCATGACCTTTTTTCTCGTACACTGTGACTTTATGAACTGTTGCACTTCTCCAGTACCAGGCACACCTGCCCAGAAAGCATATGTAGAGATGAAAACCACATCCTTTTCAGTTATACGCCTGCTAGCATAGTTCCTCTTTAAGGTGTTATGTTGACAACGCATGAACATCTGAAGTGTACTCCACATAGACACCGATGTATTAGAATCCTATAAAAACGCCCTGTTCTTGTATTATGTGCGCCATAATCTAACATTGCCTGTGCACATGTTAGCGGATGATGCCCTGCGGTATACGGAGTAGATAAAGTCTTGCGCTTGCATCAAGGTCTCAAGAAGTTCTGTTCTTGTAATAAGGCTAGATTTAGTGTGTTAGCATCATTATTATCTGCCCCATGTTTTAGGATTGGCTGTGACTGATGAGGGAAGGATGCTAGATTTAATAAATTTGCTGAATGAGTTGGTTTTTTTTTTTTGCTTAGCCTTTTTCGATTACTTATCAAGACTTGAACTGAGGAAGCTATCGACTCGGGCCCTGACTTGTCCTGGAAAAAGCCATGAGTACAGTCCGTCCTGTAGTCTGAGCCCAGCACGTATCAGTTAGAGCTTGCTGTATTTTATTTTGTACACAGGCCACTGAACATGCTGTACTGTTATCAGGCTGTTGAGACAGAGGAAGATTCTGTCATCAAGGTGGGGGTGGTGCATGATGTGTCTTTGGTGATTTGGCCAGAACTGGACATAGAGCGAGTGATGGGAGAGGGGTCAGTGGGGGAGGATGCAGTGAGTCATTTGAGAGATGGAATCTAGGAATTGGGCAGGGTATGAATTTCGTCCCAGCAGTGACCAGCTGTTTCATGTGATCAGTGAACTCCAAGAGAGAGGAGGAGGGGGAAAGAGTGGGTGTAGTGAAGGTGGAGCTGGATAGTGTTTGGGGTGGGAGCGTAGGAGTTGGGGGCGAGGGACGTTTTCTCCTCGCTGATCATGCTCAAAGCTCTCTTCATGCTGAGGCTTTGTTTTGGCTTTGTCATGTTTTGATTCCTCCTGTTTCATGTCTTTGGCAGAGGGAACAGATGAGTGACGTAGGAGATAAATTAGGTTTGACATGAAAAGCTTTATTCCCATCCTGTTTAGGTATAATCCATCTTCTTTAAAAAGGTGTCTGCGGTCCCCAAAAAAGTTGAAATTGTCAATAAAAAGAACTGAGTGGACGACACATGCCTCAGAAGTCTTGAGAATTTCTCAACTCCTGTTCCAACGGACGACAGAGGCCCACTGACGGACACTTCAATGTTCAGATAGCTGACTGTGTTTAGCAGATCAATAAAGTCTTGCTTCAGTACTTTATACTGCTGTTTCACAACATCATTTGACACTATCTCATCTCATCTCATCTTCATCCGATTATCCGGGGTCGGGTCGCGGGGGCAGCAGCTTTAGCAGGGGATCCCAAACTTCCCTTTCCCCGGCCACATTAACCAGCTCTAACTGGGTCTTCCCCGAGGCCTCCTCCCAGCTGGACGTGCCTGGAACACCTCCCTAGGGAGGTGCCCAGGGGGCATCCTTACTAGATGCCCGAACCACCTCAACTGGCTCCTTTCAACGCAAAGGAGCAGCGGCTCTACTCCGAGTTCCTCACGGATGGCTGAACTTCTTACCCTATCTCTAAGGGAGACTCCAGCCACCCTCATGAGAAAACCCATTTCGGTCGCTTGTACTCGCGACCTCGTTCTTTCGGTCATGACCCAGCTTTCATGACCATAGGTGAGGGTAGGATCGAAGAATGACCGGTAGATCGAGAGCTTTGCCTTCCGGCTCAGCTCTCTTTTCGTCACAACGGTGCGGTAGAGCGACAGCAACACCGCCCCCGCTGCTTACTTGAACTCCTTCACTTGGGGTAAGGACTCATTCCCTACCTGGAGTTAGCAATCCACCGGTTTCCTGCTGAGAGCCATGGCCTCAGATTAAGAGGTGCTGATCCTCATCCCAGCCGTTTCACACTCGGCTGCGAACCGATCCAGTGAGTGCTGAAGGTCACTGACGATGCCATCAGGACTACATCATCTGCAAAAAGCAGAGACGAGATCCTCAGCCCACCGAACTGCAACCCCTCCCCACCACGACTATGCCTCGATATCCTGTCCATGAAAATCACGAACAGGATTGGTGACAAAGCGCACCCCTGGCGGAGACCAACCCCCACCGGGAACGAATCCGACTTACTGCCGAGGATGCGGACACAGCTCTCGCTTTGGGTGTACAGAGATTGGATGGCCCACAGAAGTGACCCCCTCACCCCATACTCCTGCAGCACCTCCCACAGTATTTCCCGAGGGACCCGGTCATATGCCTTCTCCAGATCCACAAAACACATGTAGACTGGATGAGCATACTCCCGGGCCCCCTCCAGGATCCTTGCAAGAATGAAGAGCTGGTCCATTGTTCCACGTCCAGGACGGAATCCACATTGTTCCTCTTCAATCTGAGGTTCGACTATAGGACAAACCCTCCTTTCCAGCACCTTGGAGTAGACTTTACCAGGGAGGCTGAGTAGTGTGATACCCCTGTAATTGGCAAACACCCTCTGGTCCCCCTTTTTAAACAGAGGAACCACCACCCCGGTCTGCCACTCCCTTGGCACTGTCCCAGACTTCCACGCAATGTTGAAGAGACGTGTCAACCAAGACAGCCCCTCCAGACCCAAAGCTTTCAGCATTTCTGGACGAATCTCATCAACCCCTGTGGCTTTGCCACTGTGGAGTTGTTTGACTACCTCAGTGACTTACGCCAGGGATATTGACAATGATTCCCCATCAGCCTCCAGCTCTGCCTCTACAAAAGAGGGCGTGTTAGTCGGATTAAGGAGTTCCTCAAAGTGCTCCTCATCGGCTGAGGTCACCAGTTCCGTCCTTACTGTAAACAGCTTGGACGGTTCCCCGTTTCCCCCTCCTGAGATGTCGAATGGTTTTCCAGAAGCACCTTGGTGCCGCCCGAAAGTCCTTCTCCATGGCTTCTCCAAACTCCTCCCACACCCGCTGCTTTGCCTCTGACACAGCAGAGGCTGCAGCCCTTCTGGCCTGTCGGTACCTTGCAACTGCCTCCGGAGTCTTCTGGGATAACATATCCCGGAAGCCCTTCTTCTTCAGTCGGACAGCTTCCCTGACCACCAGTGTCCACAACGGTGTTTGAGGGTTACCGCCCCTTGAGGCACCTAAGACCTTGAGGCCACAGCTCACCGCTGCAGCTTCAGCAATGGCAGCTTTGAACATTGCCCACTGCGGTTCAATGTCCCCGACCTCCACATGGATGCCAGAAAAGCTCAGCCGGAGGTGTGAGTTGAAGATCTCACGCCCTCCTCCAGACGTTCCCAGTTCACCCGCACTACTCGTTTGGGTTTACCTGGGGCCTCATGTACTAAGACTTGCGTGGCTTTCTTACTAAAACAGGGCGTACGCTAGAATCCAGAAACTGGCGTAAGTACAAAAAAATTCAGATGTATCAAAGTGCTCGGATCCATGCGTAAGCAAATCAATGTAAATAGGGCCTGCAACAGGGATTCCCTCTCTGCACCATCAGATTTAAACGATGAGTAAAGGTAAGAAGCGCAACTTCAACGAGTCTAAGCTCGAAATTTTATTAAATGAAGTGGAGACCCGAAGAGCTGTGTTATTTGGTAGCCTCTTTTCAGGGATAAACACAAAGAAAAAGACATTTGAGTGGGAGTGTGTGTGTGAGGCAGTGAACGCTGTGGGGTCGGAGCAGCGCACACTCACTGAAAAAAAAAAAAAAAAAGGTCCAACGTGAAGGTGGAGGTGAAGCGGAGGATTTCGGCCCACCGCCGAAGTATCACCGCAACGGGCGGGGTGACAGGAGGGGAGAAACTGACCCCCTTTTGATCAGAGAGTGGCGGCTATTGTGGAGGACACAGCTCTAAGCGGAGTTGTGGGGGCCCATGAAGGCGACACAGATCATCTTCAAGGTAAATGTGTTCAACTCAGAAATGTCATTATACTGATCGTACAATAGGCTGCTCACATTACACATGCTCGTGCGTTAAGTTGCCAGGATATAAACATATTGACTCATGTTTAATTACTTCATTTTATATTATTATTTCTCCATAGACGATGAGACAGAAGAGGGCTCATCCCTCTGCACTGTGCGCCCTGGCGTCTCCACAGGCACCTCCAGCACCACGCGCCCCGGTGACTCCACCGGCACCTCCAGCACCACGCTCCCCGGCGACTCCACGCCAGCTGACGTCCGCCCGACTGGCCGTGTCCTTTCACAAGCTGTGCTGGAATCACAGGAGGAAATAGTGAGAGCAATCCGTGGCGTCAATGATCGTCTAGATCAAATTGTCAATGCACTGGGAGATATTGATCATGCAATAAATGCACTTACAAAGTAAATTATGTCCTTGCCTCTTTACATCATTGAAATCAGACGCTGCCGGGCCCGTATCGCTTCATGGGGTGGGTCGAGGTTGACGGGTCCGGCATCCGGTTCCTCTGGTGGGGGGGATGTGCTCTGACAGTGGTATTCCATGGCGGTGTGCCAAGTTGTGCAGGACACCATAGGCCAGCACGATGCGGCACACCTTCTCAGGTGTGTACAGCAGCACCCCGCCCGACCGGTCTAGACAGCGCCAGCGCCCCTTCAATAGGTCAATTGCCCTCTCCACCACTGCCCGAGTTCGGGAATGGCGGTCGTTGTACCTCCCCTCTTGGTCGGTGCCAGGGTTAGTGAGAGGGGTCAAAAGCCACGTTCTCAGGGGGTAACCATATATATATATATATATATATATATATATATATTTATTTATATATATATATATATATATATAAATCACACTACTGTTTGCGGGAAAACAAACAGGACAAACCAACTTCATTACAAGGATTGACAAGACTGATCACACTTATATTAATGACTGCAGAGGTGCGCTGTGGCTACTGAAGTTTACTTTACGCACGCGTTTATTGAGACAAATACTGAACACAAGGAGACAAGATAGCTCTGTCATTCTTTTTTCACCAGGGAAAAAAACAAATACACATATTTGAATGCGCGTGTCCAAACGGGCATTGTGCTGGTTTAAATTCGGGGCGCGTTAAACGGATAAATTATTTACTCACCGAGAAGCCAGCCATTGCGCACCGTGCCAGCCTCCAATCTGTTACCAACCATGCTATTGTTTAGATTGAACGAGTCATGCGTTGCCAGAAACCCCAGAGTGGTCAACACCTGTGTGGGAACGGACAACCCCTGGCTCCTGGCTGTGTGTCGTTCTAGGGCTGGGCGCAGCTCCGTGCACAGCTCCAGTAACACTGGCCTCAGCAACCTGAAACGACTCATGAGCCAGTTGTCGTCATTTGCCAACAGATCTTCCTGCTCTCTAAACACCCTCTCACGTCTGATATAACCATTTGCGATGTCTTCTAACAAGGCCAAGGCTGCCATTGTTAATGCCATTTTTCATTAAATTGTGCATGCTTTTATATCCATCCTTATGATTGCAAACATGTGTGTGTTAATTTTCCATTAATGTGTCTCTGATGCGCACATTACACTGAGGATGAATTGTTTTCACATAACTAACAGTTTCCCAGCATCACCTCTAAGTGTCACCAACGAAACAATAGCTGTAGAAATGTGCGTACGACAGCCATGAAGTTTGCGTGGCGCACCGCACATTTCCACGGTCATTTCACTTTTGATACATCTGAACGTTCGCGTGGAAAATGGCGTACGCCACGTTTTTGTGCGTACGCAACATTGATACATGAGGCCCCTGGTCTGTCCAGAATCTTCCCCCATTCTCTGATCCAACTCATCACCAGATGGTGAGCAGTTGACATTTCTGCCCATTTCTTCACTCGAGTGTCCAAAACATACGGCCTCAGATCAGATGATACGATCACAAAATCGATCATCGACCTTTGGCCTAGGGTGCTCTGGTACCACGTACACTTATGAGCATCCTTATGTTCGAACATGGTGTACGTTATAGATAATCTGTGACTAGCACAGAAGTCTAATAACTGACGACCACTCGGATTTAGATCAGGGAGGCCGTTCCTCCCGATCACGCCTCTCCAGGTGTCTCCATCATTGCCCACGTGGGCGTTGAAGTCTCCCAGCAGAACTATGGAGTCCGCTACCGGAGCCCCATGCAGGACTCCATTCAGGGTCTCCAAGAAGGCCGAATACTCTGAACTGCCCCTACCACCTGCAGGCGTAAGGAGGCCACCCTTTCGTCCACTGGGGTGAACTCCAACACCGCGGCGCTCAGCCGGGGGTTTGTGAGTATCCCCACACCCGCCTGGTGCCTCACACCCTGGGCAACTCCAGAGAAGAATAGGGTCCAACCCCTATCCAGGAGTACGGTTCCAGAACCGAGACTGTGTATGGAGGTAAGCCCCACCAGATCTAACTGGTAGCGCTCCACCTCCCGCACAAGCTCCGGCTCCTTCCCCGACAGAGAGGTGACATTCCACGTCCTAAGAGCCAGCTTCTGCTGCCTGTGTCTGGTCCGTCGAGGCCCCTCACCTTCACTGCCACCCGTGCAGCAGCGTACCCGACCCAAGTGGTTCCTCCTGTGAGTGGTGGGCCCACAGGATGGAGAGGAGGGAGGTGCCACGTCACTTTTTCGGGCTGTGCCCGGCTGGGCTCCGTGGCAAACCCGGCCAGCGGACGCTCGCCGGCGAGCCCTCCATCTGGGCCTGGCTCCCTCCAGGCAGGGTCTATCTTCCTCTTCCTTGTTTGTCCATTGAGTCTTTGTGAACCATTCTTAGTCCTGAGACCACTTTGCCATGGGAGACCCTACCAGGAGCACAAGGCTCCAGACAGCACAGCCCTCAGGTTCACAGGGACACACAAACCTCTCCACCACGATAAGGTGATGGTTCCCGGAGAGGAGGACCCTATGTGCAATATAATGCGTTCAACTGTTTGGTGCTCCTTCATGATTGCCATGATTTTTTCATTCATGTCAGATACCATGTCCTTGGGAAAACAAAGAACTTTGGCGTTCTTACTACCAAAGTTTCTCATATCTCGCAAGGCAGAGTCACCCACAATCAGAGTTTCAGCCCGAGTCATTAGCTTTCTCTGTGGCCTTTCTGAGTTTCTTTTTTCTCTTACCTCGTTGTGAGCAGATGATGCTGATCCAGGTCATCAGATGGGCATCCAGGATCCTGCAGCAGTGGAGCAAATCTGTTCTCCAGTTGTACACATGGTTGTTTGGGAGGTTTGTTGTTATTCCTTCCTGTGGCAGCTGTCCGGGACTCTGTCCTGCTAGGAGCAGGGGTTGATGAGGCGCTATGCCGGGATGGTAGAGCAGGCCAACCACAATTCTCAATGCGCTGTGCTCTGCATGTTAGTCTCCCATGCATTCCCAGGGGAGATGATTTACTCTTAGGCTTAGAGTTCCAGCGATAACTTGTGGATTTATTACCTTGTACACAGTCTTCCTGATTCTTCGTAGTGCAAACGAGCCATGTGTTAGCATTTTCTTGTCCACTGTTTTGGGGCCATGGTAAAGTTGTATCATTCCCATATTGTCCATTCACTTCCACATTCACTTCTAACCTGTGGATTTTGGTTTCCAGTACTGCCATCTTCTGGAGAAGTTCATAGTAGTCGTCTTTATAAAAGGGAGGCATCTTGCTGCTAATTAGCTTTGGCTCCGTCTCACTCAGGCTTTTGCTATGGGTAGGCCAAGGTTGAGCAGTACTAAGGTTGCTAAAATATTTAATTATGACAGTAGACTGTTATCCACAAAAGGTGTATAGTCCCAGTGATTTATAGGTATCCAGGAGCCGCTGCTCATAATTTATCTTAGAAGAAAGCATGAATATCAGCACAGAATTGCAAGCAGAGGCGAAAGCAGAGAGAAAAGCATAGAGCACTAACAAAGTCGAAACCTACTTCCCACCAACAACTGTCACTCCAACGGCGGTCGTTGGCACGTGGAGCACAAAGGGTTCCAGTGACATCATCAACCTTGTGAAAGGTTAAATACCTGGATCTCCACTGAAATTGCTTTGGGGATAACGATGACCTGGACAAATGAGAACAATCAAAGGCCTGTTGAAGAAGTCATTCAGCTTGTTCGCCCTCTTCATTGTCCCCCCTGTAGCTCTGGTCTTTGTGTTGTGACCTGTGATGGTCCTCACACCTTCCCAGACCTCCCTCATGTTGTTCTCCCTCAGCTGTCCTTAGCTTCCCTCATACTGTGTTTCACCTCCTACTGTGCTGCCCTTATGGCCTCCCTGTCTCTGCTTTTGAAGGTAGCCTTCTTCTTGTTGACAGCCTTAACTTCCTGTGTTACCCATGGCTTGTTATTAGGGTAACAGCGGACAGTCTTGACAGGGGAGACAACGTCTGCACAGAAGTTCAGGTACTCCGTCAGACAATGTGTCATCCCCTCTAGGTCGATCAGCACATTCCAGACTGTGGTGTTGTAACAGTCTCTCAGGGCACTTTCCATCTCAGGGGACCACCTCCCGATGATGCGAGTTGTCACTGGCTGTTTTTGACCTGTCTCTCTTCTTCCATTTCTCTCCAAAACACTGGAGCGTGCTGTCTTTAACCAACTCCCTTCCTACCTTCACCTGAACAACCACCTTGATCCTCACCAGTCTGGTTTTAACGCCGGCCACTCAACCGAAACTGCCCATCTTGCTTTCACTTAGCAACTTCACATCGCTAGGGCAGCCTCTCTCTCCTCTGCACTCATCCTTTTGTACCTTTTTGCAGCATTCGACACAGTTAACCAGATCCTTGTTTACACCCTACAGCAAATAGGTATCTCGGGCACCGTGAGTGCAGTCTGATGTTTTTTCACGGAGACATGGCTGCACAGGGACATCACGGACTAGAACGTCTCTGTGGATGGCTTCCACACTATTCGGGCTGACTGGGACTGCACCGAGTGCAGTGCAGTGCAGGGCAGTGGCGGGAGCTAACACTAGAAGTAGTCGCTGTCTGAGCTAGCTGTAATACAGAAGCCTAGGTTACCCCTATACATATATATGTTCAGTATTATATTTCTCCTCTTCCAAATATATAGTGTTTCATGTACAGATTGTTGTTGGTAATAGGTGCAGGTACAGCTGGAGTTTGCAATGAAAATAATTCCCCCCTGGGATTATTAAAATATTCCTGATTCGGAATTACTCTATTGTTTAGATTGTGACTTTGGTAATCCCATTTGTATTTAAGAAGCACATTTTAAAATAGTTGGGAATACCCTGTGTAACGGACATGGGTCCCTCTCTACACAAATCAGTTTACTAAACTTTCATGTATTTTCAGTGCGAGTCCAGCAGAGATGCTGGTGAACATCAACTGTTCTGAATCAATGGACTATTTGTTAATTGATGTCGATAGGTATGCAGTACTTGTATCGCCGGAGGGCGCTCAAATTGTGAGCTAGTGCTTGGCCGCTTTGTCATTGCTTTAACATTATTATTGTGCATGTATAAATGTATCTTGTAGTTTATATTTTGTATTTTATATTGTATATTTATTTCTGATTGTTTTGTACCGCTGCTACGATTACCTAATTTCCCCTTGGAGATAAATAAAGTTATCTATCTATCTATTTTTGGAGGTTCAGGGCGGAATGAAATCAGCACCCCCTACAACATTTGACTAAAAGATGTTTCAGCATGGATGTCGCCATCTTTAGTAAGGGACAATAAGCCTAGTGATATATCACAACTTGTTGTAATTTCCTGAAACTCGATATGTTTAGTTTTCAAATATTACATGTGTCCTTTAAAGCACAACACTACACAAAGTATCCTTCGCCCATTCGCGATGGCAGATAACAAAAACTGAATGCGTTTCTGTCGGAAACGGTTAATGAGCGGGTCTCTGTCGCCATGTTTACTTTGGGTGACGCCAAACTCCCTTCCATTTTCCTCCGCCTCTAGTTGTAAAGAAGATGGCCGCTTCCGGGCAGGCATGAGGGGAAAATTCTTCTTCACACATCGAATGAATTTGGATTATTACCGCAAGTTAAGACCACATATTGGTGTATTTGCAATTACTGCATCGTCATAAGTAAGTAAAATCCTGAAACATTAGTTCCTTTTTCGTTTTGTTATGTCTTGTTGTGGTATACCGCCCGGCCATTTTTCTTGTGGGAGCTGTAGAAGTAGGCCGGGTGTCGAAAAGATGGCTGCTTCCAGAGACAGCATGAAACATAGTAACACTCTCTTTATGCAATGTAGCTCCGTTTAGCTGTCTTTTAAGAGTGCTGTTGCAACTACCTTTGTATCAGGTAAAATATGCATGCCAAAACAAAACGCAATTACAATGCATTTCATTGTCATATTTGTCGACACTGTGACAGATGCTAACCTCACAGCTAATGCCGTTAGCCCGGGCTACTGGCCGCTAGTGCTTAAGGAGTACAGCTACCGTTAGAGTCCATTTAAACACTGCTATTTGAGTTTAATTTTACGATATGTTATTGAGTTAATCGATGTGAGTTAAGACTCTGGCTCTCACTGTGTTACGACAGTTGCAGTAAGTTTCAAATCTGTATGTAGTGTTGATAATGACGGTTAAAGGATTGTCGAGAAGGCTACGCTTGTTAGCTACAACATGGCGTCTCCCACAGAAGCATGAAAACAGCCGACTCTCCTTCACAGCTTTAACTGTGGGATAAATGTATGGTGCAACTATGTATGATTCATTTTTGTCGACACGCTACCAATATCTCGAATTGTTTTTTTGACTTCGTGTGTTCCTGTGCTGGTTATTGTTGGTTAGCTGTCATCTATTTTTCCCTTTCAGTCGCTTCCGCCATTTTTCAGACTGGCAGCAACAGCGGTGGTTTGTTTGTTACAAGATGGCTGCTTCCATGGACTGAATTCAATGGTTAGGAACAACTGGGACTAAACTTGGTTGTATTCATTTCAATTCAAAAAACTTTATTTGTCCCCGGGGGACAATTGAGGGCACACAGAGCAGCGAATAACGACAGTATGAGGGGTTTCTTAGCAGTACTACAGCGCCACATCTATGTTAGGAGTTGTAAAAGGTGCTGTAGTTGGTCGGCAGCCTTTACTCCGCATTTGTGTGTTTTTAATTGAATGCGTTCATTAAACAAAGATAACTGAACTATGAAGCACTCAGCTGCAACCACTGCAAAAACTATTAGTCAGCCTCGGTGCACGGTCGGATCCCGCTGATGTTTTTACAACGTTAGGAGTTAATGTGGAAATATTACGATCACTTCATCAGTTAAGACAAATCTAACTGTATTCATATTTCTGACAGAAATCATGTCTGCCCCTGGCTCCGCGGTATCTGGGACAACTGCGTCGGTTCTGCAACCGCGGTGGAAGCGGGTCCTTGGATGGTCCGGTCCCGTCCCGCGGCCTAGACACGGACACAGAGCAGTGGCTATAAAGGAGCTTATGGTTGTCTTTGGAGGTGGAAACGAAGGGATTGTGGATGAATTGCATGTATACAACACTGGTAAGAATAACATTGCATGTATAACTTTTGTGACTTTTATCGCAGCAACCATAATGTCTTAACAAATATGAAGATGTGGAATAACACACAACGCAGTTTTTTTTACATTGAGGGGTTGCCTGTAAACAGTGATATCTTATTTTTGAACATCGATTTGTGATGTGCAGAAAGTAGCGTGCAGACCAAGCAAGTCCGTGTTCTATTAAATGTGTCCCCCTCTGCTGTCCAAAGGGCGGTGATGCAGGTTAAAAAAGGCGGGCTAAAATAAAAGGGATAATGCTGGTTGGTTTAAGCATATCCTCTCTGTTTCCTGCACATAAATGAATAAGCACAGATAAACTCAGCACATTTGGTTTGTTTCCCCATCCTTAAATGCATAATTTGGATTATGTTATGTTAATAAGAAAGCTGTTTAGATGTTACATTAGTCAGGAATTCACAGCCATATTTAGGTCCTAAAAAACTTCCTTCATAATGAATAACTTGATCTGATTGAGCATCAACTGATAATGTCACTGTTGTTACTGTGTTTCTAGCAACAAACCAATGGTTTATCCCAGCGGTCCGTGGTGATATTCCCCCTGGTTGTGCTGCATATGGTTTTGTCTGTGATGGCACAAGATTGATGGTGTTTGGTGGAATGGTGGAATATGGAAAGTACAGCAACGATCTCTATGAACTACAGGTAATCTGTCTATGAAAATATTAAGTTCATGCAATTGTTCTAAATTAAGTGTTAATGTAGCTGCTGCAGGCATAAAGTGGAGACGAATGAGTTTACAATATAAACAAACATCTTACACATGAATGAGTTCTCCTTCTCGTATGGCATTATCTGTGCACATTTTATATCGCATGACTACATTTGTGCTTGTCCCTCTGCCTCAGAGATTGTGAGTTCCTGGTGAGTTTAATCAAACAATTTAATGGTTAGGTTCGTATTGATTGGTTAATTTATCCATGTGGGAATTGACCTGTGTTAAAAGGTGTGAAAAATCACCAGCTAGACGGGTTACAATTATACAAGCAATAATCGGAGCCACATTGCAAACTTAGTTTAAATAATTTCTTCATGAGCTACACTTGGCATCAGAAAATGCCTTTTTAAATAATTGTCCAAAAGGTCCAAATAATGTTCTCCAACAGAAACAGTCCAAAGTTAAATCAAAAATCACTTTTCAGTTTCAATCACAACAAAATAAAGAAAGAATTTCAGTTTGTTTAATTCTGTTTTAGTTGTTTTTTTGTAGGAGTGAATCCTCTAATCGAACTAAATAATAAAGGATCAATGTTAAGTTTGTTTTTTTTTTTACCGTTAAGAGTATAGCCTCTTCCCAAACAATTTAACAAACTATCTTTGAACAAGTGAATCTCCAATACTGTCTTAAGTTTTCTGAGAATTGTAAACGCGTAACAATGTAGAGACAGAATTTACATGCCTTCTTGTAAATCAGATAAATAACATAAGGCTGTTTAGTTTGTTTCCTAAAAGCACCCCAATATAATGGTAGGGGAAACACTGCACGGTTAAAGTTATTATTTCAATGTTATGGTATATATATACATAAGCATGGGAAGAGGCCATTAAAATAAATGTCCAACTTTGCAATTTGTAAGTTACAGTGCTGTGCATAAATAACTAGAAAATGCGTGAGAATGCTGAATTGATGAAGCTTAATGTTTGCAAAAATATAAAATGCTGATTATTTGAAGATAATATTCCAAAGCTGAATGTGAAAAAGTATAAAAAAGCTGATTATTCGAAAAGAAAATTCAAAAGCATAAATTGTGCAAAAGGCCAGCTCTGTGAGGGCCAATCGGAGGCCAGCTCTGTGAGGGCCAATCGGAGGCCAGCTCTGTGAGGGCCAATCGGAGGCCAGCTCTGTGAGGGCCAATCGGAGGCAGCAGCATTCTAAATTAACTTATCCTTGATATATTCTCAAGGTAGTAGGCTGACTTTGTTTTAATGTTGCTGTTGAAGTTCAGGTCTCTGAGTCCATGCCTACACCCACGTTTCTGGCTTGGTTTGTAGTCTTTAGCATTACTGCTTGAAGTTGGGTGTCGTTCTTCCTTGGCTCCAAAAACAGTAATTTGTAATACATTTTTTTTTGTTTAATTGGAGAAAATTCTGCTCCATCTAATCGTTGATTTGCTTGATGCATCTGCTCAGTGCTTGTATTGGACTATAGTCGCCTGGTGATGTAGTTATGTAGATTTGTGTGTCGTCTGTATAGCTGTGGTAACATATGTTTTTTTTCATGATCTGAGCCAGTGGCAGCATGTAGCTATTAAACAGAAGAAGCCCCACAATGGAGCCTTGGGGAACTCCACATGTCATTTTTGCCCGCTCGGATGTGTAATTACCTATAGACTAGGGGTGGAGCGGTTTACCAGAAAAATGTCACGGTTCGGTACACGTGTGTACCGTTCGGTTTATGAGGTGCACTGTAGCGTAAGCCTTCATGACCACTGTCCTCTCTCGTATCCGTCTCAGCGCTACGTCTCAGCGCTACGTCTCAGCGCTACTTCTCAGCGCGTCAAATCCCAGCGTGCGGGAGACTTGCTCCATGCGCGCCCTGTAGGCGCACGCTCCTGCTACGCACACTCCTGAGATGTACGCTCCCGCTACGCACGTTCCCGCTACGCATGCTCCTGCTACGCTCTTCTTCGGGTTTCTGAATCCTCTTGGCAACAGCTCGCTAAGCTCCGCTCGGTTTGTTTTTCTGTGGTTAAATCGGTGGTTAAATCACCACATCAATGTCTCTTTCTACTCTGAAAAAAAAAAAAGTGTCACAGAAAACCGTCAGTTCACCAGAGAACGGACCGGGAAGTTTTTGTGTCTGTCTCTGTGAAGCCTGTGTTTACTCTGCAGCCATATCTGAGTGTAAAGAGGATAAGTTGAGAAGGCATTTTCAGAAAAATCATGCTACTCTGCATTTATGTTACATTCATTTGTGTCAGTCCAGTTTTTGATGAATAAACTAATGTTTCATATGTGCTCGTCAGCCTGGTAAAGTAACTAGTTACTGAAGTAATCAGATAAATGTAGTGGAGTAAAAAGTAGAATATTTCCACTGATTTGTAGTGGAGCAGAAGTATAAAGTAGCATGGAAATAAAATACTCAAGTAAAGGACAAGAGCCGCAAACTTTACTTTAGTCCAATAATGGAGTGTAAGGGCGTACTCGCACTGTCCTTCCGCACCGCGACCCGGGCTTTAGGGTACTTGTCCCCCCTCCCTCTCCCCCCGCGCCCCAGGCCCGGTTGTGCTCACACTGCCAGGGCCAGCCAATGCTTCTTGCTGTCCATACGCCATCACGCCGTAACACGTCACACGCATTGATCGCGTGTGTGTGGCTTTGTTTACAAATCTTTCCACAGACCTCAGAGTTTTTGTGCGTCTTGTCGACTGTTTTTGAATATTTTCATCCGACCAAATCTGCAGTAAACACTCCACCTCCGCATCACATCAACGTGAACCTTTCACCGCCATTGTTGTTGTTGTTAAATGTCCGCGCATGGTCCGTCTTTCTATTTACATGTCCGAACAGGCGGACATAACGCTACTGCCGTAGGGCTCGTGCTCGTTCACGTGCGCACGCTCGTGCTCGTACATGTGCAAACGGCTCCGCTAAAGCCCACCTCTTTCAAGCGGGCCGTGGACAGCCCGCTGGCCGCAGTTATGCGCGGAGCGGGTGCACTCACACTGCTTAAAGGTACTAGGCTTTAGCTGAAAAAATGGTTTTGGCCCCGGCCAGAAGGACAGTGTGAGTGCGCCCTAAACCTCTGGTTAACAGGTTTGTTCATTTAAGAAGGGTTGTTTTTTTGAGCCCTTTCTGGGCCCTTTGCTATTTACATTATATATCAATGACTTACCATATGTATATCCAGATGCCAACATCCAAATGTATGCTGACGACACAGTAATTTATGTACATGGTAGCAGCATGACACAGGTTGCTGATATACTTACAAACTCCATGACTCATGTAACAACATGGTTAAAGCAATGCTGTTTGCAGCTGAATGTGTCTAAAACAGTATGTATGTTTTCACCAAGAAGAACAGTCTTAGTGTTGAGCCGGATATCTTTGTATCAGGGGAGAGGCTACAGGTTGTATCTAAATACAAGTACCTGGTGTTTTGGTTGACTCTAAACTTTCTTTCAAGGCTCAGGTGAAAAAGGTCTGTAACTGGGTCAAATTCAATCTCTCAAATATCAGGTGCATTCGAGATTATGTCAACAGAGGCGGCTAAGATGTATATGCATTCTATGGTTTTTTCCCACATCTACTGTTTAACTATATGGTCACAGGCTAGTAACACTTCTCTAAAACCAATAGAATCTCTCTATAAACGAACAGTTAAAATCCTTGACAAGAAACCAGTAGATTTTCATCATTGCTCAATATTAAGAAAATATAACCTGCTGAGTTGGGACAATTTGATTAAATATGTAAATACTTGTCTTATGTACAAAATTATACATGGTTCCACCTCTCCTCCGCTCAGACAGTTCGTCAACATAAGAACTGCATATGGGTTCGCAAGAGGTGCAGCAAGAGGAGACTGTATTATTCCACTTAGGAAAAGTTAGTCAGTCTGCATTCTCTGTTAGAGCTGCACTACAATGGAATTCCATCCCAGCACCTATTAGAGACCTGAATAGCCATAGTTTATTCAGAGCTCTTGTGAAGAGATGGTTAATAGGTGCTCGGCTCTGTCAGCACTAACAGTTGATTATACCTTCCTGTCCTCGGTCCGTCTGTGCTGTACCTGTAGCCATCTTCTCTTTTTACTGCGTGCTGTCTTATTGTGGTCTTGTTTTTATCGTGTTGCATGCATTTTGTATTTGGGCTTCTGCTTTGCATTGTGTGGTGTGATGTGTCTTGCGTCTTGAATGATGTTTTCTAAATTGATGCTATTTTGTCATGTTTGTTAACTTCTGTGCATGTTTTGTAGATTGCCCTGGCTAGTAACTTTGTAATTTGAATCTAATTGTTTCTATATTCTGTTCTGTTTTTAGGGTGACTTTAACTTGGCTAATTCTCTCATGGCTAATTCTGGCGCATTTACAGTAATGTTATTCATGTGCACTGTCCCTGTTTTCAAATAAACTAAACTTAAACATGTCCTTCAGAATATCTGATTTTTTTTTTTATTATTAGGCTACAAATCTGATACATGGTATTTTTAGAATCTAAAATAAATAGAAAAAAACAACCGAAGCGTAAAACCGTGACCCCAAAACCGTGATATGAACCGAACTATGGATTTTGTGAACCATGAAAAAAGTAGTCCCTGTCCTTCAAGTAGGATTAAAACCATTTTAATGCTGTGCCAGAAAGTCCCACCCAGTTTTTCAGACGGCCTAGTAATATTTTGTGATCGACTGTGTGAAATGCAGCACAGAGATTTATTATTACTAAGACTGAAATTTTGCCATTGTCCGTGTTTAAATGAATATCTTTGAAGCCCTTAACAAGAACAGTCTTGGTGCTGTGGTGTGGTTTATAACCTGACTGGAAGACTTTAAAACAGCTGTTCGTTATCATTAAGTTGTTCAGCTGCTTAAAAACATTTTTTTTTAATGATTTTGCTGATAAGTGAAGTGTCTAAGGGCGCACTCACACTGTCCGTCCATACCGAGACCCGTGCTTTAGGGTACTTGTCCCCCCTTCCCTCTCCCCCCGCTGGCCAGGCCCGTTTGTACTCACACTGTCTGAGCCTCGCGCAAATGCTTCTTGCCTGTCAATACATCATCACGCAGTTACACGTCACACGCATTGATGACGTCATCGCGATGCGTGGCTTTGTTTACCAATCTTTCCATAGACCTCAATTTTTGTGCGTCTTGTCGACTGTTTTTGAATATTTTCATCCGACCAAATCTGCAGTAAACACTCCACCTACGCATCACTCCAACGTGAACCTTTCGCCGCCGTTGTTGTTGTTAAATCTCCGCGCATGGTCCGTCCTTTTTTTTTTTTTTTATATGTCCGAACAGGCGCACACAAAATTACGTCAGAGCCGCCGTAGGCCTCTTGCTCGTACACGTGGGCACGCTCGTGCTCGTACATGTGTAAACGCGCTTACAAAAGCCCACATCTCCCAAACGCTCTGTGGCCGTCAAGCTGGCCGCAGTTAGGTGCGGTGCGGTTGCACTCACACTGGTCAAACGAACTAGACTGTACCCGTAAAATCTGTTTGGGCACGGTACGGATGGAAAGTGTGAGTGCGCCCTAAATTGTTCTTTTTTTTAAGAGAGGCTTGATAACAGCAGTTTTCAGGGCCTGTGGGAAGACACCTGAAAGAAGAGACGTGTTTACAATCTGTAGAAGATCTGAGGCCATGCAGTTTGATACATCTTTGAAAAGGCCTGTGGGGAGAATATCGAGGCAGCAGGAGGAGGATTTTAAATGTTGTATAATGTCCTCCAAGGTCTTATGGTTAATCACATGAAATTGTGCCATAGTTATGAGTTAGTGTTAGGTGGACACATGGACAGCACATGTTCTGCACCTGATGTGGAGGCACTGGCTGTTTGCCTAATTTTTAAAATTTTGTCATTGAAGGATGAGTCATTCATTGCAGGCCCTGGCGGAAAGTGGTTCAGGTGCTGCTGACACAGGAGGGTTTTTTAGCCTGTCGACAGTAGAAAACAAGGCATGTGCATTATTATTGTTTTTGGCAATGATGTCTGAGAAGGATTGTCTTGCATTTTTGAGCTTCAAGTTGTACATTTGAAGTTTTTCTTTATAGACGTCATAGTGAACCTGGAGATTTGTTTTCCTCCACCTGTGTTCAGCTTTCCAACACTCTCTTTTTTTCTATTCTAAACAATGTGGAATTCTCCATGGAGACTTTTTTGTGCCAGAGATCAATTTCACCTTGGTGGGTGCAATGGTATCAATAATATTTGTAATTTTCACATTGAAATGATCAACAAGCTCATATACTGGGGCCCGGGGGAGGGTTGGTGTGGAGGAGAAAGCCTGAATAAATGCTCCACAGGTGTTTTCTGTGATATTACGTTTTGTGATGACCTTTCTTTGAACAACTCTCAAAGAAAACACAGGAATGATCAGAAAAAGCAACATCAATCACAGCAACCTTAGTAATGTTTTAAAACTGAGAGACCAGCTCTGAGAGTCTTGATCAGATGACAACGCTGACAGCCAATCAGAGGCCAATGTACTTTGGTGACTGACTTGGTTGTTCCAACTAGGGAATGTGCATGTGTAGTTCAATTTACCAGACAGACAGACAGACAGACAGCTATCCATCTTGGAGAAGGAGACAGGGCTTATTTAGCTGCCCAATATATTGTATATTAACATGCCAAAACCTGAGTGACAGTGAGTGATAGAAAGACAGAGCGAGAGAGAGCGCGGGGGGACTAACGCGCAGGGACAAAAAGTAGATGTCTCAGGGCGTGCGCACACACACATTCGCAGCTTTTATTCTGAAAGGTGTGTCAGACTGCAATGATGGTGTCATGTCAGCAGCAGTGAGATGTTGCTATAGCGATTGCCAGTGCTCTTTGAACCATGGGGCTGATCTCTGGCGGTGAGTGAAGACACCCTGGTGGACATTTAGTGTGAGATTTGTGTGGCTAGTCCAAAAACTGAGCGTGAGAGCAGTTTTTACAAAGACCCGGAAACTGATTAACTCTGGTTCCGTAACTATTGGAGTCAATGTGGCAGTTGGTTGACCTTTTATCACCTCGAGGCTCGCTGTACCAAATATACAAGTCCAACTGCTTCCAAAGCTACATATTTAGAAAGGGCACAAGTTTTCCTACATTTAATGTCAAAATAATGTAGGAAGAGTAAAAATTGTGGACACCATAGCAGATTAAGAGAGAATTTCTTTCTGTTGCTCTTCACTCTAACGATTGAGCCCCCCACTCTGTGGCTGAACATTCGGTCCAACACGCACCCATTGAAAACTTAAAAGTCTGCAAACAGCATCATATTTAAACGGCGATTATTTAAAAAACTTAAAAAATATCAGAAACTGTCTGATAACTTTTATAGATGAAAGTATTGTGAATCGTTTAAAGTTGGAAAGAAGTCTGTAGGTGGATTATAAAGAAAAATATGAAAAGGCTCAGTATGTGCAAAATTGTATGAAAGGCAGAAAAAATCAGCACAAAAGAGCTGAAAAGTTGAACATTATGATAGTTGTAGCTGGAAGTATGCAGAAGATAGCCTTAAAAACATACATAATATTAATTAAGATAATAATAAATAAATAATAATTAGGATTCGAATAACAATAGTGGGAATGCCTTAAAGGTAGGGTCTCACTGAGTCTGTTAATTCTTATTGTGCACTTTAGGGAACTAAATTAAATGACTAATGCAGCGGGTTTAATCCAACCCAATCCCACAATGTCTTGCTTGAATAAGTGTTAAGGGTGAGAAGAATATGAGATTTAGATCTTAGGGGGCATTTTGATTCTTTTTTTTATTCAAATTTCAGGGTTCACCATGCCAAAAAACATGTCTTATTGGCCCACTTGCAAAAACTTTACTTTGTGCTCAATTGATGAAGTTTAAATTTTAAATATTCTCTGTTTCTGGTTATGACAGTGTCCCAATCAAGTGTTGTTAGCACCAGTGTCCACATTGATTTTCAGCCACTGCAAAATGGAATAGATGAATTAAATATAAATGAATGAATGCAACACTTAAAATATGGTTAATGGTTAAAAAAAGCATGTGTAGTTTAAGTCATAGTTGTTTTTTAAATAATTCAAAATTTTTATTATATTTTCATTATTGCAACAGACAAACAAACATCAAACGGAACAGACAGAATGGAGGCTAAAAATAGTAATAATAGTAAAAAAAATAAATAAAATGAAAGAAAATAAATTAACTGAAAACAAGACAAACAGGCAGAGGCAGGCATCTGTCTACCAAAACTATCCAATTTTTCTTTTATCGTATCATTTTCACAATTTAATCTTCCCATGATCTGTGTTTACCACATACTCATTGTGGGAGCTTGGGGTTCCTTCCAACACCTGAGAATAGTCTCTGCACGTTAATTGGTCAGTTTTTAATATTCTAAAACTGTATTTGTTCAATAGGGGTACCATATTTCTGTCTCCTAGGAGACATAAGTTAAGGATTTGCTCATATAATCTATAACTTTTTCCCACAAGGGGAGGATCTTGGAACATTCCCATAATGCATGGCTAAATGTGCCACTTTCTGCCCAACTCTTCCAACATAGATTATTATTTATTAAATGTATGTTCAAGTGTTTATTCATGTAATTCAAATTTTAGTTTACAGATTTCTCTGAAATATTCTTCAATGTATTGTTCAGCAAGTTGCTTCTTCAATGTACCTATTTATTTTTCCAATTGTTGTACTTTTTCTTTATTGACCTTTTTTTCCCTCGATGAACTATAAGCTATACATTTCCCCCTGATGAACGCCTTGAGTGCATCCCAAACAGTAGCTAATCTTTCTGTTGCTCCTCTATTAATATGCAACAAATTGTATTTACCTCCCAACATTACCTAAAGTAGAATGTAAATTTATATGTAATTCGACCAGTGCATGGTCTGTTATTGCTATAACTCCTATAGTGCAGTCTATTACCAGGTCAACAAGTAAGCTGGCATTTCCAAAAAAAATCTATTTGTGAGTAGGATCTATGAGTGAGAACAAAATGTGTATTCCTGTTCTTTTGGATTTATGAGTCTCCAAATATCTGTCAAACCTAATTCTTCTTGTAAAGTATCTAAAGCTGCCCCTTCTCTGGGCAATGTCCCTGTTCTAACATTACTGCGATCCAAATGATCATCTAAGCTTTGATTGAAATCTCTCCCTAAAATAATCTGACCATCTGTATCGCCCAATATTTTATTGACCATGAAAAATATCTGTACCTTTTTAGATTTTAGATAAGTGAGTATTTTTGTGTTTAATTGGTGTGCTACAGCCATTACTATTCCGTGACACTATATTATGTCCACTACTCATTACTTTCAAAGAGTATAAATTTTCCTTCCATAACTTTGTCCCTCGCATTATCTCCTGCCATCATGAAAATGCCTCCAGAACCAGTGTCCCAGAACAGGGACATGTATAATACCAAATAACAGTAACTCAAAAAACACTGCCTTTTAAAATGAACATGACATAATAGCAAGCCTTGGGCTCCATATTATTCCGGCCCGTGTAGGTCCCATAGACGGTACCTTCTGCTCCTCTCGCCAACCGTCCGGTAACAATAGCGCCCTAGAGTCTCCGTCTCCGCCGTGCCTTCAAAAAATAAAGTTCCACTCTCCCTCATAGTCAGACGTTCTCCGTGCTTTGAATGTTGTCCCGAACAAAGACCTCAACTTTCTTTGGGTCAGTAAGCACAGTCTCTTCCCCTTCATTTGTTAACGTATGTTTATTACTCTTTAACGAATCTTGTTTCTGTGACATGGTCTTCTTGTTCTAATTTAACATTTTGTCATGAAGAATATGTTAGCCTAAATTAATCCACTCCTCCCAGTCATATTAATACTCCTATTCCTTGAGGCAGTGGTGGAGGAGGCGGTGTTGCAGCTATTTATGGCTCAGGCCTATTAATTAACCCTAAACCTAAACTAAATTATAATTCATTTGAAAGTCTTGTTCTTTGCCTTACATATTCAACCTGGAAAACTGTGCAGCCAATTCTACTTGAGTTTCTGTCAAATTTAGTCCTTAAATCTGATAAAGTAATCATTGTAGGATATTTTAAAATTCACGTGGACGTTAGCCTTAGTATTGCGTTTATCTCTTTCTTAGATTTGATTCGTTTTTATTCAGAGTGTACATTAACCTACTCACTGTTTTAATCACACCCTCCACCTCGTTTTGGCTTATGGTGTGGAAATCAATGGCTTGATAGTCTTTCCACAGAATCCTATTTTATTAGACCGTTATTTAATAACTTTTGAATTCATATTACAGGACTACTCACCTTTGGGCAAAAGTTTCTACACTAGATGTTTATCTGATAGTGCTGTAACTAAATTTAAGGAAACGGTTCCATCTGCATTTAATTTAGAAGAAGAAGAAGTAGTCCTTTATTTGTCCCGCAATGGGGAAATTCAATTTTCACTCTATTTTTCCATTTCACACACATACAGGCCCGAAATACACACACACGCACAGACAGGACCTATATACATGCAACTAATGGAGAGATGTTAGAGCGAGGGGGCTGCCAGTGACCGGCGCCCCAAGCAGTTGGGGGTTCGGTGCCTTGCTCAACAGCACCCTGGCAGTGCCCAGGAGATGAACTGGCACCTCTCCAGCCACCAGTCCAAGCTCCATCCATCCGACCCAACGGTTCCCAGCCAAGTCACCTATGGACTGAGCTACTGCCGCCCCGAAAGAAAAATTAGTGCAAAGCGAGTTGATTTTGTCTCTAATAGTTATAATTTTGTCATTAAAGAAGGTCATAATGCCTTATCCTAATATTCAAGATTCCTTTACTGACGTTAGTTTCTCTGAAATGGATCACCTTGTTGAAAGTGTTGCAGGCTCACTACGAACAACACTTGACTCTGTTGCTCCTTTTAAAAAAGAAGATAATGAAACAGAGGAAGTTAGCTCCATGGTATAACTCACAAACCTGTGAATTAAAACAAGTGTTGTGAAAATTGGAAATTTAGTGGCGTTTCAAAAAAAATTGGAGGAATGTCGCTTAGTTTGGCAAGAAAGTCTTAAAATATATATGAAGGCCCTCCCTAATACCAGAGCAGCTTATTACGCATCTTTAATAGGGGAGAATAAGAACAATCCTAGATTTCTTTTCAAATTCAAATAACTTTATTTGTCCCCGGGGGGCAATTCAGGGCACACAGAGCAGCACTGTAGCCAGGCTGACAGAGAGCCACAGCTCTACTGAGCCATGTATTCCTATAACCCTCAGTAGTAACGACTTCATGACCTTCTTTAATGACAAGATTATAACTATTAGAGACAAAATCAACTCGCTTTGCACAAATTTTTCTTCAAACCCAGGAACCTTACAGCGTGCTCACACTATCCTTTTGGCCGCGGCCAAAACCGGTTTTTCAGCTAAAGTCTAGTACCTTTAAGTAGTGTGAGCGCACCCGCTCCGCGCTTAACTGGGGCCAGCTGGCCCTCCACGGCCCGCTTGAAATAGGTGGGCTTTAGCGGAGCCGTTTGCACATGTACGAGCACGAGCGTGCGCACGTGTACGCGCACGAGCCCGAGCCCTACGGCACTAGCGTTATGTCCGCCTGTTCGGACATGTAAATAGAAGGACGGACCATGCGCGGACATTTAACAACAACAACAATGGTGGTGAAAGGTTCACGTTGTGTTTACTGCAGATTTGGTCGGATGAAAATATTCAAAAACAGTCGACAAGATGCACAAAAACTCCGAGGTCTATGGAAAGATTTGTAAACAAAGCCACACACACGCGATCAATGTGTGTGACGTGTTACGGCGTGATGGCGTATGGACAGCAAGAAGTATTGGCCGAGGCCCAGGTAGTGTGAGTACAAACGGGGCTGGGGCGCGGGGGGGAGAGGGAGGGGGGACAAGTACCCTAAAGTCCGGGTCTCGGTCCGGGAGGATAGTGTGAGCGCGCCCTTAGAAACAACTGTACAACCTGATGTGTTCTTGGACTGCTTTTCTACAGTTGACCTTAACAAATTTACCTGTACTATTTCCACATCAAACTCTTCTACTCTGCATCGCGATGACGTCAATCAATGCGTGTGACGTGTTACGGCGTGATGACGTAAGGGCAGGCAAGAGGCATTCGCGCCGACGCCCATGTAGTGTGAGTACAAACGGGCCTGGGCCTAGGGGAGAGAGGGAGGGGGGGGACAAGTACCCTAAAGCACGGGGCACAGTACGGATGGACAGTGTGAGTGCGCCTCTAGTCTCTATTCCAACTAGGATACTTAAATAAGTGTTACCTTTAGTTAGCACTCCTGTATTAGATATGACTAATATGTCTTTATCAGCAGGTTATGTACCACAGTCTTTTAAAATAGCTGTAGCTCTTCTTAAAAAGCCCAGTCTTGATCCAGAGGTACTAGCTAACTATAGACCCATATCTAACGTTCCTTTTCTCTCTAAGATCCTCGAGAAATTTGTCGCCAATCAGCGGCTACTTTTTACATAATAATGAATTATTTGAGGACTTCCAGTCAGGATTTAGAGTGAATCATAGCACTGAGACAGCACTGCTAAAAATGACTAACGACCCTTTAATAGCTTCAGACAAAGGACTTGTCTCTGTACTTGATTGATTAGATCTTGGTGCTGCCTACGACACTATTGATCATTGCATCTTGCTTCAGAGACTGGAGCATCTAATTGGCATTAAAGGAACTGCATTAAGGGCGCACTCACACTGTCCTTCCGCACCGCAACCCGGGCTTTAGGGTACTTGTCCCCCCTCCCTCTCCCCCCGCGCCCCAGGCCCGTTTGTACTCACACTGCCTGGGCCTCGCGCAAATGCTTCTCGCTGTCCATACGTCATCACACCAACGTGACCCTTTCGTTGCCGTTGTTGTTGTTGTTGTTAAATGTCCGCGCATGGTCTGTCCTATTTTCTATGTCCGAACAGGCGCACATAAATGATGTCAGAACCACCGTAGGCATCGTGCTCGTGCTCGTACATGTGCAAACGCGCTCTACAAAAGCCCACCTATCTCAGGTGGGCCATGGACGTTTTTGGCCCGGTGCGGAAGGACAGTGTGAGTGCGCCCTAAGCTGGTTTAAGTCGTATTTATCAGATAGATCTCAGTTTGTTCATGTTAATGACAAATCCTCCATACACTAAAGTCAGTCACCGAGTCCCACAGGGTTCTGTCCTAGGACCGATTTTATTCACCTTATATAATATTTCCTAAGGGAAGCATATATAAAAGAAGCACCCCATACATTTTCATTGGTATGCTGATAACGGCAATGATTCTGATTATATTTGTCGATTAAACCAGAAGAAACCAATCAGTTAGATAAACTTCAAATGTGCATTTACGAAATAAAAAGTTGGATGATTTGAATGAATTAGATAATGTTTCTGATGTTAAACATAGATTAAACTGAAGTTACTGTACTTGGCTTCGAAACTCTATCTAAAGATACTGTTACTCTGAATGATGATGTTGTCCTCCAGCACCACAGTAAGGAATCTGGGTGTTATTTTGAAGCTCCTCTCCTATGGAACAACTCCCAAGTGTTAATTGGGAGGCAGACACTGTCCCCATACTTAAGAGTAAACTCAAAACTTTCCTCTTTGATAAAGCTTACAGCAAGGACTTCGAGCCCTTGGCTGTGTTATTTTTAAGCTGATTCTGTCAGAGCGGATGGCTGTCCTCCATAGAGCTGGGTCTGTCCGACATTCCTGCCTGTTATAGGGAAGGTTTTCGTTGCCACTGCACTGTATGGGGGAGTTGTTGGGTCTATGTGAATCATAAATAATTTGTAGTGTGGTCCATACCTACTCTGTAAAGTGTCTTTTGTTATGATTTGGCACTATAAATAAAATAAAAAATAAAAATTGAATTGTAAACCTCAGAATTGCCGGATGTGCCTGCTTTCATTATTTGGAAGAACCGCCTTCGTACGCTGGAGCGCTGCTTGGTCACCTCTTTTTAGATTGAGAGAGTGCAGTCCTCCCACCGTGCTCCTCTCTCTTCCTGGCTGTCAAAACTTTCTGCCGAGCCATGTAGCGTAGAAATTTCGTATAACCCGCAGTGGTTGGTTGTTACCTGGCCTGGGTCCTCCACTTCTGTGGCTCTCGATCTCATATCCCCGTGCAGCCCCAGTCCTCGCTCAGTATTTTTTTAATGTAGTCATTCATGTCATTCCGTTTCTTTCCCTTCTTTCAGTCCAATCAGTTTGTTTTTACGTCTCCCTCTGTTTTCTTGGTCGTCAAGAAAAAAATGCTGGTGTAACCCAGGACATATCTATGTAAAGAAAGTCTCATGTTGCCGGGACCTCGAGCTGCTAGCTGTTAGCCTACGGCCATATTATTTGCCGAGGGAGTTCAGTTACGTGATCACCGTCTGTGTTTACAGCCCTCCAAGAGCGGACGCAGCCACTGTCTGTGACAAGATCCACTCAGTCACTGCGAGGCTGCTGACACAGCACCCTGAGGCATTTATGATCATCTCTGGGGACTTAAATCATGCAACTTTGGATTCTACGTTGGCTGTTTTTCACCTGGTTGTAGACTGTCCCACCAGAAACAACAGGACGATTGATCTCCTGTATGCTAATGGGGTGCATTCAGAGCGACTCCCCTCCCCCATTGGGGAAGTCTGATCACAACCTGGTTCACCTACAGCCACTGTATCCCCTGGTCCAAAAACAGCCGGTGACAACTTGCACCATCAGGAGGTGGTCCCCTGAGATGGAAAGTGCCCTGAGAGACTGTTACAACACCACAGTCTGGGATGTGTTCATCGACCTAGAGGGGATGACACATTGTCTGACGGAGTACCTGAGCTTCTGTGCAGACGTGGTCTCCCCTGTCATGACTGTCCGCTGCTACCCTTATAACAAGCCATGGGTAATGTGGGAAGTTAAGGCTGTCTCAACAAGAAGAAGGCTGCCTTCAGGAGCAGGGACAGGGAGGCTATGAAGGCACCACAGCAGTGGTGCAACACTGTGCGAGGGAAGCTAAGGACAGCTATAGGAGAAAGGTGGAGGAGAAGCTGAGGGAGAACAACATGGGGGGTCTGGGAAGGTGTGAGGACCATCACAGGTCACAACACAAAGACCAGAGCTATAGGGGGGACAATGGAGAGGGTGAACGAGCTGAATGACTTCTTCAACAGGTTTAACCAGCCCTTGTCCCCTCCACCCTCACTGCAGCCATCTCTCCTTCTTCCCTCTACACCCCCCCCCCCCAACACCACAACAACACCCCCATCCTCCTTACCTTAACACAGTCCCCGCCTCACATCACCACAGACCAGGTCAGAGGACAGCTGAGGAAGCTCCATCCCAGGAAAGCAACAGGCCCGGATAAAGTGTGTCCGAGACTACTGAAGACCTGCGCTGCAGAACTGGGGGAACCATTACAACGGATCTTCCACCTCAGCCTGCAGCGATGGAGAGTGCCTACTCTCTGGAAGACAACCTGCATCGTTCCGGTTCCCAAGAAGAACAGGCCTAGCGAGCTGAATGACTTTCGACCGATGGCATTCACTTCACACCTGATGAAGACGTTGGAGCGGCTCTTCCTCAGCCTCCTCAGACCCCAGGTACAACACACCCAGGACCGCCTGCATTTTGCGTACCAGCCAGATGTTGGTCTGGAGGATGCCATCCTCTACTTGCTTCACTGAGTCCACTCCCATCCAGATAAGGGAAGCGGCACAGCAAGGATGCTCTTCTTGGACTTCTCCAGTGCCTTTAAAACTATCCAGCCCCCTGTACTTCAGGACAAACTGAACAGGATGGGAGTGACCCCTATCTGGTGGACTGGGTCAAAAACTACCTCACTGACACAGTACGTCAGGCTGAAGGACACCATGTCTGACACTGTGGTCAGCAGCACTGGAGCCCCTCAGGGCACAGTACTGGCCCCTCTTCTCTTCACCCTGTACACCTCAGACTTCTGCTACAACTCTGCTGTGTCACATACAGAAGTAAGCCGATGACACAGCCATCGTGGGATGTATCAGGGGCGACAGAGAGGAGGAGTATCGGAGTCTGGCTGGGGACAGAAGGGAAGTAGTGGGAGCCACTCACTGCAATTATTAATCTACTCTTACAGACCTGTATTCTTACATCTACCTGGATGGGAGTGACCCCTATCTGGTGGACTTGGTCAAAAACTACCTCACTGACACAGTACGTCAGGCTGAAGGACACCATGTCTGACACTGTGGTCAGCAGCACTGGAGCCCCTCAGGGCACAGTACTGGCCCCTCTTCTCTTCACCCTGTACACCTCAGACTTCTGCTACAACTCTGCTGTGTCACATACAGAAGTACGCCGATGACACAGCCATCGTGGGATGTATCAGGGGCGACAGAGAGGAGGAGTATCGGAGTCTGGCTGGGGACTGAAGGGAAGTAGTGGGAGCCACTCACTGCAATTATTAATCTACTCTTACAGACCTGTATTCTTACATCTACCTCATATATATTTGACTAAGACTTAATTGCTTACTGTTAATTTTTTTATACTTTTTGTATATATTTAGCTAAGTTTATTTGGTTATACTGTATTTTTTATATCTCCTTTGTGTTTTTGTAAGCTGCTGGAAACTCAATTTCCTTGCAGGAGTCATGCCAAAGGGATCGTTGCTATCCTCCACATCAGAAATTCAACTTTCCACCGCTTCGAGCCGTGTTTGCAAAGCAGTTACTGTGTTTTTGAGTTCTGTTGTGTCCGACTTAATCGTCGCCACATCACTCGCCACTTTATTCAGAGTCGGGCTCATCTTTGAAATTTTTGCGAGGATATCCCCCATGTTGTTCTTTTGGCTAGCTTGCTGCAAGTGGGGCTAACAGGGTTACCTTGTGTGGTAGCTGAAGTCAAGCAAGTTTGTACACTTCATTTTCCCTGGTACATTGCGCGGTTGAAATCTGCACAACTTCGTGTAACTTTGACTGTGTAGGAGTATCGACTACTTAAGACATAATTAAACTTCCACAGAGAGTGTATATAAGTTAATTGTTGTTAGTTGTCGGCAGAGGACGGGAGCCTACGATGTTGACGCGGCCATTTTCCAGGTTTTCCTCACGTGACTCGTTATAGTTTTGATGCAAACTCCTTATCCAAATGATGTAAACTTGTTTGTTACAGCTTTGCCTATGACCTGATCAATTGATATGTTGTTTTGACCCTCGTTTTCAGGCCAGCAGATGGGAATGGAAAAAGTTGAAAGCAAAAAACCCGAAGAATGGCCCCCCTCCTTGTCCTCGTCTTGGCCACAGTTTTTCCCTGGTTGGCAACAAATGCTACCTGTTCGGAGGGCTAGCCAATGACAGCGAAGACCCAAAAAACAACATTCCCAGGTACAGATGTTTTAACAGCCAGGACCCTTTAATCCACAAGATGCTTTAGATCCTTCTTTAACCAACAACATGATTGTGACTTCTGTTTTTCATTCTCAGATACCTGAATGATCTGTACACACTCGAGCTTCGTGCGGGTTCCAGTGTGGTTGGATGGGATGTTCCAATCACATATGGAGTTCTGCCTCCTCCCCGTGAGAGCCACACTGCTGTGGTATACACAGAAAAGACAAGCAGGAAATCTCGCCTGATAATCTATGGAGGAATGAGTGGCTGTCGCCTTGGAGATCTGTGGACACTTGATATTGGTAGGTCTCTAAAAGTGTGAATAAACAAATTAGAGTACAGAAATCATCCCACTCTGTCAGAGAGGATAAACCGCCAATGCTTGACATGTGTGTGATTTGCCTTACCTGTGATACTTTATATGGTTGCATGTCAGAATACATTGGGGCTTTTATATAACATCCTACTGCTGGTCATTGTCACTAGATACCCTGACATGGAACAAACCATCAGTAAGTGGGACAGCACCGCTCCCCAGAAGTCTTCACTCTGCCACCACCATCACAAACAAGTGAGGCAACTGCTGTAACTTAGCAATAACATATTGAATGTTATATTTAATAATGTTTTAATTCCCGGAGAACAGGCTGTGTGTAGTTGCAGCCTCTCACTGATTTCATTTTCTCAACGTGCAGGATGTATGTTTTTGGTGGATGGGTTCCATTGGTAATGGATGATGTCAAAGTGGCCACACATGAGAAGGAGTGGAAGTGTACAAACACTCTTGCCTGCCTAAATCTAGGTTTGTCTACTTCTTTAGGTATTACACCAGGTTTCACTTTGAAAAGGTTTGAGTGAAATGGGCTTCACTGATGCCCATGTTTGTACTATATCTGTGTCTGTAGACTCCATGTGTTGGGAGACGGTATTGATGGATACTCTTGAAGACCACATCCCTAGGGCCCGTGCTGGCCATTGTGCTGTGGCCATCAATTCCAGACTCTATGTTTGGAGTGGGCGTGATGGTTATCGTAAAGCTTGGAACAACCAAGTCTGCTGTAAAGATCTCTGGTACCTGGAAACTGGTAGGTTTTGCTGCATTATGATTTCATCATTTAGAGCACAGGTATCAAACTGATCCTTGGTTGGTATGAAAACCTGCAGCAACAGCGGCCCTTTACTGGATCAGTTTGATACCCCTGATTTAGAGTGACTTCAGTGTTTCAGGTTGTCAAATACTATCATTGTTGTTAAAGTAGTTGTCTTCACCTCCCCAGAGCGTCCACATGCCCCTGCCAGGGTGCAGTTAGTCCGTGCCAACACAAACTCCCTTGAGGTGAGCTGGGGTGCCGTCTCAACTGCTGACACCTACTTACTACAGCTGCAGAAATATGACATCCCTGCAACTCCAGCTGCAGCCTCACCGGTCATGAGTGCCACCCCCGTGCAGCCTCTGAACTCTCCAAAGAGCCCTGCACTGGCTGCTGCAGCACCCTCTGCCCAGAGCCTACCCCAGACAGGTATTACGCTAGTGACCAGTGATTCCTCTTTTCAAACTCTTCCATGTCCATTGTCGTCATTACAGTAGAAAACACTTCACATAAAGGCTGATGATTGGTTCCCTTGTGTTACAGCTGTCTTGAAGGTTGCGGCTCAACAGTCTACCACAGGCCAATCTCTTGTCACAGTCCGCCCCAGCCAGCATGGGAAATCCCCTGTCACTGTGACATCCCTTCCGCCAGGTGTCCGAATGGTAGTGCCTGCCCAGACCACCCAAGGATCGGTATGAGCAACTCTGCACTGCATTTTATCATGTTGAAGATTTTACGTGAAGTATACAGGCAACATCTTCATCAGATGGGTAAATGTGTCCTAAATGTTTTTTTCAGCCAATTGGGAGTAGCCCTCAGATGAGTGGCATGGCGGCTTTAGCTGCAGCAGCTGCAGCAACACAGAAGATCCCGCCCTCTGCAGGCACTGTCCTTAATGTTCCTGCATGTGCCACCATTCTCAAAACCGTAGCCATTTCTCCTGGCACAACCACAGTGAAAATGGCTTCTCCAGTCATGGTACATATCTCACTAAACATTCATATTTCTAGCATTGTGTGCATTCTGTCTTGTCACTGGTCAATTCTAAAAATAATATTTTGCTTGTAGGTCAGTAACCCCGCCACCCGAATGCTGAAAACTGCTGCAGCCCAGGTGGGCACAGGAACTGCGTCCTCTCAAACGGCGACCAGACCCATCATTACTGTGCACAAGTCTGGTGCAGTCACAGTGGCCCAGCAGGCCCAGGTGGTAACCACTGTGGTTGGAGGAGTCACAAAGACCATCACCCTGGTCAAGAGTCCCCTCACGATGGGTAGCGGTGGCCATCTGGTAAGAGTGCAGGACTGTGGTAATTCTGTAGCACAATGTAATACCGCGACGCCACTCTGAGAGCACCCTTTGGTGCTTTGACGTGCATGCTGTAAATCATGGTTTCTTTAAATTTATTTATTTTTCACACTTAATGTGTGAGTTTTGTTTTTTAATGTCTTGTCAACATACCCTGAGCTTGAACCAGTGGGGGAGGGAGTAAAGGTTGGCCTAAAGTGACTGTTGGAGAATTTAACTAAGAAAACAGGGAGCATGATGTTAGTGATCTGCATGAGTCTTGGTCAGTTAGGGGCAAGGCTCGAATGATTTGTAGAGCCACCAGTGGTCCTACTTCCCACTGAACCTTCTATACTGTCTGGTGTTTTCTGGTGACTCATGAACTTGAGTCTCTCTCCTATGTCAGCAGATCTCCAATCTTGGCAAGATGATGTCTGTGGTACAAACCAAGCCAGTGCAAACATCAGCTATCACAGGCCAGGCTTCCACTAACCCTCTCACACAGATCATACAGGTCAGCTATCTGCATGAGTGCAGGAAAAAAAACAGGAGGCAGCTTAAAACCCATGAGACAGGCACCAGATGCCTTTCTCCAAACGGTTTGCATAATATGTGCCTCTCTTCCCAGACAAAAGGTCCTCTCCCAGCCGGCACTATCCTGAAGCTGGTGACCTCCGCAGATGGCAAGCCCACAACCATCATCACCACTTCCCAGGCAGGAGGCACAGGACACAAGCCCACTATCCTCAACATCAGTGGTGTATCTCCTACCACCACTAAGCAGGGCACCACCATAATTAAGACCATCCCCATGTCGGCCATCATGACCCAGTCTGGACCTACAGGTCTAACCTTGTTTTACTGTGATGGTTTACTGTGTCACAACTGCATATTGCAACAGCCAGATCAGAACAGTATAAAATAAGTAATTTTCATATTTTTTGCCGTTAAAACAAAACCTAAACCAGATGAACATCTGGATCAAACTATTTCCTCTGTTGGCATTATTATGAGTGATTTATTATATAAATTTTGGCGCTTAGCATGAATAAAAACATATATTCTGAAGGATTTGCAGGTGTAAATTGACCAAGGTTAGGTATTTGGGTAGTGTGTCTTGAGTTTAAAAATTAGATAAAAATTTACTTGAGGCGTACATGCTTTTGTCCTTACTTTAACGATCTTCTGACTGGACTCCCCCAAAAAAAATATCAATCGGCTGCAGCTCAAGTTTTAACCAGAACAAAGAGATCAGATCATATCACCCAAGTTCTTAAGACCATACATTGGCTCCAAGTCAGCTAAAGAATAGATTTTAAAGTTCTGCTACTGGTTTACAAATCACTGAATGGTTTTGGTCCAGAATACATGAATGACATGTTAGTGGAGTATAAACCCAGTAGAGCTCTGAGATCTACAGACTCAGGTCAGATAGTGGAGCACAGAGTTCAAACTAGACATGGTGAAGCAGCATTTAGCTGTTATGCTGCACACAACTGGAAAAAACTACCAGCAGAACTTAAATCAGCCCAAACTGTGAGCACTTTTATATCCAGGTTAAAAACATTTATTTTTTCATGTGCTTATAGCTGAGCTCTTTTTAATAACTATCTATTTTCTTAATATTTTTTTTGTTCTTTGCTCTGTTTTTTTTGTTTTTATGCTGTTTTTAAAAAAATGTTTTGTCTTTATGTAAAGCATATTGAGTTGCCTTGGTATGAAATGCACTATATAAATAAATATGCCTTGCCTTACAGGTGTGACGAGCAGTGCAGGCATGAAAACCCCTATCACAATCCTTACCACAAAGGTGATGACCACTGGAACTCCTGGTAAAATAATCACTGCAGTGCCCAAACTAGCCACTGCAGCTGGTCAACAGGGACTGACACAGGTAAACTGACTGTTTTTGCAGTAGTCTTTATAGATGAAATCTGTGTTTTGCTGGGGAGGCTAATCCTGAATTGTGTGTGTCTAGGTGGTTTTGAAGGGTGCTCCTGGGCAACCTGGCACGATTTTGCGCACCGTGCCTATGAGCACAGTCGGTGGTGTTCGACTTGTTACGCCAGGGACAGTGTCTTCTGTTAAGCCCACTGTCACCACTCTGGTTGTCAAGGGGACGACTGGTAAGAATAGCTATGTTCTTGTGATTAGTTTTTAATGTTTTATTATTGGATCAAATTAAAATGCTATCACAGATTTAGTACTGTGGATTCTAGATCTTTTGGTATTCATCTTTAAATGCCACTTATCATCCTTAAAGGTGTCACCACTCGGGTGCCACCACTTGGGACAGTCACTGGTACAGTGTCCTCAAGCCTGGCGGGAGGCACAGTGGACAGTTCCAACGCCTCTCTGGTCAACCCAATCACCACACTGGGAACCATTGCTACCCTGTCCAGTCAGGTCATCAGCCCAGCTGCAATAACTATGTCATCTGCTCTGACCAACCTGACTTCTTCTTCCACATTGCCCTCCTCTACCATGACAGTGCAGGTAAGACCTTGCAGATTGTTGTGCCTCAGGTGAGGGTGAAAATACATCAATCGATTACAATGGGATAAGAGTTGGGGAGAGAGAATAAATTATTTATTTTTGAGTATGAAACATGCAGTGTGACTTTAAATTGCTTTACTCTCTTATGCCCAGAACCAGCCCACCCAGGTGACTCTGATCACAACCCCCAGTGGTATAGAAGCCCAACCAGTGCAGGATCTACCAGTGTCCATCCTGGCTTCACCAACCTCTGAGCAGCCCAGTTCCACTGAGACTGGAACTGCTGGAGAGGGCTCAGGAACAGTCTCCCTAGTCTGCTCTAACCCACCCTGTGAGACCCACGAGACCAGAACCACCAACACAGCCACAACATCATCATCCAACATGTCTACGCTGTGTATGTGTTCGAACCCACCATGCGAGACCCATGAAACTGGGACAACTAACACGACTAAAACAGCATCGGCTAACATGGGAGGAGTCCAGAAGGTGTGCTCCAACCCACCATGCGAGACCCACGTGACAGGGACCACCAACACCCAGTCCACAGCCACCTCCGGTATGGGAGGGGATCAGACCAGTACACCGTCGGGTCAGGTCCAGACGGTTTGCTCCAACCCACCCTGTGAAACACACGAAACTGGGACCACCAACACAGCCACCACCGCCACCTGCAGCATGGAGACAGGAGAAGGCACAGATATACTCACATATACTGTAATTGAATTATATGTGAAACCAATTCATTGGTCTGAAGTCAACTTGATTTATGTTTTTGTATCGATCTGCAGCCCAGCAGACAGAGGAGGGAGCAGAAGGTAACAGCAGCACAGACGTCGCCTCCAACACTGCAGCACTGGCTACCACCACACAGGGCAGAGCGATCACTACTGTTACTCAGTCGACACCAGCCCCCGGACCCTCTGTGCCTGTAAGAAATGCACAATACACAAAAGATCTGACCACCGCTCCTGAGTCATGGTAACTCAGCAGTTGTCTGTTTAAAGGCTGCTTGTCTGAATCTGATGGTATCCAAACAATAGCTAACTCTGAAAAGCACACTGAGGCAAAGGTCAACTAGTGCGTAAGCAGGATGTTTTTTTTCTTTAGTTTTGTTTTGGCTTACCTCCGATTTTATTTTACTCCTTTCTTTTATTTATTTATATATATATATCATTCAATTTTATTTATAGTGCCAAATCATAACAAAAAAGCTATCTCAGGACACTTTACAGAGTAGGTAAAGACCACACTCTGACTTATTTATGATTTACATAGACTCAACAATTCCACCGTAGAGTACGGTGGCAACGAAAACCTTCCCTATAACAGGCAGGAACCTCGGACAGACCCAGCTCTGTGGAGGATGGCCATTTGTCTTGGCCGGTTGGGGAGGAAGAAAGAGAGTGAGAAAGAGAGAAAAAATGGACAGAAAGAGACAAGGACAGACAGACAGACCCACTTCCAGAGATGCAAGCAACCAAAGAGTTACAGTAACTATAACAATATCTATAGTAATGTGAATATGACTTGTATGTTATGGCAGTTAATATAGCAGAATAGTAGAAACAAGCCCAGCTAAGGTGATAGAATATGACAATGATAATAATTATGGTGGCAAACATTATTAATGATGGGTAGTGGCAATAGCAGCTACGATACAGCGAGACATACCATTGATGGTGTTTTTATGGCTACAAATGTTATAGTTTATTAGACCAGTGATAGTATATATGACTAATAGTTATAGTAGTAGCAGGAAGCGTCATGCAGGCCCATGGCAGCAGGCACCACCATGATCAGCAGAGACCTGCGAGACGACAAAGCACAAACAACTCCGGGGAAAGAAGTTGAATTAGTAACATGCCTTGATGAGACATGAATGATACAAACGGAGAGGAGAGAAGCTCAGAGTATCAGGTACAGGATTATCCCCCGGCAGACTAGGCCTATAGCAGCATCATTAAGCAGAACAAAATAATTTTAAAAATAACATTAAGGGCTTGTAAGCCCTAGCTGTAAGCTTTATTAAAAAAGGAAATTTTTAAGTTTACTCTTAAATATGGGGACAGTGTCTGCCTCCCGAATAACACTTGAGTTTGTTCCACAGGAGAGGAGCTTGGTAGCTGAAGGCTCTGCCTCCCTCTCTACTTTTGGAGACTCTAGGAACAAGAAGTAGCCCTGCATTCTCAGAGCGCAGCAATCTAGTCGGGTAATACGGTACTATGAGCTCTTTAAGATATGACGGAGCCTGACCCATAAGAGCTTTGTAGGTAAGAAGAAGGATTTTAAATTCTTTTCTAGATTTTACAGGTAGTCAGTGCAAAGAAGCTAATACAGGAGAAATATATTCTCCCCGTTTGAGAGAGGTGGGCTTTTGTAAAGAGTGTTTGCACGAGGCCTACGGTGGCTCTCATTTTATGTGCGCCTGTTCGGCCATAAAAAAAAAAAAAAAAAAAGACGAGCCATGCGCGGACATTTAACAACAATGGCGGCGAAAGGTTTGGTGTGATGCTGCAGATTTTGTCGGATGAAAATATTTAAAAACAGTCGGACAAGACGCACAAAAACTCTGAGGTCTATGGAAAGATGGGGGGGCAAGTACCCTAAAGCCCGGGGCAGGGTACGGGTGGACAGTGTGAGTGCGCCCTTAGCTAACTGATCGGTTTCTTCTGGTTTGATGATAAATATAATTGTGTATCATCAGTATAACAATAAACATTTATTTGTTCTTCCTTATATTTCCTAAGAGAAGCATATATATGGTGAATAAAATTGGTCCAAGGACAGAACCCTGAGGGACTCCGTGACTGACTTTAGTGTGCATGGAGGATTTGTCATTAACATGTACAAACTGAGATCGATCTGATAAATACGACTTTAACCAGTTAAGTGCGGTTCCCTTGATGCCAATTAGATGCTCCAGTCTCTGTAGCAGGATGCGATGGTCAATAGTGTCGAAGGCAGCACTAAGATCTAGTATAACAAGTACAGAGACAAGTCCTTTGTCTGAAGCTATTAGAAGGTCGTTAGTAATTTTTAGCAGTGCTGTCTCAGTGCTATGATTCGCTCTGAATCCTGACTGGAAGTCCTCAAATAACTCATTATGTAAAAAGTCACACAGCTGATTGGCGACTAATTTCTCGAGGATCTTAGAGAGAAAAAGAAGGTTAGATATAGGTCTATAGTTGGCTAGTACCTCTGGATCAAGACTGGGCTTTAAGAAGAGATTTAATTACAGCTACTTTAAAAGACTGTGGTACATAACCTGTTGATAAAGACATATTAATCATATCTAAAACAGGAGTGCTAATTAAAGGTAACACTTCTTTAAGTAAGCTAGTTGGAATAGAGTCTAGGGGCGCACTCACACTGTCCATCCGTACTGTGCCCCGTGCTTTAGGGTACTTGTCCCCCCCCTCCCTCTCTCCCCTAGGCCCAGGCCCGTTTGTACTCACACTACATGGGCGTCGGCGCGAATGCCTCTTGCCTGCCCTTACGTCATCACGCCGTAACACGTCACACGCATTGATTGACGTCATCGCGATGCATCGCTTTGTTTACAAAAGCGCACTGTCTTTTGGCCACATAATGGATAGCAGCGCAGAAAACATGGATACGTTTTTGGCTTTGTGTTTTTTTTGGACTCATTGTGATGCGACACAACCCCGTTTAGTTGACGTTCAAACACTATACCTCCGCATCACATAAACGTGAACCGTTCGCCGCCATTGTTTTAAATGTCCACACATGGTCCGTCCTTCTTTTTTATGTCTGAACAGGCGCACATAAAATGACGTCAGAGCCGCCGTAGGCCTGTAGTGCTCGTACAGTTGCAAACGTACTTTACGAAAGCCTACCTCTCCCTAACGGGCCGTTGCCTAGGTGTGGTAGGGTTGCACTCACACTGGTCAAACGAACTAGACTTTAGCCGTGAAACGTGCTTCGGCACGGTATGGATGGACAATGTGAGTGCGCCCTAAGAGAAAGTAAGTACTAAGAAATAGTAGAGGTTAATTTGTTAAGGTCAACTGTAGAAAAGCAGTCCAAGAATATAGCAGGTCGTACAGTTGTTTCTAAGGTTCCTGGGTTTGAAGAAAAATTGGTGCCAAGTGAGTTGATTTTGTCTCAATAGTTATAATTTTGTCATTAAAGAAGGTCATGAAGTCGTTACTACTAAGGGTTATAGGATTACATGGCATGGTAGAGCTGTGGCTCTCTGTCAGCCAGACAGTGCTGAAAAGAAATCTAGGATCGTTCTTATTCTCCTCTATTAAAGATGAGTAATAGGCTGCTCTGGAATTACAGAGGACCTTCCTATATGTTTTTAGACTTTCATGCCAAACTAAGCGAGATTTCTCCAATTTAGTAGAACGCCACTTACTTTCCAATTTTCGCGATATTTGTTTTAGTTCACAGGTTTGTGAGTTGTACCACGGAGCTAACTTCCTGTGTTTCATTATCTTCTTTTTTAAAGGAGCAACAGAGTCGAGTGTTCGTAGTGAGCAAGCAACAATGTCAACAAGGTGATCAATTTCAGAGAAACTGACGTTAGTACAGGGATCTTGAATATTAGGATAAGGCATTAAATTAAATGCAGATGGAATCGTTTCCTTAAATTTACTTACAGTACTATCAGATAAACATCTAGTGTAGAAACTTTTGCCCAGAGGTGAGTAGTCCTGTAATACGAATTCAAAAGTTATTAATGGTCTGATAAAATAGGATTCTGTGGAAAGACTATTAAGTCATTGATTTCCACACGATAAGCCAAAACAAGGTCGAGGGTGTGATTAAAACAGTGAGTAGAGTTATGTACACTCTGACTAAAACTAATACTAAGGCTATTATTATCAACGTCCACATGAATAATAAAATCTCCTACATTGATTAATTTATCAGATTTAAGGACTAAATTTGACAGAAACTCTGAGAATTCAGATAGAAATTATAGAGTACGGACCAGGAGTACGGTACACTATAACAAGTATAATTGGCTGCACAGTTTTCCAGGTTGAATGTGACAGACTAAGAACAAGACTTTCAAATGAATTATAATTTAGTTTAGGTTTAGGGATGATTACCGCATTTTTCGGATTATAAGTCGCAGTTTTTTTTTTATAGTTTGGCCGGGGGTGCGACTTATACTCTGGAGCGACTTATGCGTGAAATTATTAACACATTACCGTAAAATATCAAATAATAGGCAGGGCTAATATTTATCTCAGTCACGTAAGAGACTAGGTTATATCAGCCATCGTCACACAAACGTCAACCAATCAAAATTCGGCGGGGGCAGGTCATGGCAGAAGTGCATTGTGAAAATAGATGCTACCTGCTACTTCCGTACCTGAGTTGGCGGAATTGTTCAGAAGTGACACTGAGTTCATTGGATTTAGTGATTTGGAGTGACAGATTGTTTGGTAAACGTAGAGCATGTTCTATATGACTCTTACCGAAATATGTTACGTTAACATACCAGGCACGTTCTCACTTCGTTGTTTATGCGTCATATAACGTACACTTATTCAGCCTGTTGTTCTCTATTCTATTTTTATTTTAAATTGCCTTTCAAGATGAAATGTCTATTCTTGGTGTTGGATTTAATCAAATAAATTTCCCCCAAAAATGCGACTTATATAAGTCGCACTAGAGTATATGTTTTTTTCCTTCTTTATTATGCATTTTCGGCTGGTGAGACTTATACTCCGGAGCGAAAAATACGGTAATAGGCCTGAGTCATAAATAGCTGCAACGCCTCCTCCTCGGCCACTGCCTCGAGGAATATGAGTATTAATACGACTGGGAGGAGTGGATTCATTTAGGCTAACATAATCTTCAGGACACAGCCATGTTTCGGTCAGACAGAGTAAATCAATATGGTTATCTGATTTCAAATCATTTACTAATATAGCTTTAGATGGCAGAGATCTGATGTTTAAAAGTCCACGTTTTATTTTCTGATTTTGTTGCATTATCGCAGATTTTGCGTTGATTTGTATCAAGTTTTTCTTTATAGCTCCTCTTCTGTTCATTTTTTATCTGTTTAATTTAAATGATCGTGGGGCACACAGCGTTTGTATAGGATACTGAGCTGTAAAATGTTCCATAAGGAACGCAGAGAGGTGTGTGAGACTGCAACTCTGCTTCCTGGGCATCTGTGATAAGGGCAGTGCACAGAGGTGTATTAAACTGCGACTCTGCTTCCTGATCCCAACACTGGGTTGGCATGGTTTTAGATTGCTAACAACTGCGTCCAGGTTCTTAGATATGATAGCGGCACCCTCCAAAGCAGGATGAATACCATCACTCCTAATAAGACCAGGTTTTCCCCAGAAAGACTGCCAATTATCTACGAGGCCCACATTATTTACCGGGCACCATCTAGACAGCCAGTGACGGAATGATGATATGCGGCTATACAGTACATGTCATCGCAAGTCAAGTTGGGCAGGGGACCAGAGAAAATTACGGAGTCCGACATGGTTTTTGCATAAGCACACACCGACTCCACATTTATTTTAGTGACCCTCGATTGAGGTCATCGGGTGTCATTGCCGCCGGCGTGAATAACAATCTTACAATATTTACGTTTATCTTAGCCAGCAGTTTCAAATAGGACTCATGTCGCCCGCACTGGCCCCGGGGATGCATTTTACTATCGTCCCTGGTGTTGCTAAGTTCACATTTATCAGAATGGAGCTGCCAATAACCAGTGTTGTTTTCTCAGCAGGCGTGTCACTGAGTGGAGAAAACTTGTTTGAAACGTGAACGGGTGGATGGTTAACCATGGGCTACGATTTAGAACTATGCTTTCCACAGTCACCCAGGAGGACCCGGGCTGCTTGGGGATTGCCGGGGTAGGGTTAGCAGAAGCTAACGCTACACTATGTGGCTTTGCACCGGCTAAAGTTATAGGTGGTCGGCTAGCTACCGTAGCACAAGACTGAGTTCCATGGTGCGGAGCCGTGCTTCTAACTCACTGAGCCTCGCCTCCAACGCTACAAATACACTACACTTATTACATTTACCATTATCACTAAAGGAGGCAGAGGAGTAGCTTAACATAAGACACTCCAAGCAAGAGAGAGCGGGGGAAGCCATCACCAGCCGTGAAGCTAACTGCTAAGCTAAAGTGGCTAACGGCGTGTAACGTTTAACACTATGAAATTAGCGAGAAAGCTGCTGAAAGAAGGAGAGCTGGGAGTGCTTGAGTAGAACTAGTGGATGTTTAAATGTTGAGCGGTAGTTAGCCGCTGTGGTGAATATTACAGCTGAATTTGGTGAGAGCAGCAGACAGTGAAACGAGTGACCAACACACAAGTTCCGGAAATTACGCAATATGTCACCGTAACACGTCCTCCGTTCACGATCCCAAACTCCATGTATATATTGTATATAATATGTAACAAGAATGTGCAGATGATAAATGCTACGGCAAGCTGGTACACTGTGATTCTTTTGGAAGATGTTATGTCAAAGGACACAAGAAAAATAGTATGATGAAGATAATGTATTATGTGGTTAACGGGGCGGGACTAGATAAGCTTTTGCTTCTCCCTCTTTCCCTTTCGGTCATGTGAATTGTAAACCAAGATAATGTGTGACGATGATTTATCTAACTGACATGCCCGAAATAAACAAATTATGAGAGAGAAACGTGATTTCCCACTAAGCTATATGTTTTTTATCTTTGTCTCTTTCTAGTCGATCTCATCAATTGCAGAGGGTGGGAGTACTGCTGCCAGCTCCACAGAGGAACCCATGCAAAATGATAAGACTGCATCAGCAGAAGCTGCACCTGAGGGAGCCACTGCTATGGATACACAAGCAGAGGTAAATGCAGTGTAATTTTGCCCAAAGCCAGTGTTTGCTTAAAATCCATTCCATCACAGATATATTAGGTGTGTACTTGATCTATTATGCGTTCTCTCAGGGAGAAGCGGCTACAGCCTTGAATCTGCCCTCAGAGTTGATGTCTGAGGGTCAGGGCGCCACACTGATGGTTACAGGGCTGTCGGACGAGGAGCTGGCTGTGACTGCAGCAGCAGAGGCAGCTGCTCAGACAGCAGCCACTGAAGAAGCCCAGGCCCTGGCTATCCAGGCTGTCCTCCAGGCTGCTCAGCAAGCCGTGATGAGTGAGTTTAACCATAGTCTCGTAAAGTCAGATTTCTCTGCACACTTGGGTTTGCTTTAGTTTAGAACAGTAGCGTCATAGATTAAGGTCTGTCTGTAGTCAAGTGGGAGAAAAGCATGGGAAGATTAATTTATTATTTAACTCCTGAGCAGTTTACAGCAGGATGGTCTTAGCAGAAGCTGGCTCTGCCTCTGCAACAACTCCACAATTATTTACAGTTCCCCGTGCTGCTGTCATGGTTGTAGTTTGTCTGAATTCTGAATTATTTTACAGGTCAAGGCGATTCCGCTGAAGAGAGCCACCAGCCCACCAACATCCCTATCATGTTGACCCAGCATGAGCTTGCAGTGCTGGTCCAGCAGCAGCAGCTGCAGGAGGCCCAGGCTGCTGCACAACAGGCCACCGTGGACACAAATTTGCCCACTGAAGGCCTCGCCCCTGCTGACAGCCTAAACGACCCCTCTGTCGAGAGCAACGCTCACAATGAGATGGCTGCCGCAGTCACAAGTGCTGTGGCGTCATTGTTGCCACGTACCACTGCCGAGAGTAAGATTTGTTTTTTCGATAGTTACTTTGGATGTGTTCTTGCACAGTAGACTAACTTCTTTGTACTGTTCCATTTCACTCCACAGCACTGGCTCCATCAAGCACATTTGTAACCTCGGTATCAGTGTCAAGTCCAGCCAAGCTGCAAGCAGCAGCCGCTCTAGCAGAGGTCGCCAATGGGATCAAGGGAGACGTGAGTTTTTGTCTAGTGTCTGGTTGTTTCAACTTTGTCAAAATAGAAGAGAAATATAACCTTGTATCATTGTGTATTCTTACAGAAGCAAGCCCCTCAGCCAGCCCCAGTAAAGCCTGTTGTAAAAAAAGAGAACCAGTGGTTTGACGTTGGAATAGTTAAAGTGACAAACATGGTTGTCACCCACTTCTATATGCCAGGAGATGATTCTCATGGAGATGTAAGTGTCTCAGGAGGATCCTTTCAGGCTTAGATGACTTTATTATAGTGTGTTTAGTGGCATCTCTAATCTCTTTTTGTCTGGTAGGATGACTCTGGCATCCTGCCAGACTACAGCCAGATGAAGAAAATGGAGCTGCAGCCTGGAACAGCTTACAAGTTCCGTGTTGCTGGAATCAATGCTTGTGGTCGTGGAACTTTCTCTGAGATATCTGCTTTCAAGACTTGCCTGCCAGGCTTCCCAGGGGCACCTTGCGCAATCAAAATCAGCAAGGTAAATACACCAGTAAAGTGCTCTCCATTGTCTTCTTATTTACTTGTGGATTTGACACACAGGTGTGTAAAACACAACCATAACATCAGACGCTGAGTAGTAATTGTTCACTGTTCCTTCGCAGAGCCCAGATGGTGCCCACCTGACCTGGGAGCCACCCTCGGTAACGTCAGGGAAGATCATCGAGTACTCTGTGTACCTGGCCATCCAGAGTAACCAGACGTCTGAAGCCAAGGTCTCCACCACAGCACAGCTAGCCTTCATGCGTGTGTATTGTGGACCCAACCCGTCTTGCTTGGTGCAGTCATCCAGCCTCTCCAACGCCCACATCGATTACACCACCAAGCCAGCCATCATCTTCCGCATTGCCGCCCGCAATGAGAAGGGCTACGGTCCCGCCACCCAAGTTCGATGGCTGCAAGGTGACCACATAGATTCTTAAACTAATACTACCATGTAAGCAATTCAATATTGGATTGAGAGATATATTTGAACCTTTTTGTGCTGCTTTTTTTTAAGAATCTGGCAAAGATGCTGCCTCTGCAAAACCGGCCCCCAAAAGACCAGGCACTTCTCCTGATACGTAAGTCCAGTGTTCATGTTTCATACTATGCTCAAATGCTGGACATTAACATGGCACTGATGAATAACAAATGCAATACTTAATCTGCTTTTATGTGTGCTCTTGCAGTAAGGCTACTGGTCCAAAGAAAGCAAGGACAGACCAATGAGGTCACCAACAGACCCCTCCCTGTCTTTTGTCCTTTTTCCACTCGCTGTCCTTTTATCAGGAAAACTGCCCTTCACCCCTCTTCATCCTAATCTCATCCTCAAGTCTCAAATCAAGACTGCAACGGAGGCAGAACAACTGTATGAAGCCAAGATGAAATTCAATCTGAGAGATGTTTCTGTAGATAAAAACCCTCCTTCCTCCTCGTTCTGTTGGTTGTACTATTTTTAGAGCAACACAAACTTAGAAGCACATTATCTTTTTCAGTCACATCCCTTTCCATCATTTAACATGTATGTTTGCCTTGTTTCAGTAGTTGAGCAGTAAAGAGAAGCATTTACATCTTTTACAAACTGGGAGCCAGCTGTGTGTGTGTGTGTGTGTGTGTGTGTGTGTGTGTGTGTGTGTGTGTGTGTGTGTGTGTGTGTGTGTGTGTGTGTGTGTGTGTGTGTGTGTGTGTGTGTGTGTGTGTGTGTGTGTGTGTGTGTGTGTGTGTGTGTGTGTGTGTGTGTGTGTGTGTGTGTGTGTGTGTGTGTGTGTGTGTGTGTGTGTGTGTGTGTGTGTGTGTGTGTGTGTGTGTGTGATTTAATGAGTTTGTTCTACTTGCCATGTGGTTTACAATTATGTCCTTTCTTCCACAGTACCCTTTGCTGGGTCACTATTTTTGCACCCTCGTTAGATAGGTTATCAGCAGTGCTGAGGTCTCTCTGAACTTTCCCTCCCACAGTGGGACAAGCGCTGCGCCCAGTACTCACAAGTGTTTCAAGTTTCTCTCGGCTGTTTGCAGGTTATCTGGAAATGTTCTGTATTTTCCAATGTGTGTTTTTGTACTGGGGGGAGTAATGTATCTATCATCAAAAAATAAACATGTTAAAGAGATTATCTTTCTTCCTGACTGAATCACCTGCTGTAAACCGTGAGGACGGCTTTTCCACATCCAAATGTTATTTTTAAAAAAAAAAATAATAATAAATGATAGTGTTTTATTATAGATAAAGCTACCCTGCAGTATATACATAAAAGTACTACACTGAAGATCAATACAGCAAGAGCATTGAGATGGATGGGAAACTGTCCATAATTCACTTTAACAGCAGGAGTCTATACACCAACTTCAAGCACATCAAGGAATACCTACGGTACATCACTTAAAAAATAATTTCAACATCATTGCGGTGTCGGAAACATGGATTAATGAAGACAAAAGGCACAGATTTTTTCCTTGATGGATACAAGCTTGTTTGTGTTAACAGGAGAAACAAATGTTGGGGAGGAGGGGCCCTGTTCATTGACAATAACATCAGGAATGAGACTACAACATTTGTCTAAAGCTGTTGAGCACTTAATGGAATGTGTGACGATTGAATTTTGTGTGAAGAAATGTAAAAATACAGTAGTAAGCTGTGTTTACAGAGCACCGGATACAAAAATAGAAAATTTCAATGAATGTTTGGAAGGAATATTCTCAGAAACTTGCCAAAAGAGGGTTTTTATCTGTGGTGATGTAAATAGACTTACTCAACCCAAAACAAAACATGATGATCAATGAGTTCACTAATAGTGTATACGATGGGCTTACAACCTCTCATTACACGACCTTGCAGGACACGCAGTGCTACTTTGATAATATTTTCACCAATATTATAGGGAATGACATAAGAGGACTACTGATAAATGATCTAAGTGAGCACCTACCAATCTTTGTTAGCTTTGACTGGAAACACACTGAGACAGACACCGAACAAAAACATACGGTATATACAGTATAAGGGCCAGGACTGAAGAAAGAATAAATACACTGAAAAAGTAACTACTGAGGCAAAACTGGAACAATGTTTACAATGAAACAGATGTGAATGGTGCATATGATTCCTTTTGCAGATATTTTAATTGCTGTGTGAAGGACACTGTCCTTTTGAAGTAAAGACACACAAATCAGAATAAGGAGAGGACACCATGACTCACAAAAACATTCATAAATGCCTGCAGGAAAAAAAAACCTCTCTACAGACGGTTCATAAAATTAAGGACGGACCAGTCAGAAATGAGATACAAATGGTACAGGAACGAACTAAATAGCATCCTAAATGATCCCAAGAAAGAATATTACAGTAATCTACTAGCAGAAAACAGGAACTATACCAAAAGACTATGGGATCATATACTAAACAATGTGATCAAGAATAAAAACACAAAACCTAGCTACCCTCCATACTACAAGGACAATAACATGGAGGAAGACAACATGGAGATCGCAGCAGAAAGATTCAACAACTTCTTTGTTAATGTGGGGCCAAATCTAGCCAAGGACATTCCTGACTCATCCCTACACTGGGACCACTTTGACAGAAGGACGGAGGCAGAAATCCCAGCACAATGTTCCTCACACCAGTGAAGGACATAGAGATGAGCTTTCGGTTCCAGGACAGCTGATTTGAGTTAGTTTGATCAACTCGGAGTAGTTTCACCTGGAGTTAAGCGCGTACAGTATAAAAGACAGCATCAATGGAGCCCCGATTCAACACGTCACCATGGCAATGGGGAAGAGGAGGGCTACGTTTTTCACACCACTGGAATTGGAAATATTAATGCACTCATACGGTTAGTTTCAAGAAGCTTTATTTATCCCGAGGGAAATGATCGTGCAACAGTTTCAATACAGAGATGGGAAAGGATCAGAGTAACAATAAGCTAACATAAATCAAATAAAAATAAAGCATTAAACATAAAATAAATCAAACAGTTAACTAAATGTGACAGACTGCAACAGACAGGTTAAACGTAGGTTTATACAATATACAACAATACGCACCATGCAGTTTAGCAGCATATTGAAATAAAATAAGTACAACTAAATAAGTGAGCGATAATTAATAACAGTGTCAAAGTGTACCAGCATTTCTTACTGAACTAAGTTACAGTACAACTAATAGTACAACTAAATAAAGTGATATAAAGTGATATTTGCCCATCCTTACCTGACCGGGGGTAGATGAATTATAGAGTTTGATGGCCATCGGAAGAAAAGACTTCCTCCGGCGTTCAGTGTTACACCGAGGGAGAATGAGTCTGTGGCTGAAGGTGCTTCTGCTGGAGGTCAGCATCTGGTGTGCAAGGATGAGTGTTGTTGTCCAGGATACTGTACAGGTTAGACAGCATCCTCCTCTCAGACACCACCACCAAAGAGTCCAGTTGGACCCCCAGGACGGAGCCAGCCTTCCTGATGATCGTACTGATCTTCTTGGCGTCTGCTGCCCTCAGTCTGCTGCCCCAGCACACAACAGCAAAGAAGATGGCACTGGCTACCACCGACTGATAGAACATCCTCAGCATGGTGTTACATACATTGAATGACCGGAGCCTCCTCAGGAAATAGAGACGACTCTGGCCCTTCTTGTAAACAGCCTCAGTGTTCTTGGACCAGTCCAGTTTGTTATCCAGGTATACTCCAAGGTATTTGTAATCCTGGACAACATCCACAGTCACACCGTTGACGGAGATGGGTGTGGGGGCAGATTTACTCCTGTGGAAATCCACTACTAGCTCCTTAGTCTTGGTGGGGTTGAGAATCAGGTGATTAGCTGCACACCAGTCGACGAAGGAGTCCACAACGCCCCTGTACTCCTCCTCCTTCCCCTCACTGACACACCAACAAGAACAGTTCCCTGTGGAGCCCCAGTGCTGCTGCCCACAGTGTCAGACACTCCGTCCTGCAGTCTGACATACTGTGGTCGACCCGTCAAGTAGTCCGTAATCCAGGAAACCAGGGGAGGGTCCACCTGCATGAGCAGGGCTCGTGCTCGTACACGTGCGCACGCTCGTGCTCGTACATGGGCAAACGTGGACGGCCCGCTGGCCGCAGTTATGCGCGGAACGGGTGCACTCACACTGCTTAAAGGCACTAGGCTTTAGCTGAAAAAACGGTTTTGGCCCCGGCCAGAAGGACAGTGTGAGTACGCCCTCACATTCTTATTAATCATTACTAATACACACGCTAACACATGATTATTAATTCTTCAATCATTGATTATCACACTCTCATTAATCATTACTAATACAAACGCTAACACATGATTATGATACTTCACACATTGATTTTTAATTCTTCAATTCCCCCTGTTGATCACTCACCAGAGTGATCATTCCGAGACTACAAAATCCTGGATGTCTAAAGGGATGCCACGGACGTGGCCTGCCAAGTTCCATAACTCTAACAATTATCTGACCATGCCCATATAAGATAGATTATCACTAAAATAATGAATATTACAATAAACACACTAAGGGTCCACACACACACTGTTTATTTTTCGGCTCCTTTTTTACCCTATTTATCCACCCTATATACTGTGGTGTTTTTACTAATGGTGTATGTGGGTCAATCATAGATTATATGTATTTACAGAAGTCCCTTAACCCTGTTCGGTTAGATCTGTTCTGACTTGATCTAAGTACCTTTTGGGCTCCTCCCCGTGTCTAGGTGAATCCACTTGTCACTGTCCTGTATTTTTTACTGCTGTGGAGGTTCTCTCCACCACCTTATGGGGTCCTGTCCACCTGGGGTGTGTCCACTTTCTTTTCAATATCTTTACATACACCCAAAGTTCTCCTAGCAAAGTCAATGGGGTCGGTACTGGTCCTGACCCCCCTTGGCTTCCTGCCAATGTTTTTACCCAGCCTTGGAGTTGAGTCACGTGGGACCGTGCTAGTCCTGGTGTGGCCCCTGGCTGCAGCGGTTCCTGTTGTCTTGGTCCGGGGATGGTGCGACCTGTAAATAACTCATAAGGGGTACATTTCTTTTCTCTGTTCACACTATAGAGTGTAGTGCCATAGGCAAACAGTCTAGCCACGATAGACCTGTAGTTGCCATCATTTTTGCTATTTTCTCTTTCCTCATTTCCTCCTCATGCTTAATAGGCAGACCTGAAGCTGTCACAAAACCTGCTCTCTCTCACTCTTTCAGCTGACAATGCACTGCTGCACTGGCATATGCAGAGTCTGCATATATGCCATCAGACTGTACAACAGCCGTCTACATACAAGTCCATGTCTGGTCGGTCCAGTGGTCTTGCATGCAAGTCGGGTCTCACTTTAATGGCTTGCGCTGTCAGTGGAATGCAGTCATGTGGGTTTTTGTCATCTGGAACTGCTAAACATCTCCAGATGACAAAAACCAGACAGAAACCATGTTAGGCATGGTTTCTGTCTGTTCGTGATCTGTACTTTCCCTGCCATGTTTTTGTTTAATTACTTTTTTCTCTAATTCTGATTGTGAGGTGGTGTGATGAGTGATCTTGTACACCTGTCATTCTTTAGAGTATGTGACTGCAGGGATTGTGGTTTGTTCCCAGTCCTGTAACTGAGAGGCGGTTTTTACCATGGGCCCTAAATCTGTAGCTTGACTTCTGGTCCTAATGCTAAGCTAATATGGGGTGCTGCAGTGTCACCCACGTTGTACCACTCTGCCTGTTCTGCAGTGAGCAGGACTTGTGCTACTACTCCTTTCTTTGATATATATGTACTTTGTACTAAGGTCCCTTCTGTTTTTGCACTATTTGGTCTTATTTACTTATATTTATTTACTCCATATTATATTATTACAAAACAAACCAAACAAGAACAACTGCACCATAAAATGTGAATATGTATATATGTCTATTTCTATTTCTTCCCTTTTTAAAATTTAATTTTATTGCTTATTTTTGCTATTTTTTACCTTATTTTGTAATATTCTGTTGCTGCTGTGACAAAAGAATTTCCCCGTCTGCGGGACATTAAAGGTTTTCTGATTCTGATTCTGATTCTGATATATACAGTCCGAAGTCAGTGTCCAAGGGGAACCCTCTACTTCCCTAAATCTTTCCTCATACACTTCTTCAGTTTGGGTGCGGTCATAGAGAAGACTACAGTGGGGAACGTCAGGGACCGGTTCATATGGGTGCACTGAGTGAATCCACGGTTTCCATTGTTGATACAGGTTCAGAACATTGGTAATTGGCGGGTCTGGGTCCTCTTTCAATCGAGCCCAGTAAACATTGGCCGACTGTCGCTGCTGATCAGGATCTTCCCCTAGGGTCCATTGTTACATCTTGAAGTAATTGTCTCTGAACAGTCTATTTGTTACCCCATTAGGGAAATTAACTTGCACCCCCTGTGGGCCACATAGGATAGATGCTTTCAATCTAACTAGGACATCTCTTCCTAGCAGTGAGATTGGGCATTGTGGCGAATATACATAGCTTTGATGAAATTGATAACCAGCTATTTTAGTGGGGGGGGGGGGGGGGCGTTCTGTGAAAGGGAGTGGCATTGGCTGTCCTCCAAATCCCACCAGGTCTATGGAATATTTGGAGAGCTGTTGACCGAACTGAGGTTGTATCAGAGTCGAATGTGTTGCTCCTGTATTGACTAAAAAGTTCACTTTTCGTTCGTTCACTTCTCCCCGTAGCAAGAGGTCAGCCTCTCCCCTTGCCCTTGACCCTGGGCACCCCTAGTATTGGTCTGGATACCAGGTGCCTTGGGGCAACTGGTTACCTGGGGCCAGTTGTGGTTGCAGTGGCACATGCTGTTGTTGCTGCTGTGGTGGTGGTCCCCCTCTTGGTGGCCCTCTCTGGTTTTGTGGACAGTCTCGTGCCCAATGTCCATGACCTCCACACACGAAACACCCATTGTCCCTAGCCCCCGGTGATCCACCCCTGCCCCTTCCATAACCTCCTCGAGGATTAAAGCCTTGTCCTCTTCCTCCTCTATAATGTGATTGTGGTGGGCCCCATGGTCCTGGCGGGTTCCATGGTCCCTGGGGAGGGGGTCCTGTATAAAATTGGCCTGCAACTGGGGAACTGGGACTGGGGATTCCCATTGGCGCTGGCTCCCCCTGTTGTTGGCTCATCTGTGCTTGTGTCTTTGCTTTGGCTGCTTGTTTGTGGCTTGTGCCTTCCTCTCTAGCTTTTGCTAACTGTAATTTAGTCAGTTGTATTTTCAAATTCTCTACCTCTGTCTTGCTTGCCTCTTTTCTCTCATCTGCTCTACGCATGTGATGTTGAAGTGTCCTCATCCATATGTGTAATGGCTCTCACTTCCTTGTCTGTTCCTTTCATTACTGCAGCTCTAAACATTGATCCCTGCAGTGGATCTGACCCTGGGTTTGTTCCTGACCCTTTCCTGCCAGTCTTTCCTGCATCTAAATCTAATTGGTCTGTTGTCCCTAATCCATATTTCTGTCCAATTAATTCTTAGTTCTGTAGGAAATGCTGCTACATTTTTAACACTGTTTCAATTATCGCTCTTTACCACTTATTTAGTTTGTACTTATTTTATTTCATCTGTTGCTAAACTGCGCGGTGTATTGTTGTATATTGTATAAACCTACGTTTAACCACAACGTCTGTTGCACTCTGTCCCACTTAGTTATTGTTTGATTTATTTTACGTTAGCTTTATTTTGATTTGATTATGTTTTTATGCTTATTGTTACTCTGATCCTTTCCCATCTTTGTATTGAAACTGTTGCACAATAATTTCCCTCAGGATAAATAAAGCTTCTTGAATCTTGAATCTTAATCCTCTCACATCACCTACAGTGGGATACCGTGACTCTACTAAGGAGCTTTTCATTCATTCATTCATTCATCTTCAACCACTTATCCCGGGGTCGGGGTCGCGCTGGAGCAGATCCCAGCTGACATCGGGCGTGAGGCGGGGTACACCCTGGACAGGACGCCAGTTTATCACAGGGCACATAGAGACAAACAGAGACAGACAACCATTCACACCTACAGGCAATTTTAGAGTCATCAATTAACCTAACACGTGCATGTCTTTGGATTATGGGAGGAAACCGGAGAACCTGGAGCTTTTCATAAAATCTAATATTTTAAATTTACGGATATAGTCAAGCTAAAAATACTTGAAATCTTATTCAGAGCTGTAAAAAGTAATTACAACACGACCGATATTTAAAAAGACCTTGAAATTTGAGATAATAAATGCATATGTATAAATGTTATAATTGGAAAAGAGAAAAATAAATAAAAAAGGGAAATGTTATTTATTTTGATTATTGAATAAACTGAAATGAGAAAAAAATAAACCTTATTTAAGCAAATATGAATTTGGATTTTGCAGATTTTGATTTTTAATAATAATAATAATAATAATAATAATTCATTTTATTTATATAGCGCTTTTCAGAGACCCAAAGTCGCTTACAGAGTAGGACATATAATATATACAGACGATAAACAACAGGAGACAAGGATGACAAGGATGACAGGGAAGCAAGGCGAAGGGGGCATGGGGTAATGGTGATACAGACAAATAGCCAGAAACAGGTACAACAATAGAGGTGGGGGGATGGATTGAAGAGCAGTGGGGGGGGGGGGGGGGGGTCAAGGGGAGGGGCTGAAATGGGTGAGGAGAGCGGAAGGAGGGTGGGGGGGGGAGTCGGGGGGAGAGGCCGGGAGTGAATGTAGTTATGGGTAGGGGAGGTTGTAGGCTTGTGAGAAAAGGAAGGTTTTTAGACGGGATTTAAATGTTGTGAGTGATGGAGAGTCGCGGATGGGCTGGGGGAGAGAGTTCCAGAGTCGGGGTGCAGTTCTAGAGAAAGCTCTGTGTCCGAAGGTTTTGAGTTTGGAAGGTGGCATGGTCAGAGTTAGGGAGGAGGAGGATCGGAGGGCTCGGGAGGGGCGGTGGGGGGTAAGGAGGTCAGAGAGGTAGGGTGGTGCCAGATGGTGAAGAGCTTTGAAGGTGAGGAGGAGTATTTTGAAGACGATGCGTTGTTTGATCGGGAGCCAGTGGAGGGTGTAGAGAATGGGGGTGATGTGTTCACGGGAGCGGGTGTGAGTGAGGAGGCGAGCAGCGGGGTTCTGGACCATTTGGAGTCTATGGAGGGAATGGGAGGTGATGCCAGTGAGGAGGGAATTGCAGTAGTCGAGACGTGAGGAGATGAAGGCGTGGATGAGGGATTCAGCGGCAGGGGGGGAGAGGCAGTGTCTGATTTTGGCGATGCGGCGGAGGTGGAAGTAGGAGGTCTTGACGATGGAGCGTGATTTTTGCTTTGTGAGTATGTGTATGTATGTTTATATGTATAATATGATTAAATGTATATAAAGTAAGTAAATGATTTCATTTATTTAGGTATAAGTAAATATACTTTTAATCAAATATATGTTCTATCATAAGAAAATATGTTGTGTTTAAACAGTAAGAACTGTGATGTTAGGGTGGGATAATAAAAGCAAGTTGCTTCAGCCCAATCCTTTTTTTGGTTGAGGTTGTCAAAATATTATGTCATTTTATTTAGCATCTGATGTATAACCAAAAATAAAATTCATTCATTCATTCATGGTGAACTCTGTGCCTACGGTTAGACCAGCTAATATCTGTAACCATATTCCAGCTCTGTCACTAAGTGGTGGTAGTTGTGCATTCATGTGTTCCTTATCTGCTAAACTAAATGGTTTGTATATCAGCTGTCCTGTCCCTTTAGAGCGCACTAGAGGCATCATGTGAGATTTACCACGTGTTCTAAACGCTACTGGTCCGTCTGCTCCATGCTGTGCCAGAAGTCGTAACTCATCTTCTAATTCTCTTCGATTCTTTTCCACTATTTCTTGCATCTCTACTAATTCCTGCATGTATACTCCCTCGTCCTCCTTTCTTCCTTCATGTCTCGTCCAGTCTTAGTTCCTGGTCCTCTGCTTCCGCATTCTGACCATAGTATCTCCTCTTCCTCCCCCTCTGAGCCAGAACTCCTCATACTGATTTTTTAGATTTACGTGTTTGTTTTTAAATCCCTCTCTCTTTCTTCCGTGTTTGTTGCTTTTCTGGCTTCTACAGTCATAGTCAGAGTGGTCTGAGTCAGTTAAGTCAGTCTCAGGTTTGGGTTTTCCTGCTTGGTGTCTGTGGATGTTAGTAGGTGTTTTTTCATTGAAGGGCAGCCTTGTTACTCCCCTGTTGCTCCCACTGTCTCTTCCTCTAGTTGCTCTCCGAAGTCCCCTCCTTTCTGTTGTGCCCTCTCATGCACCTCTCTTCCTCCTATCGCGCTCCTCTCTGACGCTGTCTCTCCTTCTCCTACTGTTTTTCCTCCTCCCACTGTCTCTCCTCTTCTGTCTGAAGTCTCACCCTCTCAGATTCACCTGTTATTATACTATAGTCCTCTCTTTCTACCCTCTTTCTCGTATCCTCATAATCTGCGTTTCTTCTCATTCTTACCTTCATACTTCCTTCTGCCTCAATCGTAGGTAACTGTAAAGACAAATCTGGGTATATTCTACTTGCTGAAGGGGCTGATGGTGACGGGGGTGGGTGTGGATAGGGTGGGGGTACTGTTTCTGCCTCCTTCTCTTCTGCCCTATTTCTCAGCTGTCTCTACACTCTCAGTCCGGCCATATGCAAATCTGCTCTTCGCTCCTCCCTCTTCTCCTATTCCTTCTCCTCCTTCTTTCTCTTATGCCACAACCTACTCAGACCATTATTTATGTTTCCCACTACTTCCTCACGTGCCTTGTCCTCCTCTAACTGGATAACTTTTACCATATTCTCTAGCTCGGTTCACCCGTCCTACTACTCGCTGCCAGTATTCATCCCAACCTAATCCTGGGCCTGTAAATTACCTTTAATATAGCACATCATATTCCCAAAATGTGTAGTTGCATTTTCATGAGAAATCTCTTAAAATTTGTTTATTTTTACAGTTACTTCCTGTTTTTAGTCTTGTGCTTTTATTTTGATAGAGTGTAACCGGAAAAGAGAAAAAAAGGACAACTTTACAGAAAGTTAAGTGTATTGCAAACGGGTCTATCAAAAGTGCAAAAACTTAAGTGTAGGAGATTAAGCCTACTTTTGTTATGGCTAAAATATATCAGTTGCTGAATTAATTATGAATTAACTCGACTCGTTAAAATTTAGGATTTATTTTACCTCGAAGTAAGGGCACCACACCAAAATAAGACAGGATGTTTATTAAACTTTGGTGAAGGTTTAATACCTGCTAGTTATTTAAAGTAATTGATTGTTAAATTTTATCAGTCTCGTCTTGAATGTGTTAATTCGTACCACAGCCTTATCAGTGACCAACACTTTCTGTACAGAACGGAAGACTCTCACAACGACGTAAGGTTATAAACATTTATTTGACTACCTAACAAAGAGAATATAATACAGTGCAACACTGAATAGATAAGTGAAAAAGGGTTAAATGTGGATATGAAAAAGTTTAAGACCAGAGTGATTCTGACGGACCTAAACTGGTTCTAATTAAACTGTCAACAGAACTCGGATCAGAATTTAACTGTCACCAACGTTTAACCAAGAGTTGCATTAAAAGGCCAACCTTACTTTGCCGTTGATATTACAGTCGCCCTGGCGTCTTACAGTACCGCAGGTTCGTAGGTCCGCGTCCCGGTGTTTGGCGGACCTTAGTTCTGGTTCTGTAGACTGGGTCAGCTGCTTGGTCGGATCTGCGGGCTCGTCTGCTCCCGTCCTGACTTGAATTCAGCTCTTCAGGTGGCTTGCCTCTGGAAGTTGTTTGTGGGTTGACAAAAATGTTCTGACCGGTTCTGAACTAGAGTTTGATGCAATTTTTCGGGCAGACAGAAAGGAAAAGACGGCACGAGGGGTTTTACTATACTTAGGGAAATTAAAAACGTGTCGTTGAAACTTGTAAAGTTGCGTGTTAAAAATTAGATTAATAAACGAAAATACTTAAGTAAGAAAACAACGTCTCTTGCTAACTTTGGGTTAACAAAGTTAGACAAAAGAACAAAGGGAACGGAGAGGTGGGTAACAGAGGGGGGTCAGAGGTGCAGAGGTGCAGGAGGAAGTTGCAGAGTGAGTGAGTGAGAGGGCAAGAGCTGTCCCTCTCTTATCTACGTAGGCATTGAGAAGGTGGCTCTTTCTGACCCAGCCCTCTGGTTCTGGAGTGACTTAATTGCTTTTTATGCCGGAATTCTAACAGGGAAGATTAAACTATCTCTGGTTGATTTTCCGTTATTCATCTTCTTGATATCCAATTTAACCAAAATCTTTAGGCAGACAGTTTTAACAGATACAGATACTGAGTGACGGGCCTATTATTAAAACACAAACAATATTTCAGGAATTAGATAGAGACTTTGCACTTCTGAAACCACATAAACATAATCACAACAAGATACAAATAATGCATATACTGTTACACACTTGCAAGAATGTCTTTGAACAGCCAGTTGCGATGAAACATCGAACTTTAACTATTTTTCCAAACATCTACACAAAGTTCTGTTTTATTAATGAAAGTCCATCTGTCTCACAGAGACAGCTCCTCCAGTTCGAAGTGTGGTCAGATTTGACGTTGATTTAGGTTAAAAGGAGGTCCTTAATACTGGAGTTCCAGGTTTTATTACCCTAGGAGGGTCCGAGGTTGTAAACCACACTTTATCTCTTATCGAAACAAGCATACAAATGTCATATCTACATTGTCTTCCTGCGACGCTGAGCAGACAGCCAGACTCAAAGAATTCCTTAAACATCACTTCCCCTAGAGGTCCTACATAAGGAAATGTAAACTGACAAGTTTGTTTAGCACCTGGCTGATAAGGGCACAGGGTTTGTCATCATTTTGTTTTACTGTGGTGCTTAATGCTTTATCAAAACGGGATGTCCTTGTATTGCTTTGCATCGTTTTATACAAGTCTATTTTAAGCTTTTAATTTAATCAGTAACGCTGTTTTGGAGCGATTCAGAGCATCTGTCTTTCTGAAGGAGACAATTGTTTCATTACACTGCTTGATAGTATTTAATAAATACAGCATTATTTTTGTGTGCATTAACAATCTTTGGAAGTTAAAGCTGCAAACTGACAGTTATAATATATTTTTAAGTTAAATATGTTTGTTTATTGCACTCTATTCTGAGTTTGTAATTAAGATAAAATGGTTTAAAGGGATACTTCATGATTGTAAATGACAATTCATTTTCTGTAAAAGGTTAAAAACCCACTATTTGGATATTGTTGAACATGATATTATATAGATGGTAACATATTATCTTTGTTTTATTCCATAGCTCTTACGGTGTTTTCACTGTGTGTTCACGTTGTGTTCAGAGTCTTCAAGGTGTCAAAAGAGTTAATGGAGCAACTGTATCATCTATTTTGCCCAAAAATAAACACTTGTGAACCATCAGTTAAAGAGTCTGACCAACAATCAGCCGGGGACGCTACAGGGCCTGTCATAGTTATTTCAGCTGTTAAAGTACTATTCACAGGTATTTATTTATTCTTTATTCACACACACTCGTTATCCGGTCAGTGGATCTAGTCCCCAGTGATCCTCCCCTCGCTCAAGCTTCTACTCTACCTGGATAGAGCGGAGTGAGACGATTAATCACCAGTTTTAATGACCAAAAGCCGAGTGACACAGCCCCGTTATTTATGTACCCCCAGATAAGAGAAGACCAGTGGTGAGTTTAATCGTCATGCTTTTCTGTGATGTCTGCAACAAGCTTCTACTGACAGTGTTTCACCATCAGCGGCTACAGACAGGGTGTATCCACCACCACAGAAACCTACTCACACTTTTATCTGTTTGTGTTCTCTATTATCCTCGAAACCTCCCACACAACAATCCCACAAATAAACACAACTTTTAAGTAGTTCTTATACTTTGGTTCCCAGAACCTTAGGTCCCAGACCTGCAATTTTTCATTGGTTCCCAGAACCTTAGGTCCTAGACCTACAATTTTCTTTGGTTCCCCGAACCTTTAGGTCCCAGACCTACGGTGGCTTTCTAGGCTCACCTAGGGGCTATACCCCTGTGGCGCTTTTAGTCCTTAATGCCTAATGTATATTAGAGGGTCTCTACAGCCTCCGGCCTTTATGCGTTCCCTGAACGTCTTACTGAGCACCGTTTATGCGCCTAGGACCTGTTGGGATTTAAGATCCCAACACTCCTTTACCTTTTAATCTTATACTGATTCCAAATCAGTTTACCAGGCCTTTTTTCAAATCGTCAGTCCACCGGCTAAATTCGGATCAAATTAACCTCTAGGAAACATACTGACTCGGCCCCAGGAGGTTCCCAGTGACTCCGCTTGGTCACCGGTCCAACCTCTGCAGCTCCTTTTACCTGAGCCTCCTTGTTAGAATCACGTCCGGGGTCACCAAGTTTCTCTGTAGGAATTTTACACACAATACTTTAGTCAAATCAGAAGGACCTCACAGAGTATATATTGCGTAATTCAAATTCTACAGGAGGCTTTCTGGAATCAGCAGAGTCGTTGGTAGTTTAGTGCGCCAGCAGGCATTTATTAGCAGGAGGGACATCGGATGATACAGACGTCTGGAGAAATGTTCTATTCTCTATCTAGAGTTACTGTGAACACACAGTACCCGTGATCAGAGTCAAGAAGTTCTGATATCTATTCTAAAAACTCAAGCATTTATGCTTGTAACAAAGGAGTGGTTATGTGTCTGCTTGTGCGTGCATATGTGTATTTCAGAGGTAGCCGCTGCTCCAGCCTCCATCTTCCTCCCTGCGCGTCGGAGTATCATCTGTATAGCAGGAGTCTTCTTCTTTATCTGTGAAGGAAGCACAGCACGGACAGCAAATCTCTAATCTAAAGTTATTGCCGGGTGCATATTTGCAGCATGGCTAGTTCATTGTCTTTGTGACCTTGACTGACTGCCAAAAGTTTGTGTGCTTTTGGAGAAAGCAGAAAAGCTTGAGCCTGGTCAAATAATAGCAGAGGCACATACTATTACATTCTTATTAATCATTACTAATACACACGCTAACACATGATTATTAATTCTTCAATCATTTATTATCACACTCTCATTAATCATTACTAATACAAACGCTAACACATGATTATACTTCACACATTGATAATTCTTCAACAGTTACAATTACACCTTGCTGTAAAGCACTGAGGTTAGCTGTTAGCATGGCTTTAACTTGTGCAACTCATAAAAAATGTAAATGAAATCCTATATGAATTAACTTACGGCGTTGCCTCTCTTATGCTTTATATAGGGACATGGAAGGATTAGCCTGAACAGACAACATCCATGTAGGCTTTTGGTGGCGCTGTAGAGACTTTAACATAGCAACGCGATGTCCGCGGTAGCGACCGCTTAACCGGAAGTAGGAAGTAATACCGTAAGTGACCGAACCGGAAGTGATGTCACTATATGACACGAGGTATAAAAAATATTAATTCAGCAAACAAACTGGTTTAACTGTATTTCTTAACAGAAACAGGCATTAATCAACCCTTTAAATAATAAACAATGTTAATGACTTAAGGTCAACACACGCCCCGTCTGACCTATGTGAGGTCATTTTTATGAACATGCGGGAGACCAGAGCATTAATTTTTGATTAGTCTTTAGGTAGAAGCAAAAAAACTTCTGCAGTTGGTCTAAAAAAGTTCTTCAGGCTGCCTTGATCGGTTGTCTTCACCTCGACCTTTCTCACATGTCCATCCTTTCCAGGGAATGTAGCCACAATCCTGGCCATGGGCCAATAGTTGCGGGCAGTCTGCTTGTCCCTTAGCAGAACTAGATCTCCAATTTCAAGGTTTCTGCGAGGCACTGTCCACTTCTGTCTGTGTTTTAAGGAAGGTAAGTATTCACGGCTCCAGTGTGTCCAGAACTGGTTTGCAAGAGCCTGAACATGTCTACATTGTTTTGTGTACAGGTCCTTGTCTGAGAAGCCTCCAGGTGGAGGGGGAACTCCTGTCTTCTGTGTGAGGTGCATTGATGGCGACAGTATGAAAGGTTTTTCTGGGTCCGCAGACACTGGTAGGAGTGGTCGTGCATTCATAATGGCTGTGACCTCTGCCATAAGTGTGCAAAGCACTTCATGGGTTAGGCGAGTGTTTTGCTGAAAAAACATTGAATCATGGATTCTTCTGGCGATGCCAATCATGCGCTCCCAAGAGCCTCCCATGTGGGAGGCATGTGGTGGGTTGAATTCCCAGCTACATCCCTGCTCGCTGAGATAACTCTGCACTGATTCATCCATCCCAAGCTCCTTGCACACACCAACAAAGTTGGTACCGCAATCAGATCTGAGCTGTTTTGCTGGGCCTCTGAGCGCAAAGAAGCGCCTGAGGGCGTTTATGCAGCTTGCTGTGTCCATGGACTCAATAACCTCAATATGCACAGCTCTTGAACTCATACAACTGAACATAATGGCCCACCGCTTGCTTTCTGCTTGTGCGTCTGGTTGTGATGGACCAGGGGCCAAACGGCGTTCAGGAGGCAAGTCTGCCATTGCATTGTTCTTCCAGCTTTCCACGCAGTTTGCGGCAAGTTATACACTTGTGGATTCCAGGCTTTATTAGCATCTTGCTTCCCAAGATCCAGAGTCCTGCTGCTCTGATTGCTCCTTCTGTCAGGTGACAGCCTTGGTGTTTCACCTGCTCATGGTGATGTCTTGTAAGTAGTAGGGAGATGTGACTATCTTTTGGCAAAATTATTGGGAACTTTTCTGCAGTCGCAAGGTCAGAGTGTTTCAGTCTGCCTCCGATGCAAATGAGATTGTCCATCAAGGCTGGGCTGAATTTCGGCAAAGGGCTGTTTTTGGTTATTGCCTTGTTGACTTGGAGAGTCAGTTCCTTTGCAAAAGCTGCCCTTTGTGTTGCTTTAAGGATGACATTCTTTGTTTGGGCCATTTCCTCCGGAGTACGAAGTAAGTTACATCTGTGCCAGCCTTGGCATTTGCTGTTCTTGTTGGTTTGATTGTAGGATCTTGCCATGTGGACAAGGAATGCGACTCCTCTGGCCAGGGAGGTAAAGGTGGGGAAGCGTCGAAAGCGATCAGGGGTAAGCATTGGTTCATTCAGGTAAGTAGCACACGTTTGTACTTGTGGTCGGATTTCACAGTGATTTTCAGGTTCAATTAGCTCAAATGTGTGACTTTTTTCTGTTCTTTCTGGAGATGTTTGATCCAGAAAGGAGGGTTCTGTGAACCAGTTGGTCTGCACCAGGAGAGATGGAGGTAGGGATCTTGATTCATGGTCTGCAGGGTTTTCCTCTGTGCGTACGTAGTTCCACTGTTCTGGCTCTGAGGACTGACGGATACGCTGAACTCTATTGTGGACATATGTGTAGAATCGTTTGGACTCATTACAGATGTAGCCGAGCACTACTTTGCTGTCCGTGTAGAATCTGGGGTCCGTTTCACAAAGCAGGTTCAAAAAACTCTGATTCTAACCCTGAACTCTGAGTTGACAGTTCCAGAACAGCAGATTTGCGTTAGGTTGATCAACTCAGAGTAGTTTGACCTGGAGTTAAGCGCGTGCACCACAACTAAAAAAAGACAGCATCAATGGAGCCCTGCTTCGACGAGTCACCATGGCGACGGGGAAGCGAAGGGCTACGCTACAACTGGAATTGGAAATATTAATGCGCTCATACGGTGAGCTTGAGCAGGTTTACACCGCTGCAGCAGCGAAAGAGAGGGAGACGGTGCGGGAGAACATTGCGGCTCGGGTCAGTGCATAAGTTTAAATGTAGTCCTGTTGCAATCACAGTAATATCACAGGGGGAACTGCTTGAGTGGGAGCCTATTAGTTTATTTCATTTAAGTGCAACCCCGCGGGGGAGAAGCGCACTTGGCAGCAGCTTAAGATGAAACATAAAAACATTGTTCAAACAGGTAAAACATCGGCACAATCTCATGGTGACGCCTCATTTTGAGCATGTTTTACATGGTAAAGTAAATATTACCGTAAGTGGCTGTTTTATATGTTGTATAAAAAACTCCCATTTGCAAAAAAATGCAGCGCAACACACAATATCTGCTGTGATATAAGAGCATTACTGGTTGTTAATGTTGGAAATGTAAGGAGGGATGAGATGGACTGTGACATGAAACGGTGTTGTGCGTATTCAGCACCCCTGCCGTGAAATAGACCCCCTCGCATTATAGGTGATATTCTGGATCAGAAGGCTGTTGTTTTCACCTATAGGAGTAGTTTATAAACCGGGAACCCAACTAAAAGCACACACTTTTGAACCTGTGAATTGCAAGAAAAGATGGGATTATATTTAGGAAACGCTAAGTCAAATACATTCAACTTGCTCAAAAGATCCATTTCATTCATTTTGTAAATATGGCTGCAGTATATTAAGGACGTCTATGCGCGGTCTGATAATCATCTCCCGACGAATATTTGATTCTCTGTGCAGTAATGCTGCACCTTCATCCACGGGATCGTTATCAAAAGGACATGCCATGGTAGTGGAAATATTCACCACCTAATATAACTTCTAATGTAGGCCTACTGAATGATTTTTATACGTTGTATAAAAAAACTCCCTTTTGCAAAAAAACGCAGCGCAACACACAATATCTGCTGTGATATGAAAGGGTTCCGCTCAAAAAGAGAATTGCCTGGAAATGCAAAAACATCTATAATCAATAGTTTGATCATCATCTCCCGACGAATATTTAATTCTCTGTGCAGTAATTCTGCACCTTCATCCACGGGATCATTATCAAAAGGACACGCCATGGTAGTGGAAATAGCCACCACCTAATATAACTTCTAATGTCTGATTTTTGCAATGATTTTCTGAAAAAACCGACGACAGAACTATACTACGCCAAAACTCGGCTGCTGACTGAATGAATGAGGAACAGGGGGGCTAGCTTAGCCTTGCCCATGACAAAAACCTACTTCAGCTTGCCCATCTTCTTGAACTGCTTTCAGGTACACAACAGCACCGATGGCTTTGGTTGATGCATCTGAGAACGAGCACAGTTCCTTGTGTGCTGCTTTAGTGAGTGAGGTTGTTGTGTACGTGCGTGGTACATGGAGCTGTTTTAGGTCTTGGAGTGAATTTCTCCAGGCTTCCCATCTGCCTAGTTTTCCGGCAGGGGTGTGTCCCAGTCCAAGCGTTCTGAGGTTTGTTCCCCAAGAAGGGCTCTTCCCTGGATTGTGACAGGTGCCAGCTGACCAAGAGGGTCAAACACGCTGTTGACAGTGGAGAGGACTCCACGGCGTGTGAATGGTGTGTCCATTGTTGACACAGAGTAGGTAAATTTGTCCGCTGTGATCTCCCAGAGTAGTTCTAAGCTCCGTTGTGTAGGTGCAGTTTCCACAGGTCCACAATCGTCAGGTGGGAAGGCTTCCATGACTGCCTGACAGTTCACAAACTTATGTAAGCGGAGGTTTGATTCTGCGAGTGAGGACTGTGTTCGTCGCAGCAGGCAAATTGCCTCATCTTTAGATGGTAAGGATATCAAGCCATCAACAACATAGAAGTGTCTTTCCACAAACTTGACAGTATCAGGCCCATGCTCCTTTCCACCTTCTTTGATGGCTCTTCGCAGTCCATAGATAGCCACAGCTGGTGAAGGCCCATTGCCAAAGACGTGGACATGCATCCAATAGTCAATGATTTCTTTGTGGATGTCATTGTCCTTGTACCATAGGAAACGGAGGAAGTTGCGGTGCTCTTCACACACCAGGAAGCAATAAAACATTTGCTGGATGTCCGCCATGATTGCAACTTCCTCTTTCTGGAAGCGTAGTAGGACACCAAGGAGGGAGTTATTGAGATCTGGGCCTGTGAGAAGCACGTAATTTAGGGAGACACCAGTGTACTGAGCACTCGAATCAAAGACCACCCTGATCTGATTGGGTTTTTGTGTGTGGTAGACGCCAAATGTTGGGAGATACCAACACTCTTCATCTTCTCCCAGTGGTGGCGCTACCTCCGCAAGTCCATTAGCAAAGATCTTTTCCATGAACTTCACATACTGTTCTTGCATCAAAGGGTTTCTTTTAGAGTGCGTTGCAGAAATGTGAACTGCTTGAATGCCTGCTCTTTGATGCCAGAGCAAGTTCTGAGGTGATATGAGAATGGCTTACTCTCCACATTGAACAGTTCGAAGAACTCTGGCCTTGCCAATGAACAATTACTCTAGTCGTCCAGAATCACATAGGCTTTTATGGCCTTGTCTTTGGAGTCTTTGGGGTATACATTTGCTAGGCAAATCTTTGAACATGAACGGCTCAACTGACCTGGACCACAAACTTCTGTGCAGCTTGTTCCAATGATGGCTGTGTTAGAATGATCTTCTCCCTCCCCGCCGTTCTCTTGTGGCGGTGAAGGAGCCTTGAAGCTTTGAGGTGATGGGCCGGGATGCATGGCCGATTCATGAAAGGTGCTTTTACATTCAGAACACTTCACAGAGGACTTGCAGTCTTTAGCTAGGCGGGGGCTTGAAGAACAGCATTTGATTCATATGCCTTTCTCCTTGGGGAATGCCTTTCTCTCATCAAGGAGTTTGTTTCTGAATGTTCTGCATTTCTTGAGTGGATGGGGTTTACTGTGTAATGGACAGTTCTTATTAGGGTCATCATGAGTTGCTGAAATATCTGTTTTGTGTACTGAGATGGGTTTGTTGGTGTTAAAGTTCTTCATAAAAGGTCTCTCTGGTTTTGTGGGTGTTGTGGTGCCACCTTGATGCATGAAGCTAGGGTCGTTTCGCTTCTTCGCCTCATCGCAAACAAAGGTGCAGAAGAACTGAAAGGAAGGGAAGCGACCATGGTTCTCCTCTTTGTACCGTGACCCAGAAGACATTTTTCTTGAAGCCTAAAAGGAAGCTTGTCTACAATTGGTCTAATTCCACGTGATGTGTCCAGATAGGCTAAACCAGTGAGATAGCCATCCTCCTTAGCGCCTTGGATTTCCATGAGCAAATCCCTGAGTTCACGTAATTTGGTGTGGTCTTTGGCAGAAATCCGAGGAAAACTGTCCAACCGATCAAACAGTGACATTTCAATGATTTCGGGGGCGGCATAGCACTCACATAGTCTTTCCCATGCTTTCTGTAAAGCCAGATTGGGGTTGTTGACGTGCACTGAGCGTATGCGTTTCACCTGTTCACCAGATTCCTTTCCCAGCCATTTAGTCATAAGATCCAGCTCTTGGGTTGCTGAGAGGTGAACTGAGCTGCATTGCTGAGTGAAGAATGCCATGCGCGGTAATTCTCTGGCTTATCGTCAAATTGGTACAGTCCTGAAGTGATGAGGTCTCGTCGTGCCAAATACTGTGCCAAAGGCTCAACTGGAGATGGTGTGTTGGCTGGTGGAATATGTTGAGGCGTATATGACTGGGCGTGTACGTTCATTGTCAGGTTTGTCTTTTCTACTTCAAACTTCTCAACTTTAGTTGGACCAATGAGGTTTAGTGAAGGGACATGCATGTGTTCAGCTTTTCTCAACTTTGGCTCGTTTATGGTAGGTTGTGGTTGTGAGATGCCTTCCTCTGGTGGATCCCATGTTATGAAGCTGTCGTGTGATTCTGATCGAAATAGGGCAGCACTGAGGTGGTGTGGAATATGAAGGGCCTTTTGAGATCTTACGTATTCACTGGTGCGTTCAATTTTGACCTCTTCTGATAGTGATTTTCCCTTTTTAGCTCCAACCTGTATTTCTTCAGGGTCCTCTAGCACCTGTGCCTCAACCACAGCTGCATCAGCTTCTCTATGTAGTGTTAGCACTTCCAATTCTGTGTCAATTCTTGTCGTTTCCAACTGCTTTTGAGCCCTTTCCATTTTCAGTTTAGCTTCTTGGCTAGCATATTGTGCTCTCACCTTAGCAGCTTCTGCTTAAGCTCGGGCCTGGGCCACGCTCGCTGATGATGCAGATGTCTTGGTGCTCCTAATGCTGGATGCGGACGACTTGCCGCCTGTTGCCATTTTGACTATGTAGAAGCATTAAAAGCCGCCTTTTCACTGTAGTGTTCTCGTGCAGGGTGTTGCAACGCTGACTTAACACCAAGTTAAACCACAGCCAATGAAGACAGAGTCGTAGTTCTTCAGTCGGACAGCTTCCCTGACCACCGGTGTCCACCATGGTGTTTGAGGGTTATCGCCCCTTGAGGCACCTAAGACCTTGAGGCCACAGCTCACCGCTGCAGCTTTAGCAATGGAAGCTTTGAACATTGCCCATTCCGGTTCAATGCCCCCAACCGCCACAGGGATGCCAGAAAAGCTCCGCCGGAGGTGTGAGTTGAAGATCTCTCGGACAGGGGAGAGAGTGGAAGTATGTATTAATCATCAAAGTTTTGACAGCTCTGACCTTTGACCTAATTTGCATAAGGGGAGGAGGGGGGTTGGTATATCCCCCCTTTTTTTCCCCATGGGATAGTGTTGACCCCTCCCCCTTTTTCCCATGCACATGACGCCCAGACATTATGTATTTGAAAACCTATCAGGTAAGTAGCACACGTTTGTACTTGTGGTCGGATTTCACAGTGATTTTCAGGTTCAATTAGCTCAAATGTGTGACTTTTTTCTGTTCTTTCTGGAGATGTTTGATCCAGAAAGGAGGGTTCTGTGAACCAGTTGGTCTGCACCAGGAGAGATGGAGGTAGGGATCTTGATTCATGGTCTGCAGGGTTTTCCTCTGTGCGTACGTAGTTCCACTGTTCTGGCTCTGAGGACTGACGGATACGCTGAACTCTATTGTGGACATATGTGTAGAATCGTTTGGACTCATTACAGATGTAGCCGAGCACTACTTTGCTGTCCGTGTAGAATCTGGGGTCCGTTTCACAAAGCAGGTTCAAAAAACTCTGATTCTAACCCTGAACTCTGAGTTGACAGTTCCAGAACAGCAGATTTGCGTTAGGTTGATCAACTCAGAGTAGTTTGACCTGGAGTTAAGCGCGTGCACCACAACTAAAAAAAGACAGCATCAATGGAGCCCTGCTTCGACGAGTCACCATGGCGACGGGGAAGCGAAGGGCTACGCTACAACTGGAATTGGAAATATTAATGCGCTCATACGGTGAGCTTGAGCAGGTTTACACCGCTGCAGCAGCGAAAGAGAGGGAGACGGTGCGGGAGAACATTGCGGCTCGGGTCAGTGCATAAGTTTAAATGTAGTCCTGTTGCAATCACAGTAATATCACAGGGGGAACTGCTTGAGTGGGAGCCTATTAGTTTATTTCATTTAAGTGCAACCCCGCGGGGGAGAAGCGCACTTGGCAGCAGCTTAAGATGAAACATAAAAACATTGTTCAAACAGGTAAAACATCGGCACAATCTCATGGTGACGCCTCATTTTGAGCATGTTTTACATGGTAAAGTAAATATTACCGTAAGTGGCTGTTTTATATGTTGTATAAAAAACTCCCATTTGCAAAAAAATGCAGCGCAACACACAATATCTGCTGTGATATAAGAGCATTACTGGTTGTTAATGTTGGAAATGTAAGGAGGGATGAGATGGACTGTGACATGAAACGGTGTTGTGCGTATTCAGCACCCCTGCCGTGAAATAGACCCCCTCGCATTATAGGTGATATTCTGGATCAGAAGGCTGTTGTTTTCACCTATAGGAGTAGTTTATAAACCGGGAACCCAACTAAAAGCACACACTTTTGAACCTGTGAATTGCAAGAAAAGATGGGATTATATTTAGGAAACGCTAAGTCAAATACATTCAACTTGCTCAAAAGATCCATTTCATTCATTTTGTAATTATGGCTGCAGTATATTAAGGACGTCTATGCGCGGTCTGATAATCATCTCCCGACGAATATTTGATTCTCTGTGCAGTAATGCTGCACCTTCATCCACGGGATCGTTATCAAAAGGACATGCCATGGTAGTGGAAATATTCACCACCTAATATAACTTCTAATGTAGGCCTACTGAATGATTTTTATACGTTGTATAAAAAAACTCCCTTTTGCAAAAAAACGCAGCGCAACACACAATATCTGCTGTGATATGAAAGGGTTCCGCTCAAAAAGAGAATTGCCTGGAAATGCAAGAACATCTATAATCAATAGTTTGATCATCATCTCCCGACGAATATTTAATTCTCTGTGCAGTAATTCTGCACCTTCATCCACGGGATCATTATCAAAAGGACACGCCATGGTAGTGGAAATAGCCACCACCTAATATAACTTCTAATGTCTGATTTTTGCAATGATTTTCTGAAAAAAACGACGACAGAACTATACTAGGCCAAAACTCGGCTGCTGACTGAATGAATGAGGAACAGGGGGGCTAGCTTAGCCTTGCCCATGACAAAAACCTACTTCAGCTTGCCCATCTTCTTGAACTGCTTTCAGGTACACAACAGCACCGATGGCTTTGGTTGATGCATCTGAGAACGAGCACAGTTCCTTGTGTGCTGCTTTAGTGAGTGAGGTTGTTGTGTACGTGCGTGGTACATGGAGCTGTTTTAGGTCTTGGAGTGAATTTCTCCAGGCTTCCCATCTGCCTAGTTTTCCGGCAGGGGTGTGTCCCAGTCCAAGCGTTCTGAGGTTTGTTCCCTAAGAAGGGCTCTTCCCTGGATTGTGACAGGTGCCAGCTGACCAAGAGGGTCAAACACGCTGTTGACAGTGGAGAGGACTCCACGGCGTGTGAATGGTGTGTCCATTGTTGACACAGAGTAGGTAAATTTGTCCGCTGTGATCTCCCAGAGTAGTTCTAAGCTCCGTTGTGTAGGTGCAGTTTCCACAGGTCCACAATCGTCAGGTGGGAAGGCTTCCATGACTGCCTGACAGTTCACAAACTTATGTAAGCGGAGGTTTGATTCCGCGAGTGAGGACTGTGTTCGTCGCAGCAGGCAAATTGCCTCATCTTTAGATGGTAAGGATATCAAGCCATCAACAACATAGAAGTGTCTTTCCACAAACTTGACAGTATCAGGCCCATGCTCCTTTCCACCTTCTTTGATGGCTCTTCGCAGTCCATAGATAGCCACAGCTGGTGAAGGCCCATTGCCAAAGACGTGGACATGCATCCAATAGTCAATGATTTCTTTGTGGATGTGTTAAAGAAATGTATAAAATATTATCAGAAATGTTCTTTTCATGCATATAATACTAAGTGTTCTTTTATAGTGTTTGTTGCAAAGTATGTGCCTGCAGGTCTAAACCAATTATATTTCCTACATCTGGGGAAAGTTTTGATAACGTGTTCCCTCCCTAGAAGAGAACTGTGGGAGCAAAAGCAACTGTGACCTTGTAGACATTCTTGTGTGGAAAATAGTATCTGTACGTAAGAAAGTAATTATTATTCATGTACTTATGATTATGCATGTGAAACTTCAATAAAAGGACACGAGGGAGAATGGAGCCTTTGGAGAGGTTTGTGAGGACCGGACCTGTGCGTGCGATTACCTCTGCTCTCCCCGTGTCAGATACGTTAAAGGTGTCTCTTGTTTCTGATCTGATGAAGCCTCCAATGTGTTGTCCTGTCTGACAACTGAAAGAAGTGACGGTGTTGCGTTTGTCAAAGCAACAGAAATATTTTGACATTTGTGTTGTCCTGTCTGACAACTGAAAGAAGTGACGGTGTTGCGTTTGTCAAAGCAACAGAAATATTTTGACATTTTTGGTCCTTCGAGCCGGATCTCAACACTGCAGAAAAAAGGGTGACTGATGGGACGTCTGCAAAGACTGTGCACAGCAAAGTCTGGCGGAAAAACCTGCCGCTGGACAAAGACCACTTTTCAACGTGGCCAGACGGAAAAACCCCTCATCCATCCTTTTGACGCAGCAGACGAGATCCGAGCCAGTGGAGGGGAGACTTTCATCACGAAAAGGTCAGAGATTTAAAGAGACTAGGGAGCATTACGGCTCCACAGAAAGACGTCTTTAAAAGTGTGTCTGATTGCAGATCTGCAAAGAGTGTATGTGTGTGCGTGAATAATTGTTGTATGAAAAGGAATTTGGTCTGTTCGGCAGTATTTGGGCCCGAAACCTAACGGTGTAAACAGAAAGCCTATTTGCTTGCTGTAATAGATTAAATTGCATTAAGGACATTAGGTGAAGGGACTAGGGATCTAAAACGCAGATTTATTCCTGGGATAGAACCCCCAGACTGTGTCCGCAAGGAACAATAAGTTCTTTGTAGAAGCTTGACACAGTGGGAATTATCTGTGGTCCTTGAGAAATTTCCCTGAGTCCTGGATCACTCAGTAATGTGATGCAATTGAATAAAACATTTCATGTTGTAGTAAGATGCAATTAAAATAAAAAGTAAAAGACAGATACTTGTAAGTGTAGTGAAAGCTAAAGCAAAAGAGGTGCTGGTTTATATGACAGAGGATGAAGAGACAGGGCCAGTGACAGGAGAGACATAGGGATGAGGAAAGTGAAGAAAAAGGAGCTGCTGCAAAGCCAAAGGTCGTAGTGCAGGGATTATGTAAAGTACATTCTTTCAGGACAGGAAGAGTTGATTTACTACCAAAAAGGGGTAGAGGAGGTTTCAGATAGAGCGAAACAGTCAGGGACAGGGGGAGTGCTATTAAACTATCAGGATGACCTGCTCTTTATGCATAGTATAAAACAAGAGGTCATTTTGTATGTGAACGGTAAACTTATTACCTTTTTATGTGACATAGGTGCCTGCAGGACTACCTGCAGATAACTAATAGATAAATAAATAGATAGAAATACCATTAAAGCAGTGCACAGACGCACAGTACGGAGGACAAAAGCTGCCAAACAAATAATAAATAAATGAATAAGTTGCTTTTTAGTTTAAGAAAACATTTAATTTGACTTCACTTTGTCCGTTTGTGGCTGTAGATTTCTCCTTAATTCATCAAAAGTTAACTTTAGATAAAACATAAAATTATAAAAAACAAGCTTAATTTTATGGGGACATATATTATAAATAATACAAAATAGTACTTACAAATATTTTGACATTTTTATATACTTAATATACAAACATATCCCTCGATCAAATTTAAGATCAATCTAGATAACAGCCTTGGTCCTCGTTAACTTCCTGTCAGCTGATGTCATTCAACAGGAATCAAACTGGGTCTAAAGGTATTCTGGATGTATAATGTTTGGGGATTTGGGTTTAATTCAAAATGCTATTTAGGTAATCATCAAATACATGCAGAAAACCTGACATACAAATTTTGATTCTGGTCGTTTTCTGGATGTTTAAATTCACTTAATACTAACAGTGTTAGTAAAATTTGAGGGCAACAGGGGGGTTAACGTCAGTAAAGAACGGGGGAAGTTTCATGGTGATCTCAGCCTGGTTTGTACATTTGATTCATAAAAACATGCAGAAAACAAAACTAACAGTATTTTCTGATTTATGGTTAAAAGAGATTTCTGTAAATATATCTCTATATTATAAATATGTAAAAAATTAAACAAGAATGTTGAACCTGGTTTTATCAAATGTTCAGGTTTCTGTTCTGGAAATGTAAAAAAATAATACTTCATATTTCATACCTTAATGCCTCATTTGCATTTTTAAACATAAAGTTTCAAAGAACTTGTAATACAATAAATATTTTAATAATATAATACATTGTACCCTTTTCATCCCTTTATAAAGACTCGACCTCTTTCTGTACAGTAGACATAACAAATGATGCATTTTATTTCATGCAGGGTGGACGCACACCACATGTTTCTTTGACTAAATCCTCAAAGCAAACATGGAAAGATTTGGATAATGAAGCAAGACGAGTAAAAGCAGCTCACAGCTGGACAAATACAATCGATCCTAAAGTTCAATACAATAAGGATACGCAATATTATCGCCAAAAACTACAGTGGGTGGTCACAACCACTCCAAACGTCCATTTGGACGAGTCAAACACATGAGAAGCAAATCTGTTATCTCTTACAACAGAAGAAGAACAAAGTCTGGCTTCATTACCCAAAGAATTATGGTCTGAAGGTCCATCTGATGTAGGATTAATGAAAGGCGTCCCACCAGTAGTAATTAAAGGAAAAACAGAATATAGGCCGAAAGTTAAACAATATCCCTTAAAACCTGATGCAGAAGAAGGCATTGAGCCAGTAATTGAAGATCTAAAGAAAGCAGGAATTATAATTCCGTGCCCAGATTCACCCTGTAATACACCTATTTTTCCTGTCCGAAAAGCTGCGCCATCAATTTCTTGGCGCATGATACAGGACTTAAGAGCAATTAATGCTGCAGTACAACAAAGGGCACCAAATGTCCCCAATCCACACACATTGCTTAATTCTATGGATCCTAATGCAAAGTATTTCTCGGTCATAGACTTAAGCAATGCGTTCTGGTCGATTCCAATACATAAAGATAGCCAACATTGGTTCGCATTTACGTTTAAGAATAAACGATATACATTCACAAGACTAGCACAAGGCTATTGCGAAAGTCCCACAATTTTCGCTGAAGCAATTGCCAATTGTCTAGCAGACTTCAACCCCCCTAGAGGGAGCCAAATCCTCTCATATGTAGATGATATCATAATTAACTCCACAACAAAAGAGGATTGTAAAGAAGACACGTTAGCTTTACTCAAATTTCTTGCTAAAACTGGCAACAAAGTAAGTAAAAGTAAATTACAATTGTGGAAAGAAGAAGTAAAATACCTAGGTCACACGTTGACCCAAAATGGCAAAACAGTAAATCAAGAAATAAAAACAGCCATTTTGTCTGCACCAAGACCAATAACAAAAAGACACATGATGTCCTTTTTAGGACTTTGCAACTACTGCCGAGCGTGGGTAATGGATTACGCAGAAGTAACAAGACCTCTGCTTGATCTCATTTACTCTACACCTATGGCACTAACAGAAAAAATAATTTGGACAGAAACGGCAGAAACAGCATTTTGTAACATAAAACAAATGCTGGCAGGAACGACGGTACTTGCCTTACCAAACTATGATAAACATTTTATCCAAACTGTAGACTGTAAAAATGGATTTATGACGTCAGTGTTATTACAAATACATGGGCAAAAACACAAACCCTTAGCCTACTATTCAACACAACTGGACCCAGTGGCTAGAGCATCCCCGCCCTGTGTTCAGGCTGTGATCGCAGCACCAATGGCTGTACAGGCCTCTGCGGAAGTAGTATTGTTTCATCTTATAACACTACAAGTGCCACATGCAGTAGCAGCCCTGTTATTACAAACAAAAATGACCTTTTTATCACCTGCCAGACATCTGTCATGCATGATTACACTTTTGTCGCAACCACATCTAAATATAGAAAGAAGCACAACATTAAATCCAGCCACGCTGACACCAGTATCAACAGATGGCACTAAACATGATTGTCTGCATGAAACACAGTTAGTGTACAAACCACGTCCAGATTTATTAGACACACCTTTGACACATGGCCATATAGTATTTGTTGATGGTTCTGCACGTAAGAATGCACAAGGACAAAATTGTGTAGGCTACGCTGTAACAACTATAGATAAATGCCTAAAAACAGGAAAATTACCATCTAATTTATCGGCACAGGCCGCTGAAATAGTAGCATTAACTGAAGCATGTAAATTATTTAAAAATAAGGATGTAACAATTTACACAGATAGCCAATTTGCATATGGTGCAGTACATCTATTCTGCCAACAGTGGAAACTTAGAGGTTTTAAAACTTCAACAGGAAAACCAATAACACATGACAAGTTATTACAAGAACTTTTAAAAGCTATAATGTTACCTAAATCTATTGCAGTGTGCAAGTGTGATGCCCACACTAGAAGAAAAGCAATGCAATGGCAGACAAAGAAGCTAAATTAGCCGCACATCCTGTCTTGCATGTTTCAACATCTCAAAATACACCAGTGACGTGTGACATATTACGACAAAGACAACAACAAGCACCACAAATGGAGAAATCAATGTGGCAGAAAAAAGGAGCTACAAAAATAAATGATATTTATATTGGACCCGATGGTAAACCCTGGTTACCTCGATCGCTGTTCAAATGGGCTTCAATAATGAGCCATGGGCGTTGCCATGCCTCAAACGGGGGGATGACAGACTTAGTGAACAGCTACTATACTACTTATGGGTTTAATACATATTCAAAAAATTTTTGTAATCAATGTTTAACATGCATTAAACATAACTCACAAGGACAACAACGTCCAAAACGAGGTGCATTTCCAAAACCAGAATATCCTTTTGAAGAAATACATATGGATTTCATTAAACTAACAAAAGCAAAGGTGTAGAATACTGTTTAGTTATAATAGATGCCTTTTCCAAATGGGTAGAAATGTTTCCATGTGCTAACCCTGATGCAATCACAGTAGCAAAAGCTATATGTAAAAGAATTGTCCCAACCTTTGGGATACCAAAAAGAATACGATCAGATAATGGCTCACATTTTGTAAACGACACAATAAATAAAATAGGAAAAAACCTAAAAATAGACTTAAAATACCATAGTGCTTATCACCCGGCCTCAGCTGGACTTGTTGAGAGGTTCAATGGCACAATTAAAAATAAGCTAACCAAATGCATGAACGAAACTGGAAGACCATGGCCTGAATGTGTTGATTTAGTACAACTAAGTTTACACATTATGCCTACAGGCGGATGTAAATTGACTCCTTTTGAAACACTGTATGGTAGACCATATTATTTACCTGACTGACATTTAAAAATAAAAGACGAGCCTGACTCTGAGAAGACATTGGCAGACTATATGAGACAGGCGCTGAGCCATAGAAAATGTAAAGAAACCAATAATCTGCCTGATTTTCCTATATGCCCCCAGGAGGACAAAACTGTGACGCCTGGTGACCACGTGTTCGTGAAAGTGATAAAGCGAAAGTGCTGGTCCAGTCCAAGGTGGGAGGGGCCATTCCAAGTTATTCTCTCCACGCCCACTGCTGTGAAGATCGCTGAGAGGTCCAGCTGGATACATCTCTCACATTGCAAAGTGAGGACACTTAGTGATCTCGTTCCAACCGCTGAGTAGGGGAAGTCTGACTACAAAGGGGTTTGGAAACGCCTAGGTCCATTCGTCTCAACGTCAGTGAAGAAATCAACGATCCTCTCAGGTTAGTGGAACGAGAGCATAAGTGTGAAACCATGTCAAAATACCATGAAAGATGGCTGGCCTCCTGGACTGCAGGTGCAACGATGGACGCACTAAAGATCTTTGCTGCCTTCGCCCCGTGGATGTGGACAACACCTCAAGACCCGAAGGATGAAGAAATGGTTCCAATGGTAAAAACTGTGATTGATGACTGTGATGATTCATTTCTTCTCCGTAACAGTACTGGTATGACGAGGTCTGTAAATCTCAGATTACGTAGGAAATGTTATCAAGACAGCGAGCAGGGTCATTGTAAGACTTTGATATACTGTAGTGATTACCTTATTCTCACAGCAGAAGGTACTTGGTCACTTCAGGTTCTCACTAAATCAATGACGACATGCAAACACTTGTTCCGTAATCATAACATATGGACACCTATTGTTGAGCCATACACACTCCGCATACGACATCCTAGAGGTGATTATTATCGTAACCTCATTGGCAGGGAAAGGGCATGGCTTACTGGAGGGGCCTGGTGTGAGATTCTGCTGAAGTTTCTGACACCCATAACTGTGATTCTCCTCCTATGCTGTGTATTCATCACGTGCATCGTGCCTTGTCTACAATCCCTGATGTCCAAGATGATAAGCAGAACCACGGCCGAGAGCCTGGCCCTGATAACTGCACATGCACATAACGAAGGATCCACCACAGCAGACACACATTTATACTGTGATGGCTGTGAGGAGTGTGCACTGGCTGACATAAAATACATTGTCTAAACTGATTACCTCTGAGTGTAAAGAAATGTTGTTTTCGAACCTGACGACTGTACTAAAAGCTCTGCCAAGAGAATGGTATGTGTCTGATATGAGAATGAATAATAACAATTCTGATAAACAGGAGGGAAATGTTAAAGAAATGTATAAAATATTATCAGAAATGTTCTTTTCATGCATATAATACTAAGTGTTCTTTTATAGTGTTTGTTGCAAAGTATGTGCCTGCAGGTCTAAACCAATTATATTTCCTACATCTGGGGAAAGTTTTGATAACGTGTTCCCTCCCTAGAAGAGAACTGTGGGAGCAAAAGCAACTGTGACCTTGTAGACATTCTTGTGTGGAAAATTGTATCTGTACGTAAGAAAGTAATTATTATTCATGTACTTATGATTATGCATGTGAAACTTCAATAAAAGGACACGAGGGAGAATGGAGCCTTTGGAGAGGTTTGTGAGGACCGGACCTGTGCGTGCGATTACCTCTGCTCTCCCCGTGTCAGATACGTTAAAGGTGTCTCTTGTTTCTGATCTGATGAAGCCTCCAATGTGTTGTCCTGTCTGACAACTGAAAGAAGTGACGGTGTTGCGTTTGTCAAAGCAACAGAAATATTTTGACATTTGTGTTGTCCTGTCTGACAACTGAAAGAAGTGACGGTGTTGCGTTTGTCAAAGCAACAGAAATATTTTGACAGGATGTCATTGTCCTTGTACCATAGGAAACGGAGGAAGTTGCGGTGCTCTTCACACACCAGGAAGCAATAAAACATTTGCTGGATGTCCGCCATGATTGCAACTTCCTCTTTCTGGAAGCGTAGTAGGACACCAAGGAGGGAGTTATTGAGATCTGGGCCTGTGAGAAGCACGTCATTTAGGGAGACACCAGTGTACTGAGCACTCGAATCAAAGACCACCCTGATCTGATTGGGTTTTTGTGTGTGGTAGACGCCAAATGTTGGGAGATACCAACACTCTTCATCTTCTCCCAGTGGTGGCGCTACCTCCGCAAGTCCATTAGCAAAGATCTTTTCCATGAACTTCACATACTGTTCTTGCATCAAAGGGTTTCTTTTAGAGTGCGTTGCAGAAATGTGAACTGCTTGAATGCCTGCTCTTTGATGCCAGAGCAAGTTCTGAGGTGATATGAGAATGGCTTACTCTCCACATTGAACAGTTCGAAGAACTCTGGCCTTGCCAATGAACGATTACTCTAGTCGTCCAGAATCACATAGGCTTTTATGGCCTTGTCTTTGGAGTCTTTGGGGTATACATTTGCTAGGCAAATCTTTGAACATGAACGGCTCAACTGACCTGGACCACAAACTTCTGTGCAGCTTGTTCCAATGATGGCTGTGTTAGAATGATCTTCTCCCTCCCCGCCGTTCTCTTGTGGCGGTGAAGGAGCCTTGAAGCTTTGAGGTGATGGGCCGGGATGCATGGCCGATTCATGAAAGGTGCTTTTACATTCAGAACACTTCACAGAGGACTTGCAGTCTTTAGCTAGGCGGGGGCTTGAAGAACAGCATTTGATTCATATGCCTTTCTCCTTGGGGAATGCCTTTCTCTCATCAAGGAGTTTGTTTCTGAATGTTCTGCATTTCTTGAGTGGATGGGGTTTATTGTGTAATGGACAGTTCTTATTAGGGTCATCATGAGTTGCTGAAATATCTGTTTTGTGTACTGAGATGGGTTTGTTGGTGTTAAAGTTCTTCATAAAAGGTCTCTCTGGTTTTGTGGGTGTTGTGGTGCCACCTTGATGCATGAAGCTAGGGTCGTTTCGCTTCTTCGCCTCATCGCAAACAAAGGTGCAGAAGAACTGAAAGGAAGGCAAGCGACCATGGTTCTCCTCTTTGTACCGTGACCCAGAAGACATTTTTCTTGAAGCCTAAAAGGAAGCTTGTCTACAATTGGTCTAATTCCACGTGATGTGTCCAGATAGGCTAAACCAGTGAGATAGCCATCCTCCTTAGCGCCTTGGATTTCCATGAGCAAATCCCTGAGTTCACGTAATTTGGTGTGGTCTTTGGCAGAAATCCGAGGAAAACTGTCCAACCGATCAAACAGTGACATTTCAATGATTTCGGGGGCGGCATAGCACTCACATAGTCTTTCCCATGCTTTCTGTAAAGCCAGATTGGGGTTGTTGACGTGCACTGAGCGTATGCGTTTCACCTGTTCACCAGATTCCTTTCCCAGCCATTTAGTCATAAGATCCAGCTCTTGGGTTGCTGAGAGGTGAACTGAGCTGCATTGCTGAGTGAAGAATGCCATGCGCGGTAATTCTCTGGCTTATCGTCAAATTGGTACAGTCCTGAAGTGATGAGGTCTCGTCGTGCCAAATACTGTGCCAAAGGCTCAACTGGAGATGGTGTGTTGGCTGGTGGAATATGTTGAGGCGTATATGACTGGGCGTGTACGTTCATTGTCAGGTTTGTCTTTTCTACTTCAAACTTCTCAACTTTAGTTGGACCAATGAGGTTTAGTGAAGGGACATGCATGTGTTCAGCTTTTCTCAACTTTGGCTCGTTTATGGTAGGTTGTGGTTGTGAGATGCCTTCCTCTGGTGGATCCCATGTTATGAAGCTGTCGTGTGATTCTGATCGAAATAGGGCAGCACTGAGGTGGTGTGGAATATGAAGGGCCTTTTGAGATCTTACGTATTCACTGGTGCGTTCAATTTTGACCTCTTCTGATAGTGATTTTCCCTTTTTAGCTCCAACCTGTATTTCTTCAGGGTCCTCTAGCACCTGTGCCTCAACCACAGCTGCATCAGCTTCTCTATGTAGTGTTAGCACTTCCAATTCTGTGTCAATTCTTGTCGTTTCCAACTGCTTTTGAGCCTTTTCCATTTTCAGTTTAGCTTCTTGGCTAGCATATTGTGCTCTCACCTTAGCAGCTTCTGCTTAAGCTCGGGCCTGGGCCACGCTCGCTGATGATGCAGATGTCTTGGTGCTCCTAATGCTGGATGCGGACGACTTGCCGCCTGTTGCCATTTTGACTATGTAGAAGCATTAAAAGCCGCCTTTTCACTGTAGTGTTCTCGTGCAGGGTGTTGCAACGCTGACTTAACACCAAGTTAAACCACAGCCAATGAAGACAGAGTCGTAGTTCTTCAGTCGGACAGCTTCCCTGACCACCGGTGTCCACCATGGTGTTTGAGGGTTATCGCCCCTTGAGGCACCTAAGACCTTGAGGCCACAGCTCACCGCTGCAGCTTTAGCAATGGAAGCTTTGAACATTGCCCACTCCGGTTCAATGCCCCCAACCGCCACAGGGATGCCAGAAAAGCTCCGCCGGAGGTGTGAGTTGAAGATCTCTCGGACAGGGGAGAGAGTGGAAGTATGTATTAATCATCAAAGTTTTGACAGCTCTGACCTTTGACCTAATTTGCATAAGGGGAGGAGGGGGGTTGGTATATCCCCCCTTTTTTTCCCCATGGGATAGTGTTGACCCCTCCCCCTTTTTCCCATGCACATGACGCCCAGACATTATGTATTTGAAAACCTATCAGGTAAGTAGCACACGTTTGTACTTGTGGTCGGATTTCACAGTGATTTTCAGGTTCAATTAGCTCAAATGTGTGACTTTTTTCTGTTCTTTCTGGAGATGTTTGATCCAGAAAGGAGGGTTCTGTGAACCAGTTGGTCTGCACCAGGAGAGATGGAGGTAGGGATCTTGATTCATGGTCTGCAGGGTTTTCCTCTGTGCGTACGTAGTTCCACTGTTCTGGCTCTGAGGACTGACGGATACGCTGAACTCTATTGTGGACATATGTGTAGAATCGTTTGGACTCATTACAGATGTAGCCGAGCACTACTTTGCTGTCCGTGTAGAATCTGGGGTCCGTTTCACAAAGCAGGTTCAAAAAACTCTGAGTCTAACCCTGAACTCTGAGTTGACAGTTCCAGAACAGCAGATTTGCGTTAGGTTGATCAACTCAGAGTAGTTTGACCTGGAGTTAAGCGCGTGCACCACAACTAAAAAAAGACAGCATCAATGGAGCCCTGCTTCGACGAGTCACCATGGCGACGGGGAAGCGAAGGGCTACGCTACAACTGGAATTGGAAATATTAATGCGCTCATACGGTGAGCTTGAGCAGGTTTACACCGCTGCAGCAGCGAAAGAGAGGGAGACGGTGCGGGAGAACATTGCGGCTCGGGTCAGTGCATAAGTTTAAATGTAGTCCTGTTGCAATCACAGTAATATCACAGGGGGAACTGCTTGAGTGGGAGCCTATTAGTTTATTTCATTTAAGTGCAACCCCGCGGGGGAGAAGCGCACTTGGCAGCAGCTTAAGATGAAACATAAAAACATTGTTCAAACAGGTAAAACATCGGCACAATCTCATGGTGACGCCTCATTTTGAGCATGTTTTACATGGTAAAGTAAATATTACCGTAAGTGGCTGTTTTATATGTTGTATAAAAAACTCCCATTTGCAAAAAAATGCAGCGCAACACACAATATCTGCTGTGATATAAGAGCATTACTGGTTGTTAATGTTGGAAATGTAAGGAGGGATGAGATGGACTGTGACATGAAACGGTGTTGTGCGTATTCAGCACCCCTGCCGTGAAATAGACCCCCTCGCATTATAGGTGATATTCTGGATCAGAAGGCTGTTGTTTTCACCTATAGGAGTAGTTTATAAACCGGGAACCCAACTAAAAGCACACACTTTTGAACCTGTGAATTGCAAGAAAAGATGGGATTATATTTAGGAAACGCTAAGTCAAATACATTCAACTTGCTCAAAAGATCCATTTCATTCATTTTGTAAATATGGCTGCAGTATATTAAGGACGTCTATGCGCGGTCTGATAATCATCTCCCGACGAATATTTGATTCTCTGTGCAGTAATGCTGCACCTTCATCCAAGGGAACGTTATCAAAAGGACATGCCATGGTAGTGGAAATATTCACCACCTAATATAACTTCTAATGTAGGCCTACTGAATGATTTTTATACGTTGTATAAAAAAACTCCCTTTTGCAAAAAAACGCAGCGCAACACACAATATCTGCTGTGATATGAAAGGGTTCCGCTCAAAAAGAGAATTGCCTGGAAATGCAAGAACATCTATAATCAATAGTTTGATCATCATCTCCCGACGAATATTTAATTCTCTGTGCAGTAATTCTGCACCTTCATCCACGGGATCATTATCAAAAGGACACGCCATGGTAGTGGAAATAGCCACCACCTAATATAACTTCTAATGTCTGATTTTTGCAATGATTTTCTGAAAAAAACGACGACAGAACTATACTACGCCAAAACTCGGCTGCTGACTGAATGAATGAGGAACAGGGGGGCTAGCTTAGCCTTGCCCATGACAAAAACCTACTTCAGCTTGCCCATCTTCTTGAACTGCTTTCAGGTACACAACAGCACCGATGGCTTTGGTTGATGCATCTGAGAACGAGCACAGTTCCTTGTGTGCTGCTTTAGTGAGTGAGGTTGTTGTGTACGTGCGTGGTACATGGAGCTGTTTTAGGTCTTGGAGTGAATTTCTCCAGGCTTCCCATCTGCCTAGTTTTCCGGCAGGGGTGTGTCCCAGTCCAAGCGTTCTGAGGTTTGTTCCCTAAGAAGGGCTCTTCCCTGGATTGTGACAGGTGCCAGCTGACCAAGAGGGTCAAACACGCTGTTGACAGTGGAGAGGACTCCACGGCGTGTGAATGGTGTGTCCATTGTTGACACAGAGTAGGTAAATTTGTCCGCTGTGATCTCCCAGAGTAGTTCTAAGCTCCGTTGTGTAGGTGCAGTTTCCACAGGTCCACAATCGTCAGGTGGGAAGGCTTCCATGACTGCCTGACAGTTCACAAACTTATGTAAGCGGAGGTTTGATTCCGCGAGTGAGGACTGTGTTCGTCGCAGCAGGCAAATTGCCTCATCTTTAGATGGTAAGGATATCAAGCCATCAACAACATAGAAGTGTCTTTCCACAAACTTGACAGTATCAGGCCCATGCTCCTTTCCACCTTCTTTGATGGCTCTTCGCAGTCCATAGATAGCCACAGCTGGTGAAGGCCCATTGCCAAAGACGTGGACATGCATCCAATAGTCAATGATTTCTTTGTGGATGTCATTGTCCTTGTACCATAGGAAACGGAGGAAGTTGCGGTGCTCTTCACACACCAGGAAGCAATAAAACATTTGCTGGATGTCCGCCATGATTGCAACTTCCTCTTTCTGGAAGCGTAGTAGGACACCAAGGAGGGAGTTATTGAGATCTGGGCCTGTGAGAAGCACGTCATTTAGGGAGACACCAGTGTACTGAGCACTCGAATCAAAGACCACCCTGATCTGATTGGGTTTTTGTGTGTGGTAGACGCCAAATGTTGGGAGATACCAACACTCTTCATCTTCTCCCAGTGGTGGCGCTACCTCCGCAAGTCCATTAGCAAAGATCTTTTCCATGAACTTCACATACTGTTCTTGCATCAAAGGGTTTCTTTTAGAGTGCGTTGCAGAAATGTGAACTGCTTGAATGCCTGCTCTTTGATGCCAGAGCAAGTTCTGAGGTGATATGAGAATGGCTTACTCTCCACATTGAACAGTTCGAAGAACTCTGGCCTTGCCAATGAACGATTACTCTAGTCGTCCAGAATCACATAGGCTTTTATGGCCTTGTCTTTGGAGTCTTTGGGGTATACATTTGCTAGGCAAATCTTTGAACATGAACGGCTCAACTGACCTGGACCACAAACTTCTGTGCAGCTTGTTCCAATGATGGCTGTGTTAGAATGATCTTCTCCCTCCCCGCCGTTCTCTTGTGGCGGTGAAGGAGCCTTGAAGCTTTGAGGTGATGGGCCGGGATGCATGGCCGATTCATGAAAGGTGCTTTTACATTCAGAACACTTCACAGAGGACTTGCAGTCTTTAGCTAGGCGGGGGCTTGAAGAACAGCATTTGATTCATATGCCTTTCTCCTTGGGGAATGCCTTTCTCTCATCAAGGAGTTTGTTTCTGAATGTTCTGCATTTCTTGAGTGGATGGGGTTTATTGTGTAATGGACAGTTCTTATTAGGGTCATCATGAGTTGCTGAAATATCTGTTTTGTGTACTGAGATGGGTTTGTTGGTGTTAAAGTTCTTCATAAAAGGTCTCTCTGGTTTTGTGGGTGTTGTGGTGCCACCTTGATGCATGAAGCTAGGGTCGTTTCGCTTCTTCGCCTCATCGCAAACAAAGGTGCAGAAGAACTGAAAGGAAGGGAAGCGACCATGGTTCTCCTCTTTGTACCGTGACCCAGAAGACATTTTTCTTGAAGCCTAAAAGGAAGCTTGTCTACAATTGGTCTAATTCCACGTGATGTGTCCAGATAGGCTAAACCAGTGAGATAGCCATCCTCCTTAGCGCCTTGGATTTCCATGAGCAAATCCCTGAGTTCACGTAATTTGGTGTGGTCTTTGGCAGAAATCCGAGGAAAACTGTCCAACCGATCAAACAGTGACATTTCAATGATTTCGGGGGCGGCATAGCACTCACATAGTCTTTCCCATGCTTTCTGTAAAGCCAGATTGGGGTTGTTGACGTGCACTGAGCGTATGCGTTTCACCTGTTCACCAGATTCCTTTCCCAGCCATTTAGTCATAAGATCCAGCTCTTGGGTTGCTGAGAGGTGAACTGAGCTGCATTGCTGAGTGAAGAATGCCATGCGCGGTAATTCTCTGGCTTATCGTCAAATTGGTACAGTCCTGAAGTGATGAGGTCTCGTCGTGCCAAATACTGTGCCAAAGGCTCAACTGGAGATGGTGTGTTGGCTGGTGGAATATGTTGAGGCGTATATGACTGGGCGTGTACGTTCATTGTCAGGTTTGTCTTTTCTACTTCAAACTTCTCAACTTTAGTTGGACCAATGAGGTTTAGTGAAGGGACATGCATGTGTTCAGCTTTTCTCAACTTTGGCTCGTTTATGGTAGGTTGTGGTTGTGAGATGCCTTCCTCTGGTGGATCCCATGTTATGAAGCTGTCGTGTGATTCTGATCGAAATAGGGCAGCACTGAGGTGGTGTGGAATATGAAGGGCCTTTTGAGATCTTACGTATTCACTGGTGCGTTCAATTTTGACCTCTTCTGATAGTGATTTTCCCTTTTTAGCTCCAACCTGTATTTCTTCAGGGTCCTCTAGCACCTGTGCCTCAACCACAGCTGCATCCGCTTCTCTATGTAGTGTTAGCACTTCCAATTCTGTGTCAATTCTTGTCGTTTCCAACTGCTTTTGAGCCTTTTCCATTTTCAGTTTAGCTTCTTGGCTAGCATATTGTGCTCTCACCTTAGCAGCTTCTGCTTAAGCTCGGGCCTGGGCCACGCTCGCTGATGATGCAGATGTCTTGGTGCTCCTAATGCTGGATGCGGACGACTTGCCGCCTGTTGCCATTTTGACTATGTAGAAGCATTAAAAGCCGCCTTTTCACTGTAGTGTTCTCGTGCAGGGTGTTGCAACGCTGACTTAACACCAAGTTAAACCACAGCCAATGAAGACAGAGTCGTAGTTCTTCAGTCGGACAGCTTCCCTGACCACCGGTGTCCACCATGGTGTTTGAGGGTTATCGCCCCTTGAGGCACCTAAGACCTTGAGGCCACAGCTCACCGCTGCAGCTTTAGCAATGGAAGCTTTGAACATTGCCCACTCCGGTTCAATGCCCCCAACCGCCACAGGGATGCCAGAAAAGCTCCGCCGGAGGTGTGAGTTGAAGATCTCTCGGACAGGGGAGAGAGTGGAAGTATGTATTAATCATCAAAGTTTTGACAGCTCTGACCTTTGACCTAATTTGCATAAGGGGAGGAGGGGGGTTGGTATATCCCCCCTTTTTTTCCCCATGGGATAGTGTTGACCCCTCCCCCTTTTTCCCATGCACATGACGCCCAGACATTATGTATTTGAAAACCTATTCTTTATCAGAGCTACAATTAAGAGGAGAGTGCGCTTCACACAGATCATTAACACGCACACACCAAGACTTTCTCAAGCTCCTGGTCAATCAATGTATTTTCAGAAGACCCCCTACGGACACACAAAGAGTTTCTCAGGGTATTCCCTAACTAAAGAGTCAGTGTGATCCTTTTAAAAATCATCTCATACGCATATATGAAGGCATTGCATTCCATATGAATCCACTTTATATATAAACAAAAAGCTTTTTTTTGGTTGGAAACCAAACAATAAACTAAACAAAATACTTATTCTTACTACTTACAAAAGACACAGGGTAATTGTGTTCAAGATGGTAAATACGTGTATAAATACGACTATCACTGAATTCGCTTAGTATGAAGGAGTTCGCCAGACGTACGACTCAAAACTCACCACGATGGCTCACGGTAAAAAGACTTTATGTTTCTACACACGTTGCTTCTTATTTTTGTATAACATTTAAAGATATTAAACGAAAGACGTGTGTATTTTAGCATTTACCGTACCCATAGATGTCCACGCAGCACCGCAGTTTTCTGGTAGGTATTTACTATATTTAGCGTATTTTTATGTATTCTATTCGTTGTCTAAAACATTGGACTGTGTTTTTTTGATCAGAATTAAACATCTTTCAAAGTCGCAGCCGCAGATTTGGAAGGAATCAACTATTCACAATCACAGTTTGGTAAGGTTTGTCTTTTTTTAATGAGTGTCTATAAATATGTGTTATAATAACACTTTCAACGAGACATACAGCGGTTTAACAGAAATATACTTATTGTAGACGGTCTGAACGCTGAAGTTTTAGCAGAAATTCAATCGTTTGAGGATTCGGCGTCCGAGCCTGCATCAACTACCCCGACCAGCAATTCACCTCAGGAGGGTGAAGCCTGCGTCAGCGCACCGATAACTCAGGTCACGGCTGGGACAAGGAATCCGGCCGTCTTCCACGGGGATATAAACAAGATCCTTACGGGGGATTCAGCGGCTTCGGCGGTCCGTCCGAAAGTAAAAGGAAGAACCAGCAGAGTGATTCAGCGGCATGTCCTGGGTTAATGGGCCAACCAAAAGCGACTTGTCCGCGTAAGAATAAAAGGCAGATCCAGCAGGGACCCGCGGCGCAAGAATCCGACAGGGCACAGGAGATATCAAGTAATCTTGACCATTTTTGAAATCTCATTTTTTAATATCAACTTTAAGAGGGAGAATATTTACGTTTCGCACTTCAGCGTTCAAATGAAAATACAACTTCCTTGTGTTTAGTCACAAGGCGATGACGATGATGACGTATGGTGTTCTCATAGGTCCTTAGCGTCCTACGTCAGAGCTCTCAGGGGCAAATCATAAATCTTTTGGTTGAGCATTACCCATAAGGGACAGGACTCAAATATTGAGTTCAATGTGCATGTGAACACATGCACTTTGCATAACGCAAGCATTTTTCATAGTGTGGCTTTTATATTTTGGAATGGTAAATAGAGTAAATTCTGAATCTGAAACCAAAACTCTGCGTCTATCTAAAATGTCTGTTTTAAATTATTTGTATTAAACCAATAAATTTGCTATGCCCAACAGACTCTCAGCCTATGGTCTCAACACCCCCGAGGGCCCAGACACCACCTCGGGTAGACCTCCCATCTCCTATCAGATGACCAACAGCACCTGTGACACCTTTTTTTTCAACTCCTCCTGGAGGTCAGACCACTACAACCGACCTTGAGAAGGAACCAGCAAGACCCTATAGACGACGTAAAATACAACGTGTCAGATCAGCGATTTCAGCGACACTATCAATCATTCACCGGGACCGATCGTGGGAAGAGGAGGCACAGGAAGACCCCAAAGAAGCACCCGAAACCAGCAATTGGCAACACTCCAGATGATACTCAAGTAATGCTATCTAAAATTTCATCCTTCACTGCCATTTGTGAAAAAATGTTGTAATCTTAGTACGTATGTATGTATGCATATTTGTAGACATTTGTTATCTAAAAGATGAATAGAGAATTTAATCCAGAGTCTTTAGCCTGCTGATCCAATGTACCTCTTGAAATTGAGTTAGCTGTAGAACAATTACGTCATATTCCAACACCCTCTCCTGACCACCAGGGTCCTAACGACTTGCAAATAGCTGTAGATCAATTACGTTCTATCCCATTATCCAACAATGTTGATGTGCAAAATAGCTTGCCTACAGAACCACAAAATCCTTTCCAAGCCTTAGAAGACACACAACAAAGACTAAATCATGACAATGAAGACGTCTTCCACAACATAGAAATCATACTCCAAAATCTAAATCATACAGACACATCAGATCTCATCTCATCATATCATTTTCATACCTCAAAATGAATCTCACCAGGGGGGTGAAGGTTTTGTGCAGAAACAGACACAGGCAGAAGAGCCAGAGCCAGAGCCGGAGGAGGAGGAGGAGGAGGATTAGGATGAGGAGGAGGGGTCTAGAGGGGGGAGATTGCAGAGACAGCCTTTTATGATCGGTTTAACACTCTAGTTATGAGACGCGTATTTACAGTGACTCGACCAGGCAATGTTCCCGATATTGCCGCATTTTATCGAAATGTGATAGGGGTAATTAGGGAATTAGCCAACTAAGTAGAAACGCAAGCTAATAGCAATTATGTTCTTCAGTTGGAGGTGGTAGGTGAAAATGTGCAAGATCATGTTTCAGTCACCAAAAACAACCAGGGCAGAAAAATTCTACCAGCTTTTGAGGGTTTGCTCGATTGTATAGTACAGTCAAACAACAACATAGCCGCTGATGAAGATGTAGAATGAATTGTTCAGATAGTGCGCAACCCTACGGTTGGTGCCAAACTTTCATCAGTTCACATCTGACCAGGCTGGGACTGGTCAGATGCGTACATGACCTGATGAAGCCTCTTGGATGAGAGGTGAATCGTCTTCCTAGACAAACAACCAGTCCAGTTGCTTTTGACTGAAATTGCTTTGAGGATAACGATGACCTGGACGAATGAGAACATTCACAGGCTCATGACAGGTTGTAAAATCCTCAGTTTTGAGGAACCCGATTATCAACTCAAGTTCAAAGATTCCCTTTCTTTCCTACCCATGCGTCTTAACGCCATGGCCAAGTGTTTGGGCTTCAGCGATCAGTGCAGGGGGTATTTTCCGCACAGATTCAGCTCTGAAAAGCACCTGACGTATGTAGGACCCTACCCTCCACCGTCTGATTACAGTGTAGCCCCCATGGGCAGCTGGTACAGTAAAGCCAGTCAGGATGTCTTTGATTTTAGGAAGGTAGCTTTGCATTATTGTAAGAACGACATTGAAATTCTCACCACAGGATGTGTTAAATTCAGGGAACAGTATCTCAGTGAGACAGGTGTTGACCCTTTCAGCACTATTACCATAGCCTCAGCTTGCATGAAGGTTTCTCACCAATTACTTGCAACCTAAAACCCTCGCCATACCATGCCTTGACAACTACACCCAGCGGTTCAAAGATTCTCAAACAAATCAATCAGATGGTTCGAGTGGGTTATGCACAAGGAAAAAATCTTTATTCAACATGCTCTCAACAGGTGGGGGAAATAGATTGGTTGCTATTTTGTAGACGGTCACACAGAGATTGATGGTGTAAAACATGCGTGGGAGTTTCACAGGTGTTTTTTATCACGGTTGCCCTGATTGTTTTAATCCTACAAAGACTTGTCCTTTAAGGGGTTTGACCTTTGGGGAGCTGCATGCAAAAAGTGAGGAGAGAGTGCAGAAGTTACAGTCTGAACACAACCTCCGCGTTGTTGTGGTGAGAGAACACATGTGGAATGAAATTAAAAAAGCGAGCAATGTAGTAAATTTTCTCCAGCATTTCAGCTTCCCAGAACCTCTCAAGCCACGACAAGCGCTGTATGGAGGCAGAACCAGCGCATTAAAGCTGAGACATACGGCTGTATCTGATGAAACTGTGAAATATGTAGATGTACGTTCCTTATATCCGTTCGTTATGAGTACGCAAAAGTTTCCCCTAGGGCATCCTACCATCATTCACAACGATTTTGAGGATCTTCATATCTACTTTGGGTTAATCAGAGCCACCGTATACCCACCACTCGGTCTCTTTTTCCCTGTTTTACCGTAAGTGCTCAACCGGTAAATTAATCTTCCCCCTGTGTTGAACCTGTGCTGAAACCAACAACCAAGAGGGTCTCTGTAGACACAACGATGAAGCCAGAGCGTTGACAGGTGTTTGGGTCACGCTTGAGTTTAACAAGGCCCTAGATCTAGGGTACAGAGTGGCAAAAATCCCAGAAGTGTGGCACTTTGACAAAAATAGCGACTCAGTGTTTGTTGACTACATTCACAGCGGGTACCCCCCTGATGCGACGGATCAGGAAACCCGAGAAAAATACACCAGGGACTATCATACCAACCAGGGTATTCTGTTAGAAGCGGATAAAATTGAAGCGAATCCTGTCAAGAGACAAGTGGCTAAATTGTGTTTCAATAGTCTTTGGGGGAGGTTTGCGGAGAGAGACAACCTACTTCGTACCAACATCATCTCAGAATCTGAAGAGTTTTTCTCGTACCTTTTTTCAGGCACACACGGTTGAATACTTTAACATTCTAGAAAACGAGAGAGCCTTAATTAGGTGGAAATTGAAGAATTAATAATCATGTGTTAGCGTGTGTATTAGTAATGATTAATAAGAATGTTATAATTGTGATTATTAGGTATGATCATTTAAAAGTGTAATACTGATTATTAGTCCATGCTCAAACTTTTCTGCTTCCAGCAAAGCACACAAACTTTCGACTCAAGCTTTTCTGCTTTCTCCAAAAGCACACAAACTTTTGACAGTCAGTCAAGGTCACAAAGACAATGAACTAGCCATGTTGCAAATATGCACCTGGCAAAATAGTTGAGATTAGACCAAGGGAGGATGAGTGCTGTGCTTTTTCACAGATAAAGAAGACGAGTCATGCCAAACAGATGAAACCCCGAAGGGCGGGGGTTGAAGATGGAGGAACGGCTACTTCTGAAATACACATATGCACGCACAAGCGGACACATAACCACGCCTTTGTAACAAGTTTATATGCTGGAGCAGATAGAATAGAGATCAGAACTTCTTGACTCTGATCCTGGGTACTGTGTTGTACACAGATGCTCTAGATAGAGAATAGAACATTTCTCCAGACGTCTGTATCATTCCGATGTCCTCCTGCTAATAAATGCCTGCTGGCGCACTAAACTACCAACGACTCTGCTGACTCCAGAAAGCCTCCTGTAGAATTTGAATTACGCAATATATACTCTGTGAGGTCCTTCTGATTTGACTAACGTATTGTGTGTAAAATTCCTACAAGATACACATGCATTCAACCCCCGGGTAAACAGAGCAATATATTCGTTGCAGCATTCATCACAGCACACGCACGTCTAAAACTGTACAGTTATTTAGAAAAGTTGAAAGAGAGGGTCCTTTACATTGACACTGATAGTTTCATCTATGTGGTAAAGAAGGGTGAGACGCCTTTAGAGATGGGTAATTATCTAGGGGACTTGACAGATGAACTGGAAGGGGATAGCATTCAAGAATTTGCAGCCACGGGTCCAAAGAGCTATGCATACCAGACAAAAAAACAAAAAAAAGTAGCAATGTGCGTCAAAGGCATCACTCAGACTCAGGAATGCTGTGAGCTGGTAAACTTTGACAGCGTCAGAGATCTGGTGGAGGGTTACCCGCGTGGTTCTGATGAGAGTGTGATTGAGATCCCACAGCACAACATTTGTCGCGATAAAAAGAACTTTGTCTTGTAAACCACATCATTTCAGAAGTTCAAAGTGGTGTATGACAAAAGACGTCTCTTTGATGACGGTACAACTTTACCTTTTGGATATTGAGTTTAATCTTGTGTTGTTTTGTTTCATTTTGTTTTAAAATTGTCACACTAGAACGTAATGGAGGGAGTAGATTTTGAACCTAGGTTTATATTTCCTTTTTCATGTTTGATTGTAGGACCTAGTGGTTGTGGGAAAACAACATGAATATTGTACCTGAAAATATTGTATGGATTTATACTTCCTTTCGACCCATGTACAGCGAGTTGCAAAGATTGAATAAAAATACTCCATTTGTTGAAGGATTGCCAGATTCTTTTGACGATGAAATCCTGTTTCCTCCTGATCAAAAACATTTGATCATTTTGGACGATATTATTTTCAAGCCTCTAACCATCCTGGTGTAGTTAAAATATTTACTCAGTATCGACATCACAAAAACATGAGCGTCATGATGTTGATTCAAAATGAGTTTTATCAGGGTAAACACAGTCGCACCATTAGTTTGAACAGCAATTATTTGGTGTTGTTTAAAATCCTCGAGACAAACTACAAATAAATATATTAGCCCGTCAAATCTTTCCGTCTCAGAAGGCATTTTTTTTAGAGAGCTATGAAGACGCCACCAGAGACCCTCACAGTTATTTAATAGTAGACCTTACACCCTTCTGTCAAGACCGATACTGACTGAGGAGCGGTGTACTTCCTCACCAGCGGCCGATCGTCTATGTACCAAAATAAATGACCTAGATCATCATCACCATGTCGGTAGTTTAAAAAGAAACGCTTCTTTACTTTCGCCATTATACCACGCCACAGCCAAGAAACGTATAGATATTCTTATTCACAGCCCTCCGGACTTTATCCAAGCAGTGTGTGAGATTGCTTTAAACCTTTTGAAGGGAAACATCCCTTTATCACCTTCTCAATTCAAAAAACTGAAGAGGCAGAAAAAAATTATCAGACTGTTGGCGGACAAGAAAACAACTTTAAAACGCAAACATCAAGTTTTAAAGTCGCACCTATGATCGGTGATCTTATTGGGGGACTCATTAGAAGATAATATGTGAGAAGATGTCTTTAAGGAAGGCACAGAAAATGTTTCTCGTCCCACCCAATTAGCTAAACCGAATGACTCAACCGCCAACCACCATCAGAGAAACCGCAGAGGATGATTTGGATGTCAAAATGATAGCCGCACTAGATGAGCCAGGGTTGACTCCCTATGAAAAAAAAAAAAAGTACAACCCTTTACTGCAAAGATATTTAACTTTGACAACACTGAATACATCTTGAAAAAAATATCCGAGAGTGATAAAGGTTGGAATGCAAAGGGGGAATTTGTTTATAAGGGTCATGTTGTGAAGGGGTCTCACATGACTGATTTATTGAAACATCTATCACACTCTTATAAATCATCCGGAACCGCACCACCAACGGGTTGGTTAGAATTTTTGAATACCCTAGCTGATTTGAACATTCCTTCTACCGCTGTGAAAAACCCACAAGCTCGTGACCAGTATCTCACCAAAATGACCAAAATGTCATGTTTGGAAAAGAAACACTTCGCACCAGACGTGGAAAGATAAAGAAACCAATGATTCTATCACCCAATTGGTCGGATACAGCCAATAACCAAAATGTCATATCTGGAAAAGACACAGCTCGCGCAAGACATGGAAAGAACAAGAAACAAATTACTCTGTCACAGAGTTGGATTGGTATTTCACCGTAAATAAATGTAACACAATATTTTGTTATTTATCAATAAAGTGTTTTATTGAACATATTTTTGCGTACAGTCTTTTTCAATCAGCAATGAATTGCAATTAAGTTTCGGTTCAAACAATAAAAGTTTCATATGAGATGACGTTTAACCGCAACAGTCTTTAAACCTCTGTAGAGAGCAGTTCCTCTGTTTTGTCACAACATTGATTTTATTTTTGAGACGGTGTTTTCTCACAATACGATCATTTTGTATCACATCGTTGTTGTACAACGACAGTACTTGATTGTAAGATAATCCGCAGGCCCGATGATAGAGATAATAGATGCAGTGTTGTCCACAGACAATTGACAGGGGGTGTTGCAGTTGATAGTTGTGGTATTTGATGTTTTGAGAACGGTTTTCCAAAAACTGTAGAATGCTTGAGGGGTAGTGATCAAAGTCGGGAGGAAATCCATAAGATTTTCGAGGGTTAAAGCTAACCAGTGTTCCCCAGGCATGTGAGCCGGGTGTGTGTTGACTATAAAGTAGGCCGGTGTCCTAAAGGATGGATTCGAGGGTAATAGGTCACAGGCCCACACACTGCAAAATACATCTCCCGGCAAACGATTCAAAATACTCTCAATCTCCAGATAATCCATTTTGTTTTCCTCAAATTGTTGATTTTTTTCTCCTTAGTAATAATCCACAAGCACCTATCTTTTAGCGTCAATCTCCGGAATTGAATCAAAACAGCCATATATGATAAGGGTAGTGGTTTGTGGTAAGGGTGTCCTGAATCTCATCTCTAGTCTTAAATTACAGCTGGAGATGGGAGATAAGGCTTTGTTGTCATCAACAGGATTGAGATTAAACACAAACAGAGATATCAGTTGTTAAATTCCTCTCGGTCGATACTCAGGGGTAAATCCTTGAGATGTCTCCCGGTAGCCAGGAACATGTTGTAAAACTCTAACTGATTGTCCGTTGTTAAATTGAGGTTGAAAAGCCTTAGCCGGAATCTGTTTACCATCCTGACAGAGAGCTAGATATTCTACATCGTAGAAACTGGTTGTTAGTCTAGGAAGACGTTTCACCTCTCATCCAAGAGGCTTCATCAGTTCATGTACGCATCTGACCAGGCTGGGACTGGTCCATCTAACTGGTGTGAGATCCAGGTATTTAACCTCTCACAAGGCCTATGATGTCACTGAAACCCTTTGTGCTCCAAGTGCCAACGCCCGTCGTTAGAGTGACAGTCGTTGGTGGGCAGTTGGTTTCGACTTCGTTAGTGCTCCATTGAGTCTGAACGACAGTCGTTGGGGTCACACGGGGCCGTGTGTGAACAGTTGTTCTTTGAGGTTAGATTGTTGAATCTCCTGGGAAGGGCTGAAAGGGCAGCATTGTAAATTGGAGATAAGTGGTGTCTCAGACCTCCTCCTCTGTGTCTCCACTTTTACATAAATGGCTTCTTTTACTCCTCTTTCAAACCATCTGTCCTCTCTGTCCAAGATTTGGACATTGCTGTCATCAAAGGAGTGGGCTTTCTCCTTGAGGTGTAAGTGGACAGCAGAGTCCAGGCCTGAGGAGTTAGCTCTCCTGTGTTGGGCCATGCGTTTATGCAGTGGTTGTTTTGTTTCTCCAATGTAAAGATCTTTGCATTCCTCGCTGCATTGGACAGCATAAACCAGGTTGCTTTTGTGGGTGTGTGGTGTTCTGTCCTTCGGATGTACTAGTCTCTGTCTGAGTGTGTTACCGGGTTTGAAATACACAGGGATGCAGTGTTTGTTGAAGATCCTCCTGAGTTTCTCCGATACCCCAGCCATATATGGGATGACTATGTTGTTTCTCCTGTTATCTTTTTCTTTCTCAACCACTTTGGTTTTCTTTCTGGAGGCAGCTGCCGTTTTAACAAAGGTCCAGCTGGGGTAGCCAGATCAGAATCTGTAATCATCCTCATGATCCTCTGTTAACCTTTTCTTTTTAGGTGAAGGCGCGTGTCCCCTCACTGAGCCCTTTTTGCTCCACTCAATGAGTCTTTGCTCTACACTAAATTTGTCCTTGCTGTGCAGTCCCTTAGGTGAGTCACTGTACTCCCTACTGCTGCTTGTCCCCTCTCTGCTACCATGTCCACCCCCACCATATTTCTGATAGGGATCAGATTCTGGTTGGACCAGTCCCAGCCTGGTCAGATGCGTACATGAACTGATGAGAGGTAAAACGTCTTCCTAGACAAACAACCAGTCCAGTTGTTTTTGACTGAAATTGCTTTGAGGACAGGGGTAGAGTATGTCTTCACATTGACGTGTGAGACGGGTTAGAGCGCGTAACCTTTCATTAAGGTTGCTGCGTGACCCAATCGCACTGCTGGGGACACAGACACTTTTTTGGCAAATAGGGATGCCCCCAGTATTTTCAGACGAAACGTGGAGTCACAGGCTCCCATTAGATAGAAAGCGCCACTGGTCCGGGTTAGTTTAATTCTCAGGTCAACAGAGTTCAGCAAAAGTCTCTCGCTAAAAAATACATCCCCGTGGAGAGGACCAGACAGGTGTAGTTCTCGTGAACCGGTTGTGAATCTGGCTCTCATGTTTAACCCTCTATCGGGACTGTTGGCAACCACTCTAGAGTCCATGGCCCCGGGGGTATCCTTGTAAAAAAGACCTGCTGAGAACTGACTGGCGAGCGTTTCTCCTGAAAAGTTGAGTAGGGTCTCAATCATGACACGGTAGGAGTGTGTGGCGCTCGATTGGGAGATCAATCTATCCCCCAAAATAATGTTGCATTGGTCGAAAATTGTATTCAGTGGGTAGTTGATAAGACCCGTCGGCGCATCAGCAGCCAAGGCTGTACCGTCCGCGTTGGTGATTTTCACACGGAGATGCAGCAAAATATCGTTCGGATCCAGATACTTTTCCCCGTCCCCGGGGATAAAAAACTTAGACGTTAGAAGTCAACACAAATACAATAGTGTGAAAAACGATACGTACTTTTTTTTATTAGAATTTCAACACATATATAACAGTGTGAAAAACCTAAATGAGTAATAAAAAAACATATTGTTGACAAGAAAAACTTCATCTAACTAGCAAAACATATTGTTGTCGAAAAAGAAAAACTTCTTATTACTACTAAAACAAATGATCATGAATAGAGTTTGTGTTAACAGAGAATAATCTAAACGATACATTTTTTAAAATTAGAGTTCAACACATATACAAAAGTGTTAAAAAACCTATATGAATAATAGAAAATATATTGTTGACAAGAAAAACTTCATCTAACTAACAAAATATATTGTTGACAAGAAAAACTTCATCTAACTAACAAAACATATTGTTGACAAGAAAAACTTCATCTAACTAGCAAAACATAGTGTTGACGAGAAAACTTCATCTAACTAGCAAAACATAGTGTTGTCAAAAAAAATAAACAGAAAAAACTACTTATTTTTACTAAAACATAGTGTTGTCAAAAAAATAAAAAGGAAAAACTACTTATTGCTACTGAAGAATTAAAAATCAATGTGTGAAGTAAAGTAATCATGTGTTAGCGTGTGTATTAGTAATGATTAATGAGAGTGTGATAATAAGACGCAATAAGTATAATCATTTAAGAATGTGATAGTATGGGCCTCTGCTATTATTTGACCAGGCTCAAGCTTTTCTGCTTTCATATATGCACATATGCACGCACAAGCGGACACATAACCACGTCTTTGTAACAAGTTTATATGCTGGAGCAGATAGAATAGAGACCAGGAACTTCTTGACTCTGATCACGGGTACTGTGTTGTACACAGATGCTCTAGATAGAGAATAGAACATTTCTCCAGACGTCTGTATCATCCGACTTCCATTTACTTCCATTTTCTGTAAATTCTACAGAAAGCCTCCTGTAGAATTTGAATGACGCAATATATACTCTGTGAGGTCCTTCTGATTTGACTAAAGTTTTGTGTGTAAAATTCCTACACTACTAAAACATCATAAACATGAATAGAGTTTGTGTTAACAGAGAATAATGTAGAGTACGTTGCATATCAATGTGTAGTTTTTTGAGTTCCTCCGTAACGTCGACAGGATGGTTATTTTGCAAAAGTTTGCTGGTAACATCTATAAACATGGTGTAAAAAACGAGTATGTGGCAGCGTCTAACGTTGTCACTCGTTAGTTCTTTTAAAAAAAATTTGAAACTCTCTGACAATGTAGATTCAACCCCGGACGTAACATGATGCACAGACACCATGTACAGGGTATAAGAGTAGAACAGGTCCGAACTTTTTCCATCAAGTTCTCCAGTCTCTCAACGTCTGCATTTCGGATAAAAGTGTTGTTTTTATACCTTGAAACTCTGTTCTCAATAGCCATTCTCAAAAGCTTTATCAACTGAGAGATGAATATGTAGTTCATGACCTTAGTCAGTATTTTTCTACAGAAATGCCACATTTTCTGCCGTTTAACGTTCCATCCACAGGTCACACAGTTTGTGAAGTTGTTGTACTAATAATGTAGTTGATAATGTAGTCTCCGTCCTCTTGATCCATCATCTCATCGACTACATTGCAGATGTAGCTTGTTGATTTTAGCTTGTGTAAAAGACTCTCCACTGTATTTCTGATCCTCACTTGATCCGCCTCAATGTTTTGCAGAGACAGGAAGTGTTGAATGGCCGTAATAAGCTTGGGGGTGTAGAGCCTTTTTGTCAACCAGTAAAAGTTTTCCCTGTAGAAGCCTTCCATACACACGTTAAGACATTGGTGACGTCTCTGGCTGGGGTGATCAATACGACACCCCTCACACATCTGCTCTTGGTACATAACCATAGTTTTGCCCAGCAGGTGGAGCACGGCTAATTTTACACCTTTAAAGAAAGTATTGGTTAACCAACCATCAGGATGGTCCTGGTCCCCTTGTTCTACATCCTGAGCCTCTTCAGGGAATGTCTCCAGACTACCATGGGGAAGATCACTGTATGCTGGAGGGGAAGCAGGAGGATGTTCCGGAACCTCGGGGGGTGGAATTGGTGGAAGGTTGTCATTCTCCTGGACGTAAACAACGGGAAAAGAAGAGGAGATACAAACCATCTCTCCCTTCCATCACCATGGGGAACGTGAGGTCGCTGGCTAACAAGATGGACGAGCTGGCGGGCCTGGTGAAGACTCAGTGGATGTATCGTGTATGCAGTGTGCTGTGTTTCACGGAGACGTGGCTCCACGAGGACATCCCTGACTCGAACGTAACTTTGGACGGCTTTCAGACTGTTCGGGCGGACAGGAGTCACCGTGAGAGTGACAAGAGGAAAGGTGGGGGACTTGCTATTCTTATTAACAACAAGTGGTGTCATCCTGGACAGGTTACTGTAAAGGAGCGTGTGTGTAGCCCGGACATTGAGCTGCTTGCCGTGAGTCTGCGGCCATACTACCTGCCGAGGGAGTTTTCACACGTGATCGTTCTGGTTGTTTACATTCCTCCGACTGCAAACGCGGCGCGCGCAAGTGACGTCATCCACACCGTCGTCGCGGGCCTTCAGACACGGCACCCAGACGCATTCATTGCAATATCTGGGGACTTCAACCACATCACTCTGGCTGCAACACTGCCCACTTTCAAGCAGTTTGTGGACTGTCCCACCAGGGAAAACAAGACACTGGACCTGCTGTATGCTAATGTTAAGGAGGCTTACAGCTCCACTGCCCTTCCTCCTCTTGGAAGATCAGACCACAACCTCATCCACCTGCAGCCCCTGTATAAGCCCAAAGTCCAGCGGCTTCCTATGACCACCAGGACTGTGAGGAGATGGTCACAGGAGACTGATGAAGCTCTACAGGGCTGCTTTGAACTCACAGACTGGGATTTGCTCTGTAATTCACATGGAGAGGACCTTGATGATCTCACGGACTGCATAACAGGATACATCAATTTCTGTGTGGACAGCGTTGTTCCTACAGTGACTGTACGCTGTTTCCCAAATAACAAGCCGTGGGTCACCAGAGACATCAAGGTCCTGCTGAATGAGAAGAAGAGGGCCTTCAGAGAAGGGGACAGAGAGCAGATGAGGCAGGTCCAGAGGGAGCTGAAGGAGAGGATCCAACAGGGCAAAGACAGCTACAGGAGGAAGCTGGAGCACAAACTCCAGCAGAACAACTTAAAGGACGTGTGGAGCGGCATGAGGAGCATCACTGGCTACAAACCATCTGGTAGCCAGACAGTAGGAGGTGGTACTGAACGTGCCAATGAGCTAAATCTGTTCTTCAACAGATTTGATGAAAGGGCTCTGGACCACCCCCCCACGGCTCCTCCGCAACCACCCACCTCCAAACCTCCAACCCTACTGACACCTCCCCCTCAATTCCTTCCTGATTTTGCCCTACCTGTCCCCTCCCCCCCGCCATCACCTCTCTCCACCCCCACCAACACACACAGCAGACAGACCTTCACTGCAGAGCAGGTGAGGAAGGAGCTGTGCAGACTCCGCCCAGGCAAGGCAGCAGGTCCCGACGGTGTCAGCCGAGGGTCCTCAAAACATGTGCGATCCAGCTGTGTGGAGTCCTGCAGTACATCTATAACCTCAGCCTGAGTCTCGAGAAGGTCCCTGTGCTGTGGAAGACATCCTGCCTGGTACCAGTACCAAAGAAGGTGCGTCCCAGCACCTCCGAAGACTACAGACCGGTGGCGCTGACGTCGCACCTGATGAAGTCCCTGGAGAGGCTGGTTCTTTCACTTCTTCGGCCCTTAGTCAGCTCAACACTGGACCCTCTACAGTTTGCCTACCAGCCGAGACTAGGTGTGGAGGACGCTATCATCTTCCTGCTCAACCGTGCCTGCGCCCACCTGGACAGAGCGGGGACCACAGTGAGAATTTTGTTCATGGACTTCTCCAGTGCGTTCAACACCATCCGGCCTGCTCTGCTGGTACGTAAGCTGACGGCGATGCAGGTGGACCCTCCCCTGGTTTCCTGGATTACGGATTACTTGACGGGTCGACCACAGTATGTCAGACTGCAGGACGGAGTGTCTGACACTGTGGTCAGCAGCACTGGAGCTCCACAGGGTACTGTTCTTTCCCCATTTCTGTTCACCCTGTACACCTCAGACTTTCAGTTCCTCTCTGAGTCCTGCCACCTGCAGAAGTTTGCTGACGATTCTGCAATTGTTGTCTGTGTCAGGTGAGGGGAAGGAGGAGGAGTACAGGGGCGTTGTGGACTCCTTTGTCGACTGGTGTGCAGCTAATCACCTGATTCTAAACGCCACCAAGACTAAGGAGCTAGTGGTGGATTTCCGCAGGAGTAAATCTGCCCCCACACCCATCTCCATCAACGGCGTGACTGTGGATGTTGTCCAGGATTACAAATATCTTGGAGTATACCTGGACAACAAACTGGACTTTTCCAAGAACACTGAGGCTGTTTACAAGAAGGGCCAGAGTCGTCTCTATTTCCTGAGGAGGCTCCGGTCATTCAATGTTTGTAACACCATGCTGAGGATGTTCTATCAGTCAGTGGTAGCCAGTGCCATCTTCTTTGCTGTTGTGTGCTGGGGCAGCAGACTGAGGGCAGCAGACGCAAAGAGGATCAGTAAGATCATCAGGAAGGCTGGCTCCGTCCTGGGGGTCACACTGGACTCTTTGGTGGCGGTGTCTGAGAGGCGGATGCTTTCTAAACTGCAGAGCATCCTGGACAACAACTCTCACCCTCTCCACCAGCTGCTGACCTCCAGCAGAAGCACATTCAGCCACAGACTAATTCTCCCCCGGTGTAATACTGAACGCCGGAGGAAGTCTTTTCTTCCGGCGGCCATCAAACTTTATAATTCATCTCCCCCTGGTCAGGTAAGGAACAGTGGAGACACTGTATCCTGAAAATGTCACTTTGTCACCATCACTGCACCACTTTATTCAGTTGTACTTTATTCAGTTGTACTGTCACTTACTTCAGTAAGTAATGCTGCTATACTACACTGTCACTTTATACCACCACTACATCACTTATTTGTGGTACTGTAACTTACTGCTGCTACACTTTACACTGTCTCTTTATATCACCACTACATCACTTTATTTATTTATTAATGGTACTGTAACTATCTGCTGCTACACTTACTGTGCTTTAGGACATGCTGCTACATTTCACTGTGGTTTACTGTAACTGACTTAAGTACGAAATGCTGCTACACTCCACTGTGCCATACTGTCACTTAGTTCTGTAGGAAATGCTGCTACATTTTTAACATTTTTAACACTTATAACTTATTGCTCCTTCTCACTTATCTAGTTTGTACTTATTTCATTTCAATCTGCTGCTAAACAGAACAGTGCGTATTGTTGTATATTGTATATACCTACGCTTAACCACGATGTCTTTTGCACTCTGTCACACTTAGTTCATTGCTTGATTTATCTGATGTTAGCTTTTATTTTATCTTCTTGCCCACAGACTCCATCTTTTTTTGACTCTTTATTCTCTAACTGACGCGGAAGAACCAACGGTCGGAACTCGAGGTCTGCCATGGGAGACCCTACCAGGAGCACTAGGCTCCAGACAACACAGCCCTCAGGTTCACAGGGACACACAAAAAATCCTCTTGGAGGTATGCCCTAAACACAACAGGAAGTCCGCCATTTTGATTTAAACACGTCATTTTTGGCCGTTTTTAAAAAAAACCTTGCTTTCTACTTTAACGAACTCGTCCTACAGTTTTCAGCGGAATGACTTCAAAGTTGGTCTGTACACCTGCAAGACATGGCCGACGCTAAATTGCGGAGCATGCGCGTTTTCATCAATCAGCCTGGCCGTGGCGGGGCCTCAAATTTCGCCGCCACGCCATAAACCAGGAAAAGGTCTTTAACATGACCATACATTGCATAGGTTTAACCCAGGTTTAAAATCTTTATTACAAATAATTCAAGATTCAAGATTCAAGAAGCTTTATTTATCCCGAGGGAAATTATTGTGCAACAGTTTCAATACAAAGGTGGGAAAGAATCAGAGTGACAGCATTTCTTACTTAAGTAAGTGACAGTACAACTGAATAAAGTGGTGCAGTGATGATATAAAGTGACAAAGTGACATTTTCTCAGGATACAGTGTCTCCACTGTTCCTTAACTGACCGGGGGGAGATGAATTATAAAGGTTGATGGCCACCGGAAGAAAAGACTTCCTCCGGCGTTCAGTATTACACCGGGGGAGAATGAGTCTGTGGCTGAAGGTGCTTCTGCTGGAGGTCGGCAGATGGTGGAGAGGGTGAGAGTTGTTGTCAAGGATGCTCTGCAGTTTAGACAGCATCCGCCTCTCAGACACCGCCACCAAAGAGTCCAGTTTGACCCCCAGGACGGAGCCAGCCTTCCTGATGATCTTACTGATTCTCTTTACGTCTGCTGCCCTCAGTCTGCTGCCCCAGCACACAACAGCAAAGAAGATGGCACTGGCTACCACCGACTGATAGAACATCCTCAGCATGGTGTTACATACATTGAATGACCGGAGCCTCCTCAGGAAATAGAGACGACTCTGGCCCTTCTTGTAGACAGCCTCAGTGTTCTTGGACCAGTCCAGTTTGTTATCCAGGTATACTCCAAGGTATTTGTAATCCTGGACAACATCCACAGTCACGCCGTTGATGGAGATGGGTGTGGGGGCAGATTTACTCCTGCGGAAATCCACCACTAGCTCCTTAATCTTGGTGGCGTTTAGAATCAGGTGATTAGCTGCACACCAGGCGACGAAGGAGTCCACAACGCCCCTGTATTCCTCCTCCTTTCCCTCACTGACACAGCCAACAATTGCAGAATCGTCAGCAAACTTCTGAGGTGTACAGGGTGAACAGAAAGGGGGAAAGAACAGTTCCCTGTGGAGCTCCAGTGCTGCTGACCACAGTGTCAGACACTCCGTCCTGCAGTCTGACATACTGTGGTCGACCCGTCAAGTAATCCGTAATCCAGGAAACCAGGGGAGGGTCCACCTGCATCGCCGTCAGCTTACGTACCAGCAGAGCAGGCCGGATGGTGTTGAACGCACTGGTGAAGTCCATGAACAAGATTCTCACTGTGGTTCCCGGTCTGTCCAGGTGGGCGCAGGCACGGTTGAGCAGGAAGATGATAGCGTCCTCCACACCGAGTCTCGGCTGGTAGGCAAACTGTAGAGAAGTCCAGTGATGAGTGGACCAGGGGCCGAAGGAGTGAAAGGGCCAGCCTCTCCAGGGACTTCATCAGGTGCGACGTCAGCGCCATCGGTCTGTAGTCTTCGGAGGTGCTGGGACGCACCTTCTTTGGTACTGGTACCAGGCAGGATGTCTTCCACAGCACAGGGACCTTCTCAAGACTCAGGCTGAGGTTGTAGATTTACTGCAGGACTCCACACAGCTGGGTCGCACATGCTTTGAGGACCCTCGGGCTGACACCGTCGGAACCTGCTGCCTTGCCTGGGCGGAGTCTGCACAGCTCCTTCCTCACCTGCTCTGCAGTGAAGGTCTGTCTGCTGTGTGTGTTGGTGGGGGTGGAGAGAGGTGATGGCGGGGGGGGAGGGGACAGGTAGGGCAAAATCAGGAAGGAATTGAGGGGGAGGGGGGGTGTCAGCAGGGCTGGAGGTTTGGAGGTGGATGGTTGTGGAGGAGCCGTGGGGGGGTGCTGCAGAGCCCTTTCGTCAAATCTGTTGAAGAACAGATTCAGCTCATTGGCACGTTCAGTACCACCTCCTACTATCTGGCTACCAGATGGTTTGTAGCCAGTGATGCTCCTCATGCCTCTCCACACGTCCTTTAAATTGTTCTGCTGGAGTTTGTGCTCCAGCTTCCTCCTGTAGGTGTCTTTGCCCTGTTGGATCCTCTCCTTCAGCTCCCTCTGGACCTGCCTCATCTACTCTCTGTCCCCTTCTCTGAAGGCCCTCTTCTTCGCATTCAGCAGGACCTTGATGTCTCTGGTAACCCACGGCTTGTTATTTGGGAAACAGCGTACAGTCACTGTAGGAACAACGCTGTCCACATAGAAATTGATGTATCCTGTTATGCAGTATGTGAGATCATCAAGGTCCTCTCCATGTGAATTACAGAGCAAATCCCAGTCTGTAAGTTCAAAGCAGCCCTGTAAAGCTTCATCAGTCTCCTGTGACCATCTCCTCACACTCCTGGTGGTCACAGGAAGCCGCTGGACTTGAGGCATATACAGGGGCTGCAGGTGGATGAGGTTGTGGTCTGATCTTCCAAGTGGAGGAAGGGCAGTGGAGCTGTAAGCCTCCTTAACATTAGCCTACAGCAGGTCCAGTGTCTTGTTTTCCCTGGTGGGACATTCCACAAACTGCTTGAAAGCGGGCAGTGTTGCAGCCAGAGTGATGTGGTTGAAGTCCCCAGATATTGCAATGAATGCATCTGGGTGCCGTGTCTGAAGGCCCGCGACGACGGTGTGGATGACGTCACTCGCGCACGCCGCATTTGCAGTCGGAGGAATGTAAACAACCAGGACGATCACGTATGAAAACTCCATCGGCAGACAGTATGGCCGAAGACTCACGGCAAGCAGCTCAATGTCCGGGCTGCACACACGCTCCTTTACAGTAACCTGTCCAGGATGACACCACTTGTTGTTCATAAGAATAGCAAGTCCCCAATCTTTCCTCTTGCCACTCTCACGGTGTCTCCTGTCCGCCTGAACAGTCTGAAAGCCGCCCACAGTTACGATAGAGTCCGGGATGTCCTCGTGGAGCCACGTCTCCGTGAAACACAGCACATTGCTCACACGATACATCCACTGAGTCTTCACCAGGCCCGCCAGCTCGTCCATCTTATTAGCCAGCGACCTTACGTTCCCCATGGTAATGGAAGGGAGAGATGGTTTATATCTCCTCTTCTTTTCCCGGTGTTTACGTCCAGCCTTACATCCCCTTTACATTCTCCTCAGTTCTGTGGGGATTTCAGCTCTCTCCCGCATCAGCGCCGTTGGTGTTAGCGACAACAGCTTTTCGCGGGTGTAAACAATGGACCTGCCGCATTGTTGCGTCCAGACAGAGACGCGGTCGGCAAAAATAGTCCCAAGAATGAGACAAACGGACAAAAAACATGTGAGAAAGTTAACGAACATAGTTGGCTAAGGTTAGCACGACGACTTACAGGAAAGCACTAATAAAAAGACAGTAAAATAAGATAAAATAGCTTAAAAGTGCGGAAAGGAGAGAGAGCAACTGTTGCTGGCTGCCGCTTTACACAGCGCCGGAACTGCTTCATTGCATATTATAATCAAGATGTTTGAATTAAAAACACTGATATTTCATAGTGGAAAAAATCAATTCATGAAATTTAATGTCTCTTTTAAAATTGAAAAACAGATGTTCGCTTAAAAAAGAGAACTAGAACTGTAATAAAATGAGCTATTTAAAGTTTTAATTTTTAAGAGCTGGGTTGGAGATGTTCCTTCATCCAATCGGAGAGAAGCTCCCGCCCATTGACCGGACCAGACCGGGTTCACTTCCTCTGAAGCTGCTAGGAGAGAGCCAGAGAGAGAGAGAATAGCTGCACTGAACACGAGTCACGATACATACACTTTGGGACGGTGAAACAATAAAATAAAACGTGGATAAAACTCAGAGAAAACTGTTGGAGATATCCCTCCGACGACCTGGACCTGTGTGAGCGTAGTTGGAGGAGCCGCTCGGGAGGAAAAAACGCATCGGTGAGCAACCGGTTTGAAATGCTAAATGGCTAATGCTAATAACGAAATGAACTAACAGTTAGCATACGAGCTAATGTCGGAGCGCTAGCTCCTGGTGCTAACTAGCATTAGCATACTGAGAATTGTGATGTCATATTACAACAGTAATTCAGCAAAAATAGTTATTCTCTATTGAAATAATTTGTCTAGATTTAACATGATTTATGTTCTATAATTCATTGAGAGCTGAGAAAATTCAAATAAATGCTCTGATCCTACTTTGTCGTAGGTCAGGTTTTTTTCATTGGACCCTATTGAGATTTGGACTGGATGTTATAGCCAGTCGAAGTTTGATGGCGAGCCACACCCCGGCCGATACTTAGAGATACGACACCGCGGAACCTGAATCCTTTTACAAAGTTACATGTACACACCATCCAAACACAAGTGAGGTGGGACTGATTGTCCACCTATACAGTGCTGAATGAACTGAACTTGAGAATAAAAGCACCTGCAAACTTAATTGTGTTGTCTTCCCCATCCTGTAATAAATGTAGGCATCATTGTTCTTAAAGAATACACTGTGTTTATGTCGCTCCTGTGCTATCAGTTGGTCAATCCTGGCCTCTGTGGTCGATCTTAAAGCTTCTGATATCCCTGGCCAATGAACCTAGATACTATTCTTCTTTCTTCAAAGGGTAATGTGCTCCATAATGATTCAGATTTAAATGAAAATATCTAAAGCACACTGTCGAGAGTGCCGGTGTCCAGCCACCTCCCCGACATGCACCGGGTGCGAGGGCCTTACAGGTTTAATAAGGGCCCAAGCACCAACCAAGTCGGTCGAGGACCCTATTGTATTTGGAATGATTATTATTATTATTATTATTATTTTTCCGCCTCTTAAATCACCTTTTTGAGGGCCTAAACAGTATAACTTTTTGTTAAACTTTGCACATTGATCAGAAGTGATGAAAATTTAGTCATGGCAAATTTTCTCGATCGCGCCCCCTTGAATATTGCCAAAGTCGTGCCCCTCAATGCGCTTTCACCTACATGTATGAAAATTGGTAGGCATGTGAAGAATGCAGAAACACACAAAATATCCACTCGGAGGTATGCCCTAAACACAACAGGAAGTCCGTCATTTTGATTTAAACACGTCATTTTTGGCCGTTTTAAAAAAAACAAACATGCTCTGTACTTCAACGATCTCGTCCTAGAGATTTCAATGGAATGACTTCAAAGTTGGTCTGTACACCTTAAAGACACGGCCTTAAATTTCACCCAACGCCATGAACCAGGAAGTGGTCTTTAACATGACCATACATTGTCCAATCTGTCCCAAACTTCTTAGGCATGATTGGCTTCTCGGCCTGAACACATCTATGTGACAATATTTATGTATAGTCTTAGTGACCCCTGCTGTTAACAGGAAATGACATGACTCGGCCTGACTGGTTCATCACATCCTCCTCAAAAGTGGTGATGAGAGCCTTAAGACGTGAACGATGCTTCATTGTGAACATGGGACAATGTCGTTTAACGGCACAGCTGTGGCGGCACGGCCAATTTCGATGCAACGCCATGACAAAAGACACTGCTGAAACTGCACACCAGGTGTTCAGATCTTTTCCAAACTTCACATGTTTGATAAAACATCCGCCCTAAACACGTATGTAGGACACTTTTGAATCGTAGTCATAGCGCCCCCTACTGGCGACAGGAAGTTACGTTTTATATATTTTGATGTTCTTTTCCTAGCCAGTTGAACACATCCACCTCAAATCCTGTCAGCACATACTTAAGACCTTCAATGCTAGATCATGTAGCTTTTGGCTTTTCATCAAACTCTGTTGTCGTGGCGACCATCCTTCGCCGTGAAACAGGAAGTGGTTGTAACTTCAACATACATTGTCCAATATGCCCCAAATTTCTCACGATTTATAACAATAAGGTAAGGTAAGGTAACTTTTATTGTACCCAAGGGTAGATTTGGTTGCAGGTAAAAAGAGTAGGCTGCTTACACACTCATAGACGACATTAATGACATTGACCAAAAACAAGAAGACATTGACATAACAGTGGCAACAGTGCTCCAGATATAGAGACATGGTTAAATCTCTGAAATATATATACATATATATACATACATATATACATACATATACATATATATAGTGTCCCCAAGTGCAGTCGCAAAAAACATCAAGCGCTACAAAGAAACTGGCTCACAAGAGGACCGCCCCAGGAAAGGAAGACCAAGAGTCACCTCTGCTGCGGAGGATAAGTTCATCCGAGTCACCAGCCTCAGAAATCGCAGGTTAACAGCAGCTCAGATTAGAGACCAGGGGCCTGTTTCACAAAGCAGGTTCAAAAAACTCTGAGTCTAACCCGGAACTCTGAGTTGATCTACTCTGAGATAGGAAACTCTGAGTTTTCGGTTCCAGAACAGCAGATTTGCGTTAGGTTGATCAACTCAGAGTAGTTTGACCTGGAGTTAAGCGCGTGCACCACAAGTAAAAAAAGACAGCATCAATGGAGCCCTGATTCGACGAGTCACCATGGCAACGGGGAAGCGAAGGGCTACGCTACAACTGGAAATGGAAATATTAATGCGCTCATACGGTGAGTTTGAGCAGGTTTACACCGCTGCTGCGGCAAAAGAGAGGGAGACGGTGCTGGAGGACATTGCGGCTCGGGTCAGTGCATAAGTTTAAATGTAGTCCAGTTGCAATCACAGTAATATCACAGGGGGAACTGCATGAGTGGGAGCCTATTAATTTATTTCATTTAAGTGCAACTCCACGGGGGAGAAGCGCAGCTTAAGATGAAACATAAAAACATTTTTCAAACAGGTAAAACCTCAGCACAGTCTCATGGTGACGCCTCATTTTGAGCATGTTTTACATCGTAAAGTAAATATTACCGTAAGTGGCTGTTTTTTATACAACATATCAATGTTGTATAAAAAACTCCCATTTGCAAAAAAAAACGCAGCGCAACACACAATATCTGCTGTGATATGAGAGCATTACTGGTTGTTAATGTTGGAAATGTAAGGAGGGGTGAGATGGACTGTGACATGAAACGGTGTTGTGCCGTATTCAGCCCCCTCGCATTATAGGTGATATTTTGGATCAGAAGGCTATATAGGAGTAGTTTATATACCGGTAACCCAACTAAAAGCACACACTTTTGAACCTATGAATTGCAAGAAAAGCTGGAATTATATTTAGAAACGCTGAGTCAAATACATTCAACTTGCTCAAAAGATCCATTTCATTAATTTTGTAATTATGGCTGCAGTATATTAAGGATGTCTATGCGCGGTCTGATAATCCTCTCCCGACGAATATTTAATTCTCTTTGCGAAATGCGTCACCTTCATTCACGGGATCGTTATCAAAATGACACGCCATGGTAGTGTAAATATTCACCACCTAATATAACTTCTAATGTAGGCCTACTGAATGACTTTTATACGTTGTATACAAAAACTCCCGTTTGCAAAAAAACGCAGCGCAACACACAATATCTGCTGTGATATGAAACGGTACCGCTCAAACAGAGAATTGCCTGGAAATGCAAGAACATCTATAATCAATAGTTTGATAATCATCTCCCGACGAATATTTAATTCTCTGCGCAGTAATGCTGCAGCTTCATCCACGGGATTGTTATCCAAAGGACATGCCATGGTAGTGAAATAGTCGCCACCTAATATAACTTCTAATGACTGATATTTGCAGTGATTTTCTGAAAAAACAGACGGAACTATACTACGCCAAAACTCGCCTGCTGACTGAATGAATGAGGAAATCAAACACCGTGTGTGGCTGAAAGAGGGCGGAGACAGAGAGAAACTCAAGGTTTTCTGAGAAAAACCTGGTCCCGACCAGGTTAGTTTCAGAGAGCATGTTACCATGGTAACTGACCGAGAGGTTAAGTTACCTCTCTTTGTGAAACACGCTAGAATTACCCTTCTGTCTCTGGTTTGAGTTACCTCCCTTTGTGAAACGGAAAACTCTGAGTTTCCCTCATTTCAGGGTTAACATACTCAGAGTTTTCACTAAACCTGCTTTGTGAAACAGGCCCCAGGTCAATGCCACACATAGTTCTAGCAGCAGACACATCTCTAGAACAACTGTTAAGAGGAGACTGTGTGAATCAGGCCTTCATGTTAGAATACAGTAGCTGCTAGGAAACCACTGCCAAGGACAGGCAACAAGAAGAGACTTGTTTGGGCTAAAGAACACAAGCAATGGACATTAGACCAGCGGAAATCTGTGCTTTGGTCTGATGAGTCCAAATTTGAGATCTTTGGTTCCAACCTCCGTGTCTTTGTGCGACGCAGAAAAGGTGAACGGATGGACTCTACGTGCCTGGTTCCCACCGTAAAGCATGGAGGAGGAGTGATGGTTTGGGGGTGCTTTGCTGGTGACACTGTTGGGGATTTATTCAAAATTGAAGGCATACTGAAACAGCATGGCTACCACAGCATCTTGCAGCGGCATGCTATTCCATCCGGTTTGCGTTTAGTTGGACCATCATTTATTTTTCAACAGGAGAATGACCCCAAACACACCTCCAGGCTGTGTAAGGGCTATTTGACCAAGAAGGAGAGTGATGGGGTGCTGCGCCAGATGACCTGGCCTCCACAGTCAACGGACCTGAACCCAATCTGGGTGGTTTGGGGTGAGCTGGACAGCAGAGTGAAGGCAAAAGGGCCAACAAGTGCTAAGCATCTCTGGGAACTCCTTCAAGACTGTTGGAAGACCATTTCAGGTGACTACCTCTTGAAGCTCATTAAGAGAATGCAGTGTGTGTGCGAAGCAGTAATCAAAGCAAAAGGTGGCTACTTTGAAGAACCTCAAATATAAGACATATTTTCAGTTGTTTCACATTTTTTTAGTACATATTTCCACATGTGTTAATTCATAGTTTTAATTCCTTCAGTGTGAATCTACAATTTTCATAGTCATGAAAATGAAAATAAAGAAAACTCTTTGAATGAGAAGGTGTGACCCAACTTTTGGTCTGTACTGTATACATATATATCTATATATATACCCAGGGGATAAAATACAGAATAAAAGTCATCCTAACAGATTCTCGCAGCTAAGCCAGAATAAGTTATAAATATATAAATACATTAAGAAGGCTGTGCAGTCAGAAGTTAGAAGTGTTATTTAATATTATGACAGCTAAGGGAACAAAACTGCCTCTGTATCTTTTAGTTTTGCAGGCGGGCATTTTGCACCTACGGCCTGATGGGAGAGGCTGAAATTCGCTGTGTAGTGGGTGGGATCTATCCTCTAAGATTGACCCAACTAGCCTCTGTAGCTGCCTGCTGTGTAGGGATTCCAGGTTCAGCTGTGGCTCTCCAATCAGCCTACTAGCTTTACTACAGACATACTACCTTTTTGTATGCAGCCTCACAGTTTGCCTCAAAGTTTAAATTATTGTCAATAATGGTCCCCAGGTATTTATATTTGTTGACACACTCCACTGCTTGACCCTTTATGCTGATGATTTCCTTAGCCATGGTGAGTTTCCTAAAATCAATGCACATGTTTTTTGTTTTGGAAATGTTTATTTGTAGAAAGGACCCGTCACACCAGTCTACAAAATCCTGGACAACTGGACCATGACCTGTTTCATTCCCTTGTAGCAGGCTCACAATGGCAGTCATCTGTATCTTTAAAATAAATCTATCTTCTTTGTTGCTGTGACACATGTTGGTGTAGAGGATGAACAGGAGAGGAGACAGAACACAGCCCTGAGGGGAGCCAGTGGAGGAACATATCTGATCAGACAGTATTCCATTGACTCGCACTCTTTGTGTCCTGTCAGTTAAAAAATCTTAAACCTACCCAACAAGATTTTTACTAAAATCAAATTGCTCTAAAAGTCTTTCTGTTAAGATGTGAGGTTGAATTGTGTTAAAAGCAGAGGAGAAATCTATAAATAAAAGCTGAGCATGTGTTCCCTTTCCTTCTAGATGGTTAAAAAGCATGTTCATCAGAGTGGATGTGGCATCCTCAACCCCTCTGTGTGGTCTATAGGCAAACTGATATTGGTCTATATCAGACTCAGTCTTCTTTAAGATTTAATTTCTTACTATTTTCTCAAAAGTTTTCATGACAATAGATGTCAGTGCAATAGGCCTAAAATCGTTCAGTGCTTTGGGGCAGCTCGTCTTTGGAACTGGAACACCTACTGCATCCTTCCAACATTTTGGAACATGCTGATTCTGTAAGGACTTATTAAATATGTAATTAAAAATTGAGCAGAGCTCTTTAGAACACAACTTAAGCAGTCTACCATAGATATTGTCAGGTTCATAGCTTTTATTTGGGTTTATGGAAGAGAATACTTTTTCCACATGCCCCTCTTCAATTATGAAGTGGTTCTGGTCAGCTAATTCATGGCTAAGTTCCTGTATTTCTCTACTAAAATCATAAGTATCAAATCGATAAAAGAAATGATTAAAACCATTTGCAAGTTCAGGATCTGCATCAAAATCTTCTAAAGTGACAGTTCTTATATTTTTTGAGTTACTGATGCCTGCAATGGCTTTCATACTTGACCAGGCAGAGCCTAAGTTGTCTGCAGCCGTTTTATTTTCCAGGATTGTTTTATAGTTCTGTTTAGCCCTTAGAATTTCAATTTTCATGTATTTTGTGGCTGTATACAATTCAGAGGCAGTCCCATGTTTCAAGGCAAGTTTCTTAGCCTGAATGCAGGATTTAACAGATTTGGTCACCCATGGCTTGTTATTAGAGTACATCTTTACCCTTTTGCTTGGTATAATCATGTCTCTTCAGAATGCGGCATAGGAACATGTTACATCGGCTAACTGATCCAAATCTCCCCCACATGCCTCTATAAACATATCCCAATTAGTGCAGTCGAAACAGGCCTGTAGACACTGCACAGACACTTCTGTCCAATTTTTGACCTCTTTCATAGAGACCTTTTCCCTCTTCATAACAGTTCTGTATGTGGGCAAGAGATACACACAATTGTGGTCTCCATGGCCCAGAGGAGGCAGCGGACGTGATTTATATGCCTCCTTTACTGACCCATAGCAGAGATCAAGAGTCTTATCCCGTCTTGTAGGACAGGTTACATACTGGTGAAAATTGGGGACCGACTTTTTAAGGGAAACGTGGTTGAAGTCACCGAGTATAAAAGCCGGGGCGTCAGGAGAGATGGATTGCAGTTTTTGTACCACTTCGTAATCTGTTTTACAAGCGGAGTGTGTGCTCTGGGGTGGATATACACAACTGTAATGAAGAGCTGAGGAAACTCACGCGGTAGGTAAAAGGGGCGTAACGACACTGATAAAAGTTCCACATCAGGGGTATAGATGCGTTCTCTCACTGTAACTGAGGTACAGTATCTTTGGTTAATATAAAGACATACCCCTCCTCCCTGAGTTTTTTTCGTCACTTCACTGTTCCGATCTAGGCGGTGCGGTGCTCCAAAGCCACTGATCATCAGGCCTGAGTCCTGGTCGCGTTTGGTTAACCAGGTCTCCGTAAACGCCATCACACAGCGGTCTTTGTAATCCTTAAGAAAGCGGGCATTCCCCTGTAGTTCATCAATTTTATTTCTTAGTGATCGGACGTTCCCCAAGATCATTGAGGGCAGCGGAAGCCGGTTAAGCCGCATCTTCCTCAGTTGTAGCCGAGCGCCTCCTCGCTTTCCCCTTTTCCTTTTCCTCTTCCCCCCTGTTTCTCTATTTCGGATGAGACCCGGGATCTGTAGCGTGATGTCTGACACACCAGCCAAACTCACAAGGTTGAGTAGTAGCAACTCACTTCGACCGTTTTGCCTCCTGGCGGGGCAGGCAGAGATGATATCCAGGTAAAACAGGAAAGGTAGCAAAAATAGCGATACGACACAAACAAGATCCATGTCGCTTCAGTCAAAAGCACAGCGCACAGCTAAGTCACTTGGGATCTTATTATCCCAGACGCAACAGACGTAAAACAATAAAACACAATTAAAACATTAACAGCCAAACTATTCCTGCCAGTCGCAGCTTATTTTTAGTCATAAGCATTGCGCCCCATACTTGCAACAGGAAGAATGACAAATATCTACTGATTTACATGAAACTTCCCCTGTGGGTTCTACAATTGATATAGGGAAACATGATGCATGTTTTGTGTATGTTGGGTAATGGCTCGGCAGCCATTTTTGGCCGTCCGCCATAAACAGGAAGTCGCTCTAACTTTAGCATGAATTGCCAAAACTGCACCACATTTCCCAGAGAAATGCCAATATCGACTAGCAGACACAGCGTCCCCTACTGGCAACATTAATCAGATTTATGTGAGATTCTTTTTGAGGCCCCCGACATATGTAAAAAGTCCCAAAAACTTGTCAAGCCTGGTGTAAATTTAGGTATTTTATGGGTCTCATGCATGGGCGTGGCAAAATGCCTCGGTAGCGCCCCCTAGAAAGTTGCTAAAATTGAGCCCCTTGATGTTGTAAAAATCAGTAGGCTCATAGAGTGAAAAGACGCATAAAAAAGCCTCAAGAAGCCATATCCTAAGCCTTACAGGTAGTCTGCCATTTTGAGTCGAATATGCAAATTTAGTCCATATTTGGCCTTTTGAAGGTGCTGTACTTTAATTGTCCTTGAGATTTGACCCGATTAACATCAAAATTGGCCTGTACCACCTTAAGACCCTTGTGATCAAAGTTACCTCATCTTGTCTCCTAATTTTGCAGGGTGTGGCCGTGGCGTGGCAGCAAATATTGGCGTTTTTCCATGAAACAGGAAGTAGCTAATAACATCAGCAGAAATTGTCCAATCATATCCAAACTTCTGATGGTTGATGGGGGTCCGGCCCTGAACAGAACAACATCTCTATATTCACTCATAGTCAGAGCCCCCCCTATTGGCGACAGGAAATATGTGGTGTTATACTTTAACGAACTCCTTCGAGAGATTCAACCCGATTGGCTTCAAAATCTGCCTGTTCCATCTAAAGACCTTAGTGATCAAAGTTACCTCATATTGTAACCTTAATATGGAGAGTTCGGCCTCACCTTTGCCCCAGCAGTCTTCCAGGCCTTGGTCAATGATGTCCTCCGGGATATGATTGGCAATTATGTTTTCGTCTATTTAAATGACATCCTCATTTTTTTCAAAATCCCTCTAGGAACACATCCACCATGTCCAGACTGTTTTGCAACGCCTGCCGGAGAACTCCCTTTTCGTGAAGGCCGAGTTCCACACAGTCTGTGTCATTCCTGGATTACATTGTGGCCCGGGGTTGCCTGGAGATGGATCCTGCCAAGGTGGGCGATGTCTTGGCCAGTCCCTAAAACCTGTAAGCAGCTGCAGCATTTCCTGGGCTTTGCCAATTTTTACAGTCACTTCTTCCGCAACTATAGCTCTATCGCTGCCTCTCTCACAGGCCTGACATCCTCCAAGACTCCCTTTCCGAGGGTCCCTCAATGCAGATGCAGCCTTCCAGACTCTGCTGGACCGTTTCAGTTCTGCGCCCATCCTCCAAGTCCCCGACAACTGAGCGGCAGTTCAACATGGAGGTCGATGCATCGGACATTGGTGTAGGGGTGGTGCTGTCTCAGCGAGCAGCTAGTGACCAGAAGCTTCACCCATGTGCCTTTTTCTCTCTGCGGCTTTCTCCTGCCGAGAGTAATTATAACATTGGTAACCGTGAGCTTCTTGCTGTCAAACTGGCCCTGAAGGTGTGGCGCCACTGGCTGGAAGGAACCAAGCAGCCCTTCCCGGTTTTGACAGACCACAAGATCAAAGAACAAAAACACTCAACTCTCCGCAGGCACGGTGGGCCCTCTTCTTCACCAGGTTCAATTTCACCCTCTACTATATACAAGGTTCCCGCAACGTCAAACCTGATGCCCTGTCACGTCAGATTCAGAGGGAGGATGATAACGCCAATGCTTCAGACACCATCCTCCCATTCCCGTGTGTTGTGGCATCCCTTACATGGGAGATTGAGGAGAGGGTGAGAGCCGCCACAGAAGGACAGCCTGGTCCAAGTGCCTGTCCACCAAGTTGCTTGTACGTGTCTGCAGCCCTGAGGTCAGATGTACTCCAACGGGCCCATGCTTCGTGGTTGTCCTGCCATCCTGGGATCCAGAGAACCTGGTATGTCCTTCTGTGACGTTTCTGGTGGCCTACATAACAGGAGGACACCCAGGAGTACGTCAATGCCTGCCAGACCTGCAACCAGAACAAATCATCACGCCAAGCCCCATCCGTCCTCCTGCAGCCTCTCCCAGTGCCACATCGCCCTTAGACCCACATCTGTCACATTTCAGCCATCTGCTCCCAGTACATTTCCATTCATCCAGCTTCTGCCCCACTCAGCCTGCCAGCCACGCCTACCTCATCAGTCTCACTCTACTCACCTGTGCACACAGCTGCCCCTCATCACATGCAAGCAGCCAAGTATATACAGTATATTCACCAGCTCCACACTCACTCCTCCGCCAGGTTGTTTTCTGCCATGCAAGACTCTCCAGCGTTTTCCTGACTGACTTCCCGGTACCGACCTTGCCTGTCACAGAGTCCTATGCTTCGTCTGCCTCCTGGTAATTGCCTCAGCCTTCTGTCCCTGACCAAGATTTCAGTCTCTGCTCTCCTGGTTCCTGTTTGCCTGATTAGAAATTTGTGTCCAAGCTGTTGGACAGGTGCACCTAATAAAGTGGCCGGTGAGAGTATATGCAGTGGTGGAAGAACTTTTTAGAACTTTACACTACACAGAAATACTCTGCCACGAGGAATAGTCTTAGAGCGTACTCACACTGTCCTCCCAGACTGAGACCCGGACTTTAGGGTACTTGTCCCTCCTCCCTCTCCCCCCCGCGCCCCAGCCCCGTTTGTACTCACACTGCCAGGGCCGGCCAATGCTTCTTGCTGTCCATACGCCATCACGCCGTAACACGTCACACGCATTGATGCGTGGCTTTGTTTACAAATCTTTCCACAGACCTCGGAGTTTTTGTGCGTCTTGTCGACTGTTTTTGAATATTTTCATCCGACCAAATCTGCAGTAAACACTCCACCTCCGCATCACACCAACCTTTCACCGCCATTGTTGTTGTTGTTAAATGTCCGCGCATGGTCCGTCCTTCTATTTACATGTCCGAACAGGCGGACATAACGCTACTGCCGTAGGGCTCGTGCTCGTGCTCGTACACGTGCGCACGCTCGTGCTCGTACATGTGCAAACGGCTCCGCTAAAGCCCACCTCTTTCAAGCGGGCCGTGGACGGTCCGCTGGCCGCAGTTGAGCGCGGAGCGGGTTCACTCACACTGCTTAAAGGTACTAGACTTTAGCTGGAAAACCGGTTTTGGCCGCGGCCAAAAGGACAGTGTGAGTAGGCTCTTACATTCAAAATGTAACTTAGTGAAAATACAAAAGTGTCAGCATTAAAACTCAATTTAAGTACAAAATGAAAAAGTAGTCATTATGTAGAATGGCCCATTTCAGATTCTTATTATTATAAATAGATGAATGTTAACACTTTAATATTGCAGTTGTTAAAGGTGGGCTAATTTTATTGACTTTATATAGTGTTGTGTATCTTAATCTATTACTATATATATATCATTTGATGATAATATTTCGTACTAATAATAATTTGAATCTGTAAAGTAACTAAAGTTGAGTACAACGTAAAATATTTCCTCTGTAATGTGGGGGAGTAGAAGTATAAAGTAGCATAAAATGTAATTACTCAGGTACCTCAAGATTCTACTTAAGTACAGTACTTGAGTAAATACTGTTAGTTACTTTCGATTCAATTTTATTTATAGTGCCAAATCATAACAAAAGTTATCTCAGGACACTTTACAGAGTAGGTAAAGACCACACTCTGACTTATTCAAAATTAACATAGACCCAACAATTACCCTGTAGAGTACGGTGGCCACGAAAACCTGTTGAAAATCAAAGCAATCCAAGAATATATCGGGTCTTACAGTTGTTTCTAAGGTTCCTGGGTTTGAAGAAAAATTGGTGCAAAGCGAGTTGATTTTGTCTCTAATAGTTATAATTTTGTCATTAAAGTAGGTCATGAAGTCGTTACTACTGAGGGTTATAGGAATACATGGCTCAATAGAGCTGTGGCTCTCTGTCAGCCTGGCTACAGTGCTAAAAAGAAATCTAGAATTGTTCTTATTCTTCTCTATTAAAGATGAGTAATAGGCTGCTCTGGCATTACGGAGGGCCTTCCTTTATTTTTTTAGACTTTCATGCCAAACTAAGCGAGATTCCTCCAATTTAGTAGAACGCCACTTACTTTCCAATTTTCGCGATATTTGTTTTAGATCACGGGTTTGTTAATTATACCACAGAGCTCACTTCCTGTGTTTCATCATCTTCTTTTTTAACGGAGCAACAGAGTCGAGTGTTGTTCGTAGTGAGCCTGCAACACTGTCAACAAGGTGATCAATTTCAGAGAAACAAACGTTGGTACAGGAATCTGGAATATTAGGATAAGGCATTAAATTAAATGCAGATGTAATCGATTCCTTAAATCTAGTTACAGCATTATCAGATAAACATCTATTGTAGAAACTTTTGCCCAGAGGTGAGTAGTCCTGTAATATAAATTCAAAAGTTATTAAATAATGGTCTGATATAATAGGATTATGTGAAAAGACTATTAAGTCATTGATTTCCACACCATAAGCCAAAACAAGTTTGAGGGTGTGATTAAAACAGTGAGTAGGTTTATGTACACTCTGACTAAAACCAATCGAATCTAATCGAGAGATAAACGCAATACTAAGGCCTGCAACGCCTCCTCCTCGGCCACTGCCTCGAGGAATATGAGTATTATTATGATTATTAATACAGCTTTAGATGACAGAGATCTGGTGTTTAAAAGTCCACATTTTATTTTCTGATTTTGTTGCATTATCGCAGATTTGGTGTTGATTTGAATCAAGTTTTTCTGTGTAGCTCCTCTTCTGTTCATTTTTGATTTAATTAATGTAGATGATCGTGAGGCACACAGCGTTTGTATAGAATACTGAGCTGTAAAGGGATCCACAGAGACGTGTGTAAGACTGCAGCTATGCTTGCTGTGCGTCTGTGGTAAGGGCAGCGCATAGAGGTGTATTAAACTGTGACTCTGCATCCTGATCCCAACACTGGGTTTTTGTCAGGAGGTGTTGGCGGTGCAGGACTCGACAGTCAGGTCAATGTTTGCAGATAAAAGTCTTGACCCCTCCTGGTTAGGGTGCAGGCCATCGTGTTTCAAAAGCCTGGGTCTTTTAAAAAACGCCGTGAAGTTGTCCACAAATTGAATACTTTTTCCCAGGCAGTATCCTTTAAGCCTGTAGGAATTTTACACAATACTTTTCAGAATTTCACACCAATCAAAAGGACCTAGCAGAGTATATATTGCGTAATTCAAATTCTACAGGAGGCTTTCTGGAGTCAGCAGAGTCGTTGGTAGTTTAGTGCGCCAGCAGGCATTTATTAGCAGAAGGACATCGGATGATACAGACGTCTGGAGAAATGTTCTATTCTCTATCTAGAGTAACTGTGAGCACACAGTACCCGTGATCAGAGGCAAGAAGTTCTGATATCTATTCTAAAAACTCCAGCATATAAACTTGTTACAAAGGCGTGGTTATGTGTGCGCTTGTGCGTGCATATGTGTATTTTAGAAGTAGCAGTTGCTCCAGCCTCCATCTTCCTCCCTGTGCGTAGGAGTAGCCTCTGTATAGCAGGAGTCTTCTTCTTTATCTGTGAAGAAAGCACAACACGTACAGCAACTTCCCTAATCTCAACTAACTTTGCCAGGTGCATATTTGCAACATGGCTAGTTCATTGTCTTTGTGACCTTGACCGACTTACTGTTCCTGTGCTTTTGGAGAAAGCAGAAAAAGATTGAGTCAAAAGTTTGTGTGCTTTTGGAAACAGAAAAGTTTGAGCTTGGACTAATAATCACTATCACACTTTAAATGATCATACCTAAAAATCACACTTATCACATTCTTATTAATCATTACTAATAAACTTGCTAACATATGATTATTAATTCTTCAATCATTGATTATCACACTCTTATTAATCATTACTAGTACACATGCTGACACATGATTACTATACTTCACACATTGATTTTTAATCCTTCAATTCCCCCTGTTGATCACTCACCAGAGTGATCATTCCTCCGAGACCACAAAATCCTGGATGTCTAAAGGGATGCCACGGACGTGGCCTGCCAAGTTCTATAACTCTAACAATTATCAAACCATGCACATATGAGATAAATTACCACTAAAATAATGAATATTACAATAAACACACTAAGTGTCCACACACACAATGTTTGTTTTTGTGCTTTTTTTTTTTTTTCACTCTATATACTGTGGTGTTTTTACTAATGGTGTATGTGAGTCAATAATAGATTATATGTATTTACAGAAGTCCCTTAACCCTGTTCGGTTAGATCTGTTCTGACTTGATCTAAGGACCTTTTGGGCTCCTCCCCCTGTCTACACCTTGAAAGGTGAATCCACTTGTCACTGTCCTGCACTTTTACTGCTGTGGAGGTTCGCTCCACTACCCTATGGGGTCCTGTCCACCTGGGGTGTGTCCACTTTCTTTTCAATGTCTTTACATACACCCAAGGTTCTCCTAGCAAAGTCAGTGGGGCTGGTACTGGTCCTGACCCCCCTTGGCTTCCTGCCAATGTTTTTACCCAGCCTTGGAGTTGAGTCACGTAGGACCATGCCAGTCCTGGTGTGGCCCCTGGCTGTAGCGGTTCCTGGTGTCTTGGTCCAGGGATGGTGCGACCTGTAAATAACTCATAAGGGGTAAATTTCTTTTCTCTGTTCACACTAGCCCTTTTAGAGCATAATGTCATAGGCAAACAGTCTAATCATGATAAACCTATAGTTGCCATCATTTTAGCTATTTTCTCTGTCCTCATTTCCTCCTCATGCTTAATAGGCAGACCTGAAGCTGTCACAAAACCTGCTCTCTCTCACTCTTTCAACTGACAATGCACTGCTGCACTGGCCTATGCAGAGTCTGCATATGCCTGCCATCAGACTGTACAACGCTGCACAGCCACGCTGAGCGACGCTCAGGGAATAAACTAACACTACTCAAAGTGACCTATCACTGAAATGCACATTTATCTCTCTTGCACATTAAAATCCACACAGCACATTGTAATAATGTGTTTATCTGCGATACTGTACTTTTATTTTATTTTATTGTTGTTCATATTTTGTATTTTATATTTTATCTTATTTTTAGTATTTCTGATTGTTTTGTACCGCTGCTACAATGACCTCATTTCCCCTCAGGGATAAATTAAGTTATCTATCTATCTATCTATCTATCTATCTATCTATCTATCTATCTATCTATCTATCTATCTATCTATCTATCTATCTATCTATCTTTCCCTCACCATGCTTACAAGCTACTGTGACTGCCATCACTTCCGCTAGCTGAGCTGACGGTTTTTCTGTCACTTCTCCTGTACTTATTCAATTCAATTCAATTCAAAAAACTTTATTTGTCCCGGGGGGCAATTCAGGAAAGTGTCTCAAACTTTCCCTGATCTTTGATTACCACTGCCTATGCTGCGCTTAGTCCTGCATTATCTTTTCTGAAACAGCAGCCGTATACATACAAGTCAATGTCTGGTCGATCCTGTGGTTTTGCATGCAAGTCGGGTCTCACTATAATGGCTTGCGTTGTCAGTGGAATGCAGTCATGTGGGTTTTCGTCATCTGGAACTGCTAAACAGCTCGCTGCATTAACTCCTTTGTGTGTGTACATTATGTTTGCATTTAAGCCGTCCTCTACTTTTCTCAGTCGAGAGCCTGATAGAGTAAAAAAGGATGATGAGATTAACGCTATTACACTATGCCTGGTCAAAATTTTGAGTGGATGCCTGGATTACCTTTTTCTCTAATTCTGATTGTGAGGTGATGTGATGAGTGATCTTGTACACCTGTCCTTCTTTAGAGTATGTGACTGCCGGGATTGTGGTTTGTTCCCAGTCCTGTAACTGAGATGTTGTTTTTACCATGGGTCCTAAATCTTTAGCTTGACTTCCTGCTCCTAATGCTAAGCTAATATGGGGTGCTGCAGTGTCACCCATGTTGTACCACCCTGCCTGCTCTGCAGTGAGCAGGACTTGTGCTACTACTCCTTTCTTTGATACATATGTACTATGAACTATGGTCACTTCTGTTTTTTGCACTATTTGGTCTTATTTACTCATATTTATTCACTCCATATTATATTATTACAAAACAAACAAAACAAGAACAACTGTACTATATCATGTGAATATGTATATATGTCTATTTCTATTTCTTACCTTTTTAAAATTTAACTTTATTGCTTATTTTTGCTATTTTTTATCTTATTTTGTAATATTCTGTTGGTGCTGTGACAAAAGAATTTCCTCCTCTGCGGGACATTAAAGGTTTTCTGATTCTGATTCTGATATATATATACAGTATATACGTATATACAGTCCAAAGTCAGTGTCCAAGGGGAACCCTCTACTTCCCTAACTCTTTCCTCATACACTTCTTCAGTTTGGGTACGGTCATAGAGAAAAGTACAGTGGGGAACGTCAGGGACCGGTTCATATGGGTGCACTGAGTGAATCCACGGTGTCCATTGTTGATACAGTTTCAAAACATCGGTAATTGGCGGGTCTGGGTCCTCTTTCAATTGAGTCCAGTAAACGTTGGCCGACTGTTGCTGCTGATCAGGATCTTCCCCTAGGATCCATTGTCCATTGTTACATCTTGAAGTAATTGTCTCTGAACAGTCTATTTTTACCCCATTAGGGAAATGAACTTGCACCCCCTGTGGGCCACATAGGATAGATGCTTTTAATCTGACTAGGACGTCTCTTCCTAGCAGTGAGATTGGGCATTGTGGCGAATAAACATAGCTTTGATGAAACTGGTAACCAGCTATTTTAGTGGTGAGGGGTTCTGTGAAAGGGAGTGGCATTGGCTGTCCTCCAAATCCCACAAGGTCTATGGAATATTTGGAGAGCTGTTGACCGAACTGAGGTTGTATCAGAGTTGAATGTGTTGCTCCTGTATTGACTAAAAAGTTCACTTTTCGTTCGTTCACTTCTCCCGTAGCAAGGAGTCAGCCTCTCCCCTTGCCCTTGACCCTGGGTACCCCTAGTATTGGTCTGGATACCCGGTGCCTTGGGGCGACTGGTTACCTGGGGCCAGTTGTGGTTGTGATGGCACCTGCTGTTGTTGCCGCTGTGGCAGGGGTCCCCCTCTTGGTAGACCTCTCTGGTTTTGTGGACAGTCTCGTGCCCAATGTCCATGACCTCCACACACGAAACACCCATTGTCCCTAGCCCCCGGTGATCCGCCCCTGCCCCTTCCATAACCTCCTCGAGGATTAAAGCCTCGTCCTCTTCCTCCTCTATAATGTGATTGTGGTGGGCCCCATGGTCCTGGTGGGTTCCATGGTCCCTGGGGAGGGGGTCCTGCATAGAATTGGCCTGCAACTGGGGCAACTGGAACTGGGGATTCCCATTGGCGCTGGCTCCTCCTGTTGTTGGCTCATTTGTGCTTGTGTCTCTTACTGTAATTTGGTCAGTTTTATTTTCAAATTATCTATCTCTGTTTTGCTCACAGCCTTTCTTTCATCTGCTCTACGCATGTGATGTTGAAGTGTCCTCATCCATATGTGTAATGGATCCATGTCTGCTCTGGGGTCATCCTCCATCTTTGCCTGCACTTCCTTATCTGTTCCTTTCATAACTGCAGCTTTAAACATTGATCCCTGCAGTGGATCTGACCCTGGGTTTGTTCCTGACCTTTTCCTGCCAGTCTCTCCTGCATCTAAGTCTAATTGGTCTGTTGTCCCTAATCCGTATTTCTGTCCAATTAATTATTAGTTCTGTAGGAAATGCTGCTACATTTTTAACACTGTTTCAATTATCGCTCTTTACCACTTATTTAGTTTGTACTTATTTTATTTCATCTGTTGCTAAACTGCGCGGTGTATTGTTGTATATTGTATAAACCTACGTTTAACCACAACGTCTGTTGCACTCTGTCACATTAGTTATTGTTTGATTTATTTCACGTTAGCTTTATTTTATTTGATTATGTTTCTATGCTTGTTGTTACTCTGATCTTTTCCCACCTTTGTATTGAAACTGTTGCAAAATAATTTCCCTCAGGATAAATGAAGCTCCTTGAATCTTGAATCTTAATCCTCTCACATCACCTATAATGGGATACCGTGACTCTACTAAGGAGCTTTTCATAAAATCTAATATTTTAAATTTACGGATATAGTCAAGCTAAAAATACTTGAAATCTTATTCAGAGCTGTAAAAAATATTTCTTCAGTTATTCAATCTTTATTTAAATTAAGAAACAATTGCTATAATTTAAGAGGACTGCTTCGATTTGAAACAAGAAAAGTAAGAACTAACATTAGACAAAGATGCGCGTCCGCGTCCGTTATTGGTGTAAAAATGTGGAATGACCTTAATGATAAACTGAAAGTAATTACAACACAACCGATATTTAAAAGACCTTGAAATTTGAAATAATTAATGCATATGTATAAATGTTATAATTGGAAAAGAGCAAAATAAATAAATAAATAAAAATGGAAATGTTATTCATTTTGATTATTAAAAAGTAAACCTTAATTAAGCAAATATGAATTTTGATTTTGCAGATTTTGATTTTTGCTTTGTGAGTATGTGTATGTATGTTTATATGTATAATATGTTTAAATGTATATAAAGTAAGTAAATGATTTCATTTATTTAAGTATAAGTAAATATACTTTTAATCAAATATATGTTTAATCATAAGTAAATAAGTCAGAACTGTGATGTTAGGGTTGGCTAATAAAAGCAAGTTGCTTCAGCCAAATCCTTTCTTTGGTTGAAATTGTCAAAATATTATGTCATTTTATTTAACATCTAATGTAGAACCAAAAATAAAATTCATTCATTCATGGTGAGCTCTGTGCCTACGGTTAGACTAGCTAATTTCTGTAACCATATTCCAGCTCTGTCACTAAGTTGTGGTAGTTGTGCATTCATGTGTTCCTTGTCTGCTAAACTAAATTGTTTATATATATCGGTGGTCCTGTCCCTAGTCTTAGTTCCTGGTCCTCTGCTTTCGCATTCTGACCATCGTATCTCCTCTTCCTCCCCCTCTGAGCCAGAACTCATCATACTGATTTTTTAGATTTACGTGTTTGTTTTTAAATCCCTGTCTCTTTCTCCCGTGTTTGTCGCTTTTCTGGCTTCTACAGTCATAGTCAGAGTGGTCTGAGTCAGTTAAGTCAGTCTCAGGTTTGGGTTTTCCTGCTTGGTGTCTGTGGATGTTAGTAGGTGTTTTTTCATTAAACAGCAGTTTTGTCCTTGTTGCTGCTCCCTCTATTTCTCCCTCTAACTTCTTCTCTCATACTGTCTCTCCGAAAGCCCCTCCTTTCTCATGCACCCTCCTTTCCTCATCTTGCGCTCCTCTCTGACGCTGTCTCTCCTTCTCCTACTGTTTTTCCTCCTCCCACTGTCTCTCCTCTTCTGTCTACCTCAGCTGCCAGTCCGGCCATATGCAAATCTGCTCTTCGCTCCTCTCTCTTCTCCTATTCCTTCTCCTCCTTCTTTCTCTTATGCCACAACCTACTCAGACCATTATTTCTGTTTCCCACTACTTCTTCACATGCTCTGTCCTCCTCTAACTCCTCCTCTAACTGAACCATATATTACATACATACATATTTTACCATATTCTCTGGCTCGCTTCACCCGTCCTGCTACAGTATTCATCCCAACCTAATCCTGGGCCTGTAAATTACCTTTAATATAGCACATCATATTCCCAAAATGTGTAGTTGCATTTTCATGAGAAATCTCTTACAATTTGTTTATTTTTACAGTTACTTCCTGTTTTTAGGCTTGTGCTTTTATTTTGATAGAGTGTAACCGGAAAAGAGAAAAAAAGAACAACTTTACAGTTTTTAAATATCTTGCAAACGGGTCTATCAAAAGTGCAAAAACTTAAGGAAATGTAAACCCACAAGTTTGTTTAGCACCTGGCTGATAAGGGCACACGGTTTGTCATCATTTTGTTTCATGTGGTGCTTAATGCTTTATCAAAACGGGATGTCCTTGTGTTGCTTTGCATCGTTTTATACAAGTCTATTTTAAGCTTTTAATTTAATCAGTAACGCTGTTTTGGAGCGATTCAGAGCATCTGTCTTTCTGAAGGAGACAATTATTTCATTACACTGCTTGCTAGTTTTTAATAAATACAGCATTATTTTTGTGTGCATTAACAATCTTTGGAAGTTAAAGCTGCAAACTGACAGTTATAATATCATTTTTTAAGTTAAATATGTTTGTTTATTGCACTCTATTCTGAGTTTGTAATTAAGATAAAATAGGTTTAAAGTATATTTCATGATTGTAAATGACAATTAATTTTCTGTAAAAGGTTAAAAACACACTATTTTGATATTGTTGAACATGATATTATATAGATGGTATTATTTATTTATTTATTACATATTATTTTTGTTTCATTCCATAGCTCTTACTCTTATTGTTCACGTTGTGTTCACGGTGTGTTCAGAGTCTTCAAGGTGTCAAAAGATTTAATGGAGCAATTTTATCATCTATTTTGCCCAAAAATAAACACTTGTGAACCATCAGTTAAAGAGTCCGACCATCAATCAGCCGGGACTCTACAGGGCCTGTCATAGTTATTTCAGCTGTTAAAGTACTATTCACAGGTATTTATTTATTCTTTATTCACACACACTCGTTATCCGGTCAGTGGATCTAGTCCCCAGTGATCCTCCCCTCACTCAAGCTTCTACTCTACCGTGATAGAGCGGAGTGAGACGATATAAATCACTACTTTTAATGACCAAAAGCCGAGTGTCACAGCCCCGTTATTTATGTACCCCCAGATAAGAGAAGACCAGTGGTGAGTTTAATAGTCAGGCTTTTCTGTGATGTCTGCAACAAGCTTCTACTGACAGTGTTTCACCATCAGCGGCTACAGACAGGGTGTATCCACCACCACAGAAACCTACTCACACTTTTATCTGTTTGTGTTCTCTATTATCCTCGAAACTTCCCACACAACAATCCCACAAACAAACACAGTTTTTAAGTATTTCTTACACTTTGGTTCCCAGAACCTTAGGTCCCAGACCTACAATTTTTTCTTTGGTTCCCAGAACCTAGGCTCACCTAGGGGCTATCCCCCTGTGGCGCTTTTAGTCCTTAATGCCTAATGTATATTCGAGGGTCTCTACAGCCTCCGGCCTTTCTGCGTTCCCTGAACGTCTTACTGAGCACCGTTTATGCGCCTAGGACCTGTCGGGATTTATGATCCCAACACTCCTTTACCTTTTACTTATACTGATTCCAAATCAGTTTAACAGGCCTTTTTTCAATCGTCAGTCCCCCGGCTAAATTTGGATCAAATTAACCTCTAGGAAACATACTGACATTCTCCACCAATTTAGATTTTAAGGCCGAATCACAGTCTTCACTTCTTAAGAAGAATAGGTGACTGCTTACCTTTTGTCAGTGATGGGCCCTTGTGGAGAAGTTCAGTCGGCCCCAGGAGGTTCCCAGTGACTCCGCGTGGTCACCGGTCCAACCTCTGCAGCTCCTTTTGCCCGCTCCTCCTTGTTAGAATCACGTCCGGGGTCACCAAGTTTCTCTGTAGGAATTTTACACAATACTTTTCAGAATTTCACACCAATCAAAAGGACCTAGCAGAGTATATATTGCGTAATTCAAATTCTACAGGAGGCTTTCTGGAGTCAGCAGAGTCGTTGGTAGTTTAGTGCGCCAGCAGGCATTTATTAGCAGAAGGACATCGGATGATACAGACGTCTGGAGAAATGTTCTATTCTCTATCTAGAGTAACTGTGAGCACACAGTACCCGTGATCAGAGGCAAGAAGTTCTGATATCTATTCTAAAAACTCCAGCATATAAACTTGTTACAAAGGCGTGGTTATGTGTGCACTTGTGCGTGCATATGTGTATTTTAGAAGTAGCAGTTGCTCCAGCCTCCATCTTCCTCCCTGTGCGTAGGAGTAGCCTCTGTATAGCAGGAGTCTTCTTCTTTATCTGTGAAGAAAGCACAACACGTACAGCAACTTCCCTAATCTCAACTAACTTTGCCAGGTGCATATTTGCAACATGGCTAGTTCATTGTCTTTGTGACCTTGACCGACTTACTGTTCCTGTGCTTTTGGAGAAAGCAGAAAAAGATTGAGTCAAAAGTTTGTGTGCTTTTGGAAACAGAAAAGTTTGAGCTTGGACTAATAATCACTATCACACTTTAAATGATCATACCTAAAAATCACACTTATCACATTCTTATTAATCATTACTAATAAACTTGCTAACATATGATTATTAATTCTTCAATCATTGATTATCACACTCTTATTAATCATTACTAGTACACATGCTGACACATGATTACTATACTTCACACATTGATTTTTAATCCTTCAAGCCACAGGTGCAGCTGGCGGAGGCGGCTGTCCATGACGTCACCAAAACGCGGCGGGGGAAGCGGGCCGGAGATAATCAGACGCTTCCCTGTGTTTAGCAGGCTTGAGTGGAGTTGAGCTCACCAGACCCAGAGCCACCGCTCCGTTCTCCCTGGAGGAGCACTGCCACTCCGCGGGGAGAAGGCAGGAGGTGGAGGGTGCCGATGACTTGGGCTTGGCACCCTGGTGGTGCCAGCGGGACTTGGTGAGTGCTGGTGCCGGATATCCGGTGATGATGGAGCCAGTCCATGGCAGGGTGGTGTTGTTGGCGGCCGTCATGGTATGGTCACTAGCGCCGGAAGCCTTAAGATGGGCGAGGAACTTCGCCTGAGTTGAGGCGACGGTGGAAAATTCCAGGAGGATTTTGTTCTTCTCCTTGAGGTCAGCCTTCAGGCCAGAGACGTTCTCCCTCAGTTTTGAGAGTGTGGGGAGACAGGACTCGCATACAGCCATCAAATCGCAGCCTGTGCTGGGGATCCGTCACCCCGGGATACAGAACCGTCACATAGAGGTGAGTTAATTTAAATTCCGGCCCTGGAGCGGAATGTCCAGGGAGATCCTTCTTTACTCCTTGGCAGGCAGCCCACTTCACGGGTTGTTTTTGGATCCCGCTGAGTTGATAAAATGTTTTAAAATTGGCGCCTCGCTAGTGCGATTCGGCGTCACGACTTCCGTGTTTTTCTTCTCCGGTGTGATCAGAGGCAACCGCAGGCCCAATCGTTAAATGCTTCGGTCCATCGTTTGAAGAAATAAATACAATAAAAGCTGGACACGAGTAATTCCAAATATGGAATCGATAAACTAAGTTAAAAACAATATTTTCCGGGGCCGAAGTGGAGGGAAACCCAGTGAAATCAAGCGACGCTGCGCATGCGTATGAGTAGATGACGTAGACAGTACAATGCAATGCAATACAATGCGATACAATACAGACCAATACAGACTAATACCAATACAGACCAATACAGACCTCTAGGTGGCGGTGGTGGCGGTGTCAGCAGTGTCAGTTTTCTTTCATAGAGGATTTACTGTCTAATCAGCTAGAATAACTGCCACCACTGCATATATGTTCATATATACACACACACCACAGCATATATGTTTATATATGTTGCGTATATGTTTATATATACACACACACTTACAATGAAACATGTGATTGACAGCTGACTGAACAGATAAAGCAGCAAGATTAATCAAGCCTCCGCCAGGCTAACGGCACAGAATAAATCTTCATGGTAACTTATGTGCCTCTGCTTTTGTACAACCAAGTCATGGATAAAGTAAGCCCGGCTTAATCCCTCATCTAGGCTTCATGCAACAGCCCCCGGTGGCACATCAATTACCATGGAGATTTATTCTGTGCTGTTATCGTGCCCAGACTAGGCTAACAGCCAAACTTGAAATTCTTGAGATAGTTCGTTCATATTGTTGTCAGAAGTTTGTTAAATAGATTATGACATGCAAATGATGTTCACTAGATGGAGCTCTTAAAACCAAGAGCTTCATCTAGTGGGATCTACAAACACAACTATTGGTTCATGAGGCCCCGTGAAGCCTCATTTACCCATGTCTCCAGATTATTATATTTATTTGTTTGGAGTAATATAAATGATTGATAAAGTTGCTGATGAGATTACAGGTAAGTCAGTGACGACAGCAAACGGCCTGGTGATTCTCCTTTCTTATTGTTGAGAAAGGACTTGCTTTTGGACGTAGACAAGAATGCTGCACACGTCTTCTCCATGATTGCCTCAGTAAATCTGTGGTCGCTGTTGGCTCTTCCTTTGAAAACTGAACACATTTTTGACATTTTTGTGTAACATTCGTGTGTGAAAAAAAAAAAATACAACAAATACATGAAAGGAAATTTAGTAAATTCAATTTTATTAACAATGCAAGTTATGACTCAAGTATGGTATGTAAAGTACCCATCAGTAGTCATCAAACCCAGGAACCTTTCAAACTGTTACGACCTGATATATTCTTGGACTGCTTTTCTTCAGTCGACCTTAACAAATTAACCTCTACTATTTCAGCATCAAAACCTTCTACTTGTCTTCTAGACTCTATTCCAACTAGGTTACTTAAAGAAGTGTTACCTTTAATTAGCACTCCTGTATTAGATATGATTAACATGTCTTTATCAGCAGGTTATGTACCAATGTCTTTTAAAGTAGCTGTAATTAAACCTCTTCTTAAAAAGCCCAGTCTTGATCCTGAGGTACTAGCCAACTATAGACCTATATCTAACCTTCCTTTTCTCTCTAAGATCCTCGAGAAATTAGTTGCCAATCAGTTGTGTGACTTTTTACATAATAATGAGTTATTTGAGGATTTCCAGTCAGGATTTAGAGCAAATCATAGCACTGAGACAGCACTGGTGAAAATTACTAACGACCTTCTAATAGCTTCAGACAAAGGACTTGTCTCTGTACTTGTCTTACTAGATCTTAGTGCTGCCTTCGACACTATTGACCATCACATCCTGCTACACAGACTAGAGCATCTGATCGGCATTAAAGGAACCGCACTGAGCTGGTTTAAGTCATATTTATCAGATAGATCTCAGTTTGTACATGTTAATGACAAATCCTCCATGCACACTAAAGTTAGTCACGGAGTCCCACAGGGTTCTGTCCTTGGACCGATTCCTTTCACCTTATATATGCTTCCCTTAGGAAATATTATAAGGAAGCACTCCATAAATTTCCATTGTTATGCTGATGATACACAATTATATTTGTCGATCAAACCAGAAGAAACCCATCAGTTAGATAAACTTCAAATGTGCATTAAGGAAATAAAAAGCTGGATGACCTGCAATTTCCTGATGTTAAACTCAGACAAAACTGAAATTATTGTACTTGGCCCCAAAGGCCTCCGAAATTCAATAGCTAAAGACATTGTTACTCTGGATGATGTTGTGTTGTCCTCCAGCACCACAGTAAGGAATCTGGGTGTTATTTTTGATCAGGATATGTCCTTCGATTCTCACATAAAACTAACAAGAAGGACTGCATATTTTCACCTGCGTAATATTGCAAAAATTAGGAACATTGTGTCTCAGAAAGATGCAGAGAAACTTGTTCATGCATTTGTTACTTCTAGGCTGGACTATTGCAATTCCTTATTATCAGGCTGCTCCAATAAGTCTGTTAAGAGTCTCCAGTTGGTCCAAAATGCTGCAGCTCGTGTACTAACTAAAACAAATAGAAGAGAACATATTTCTCCTGTATTAGCTTCTCTGCACTGGCTACCTGTAAAATCTAGAATAGAATTTAAAATCCTTCTCCTTACGTACAAAGCTCTTATTGGTCAGGCTCCGTCGTATCTTAAAGAGCTCATAGTATCGTATCACCCAACTAGATCTCTGCGCTCTGAGAATGCAGGGCTACTCGTCGTTCCTAGAGTCTCCAAAAGTAGAATGGGAGGCAGAGCCTTCAGCTACCAAGCTCCTCTCCTGTGGAACAAACTCCCAAATGTTATTCGGGAGGCAGACACTGTCCCCTTATTTAAAAGTAAACTTAAAACTTTCCTTTTTGATAAAGCTTACAGCTAGGGCTTACGATGAGACTTTATTCTGCTTAATTATGCTGCTATAGGCCTAGTCTGCCGGGGTATAATACTTTTCCTGATACTCTGAGCTTCTCTCCTCTCTGTCTGAATCATTCATGTCCCATCAATGCATGTTACTGATTCAGCTTCTTCCCCGGAGTTGTTTGTGCTTTGTCGTCTCGCAGGTCTCTGCTGATCGTGGTGGTGCTTGCTGCCGTGGTCCTACATGACGCTTCCTGCTGCTATTGTCACTGTTACTCATATATACTATCACTAGTTTAATAAACTATAAAATTTGTAGCTGTATCGTAGCTGCTATTGTCACTACTCATCATTGATCATGTTTGCCACCATAATTATTATCATTTTCATATTCTGTCACCTTAGCTGTGCTTGTTTCTACTATTCTGTTGTATTAACTGCCTTAACATATACGTCATATTCACATTACTATAAATATTATAGTTACTGTTAGGCTTTGCTTGCATCTCTGGAAGTGTGTCTGTCTGTCTCTCTCTGTCCATCTCTCTTTCTCTTTCCTTTTCTTCCTCCCCAACCGGTCAAGACAGATGGCCGTCCTCCACAGAGCTGGGTCTGTCTGACGTTCCTGCCTGCTATAGGGAAGGTTTTCGTTGCCACTGTACTCTACAGAGGAATTGTTGGGTCTATGTAAATCATAAATAAGTCATTGAGTGTGGTCTTTACCTACTCTGTAAAGTGTCCTGAGATAACTTTTGTTATGATTTGACACTATAAATAAAATTGAATTGAATTGAATTGAATTAAAGTAGCAATAATAACACTGATTCTAATAGAAATATGACAACATGAGGAACAATGGACACACTAAAATAACATGTAAACTTGCAACAACAGCATTTCTGAGAATGGAAATAGGAAAAGTTGTAGTAGGAGGCGTCAGGCAGGATTTGGCAGCGGGCATAACCACGATCCAGGTGACAACACCATCCAAGGAGATCTATCAGACGAGAAAGCGCAAGTACTTGGGATGATGTTAACTGAGCACTATTGTCAGTGCCTTTGCTTTAGGACAATACATGTTAGAGAAACCTATTAGTAGTTAATACTTTATGGTTTTACAAATTCATGAAGAAAAACAATATTATTTAATACAAAATACATGCAATTTCACACAACTTTTACCGAACTGAACTTAATCTACTTTGTCACTACTGCAGTTAAAACAACACATGATCCCCTCGTGGCCGCTAAAATAAGTTGGCATCACTACTGTCTCAACATCATAACATGCGGTTTTGACACATGATCAATGAAGGTCCTTTTCTCTGTTTTGGCTAGTGTCACAATTTGAGAAAAGCTTTTGTTTGTCATATATTGTATGTGCATAGTGTTGAGGACTTGCCAATGTCATCCTTAAAGTCTCCCATCACAGCGATTGTGTTACATAGTTGTTTCATCCAATCAAGTAACTTGCCTTACTGTTCTTTAAACAAAACTATGGGATATGATGGTGGGCGATAAACTATTGCTAATAAAATACCAAATTCTGCAAAGCTGTAAACTGAACACTCCAAATTCTTACAAGTTTTAGAATTAAGTTTAGAATGCTGTTGCACAGATGTTCCAATGTCCTTAAGCTGGTCATCTTCTGATGGTAATTCACATGTAATATACCTATCAATAAATTCCATAAATTCGAAGACCTCTTCATCTGTGTTTTTATCAATTACTGGCGCAAAACCCCAAACAAACCATGCACATGCGGTGAGCCACGCTGCTGGAATTCCACCCTATAAAAGTAGTCCTTTATTTTGCCAATATGATTAGATGGAGACATGAGCACCTCCCTCAAAAAACAATACCAGCGTAAATCAAACATTCTTCTCATTCAGTGACAGGATTGTGACGCAAAAGGATTGATCCGTCTGCCCATTCTAATTCCTCAGCTGTTTGGGCTCTATCTTTCTGTTTTAAAATACTGTTAAAGGAGATTTTTCCACCGCACATCAGCAGAGGAAAAGCTAGCAAACCAGGTTGGGATACCGACGCCACACAACACAAGCCAACAGGCCACGCTGTGTGGTTTGAGAAAAGAAACTCATCATCAAACTCTTAAAACTTTTTCAAAGACTCTTCATTGAATTGATCACTTTCTGAGTTTTACAACCTCCTTTTCCCTTTCTTTGTGCTATGGAAACATTTGACACAACTTGTTGAACCTCAGACATGTACAGAGCAAAAAATATATTCTGTGAAAACCTAGTATCAGCATTCAAAATCCTGTTATTAAAATAACATGACAATAACATGACAAGGATGCTGTCTACTATCATGATATGTAGAGCAACAACTAGGAAACAACATCGGGAAACATTTAGCTTTATTTGTAGGATCAGACAACAATTTGACAGGACTACTGCCTTCTGCTGGAGCCGCATTCAATATTTCCTAAAAAATACTGATCAGCAGATGTTTGGACACCTACATCTACATTAGCATCTTTGTCATTTTCTAACACATCACACTCAAGGTTTTTTCTCAAATCATTTAACCACGATTCATTAAACGTTATATCTTTATAATACACATTTATCTCTTTTAAATATCGCGATGCCTGTTTTACGCGCATAATATCGACGTACTGGTACTCATAATGTCCTTTATATGTTAATTTCCATTTCAGTTTCACTTGAATCAAAGAACCTTCCATATCAGAACGTGGCAGCAAATTACTTCTCTGAACTACAGTACATTTGCTGGCACACAGCTACACGGACCATGAACACCTGATTGTGAACCTGTGAAGGGCCAACATTTTCATAAATGGGAGATTTAAGGCTATTAAATGTGTTTCCAAACTATTTAAACACGCCAACTGTTTTGGAATTGGATAAACTGCTAAATTGTTTTGTGCACATTCTGCTGGCACTTGATCTTTCTTAATCTTATTATGACACGTGTGACAAATCCATAGCTGGCCTTTAGATGATTCCAACCATTGACACGGCATGACACAGACTTAACTACACTTAAATATGCATCAAAAAATATATAAAACTGCAATTAAAGTTATTTATCTCCTTGTCTTATAACCATGTGTTATTACACATTAAAAACCGATGCTTAAATAATAACCTAAAACAACAACAGCAGATAAAATCCGGCCTATCTTTTACCTTTTCTAAAAACTGCTCCATAATCAAAGTCTTTTCCCTTGTCTTTTATTTGTTGCCTCTTTAACTTATTATCTACTGTTACACACTTCTTAAAGGCAGGATTTCTATATTACGTGAAACTCGCTAGTTTGACTTTCTCTTTATGCAACTCATTTTGACTGTATTTAGCTGTACTTGCTAATTTAACACGTTTCCTATGCAACTCATTTTGACTGTATTTAGCTGTACTTGCTTGTTTTACTTGTTCCCTATGCAACTCGCTTTGATTATATTTCATTGTACTTCGTAGTTTTTAAACTATTCTGTATTACTGAAAGTAAAAATGTCCACTTCAAAATCATTAGCTGCAGCTTGAATTTCCAATACTGTTGCTCTAGCGCCAACATAATTCATTCTAGATTTCTTTAAGTACAGTGCCACTGAAACTTAACAACCTTCTTCTGAATATCAATACTATGACTCTCTCTATATATTTAACAACAGCAAGTCTAATCATACGCTGACCTTTCGCAGAACCACAAATAACTTAAGACAATGCACTAAAAAAAAGCTTTTACCATTCTCTACAATTTTAGTAGACTTACTCACAGCACCCAAAGAGCCATAAACTGTATGATCTTGAACACTCGGTTTCTGAAATTCTAAATCAAATGCAACACATATCCTCTTTGCAACGTCTGTGCATAGAGGAGAAACATTTTTTTAAACATGGCCTTACTGGCCTCATCTGCAACATAACTCAATGTCTTCATCTCATCTACCATGTACACAACGTCTACAACAGGCTTATTTTAAAAAAAGTTGCATTCTGCCTGTTTCTACTTCAGCCTTTGAGTTCGCTTTTTGAAACTTTCTTAACTTTTATTCTCCTTTTGTTGTTCTGTTTCTTCACCCGAATGAGGTTACCTTCGCTAGTTTTCGTGTTTCTTTTCGTGCTGTTTTTATCAAATCCGCTTCCACAGGGACACGCTGTCTTTGTTTACTCCGGAGAACAGCTGATCGTGATAACGCCGGTCAGCATAGCGACCAGACCAGCTGAGATTCCACCTGAATGCTGAAGAAAAAAACACTGGGGACGCAGAGGTGGGGAGCAACGGCAATAGAGGAGTGTTGTGGAAATGGATTTCTTCAATAAAGATCAACAAACAGGATCAGCTTTTTCTCCGTGGTTTATTTTGCCAAAGCATTTTCTTCTGCAGACAAAAATTCGTTCACCCCTGCGTCCTCACAAAGCCTAGAGTCTAGCAGAAATGACAACGAGCCAAATGGTATTCAGTCTTTTAGGGGAAGAGACAGGACACGATTAGCCTTGGTTGGGTGACGTCTTTAGACCAAAAAAAAAAACATGCCTTAGACATTACAATTCTGAGCATTCTGAACCTCTCTCATCACAAGGTCTCTAACACAGAGTGCAGATGCACACATATGCCATTATACCATCAAGAGTTAGTTATTCGCGTTATCCATTAAGAAGGAAAAGACAGAGGAGACGCTGAACTGTGTCGGACCTGACGAAACTATGATTATGAATTACAAATATCCAAAATCCACTTTGAACATTTGCTGCTCACTACAACAGGAAATTTGTAATTTATCTATATTTCAATTTTTGAAAAGGGTTAACATAGCATGCATCAAAACTGGAGAAAAAGCTTTTTACATTATAGAGGAATAAAGTTGATTTTGGTAAAAACAGTGATTGGAACAGTCACAAAAGGTAATTATGTAATAAATGAGTGAGGGGTAAAGGAACAAACGATAAATAGCATAATACAGATAAACCCCTTTCTTTCTTTCCCCACCACAGGCCACAAATTTACCTGATGGTTTGAAACCTCCACCCTGAAGGGGAAAAATGATAAAATATGATTAAAAAAGAAGATGCTGATACAGCATACATGTATTTGGCCAAACTTCTAACCACCGTCACCGCTCAGCTACTTTCTAATTTCTACAGCCGCCTTGACAAAGTCGGTTGTCACTCTTCACCGGGTTGAGACGAAGGATATCTAAACAATCCCCCCGCCCTTCGTAGCGGTCTGGTCAAGCTGTAGAAGGTAAAGGAGTTAAGGTCGGACAGGCAGGCAGGCAGGCAGTTCCTGAGTGAGACAGTTTGCACACAATTACATGTCATGGTTTGCACAAAAGGGTGAAAATTTGTATCGTTATCACGCATGTGGTTGTAGTGTATTCACCCTCTAACATTCACATTTTGTGTTTACATCAGTTTGACTCAATATCTGAATCCAAATACGGTGGATCTTCATCTGGGGTTATGGTGAGTCGTGGGTACTACCCAGTGGCGGAGCTCACTAAGGAAACCACGAGAGCTCTGCAGCAAGGCAGCACGCAACAAATGACCAATAACATTACCACCACCAAAATCAACTTAGGGAGTAGGAATCTGACAGCGGTGGATTTTCCATCCCCCGCATCGTGAGCCAGGACCAAAGGTCCCAGCCTTCATCGGCTTCAGAGCCTTTGCTTTTCTCTCTGTGCAACAGTTCGTTCAAGTGGGGGACAACGTGAGTCAAGTTGTCGCCTAATACAGGCACATGGGTGCAGCATTTTGTCCCGATAATGTGGCACACAACCCCTTGAGAGGCCAGGCTGTGGGTGTGCGTGAGGTTTGGTCTGCCCAGGAAAGGGCCCTTGTTCTTGCACTCAAGGTTGGTGTAGGCAGCACTCCATGCGCTGTTGCACGTGGCGCTCACTGTCTGGTTTCAAAAGGACGTGCCCAGATATTGGTCAAGTGATGTCCAGTACTTTCTTACAAAGCACACAGCTCCTGGTTGCTTGCGGGGTTTGTCGTCATTACTGAATGATGCACCTGAGAGTAGTTGTGACGTTTCTGAATCTGACTGTCGATCCCTCGTAGTTGACGGCACTGATGTTCAGAACCCCCAACCAGCGAGCGAGGCCTGCAATGGTTGAGTCCGCCGACTGCACTGGCTGGGTAAAGGCTATCATGACCCCCAGAGTTTCAGAAACATTCAGCGGCCAGGGGGCCAAAGGCAGTGCCGTGCCCACACCGTGAGGAAGTTGGGCACAAACACAGCAACTGTCATTCGTCATCAGCCTGGCGGTTAGAGCCACAGCTCGTTACCAGACATTCTGCTCTGGTCGGGTAACCGGGGAGATGTCCACGATGTGTAGTTCCTGTCCGTTTCGATCTGCGAGGCTGGAGTAGGACTCAGCAGCAGGAGTAGTAGGAGGTGTTGAGCCGCAAACAGGTCCAGGCAGCGTCTCACCCCCCCCTGGAGTGGCTGGCCTTGGAAGATCGATGCCATCAGGTTCCCTCGGATCTGTCTGTGCAAGGGCGTCGTCTGATGGCTCCGTGACTCTTTTGCAGTGGCTGGCGTGGATCCAGGTGGCCCTCTCTGCGGCCTTTACTGCGGTTTCCGTGACGAGCAGCACCTGGTAGGGCCCATTCCACCTTTGTGATCGCCAAGATTTCCTTCTCAGATCTCGGAACCACGACCCAGTCATCTGGCTCCAGGTTGTGCTGCCTTTTTGTGGTGGGTGTCGGCAGTGCGTCTTTCACCTGCTTGTGAATATCAGAGAGAACATAGGTTAGATGTGTACAATATCGCAACATCTCATCTTCACAACACCCTGTCTCAGGGAATTGCCTTGGCTCAGACCTCATCCCAGTTCGCAAAGGCCGACCAAACAGGATTTCAAACGGGCTTAGATTATTTCTGGATCTGATTCTCCCCCTCATGTACATCAACACGATGGGGAGGGCCTTTGTCCAGGGCAGTTTTGTTTCCTTACAGCATTTAGCGAGTTTGTTCTTTAGGGTCCCATTTTCACGTTCTACTGCCTCGCTGCTTGCCGGATGGTAGCTGCAATGCCGCCTCAGGTCAAAACCGAGGTACTGACTGATGTTTTAAGCGCGGCGTTTACAAAAGGGGTCCCATTGTTGCTTGATATTCGTGAGGGCACTCCCCATCTGGGAAGTATCTGTGTTAGTAAGGCTTTTGCCACTGCTGACGCATCTTGCTTTGAAGTGGGAAAAGCCTCTACATACTTTGAGAACATGTCGACCATGACGAGGCAAAATTTCTTTCCCTCACTTGGTGTTAGTTCTATGAAGTCCATTTGTAAGTGATCATAAGGTCTCCTGCTGGGGGATGGGCGCTCTGTTTGACCCTAATGCCTCTGCCTGCATTGTTAGTTGCACAGATCACGCATTTTTGCAAAGATTTTGTATAGTGATAAAACTTTTATTAACCAATGAACCTTTGAATATCACGTGTCATCCAATGTCTTTGGATATCACGTGTCATCCCCCCTTTTGAGGCGAGGTCTCGACCATGCGTCAATTTAGCGTAATGGTGAAACAAATAGTCCGGCAAACAGGGCTTGTCATTAGATCCATACCAAACGTTTTGTTTCATCACACTGCCAGCTTGCTTCCACGCCCATTTCTCTTTTGGTGTGGCTCTGTTCTGCAGTTCTTGTAAGTCTGCATAGGGTGTTACAGCGGGCTGGAAGTGATAGGCAAGGCAAGGCAAGGCAACTTTATTTGTATAGCACTTTTCATACACAAGGCAGACTCAAAGTGCTTCACAGCACAACATGTCATGAATTAAAATGCATTACAGAAAGACAAAGAGAATAAAAACATAAAAACAGTGCAGACGTTAAAAGTGCAAAGATTTAGCAGAAAGCTAAGGTGAACATAAAAGTTTTCAGTCTAGTTTTAAAAGTGGTCAGAGTGGGTGAAAGTCTAACATCTTCAGGAGTTTATTCCAGCTGTTTGTTGCATAATGACTGAAAGATGCTTTACCTTGATTTGAGTTTACTCTGCGAACCATCCATTGTCCGGCAACAGTGGAGCAAACCTGTTCTTTAGTTGAACACTTGCTTGCTGGGGAGGTTTCTTGGTACTTTTCCTCTTCTCAGCTGTCCGCTGCTGTGTCCTACGTGGCAGTGGAGTTGATGAAGCGCTACGCCTGGATGGAGATGGTAGCGCAGGCCAACCGGTCAGATCAGAGATGTCGGGGCGCTGGGTCCTGCCAGTTATCCGTTCTACCTTGTCGCAGGGAGGTGGTCTTCTCTTTGGCTTTGCACCAAGTGTGTTCCAGGGAGGATTATCGCTGGTAGATTTATTACCCTGTACAGGGACCTCCCGTTTCCTCGTAGCTTCGTTAGCTGGGTTCTAGCATGCCCCTGTCCACTGTTTCCAGTCAGTGCTAGAGTGGTGTTGTTTCCACAATATCCATTCACTTCTATATATACTTCTAACCGATTATTTTTTGTTTCCAACAGTAAAATCTTCTGTAGTGGTTTGTGGTAATCTTCCGTAGAAAAGGGAGGCATCTTCTGCTGATTACCTTTAGCACTGTAGCACAGGCTTAGGCTTATCTTGAATGGTAGGCCTCCCTGCCTAGCGTTGAGGAAGTCGTAAAAATATTGAAAAATGCCTCTGTTATCTAAAAGAAATATAATCCCACTGGTTTTGTAAGTATCCAGGAGCTGTTGCTCTTTGTTTCTTATTGAGGAGAAGCAAATAGTAACAGATAGTAGAAAAAAAATGCAAGCAAAGGCGAGAGCAAGCAGTGTAGCAAAGCAGGAAGCTGTGTTATCAGCGGTTGTTTAGCTGCGACCTTGGCTGCAGCATTTGCACGGGCATTCCCTAGTGAAACATAGTCTGTTTTATGTGTATGTGCTTCACTTTTACATATGGCGATGTGATGTGGCAACAGCAAAGCATCAAGGAGGGAAGTGACCAATTTGTGATGGGCGATGGGTTTGCCAGATGCAGTGAGAAAATCTCGATTGGCCCAAATTTGTCCAAACGAGTGGCAACCCCCCCCTACATATCTGCTATCTGTGAAAATAGTGACAGTCTTACCTCTAGCCAATTTGCATGCTTCAGTCATGGCCACAAGCTCAGCGGCTTGTGCTGAAAAGTTAGACGGGAGAGGCTCTGGCAAAAGGTTTTTGTGTAATGTGGTGACTGTGAAACCTGATTGGTTAAGGCCTGTTCCTGGATCGAGCCGTCCACAAAAAGCTCCATGTTGGTGAGTTGTGTTTCGCGTAGATCAGGTCTGGGGGAACAGATTTCGTTAATAATAGCCAGCAGTCATGGGGCTCCCTATCCTCAGCAGTAGGGAGCAACGTGGCAGGATTGAGTACAGTGCAGTGCCGTACAGTGATATTGGGCAGTTCGAGCAGAATGGTGTTGTATTTTTACCATTTTGCGGAGGACAGATGTGAGGTCTTTTCTCTAACAGAATCATAAAGACTGCATGTGGTACTAACAAGGTTAGTGGAGAGTAACCGGCAATGTTGCGAGACGCTATGACCGCCTTCTCCGCAGCTGCCACAGCTCTAAGGCAGGCTGGGAGACCGGCTGCCATAGGGTCTAGTTTGAATGAGAAGTATGCAACCGGTTGTTTTTTTTTGCCGGACATATTACCGTGCGGACGGGTGAGTTCTCACAGGGGCTGATGATGCCTGCCCTGAGGAGGGCCTTAAACCGGTGTTTGCCTCTTTCCGTAATGGACACTGTCGCTGGCAGGGCCTGTAGGAGGATTTTGGGATGATTACAACAGGTTTGGTATTTTTTTAGCAAACCTACATTGTGCTGGTGTGCCCACACTTGTGGTGGCACTCGTTTTAGTTCTGGTATGTCAGTGACATTATTAATCATTATCTTTCCGTGTGGTGCAGTGAAGTGTGATGGAGGATACCTCTGGGTTTTGAAGTTTAATCTCGACCGTTCTCGGATCAGTTACTGCTTTTTGAATTGTTATTCGTTGCACCTTTAAACCTTCATGATACTCAGTTGCGGGGTCGGCCGTTTGATTCCATCCAGTCGCCTTGATGCATTTTGTCAGCCAAGGTTCCAGATTTTGCCGCTCCTCTGTTTTGATCAAGGAAACATACGGTAACTGCGGCACTTGGAAAGAAACATTAGGCAGGCACAAAGAGCTTGAGTGTATGAATTATTCTAATTATGGTTACACATAAGATCAAAACACATCTCCCGCTTATTTTGGGTGATGTTGTCGATAACAGATTCTGTCGCTCCGGAATCTACTAGTAATGTGAGGGGTACATCTGCAACAGTGAGTGTTAGAGTGGGTAGATTCTTATAGGCAGCAGAGTTTAGTAAAGCATACATTCCTGCAAGTTTTGTGATGTGTTAGTGTTTTCTAAGCATTCAATAGCCTGCAGTACGGAATTTAAACTGTGTCGTGGAGAGAGTGTGACTGTGTTGGTGTGCTCAAGTGTTCCGTTCGGATGGCCTGTGTCCGGTCCAGATGCGCCCGTCACTCTCCCCAGCCCTCCGGCCAGTAAATCGCACCCATGTCGGAATCCCTGGCGGTTGGTCTGCCATTGTTCACGCTCTGGGCAGTTGTTTCGCCAGTGTCCATGCTTTCCGCAGATGAAACAGCTGTCGTCTTGCCCCCTTGGCCCTCGTCCACGCCTTCTACCTCTTTCGCGACCTCTGTGTCGATTGTCTCTTCGTGGTGGGTCGGAAATATTGGCAAAAAGTCAGGAGCTCCGCTGCAAATTTTTGTCCTCATCCTTGACCTTGGGGAACAGGGCGGCAACCTCTTTCATGTCTGTCATGCCGTTCGGGTTTTTGCTCCTGGTGTAGTGGGAGCCAGGCTCGTGCACGTAGGCGGGGGATTGTGTAGATGATCGCGATCGCTGGGGTGGAGTCCTCTGCCTCTTCCCCTAGATCTGCCTGTCGTGGTGATCGGCTGGCCACCTCCCCCCCTCCCCAGTGCAGTCAGGTTGTCGAGGGGGTAGAGTGGTTGGTGCGGTTGTGGTGCGGGCTGGGCAGCCTCTTGGATCTGAGGCTGAGCCTGCTGATCCTGCTGCTGGTTGGCTGGTTGGAGAGCCGGCCTGGTCGGAGGAGCCGAGTTGAGGTTGAGGGTTGCCTCTAGTTTAAGACACAGAGAAGAAGGAGGGGGAGGAGAGGTTACCCTTTCCCTGCCTGTCTGCTGCCTTCTGTCTCTCAGCCTGGCTTCCTGTAGCCAGCTATCTCGGCGGCCCAATCAGCTTTGAAAGGCTCCTTTCTTCTGCCCCTCCTGCTCTTTTGCTTTTTCCTGTCATCTTTCTCCTTCTGCCTGAGGTTCCTTTTCAGAATCCAATTGTCTGAGACTAAAACTGCCTGTATTGGGAAAACCGCACTCAGTGGCCCAAAATTTGAATTGGTCAACGCAAGATTTACCGTAGTTTTGTTCATATACTGGAGATTTGGGCTTAGGCCTATGCCTTCGTTGGGTTTACTTTGTGTTGGCCCCATCTCGCTTAGTTTAGGTCTGTCTAGGGTCGCACTGGCGTGTCAATTATGTGATTTATTGTTCCTCTTAGGATGCTATTTCTATGTTTTACTGGTAGTAAGTTTGGGTCTAGCTTACCTTGGTGATGCTAAGCTCGTCTTTAGTGATATTGACATCAATTGAACCATTAACTCTTTAGCTTTAATGCTAGCTAGTTTAGCTTTAGCTATATTGGTAATGTTAAGCTAGGTTATGGCATGACCCACAGTCTAATTTTTATATGCTATTTTTTCTCAATGCTAATTAGCTTAGCATTAGCTATGCTGGTTATGCTAAGCTAGGCTATGATAATATCCATAGTCTAATTTCATATGGTAGTTTTGCTCAATGCTAATTAGCTTAGCATTAGCTATGTTAGTTATGCTAAGCTAGTCTATGACAATAGCCAAAGTCTAAATTAATATGCTTTTTTTAGCTCAATGCTATTTAGCTTAGCATTAGCTATGCTAGTTATGCTAAACTAGTCTATGGAAATAGCTGCAATCAATCATAAATGCTAAAACTTAGCTTAGCCTTTCTGGTAGCTATACTACTTTTTCTCTGAATTTGGATCACAGCTGAGTCATATTAACCTTTTCTACTCGGAAGCATGAAAGCCAGCTGCTCAACATGCAGATAGCAGTTTGCCAAGGCACATACAGTATCTCAATTGGTCCTTTGGTCAGTCAAAACATGTCTCACACGCACCACACACATACGCACGCACACACAGGCCTGCAACATTCATTCCAATGCAAACATCCTTGTTAAAAGCGGGTCAGTCAGTGATTTACCCGTTCAGTCAAAGATTTTCTAGAATACAGTTTATGGATCTACATATATATTTATGGGTTATAGATAGGTCTTTACAGATTTATATATATATTTATTTTCGAAAGTAACTTTACCTTATTAATTGGTGCTTTACATATCATACATCCAGTGGATATATGAGTATATACTGTATATATATATATATATATATATACCTGTGGGAGTTTTCACAAGCAGAGTTTTCACCCTACCGACTGAATTACTTTATTTTGTTTCTAGTTATTTATTGCTGTTAAAAACAATCTCTCCCTATACTATCTTATGCTCCCTCTTCCCTCAGCGCGAAAGAAAGGGAGGATAGTCATGTTGATGTGACCTTGAGCTAAAACAAACCTTTACACACACTCCTCTTTCCACAGCTGTCGAACACACACGAACACACACAGATGGGGTAGAGAGGGAAAAGAGAAAAAAAGACGCTCATGGGAACAACACACACATAGACTTACAACAAACTCCCTAGCATACTGTCCGGAATCATCTCTTACTTTGGTCATGAGCTAACCAGAAACGTTGCTGTAATTCACCTCAAACAGACTCGAACTGTGAGACAACGTTTTCACAAACCAGTACTACTAATCAGACTTTAACTGAAAAGAGAGCAGCTGATCAAACTGCTGGCCGGCCCTCCCACAGACTCTCGCTGTACGTCAAAAAACAGAAGAGGGACTGGCACCCTCGTCGTCTAGACGTCAACAACAACCAAAAGAAACTCACCGGAGATTATTGAAGAGATCCTCCACTGAGTTCAGTAGGCACCAGCAGTGAAAGGACATGCCTGCTGTTGGACGTTAGGCCCCCACTTCTCAGCTGAATTTGTGGCAAGGTTAAGGAAGGAGCTTCACTCCACTGTGCACAGGTTTCACCGTCAGTCCTGTCCAGCCCGTGCCTCTCACTCCGGGTGCCCACCCAGGGACTCCAAATTGTTGTGGAAATGGATTTCTTCAATAAAGATCAACAAACAGGATCAGCTTTCTCTCCGTGGTTTATTTTGCCAAAGCATTTTCTTCTGCAGACAAAAATATGTTCACCCCTGCGTCCTCACAAAGCCTGGAGTCTAGCAGCAATGGCAACGAGCCAAATGGTGCCCAGTCTTTTAGGGGAAGAGACAGGACGCGATAAGGCTTGGTTGGGTGACGTCTTTAGACCAAACAAAAAACATGCCTTAGACATTACAATTCTGAACATTCTGAACCTCTCTCATCGCAAGGTCTCTAACACAGAGTGTAGATGCACACATATGCCATTATACCATCAAGAGTTAGTTATTCGCGTTAGCCATTAAGAAGGAAAAGACAGAGGAGACACTGAATTGTGTCGGACCTGACAAAACTATGATTATGAATTACAAATATCCAAAATTCCAACAACAGGAGGGTGGAGATGAGAAAGGCTTATGGAGAGGAGAAGATTTAAGCAGTGTTTCCCCTCTGTTGTTATGGGAAATTTACAGCTGGACTAAAGACAGGCGTCAACGCCACTTTAATTTGGCGCCTTTCATTGTACCCGACTAACTTTACAATGACCGAAACAGCTCTGCGAAGAGGATTTAAAAAGGCACACTACAGTTCCAGGTGATTAACATGGCTGTTTTCTCAGTAGATACCCTGCTTTGACAAACATCTATTCCTGCATTTATGTTCTAGCAATCGGTCATTCAAATATGTAAAAATACTAACACCTAAAACATCTGCTGTTGCTTGGATTTCCAATTCCGTGGCCCAACTCCCAAGACAATGCATTTTTAAAGTGTTTTATTTTGTGCCACAGAAGAATATTCAAATCTCAACATATTTTCATAATCAACTGCATTTCGTTTCAAATAATTGACACCAGCACGCCTCATCCTTCTTTGGTTCACCTGAGAGCCAGTCACGGCTTGGGAGACTGCTCTTAACAGTTGCAATTAGGGATGTCAAAGAACCGATACTTCTGATACCTTTCGGTTCTAAAATAAAAAAACACAGACAATGCTATTTTTTTTAGGCAGCGGAAACACAGAGGCATCATACGTTTCGGAGCTGTGTCTCTTCCGGAACTAATGGGGGCAGTATAGAGTGTTCCAGTCATACTTGGATTCAGAAGTAGGAGGTCACAAAGAAGTGTAGCTCACATGACCTAACAAACTACATGTGGAAGTGAACTACAGCGATCGCTTCGCCCCGACTTGTTGATAAAAAAGGCACTAAGAGTCATAAATGGAAGTATTTTACGCGTGAGGCAGATGTCCGTGGAGTTAGCATAAATCCACAGAAGCCACTATACAAACAATGCTAACAAAACTATAAAGACAGATCAGATAGGTAAAATTCTTTTCAACTTTGTAATGAAAGACTAAACAAGGAGGCATTCATGAAGACAGCTGGTACAGCTGCTGATTCAAGGTGATTTCTGATTCATATAAATAAACATCCAAACGTTTTGACGATTTAACATTTTCTTTTTTATTTGTCATACTGAAATAAATGTTACATGATGTTTGGATTATCGTTGACAAATCTGTTGCATTAATGCCTTATGTAATGTAGCATAGGTGACGTCCCTTTACTGTCTGCTTCAATCGGCCGAATCATTGGGCTCCGTGTTTCAATTTCCCACCAATGCTAGTGCATGAAGAGTAGGGTTGAGAGAGTCAGTTAGCTTTCTGGTTTGGTAGGCAGCTAGGGGAAAGGATGTTCCACATTGTGGCTGTTGCACTGTTTGTTTTGCTGTGTAGGTTGGTCTAACTTGAGACTTGAGTTTTGCCAGGAATTTTTGTTTCTCTCCCTTTTTGAGTCTGGTTGCTGTGGGGTGAACCATGTCTGCGGTTGAGGAGTTTTTTGCAGAATTCCAGGGAGGATCTGTTAAACACCTTCACTGAGAAGCAATTATTTAAGGTGGCTGATTATTTTCAAGTAGAAATCCCCAATAAGGCCCTCAAAGACTATATCTTGAGTACAATTAAGGACCGGTTGGTGCAATCAGGGGTGTTACCTGCTGCTGTTGAAGGCGGTGATGCTGCAAGTGGATCAACTCCTGCCTTATCTGCAGGTTTTACACAGGCCAGTCCCCCAGAACAGGCTTTGAAATTTGTGCGTCCTGTGGTTGGTATGCCTTTGACTTTTGAGCAACAAAAAGAGTTGTTGACCCTGCATCATAAATTGGAAATGGAGCGTGAGGAAAAGGTTCAGGAGAGGGCCCAGATTCTTGAACTGGAGAAACTGAAATGCACCGCAAAGTTACGTGAGGCTGAATTACTTCATATTTTGATGTATCTACATGTTTACGGTTGGTGCCAAAATTCTCAGAGCGGGACCCTGACACTTTTTTCTTACTCTTTGAGCGATTAGCCAGTAGCAGGAACTGGAGTGATTAAGAGCAGACCTTGCTGCTCCAGTGTGTGTTAACAGGGAAGGCCCAGGAAGCCTATTCTGCTCTATCGATGTCAGACAGTAAAAGCTATCTGATGGTCAAACAGGCTGTATTAAAGGCCTTTGAACTGGTACCAGAGTCATATCGGCAGAAGTTCAGGGGTATCCGGAGACAGGACCAGGAAACATATGTCGAATTTGCTCGTGAACTGTCTACTCTTTTTGGTCGTTGGCGGTTGGCTTTTAAGGTAAGACTTTTGAACAACTGTGTGAATTGGTTTTGGTCGAACAATTCAGGGAAACCCTTCCTGAGAACCTGACCACCTATCTGAGTGAGAGGAGTGCTGGAACTTTAGCTGAGGCTGCTGTTTTAGCCGACGAATATGCTCTGACTCATAAAGTCCGGGGGGAAATTGGATGTAAGGGCGGAGTTGGTGGTTATCCTAGGAGTTCAGTGAGTGACTCTCCTGCTTTCAAAACAACTAGCAATGTTGGAAAATGGGATTCTAGTCGAACTTGTAACTATTGTTTGGGCAAAGGTCACTGGAAAGTTGACTGTCCTGTTTTAAGGTCCAAGCATAAGTCTCACACAGGTTTCCGTCCTGTGAAACCTGCAGCCTTAGTTGCTCCTGTGCGAGGGACGTTAAACATGCTACGTGAAAAAGCTGAGGCTATCACTGCAGTACAGCAGCACACTAAGCCTGTTCCATTTGTTTCCAGCCTCTCATCTGAGGAGCCGTTTTGCCCCCCTGAGAAATCCTTTTCTCTGAACACTTTAGAGAAAAAACACAGAAGTGACAAGATTGAAGATATTGATCCTGGTGATCTAAAACATGTGAGTGATGGGGGTTGTTTCATTGGTAGGGAGTGAGAAAAAAATTCCAGTCAAAATCTTGAGAGATTCTGGTGCTCTGGACTCTTTCACCACGCCGACGATGTTCTCTGTATCTAACCTGTACTAACACACTAACATCCTGACACTTATTCTACCTGTACTAACACACTAACATCCTGACACTTACTCTTCTTTTACACTTTATTCTTGTGTTAGGTTAAAATGTTTTTTGTATAATTGCACTGTCGTGATTTGCTGCTCTGTGTGCCCTGAATTGCCCACCGGGGACAGATAAAGTTTTTTGAATTGAATTGAATTGTAGCCTCTGTGTTGCCATTTTCAACAGACACTGCCACTGGAGACTCTCTGCTGGTGAAAGGTATGGGGTTGAATGTGTTCAGGATCCTGTTGGTGGCAGTGTCCATGAGTGGGTCCTGGAACACCAAACCCGCTTACAGATGGCTTTCCAGGGAGCTCGTGACCGGTTGAAGGCTGCTGCAGAGTGGCGTAAGCGAAATCATGACCAACATGTCCGTGATGTTCCTCTAAAGGAGGGCCAGTTGGTATGGTTGCGAGATCTTGGTCTTCGGGGACGCCACAAGATCCAGGATCAGTGGGCCTCTGTGATGTATTATGTCTTGAGGGCACCAAGGGAAGGGGGATCGGTCTACACCATTGCCCCTAGGGATGATCCGACCAGAGCCAGACAGGTGCATCGCTCGTTGCTGAAGGCTGTGGTAGGGGTCAATCCTCCAGGTCCCGCTGCTGCTTCTTCCCCACCACCTCCTCCTGAGCAGTCTCAGCCAGAGGATGAGCTGTCAGAGGATGGTGATTGGCTGATCTTGAGGGGGCGCTGAACAAGGAGGTGGAAATCCTTCTGTCCCTGTGTCTAATGCTGTTGCAGCACTATTTAGGCCATGGAGTTAAGTTTGTTTACTTTTGGTTATTCCATCGTCGGGACGACGATTCAATTGCAGGGGGTGGACTGTAGCAGGACGCAGTCATTTGGCCTGTGACATCACGCAGGAGGCGGCCCCAGCCAATTGCGGTGGGTGAAGGCCGCATAAAAGGGGGTGGAGAGTACCTGTCTTCCTCTTGCTTGCCGGAGGCCAGGCCACGTCATTTCCTGGTGTCCGTCACTTCCGCCCCTCTGTTAGCAGAGGCTCGCTTCGGTGTTGCTGCTGGCTGCATGCTGCTCACCGCTTCGTACCGCTCCGTACGCTGCTCGCTGCTGGTAGGTGAGCTTTCTGCCTCCCGTGTCTTCCCCTGTGGCATTGCACGTGTGGCAACCTGTGTGTTTGTTTACAGGTTGTTTTCGTGTAGCGCCGAACTCTCCCCACGCTGCGTTGGCCGCGACTGCCTGACCGGTATGTAGTAGAGTGACAGTAGCTTCCTCCTTCAGCCACTTGTAAGTTTCTCATGTTTGTTTATTATTGTAGGCTAAAGATGTCTATGTAGCGGCTTAGCGCCGGCTAATCTGACCACTAAACCACTGCTGTTTTGCCTGGCCGGAGCTGCTTTGCCTGGCTGGAGCTGCTTTGCCTTGCTGGAGCTACCGTGTCTCGCCGGACCTCCTTGGCGTTTAGACACCGCTTATTGCTGCAGATCGATCGCTTGCCGTACCACCTTTTGCTGCTGTGCTTGAGCTCCCATTGCCGCCTCGGCCGCCTCGGCCCCCCGCCTGCTCTGTTAGGCTTTGACTGTTTGGCTGGCTGGGTGTCTTCGGTGCTGCCCGTCGCTGCCTGGGCGTACCTGTGGTTCAGCAACGCTGTCGCTTCATTTACTCTGCCACGTCTTAATGTGTGTGTGTGTGTGTGTGTGTGTGTGTGTATGAGAGAACAGTGTGGGAATGTTTATGGTGGTTTCTGTTATCTTGTGTGTTTGTTTAGTAGTTGTTTGCTGTATGTTCATTATTATAATTTTCTTTTCTTTTGCAACCCATAGATTTGGTTAGCCATTATTTCTTTTTGAGGTTTTGAGGGTTGTGATTTTGTATATTTTGGGTAAGCTATTTGATTTGCTATTGTGCCTAATTATTGTGTGTATATATTGTAAATTCAAGTTTATTCATTTCTTTACTTATTAGTTATTATATTGTTTTCTTTGTCCCTAAACTGTTTCTCTGGTGTCCCCCCTTTCAGGTGCTGAGCCTATGGTGGTGGATTGGTGTCTGGTGGTGGTGCCTTCCCTTTTTTTGTGTTGTGTCTACACTGGCTGAGTTTTCACTTTATCCTTATTTTGCTGCACGTGTGGTGTTCCTGGTATCCCCGTTTTGTTGACCCATCTGTCACTAGTAGGTCTCAGCCCTGATTGGTTTCATTTAATTTCCCCATAGTGAATGGGTATGACGTCCCTGTACTGTCTACTTCAATCAGTACCTTGGAGGAAAGCCTCGAAGCAGTGGGCCGTCCTAAGCAGACCCCACCTTAGGGTGTGGCTTCATTGATAAAAGGCCGCCTCAGTAAGTCTGACTGCTGCTATGGCCTACAACTTGCTGTAGTGTTTGTCTCTTATATACATATACACATACACATGCACACACACACACACACCTGCACACAAACACACACACACACACACACACACACACACACACACACACACACACACACACACACACACACACACACACACACACACTCCATTTGATGCAACACTCACCCACATTACATTATGTTCTTTTGGGGTTGTTTAGTTAAATAAACACTACATTATATTCAGAGCTTTGTGTGTCTTCTCTCCTTTGTTTCAACCTGAGAGCTGTAGATTTAACGTTAGCCTGTACCTCGTAGCAATGCAGCCTTGGTTAATCAGTTAGCACGCCTCAACAAATTTTTTTAGCATGAACTACCTGCCACCAGCATATCTGTGTTTTGCTGCATGTACTGTAATTGTGTGTTTGTGTGTGTGTGCATGTGTGTGTGAATCTTAACTTTGTTATATTCTGTTTGTCTGTTATAGAAATTACATTTTATGTATTTGCAAATTTGCTAATGAAGAAGTTCATGTTTAAGTAATCTTAGGAAATCCTTTTTATTGTTTACCGTGGTATCGAATTGGCATCGAGAATCATGTAATTTCACTGGTATTGGCACCGACTACTGAAGTTTTGGTATTGTGACATCTCTAGTTGCCATCACCTACAATTTCCTCTTTTGTACATGGCCTACCCAGGGAAACAGGTGTACTGCATGAACAACATCAAACCATGCAGCTCTGCCTGGGTTGTATTTGAGGCACAACCGCTCTTTTTGTGTGTCCCTTCTGGCTTCTTATGTAAAAAAACAAACTTCAGCCACATTCAGGACAACTGTATTGGTTCAACTCCTTGATCGCATTTACATTCCCAGCCGAGTCACCTATGGACTGAGCTACTTGCCCCATATGTCGTCATCAAAAGAATGGGGACACATTTTGTGATGACGCCCCTAGATGTCAGTCTGATCAGAAATCCCTGATGCCTTATCAGACATCTAATCTCCCTCCCTGGCCTGTCTTTGCCTTATCTCTGTTCCTTGACCCAGCTACGAACTGGCCCTCCCTTCTCTACTCTCAGGACATTTTGGAGGAACCTGAAACTCATTGAAGAGTAAACAAAATGACGTCAAGGTCATTAAATGAAGAACCATGAACCAAGACTTATTTATGTTAGACAAACAGACACTGTCAAAAGGGGAAATTTATCTGTTAACTAATGGAGTAAAGGCTTTCTCAACAGATAAGTTTATTGCACCCTGACTCTAACTCAAGACCCTCGAATTTCCTCACAGAGACCTTTGACACTTTTTACGACTCTGAGCAACCCACAGACCTGATCTGATAAGATCTGATTAGAAGAGACGGAGACTTACATTTTGAATATGTTCTTAAATAAAACTATTATAGGAAGTTTAAACTGTTATAATGAGTATTTTATTCATTTGTAAAGAAATTAGTATTGTTTGGAACGACTGGTCGTTCCATGATCAAGATTGCCGAAGTTACAGAAATGTGGTGATATTTAACCTGATTATGTAGGTATTGACATTAAGGATCCACTAAGGGTTATATTTTAAGTTTGTCCCAGTCTGTATGCATGTATCATTCAATCATACCGTATATTATGTCAGGATCCCAGTTCTGGCAGCCCTTTCCCTTTTCCTTTTGTGCTTGTGTTTGTCTCCCTCTGTCTGTGTTTCCCTGTATGGGTCTCCCCTCTCTGTGTTTGTGTGTTTGGAGACGGAAGGCGTGGTTCTGGACCAACTGAAGCCCACTAATCACCTCCCCAACAGTATAAGAAGCCGGATGTTCGACACGTCCGGCGCCAGATCGTTTCATCATCTACTCGGTATCGCGTCATTGGCTCCATGTTGTGTTTGAGAAAGTTAGTTTGTTCCATGTTTTCTGTGTTCATTATTTCTTTGTTTCTTTTTGTTTTAGTTTCCTGTGATCCTGTTTCCCTGCCCGCACCCATTCGTGTTTTTTCCGTGATCACTTCGTTGTTTGTTTATTCACCGTCACTGGACTGGCTCTTTTGGACATTGTTCTTTCATTAAAGGCTTGTTTAAACCTGACTCCGTTTCCGTGTTTGCATTTGGGTCCCAGCTCTCTGTGTTGTTCTCAGAACCGTTCATGACAGAACAATCTGGCCATAACATGGACCCTGCAAACACTGAAGCGGACCCTCAGGGTTTTTCCGTCTGTCAGGCAGTGTCCGCCCAAGGAGTTATGCTCAGTCAACATTCTCAGATCCTGCAAGATATCCTAGAAAATCTTAGTCAGCTAGCCACCTGTGTTTCCCATGTTGAGGGAAAACAGGCTAGGCCTCTCGTTACCCCCTCTGCCCCTGCTGACACCCGCTACACCCGTGAGCAATTTCCTACCCCGTGAACCATTTGTCCCGGCACCAGAGCGATATGATGGGAAGCTAGGAGAGTGTAAGATTTTTTCGGTTCCAATGCTCCTTTGTGTTAGGGTTGCTTACAGGCAGGGCCAGGAATTGGGGGGCAGCATTTTGGAACAACCCTCTCACCCAGTATTTCTACCTTTCAGCAGTTCTCAAATGAGATTCTCACTGTGTTTGACCACCCGGTTTTTGACTGTGACACCAGCAACCAGCTGCTCAACCTGCGCCAGGGCTCCACCAGTGCTGCGGATTATTCAGTTGATTTTCGTATCCTAGCAGCAGATTTGAGGTGGGATGACAGGGCTTCACAGAGCATATTTTTCAAGGGATTAAATGAGGAGTTTAAGGTTAAGGTTTAGTGGGTAGGTCCAGCAATAAAGAGATTTCCCCCTTCAAGCTCTTATCGACTCAGGGGCGGACACTAATATTATCGACACCGGGTTGGTATTTACTAATTAGTTCCCGACTATTTCCGTGGAGACTCCGTTGGTAGTAAACGGTCTTAGTGGTGACGAATTAACTCAGATCCAAGCCGAGACGGTTTCCATGACCCTGTCGCTAGCGGGTAATCACGTTGAAACCATAGCTTTTCACATTATTTCATCTGCTAATGCCCCTGTAGTTCTTGGGCTCCCCTGGCTCATTGATCACAATCCGGTTATTGACTGGGTAGCAGGTAGGGTTGGGAGTTGGAGCAGCGGTTGTCACTCGTCATGTCTTCGTTCAGCCCCACCTGTCTACCATGACTTAGCTGAGGTTTTTAGCAAGACTAAGGCGTTATCCCTGCCACCTCACCGCCCCTATGACTGTCCAATAGATTTGCTACCCGGGTCGACCTTCCCTACTAGTTGTCTCTACAACCTGTCAGGGCCTGAACGTGAGGCCATAGAGACCTATATTAATGACTCCCTCAAGTCAGGGATCATTCGTCCTTCCTCCTCTCCCCTGGGAGTGGGTTTTTTTTTCGTGGCCAAAAAGGTCGCTACGGCCATGCATCGATTACCGTGGTTTTAATCACTGTGAAGAACAAGTACCCTTTGCCCCTGATTAACTCCGCTTTTGACGCGTACCATCTGGTGAGGATCAAGGAGGAAGATAAGTGGAAGACCGCGTTCAACACACCACTAGGCCATTTTGAATACCTGGTCATGCCTTTCGGTTTAACTAATACCCCTGCCGTCTTCCAGGCATTAGTAAATGACGTTCTTCGGGACCTGTTGAACCGCTCTGTTTTTGTTTACCTGGATGACATTCAGATTTTCTCCAAGGACGTGTCGGAGCATGTCTTACAGCGTTTACAAGAGAACCAGCTGTTTGTCAAGGCGTTTCCTCAGTGTCTTTCCTGGTCTACATCGTGGAGAGTGGGCAGGTGAAGGCGGATCCGGCAAAGGTCCAAGCGGTGGCGTAGTGGCCGCCGCCTTCTTCCAGGAAACAACTACAACATTTTCTGGGGTTCGCTAATTTCTATCGTTGGTTCATCTGAAATTACAGACAGGTTGTTTCCCCGATGACCAGATTTACCTCTCCGACTACTCCCTTTGTGTGGTCTCCTGCTGCTGAGAATGCGTTTCAGGCTCTGAAGAAGCGCTTCTCTTCCGCACCTGTGTTGGTCCAGCCCGATCCCTCGTGCCAGTTCATTGTGGAGGTGGACAACAAGGTGCACCCCTGCGCTTTCTTCTCCAAGAAACTGTCCCCGGCAGAAAGGAACTACGACGTAGGTAAAAGAGAACTGCTGGCAGTGAAGTTGGCCTCAGAGGAGTGGCGCCACTGGAAGGAGGGGGCAGAGACTCGATCTGTGGTCTGGATGGACCACAAAAACGTGTCGTACATTCAGACGGCCAAGAGACTGAACTCTCGTCAAGCCTGGTGGGCGTTGTTTTTTGGACGATTTAACTCTACCCTGACCTACATTCCTGGAAGCAAGAATGTCAAGCCGGATGCCCTATCCAGACAGTTTGGACTGGCTGAGGAGGAGGAAGCCGGTTCAGACCACATCATTCCCTCTTCCTGCGTTATGGCCGCCCTCCCCTGGGAGATTGAGACAACGGTGAGACAAGCTCAACGCACTGAACCCTGACCCTGGTGGTGGTCCACCGGGTCGTCTGTTTGTTCCCGCCAGTGTTCGTTCTCAGGTACTCCAGTGGGGTCACTCCTCTCGACTCGCATGCCATTCCGAGATCACTAGGACCTTATCTCTCCTTCACCAGCATTTCTGGTGGAGATCTATGACCAAGGATACCCGGGAGTTTGTCCAGGCCTGCACTGTCTACGCTCATCGTGCCGTTGATGTTATTGTGTCACTGACTGTCATGATCACATCAGGGTAACTCCCCCTCTCCTTTTTAGTCTCTGTTTTTGTCTCCCTCTGTCTGTGTTTTTCTGTATGTGCTCCCCTTTCTGTGTTTTCCTGTTGTGAGCTCGTTTTCGCTGCAGGTGTTTTTTCGTTGGAACTGATCACCTGCCTCTCAGTATATTAAGCCGGTCCTGAGTCTCAATCGGGGCGGGATCATTATTCCATATACTCCAGATGTCTCCCAGCGTACCTCCCTCCTGTGCTCATTCCCTGTGACCAGTTTTTGTCAGTTCTCTCCGTGTTTTCCCTTTGTTCTCTGTGCACCTTTTTGTTGAGTAAGTTTATTAAATCTGTTAAACTGACTCTTGAGTTCCGTGTCTGCATTTGGGTCCAATCCTCCATGTATTCCCCGTCACCTCCCATGACACTGACACTTCCACAGGATTATTAACTAAGAGGAACATGTGTGTAATCACTGTTAAATTCATACACTTGGCCTGATTTGTATATTTATATGAAAATCTCTTTATAGACAAAGGAAAGAGGGAGTTTCTCCCACTATAGGCAGGGAATGAATGCATCTCATTATCCAGGCCCCATCTTTGAACTTAAAGGTGGCAGACCCAAGCTGTCTCTTCAGATTTCTGGAAGATTTCCTCAGACTTCTCACTTCTTTTTGTCTTAGTCTTGTCTATTGTACAGTCTTTTATGTTGTAACATATATCTAGTTTATTTCTGTCTTTATTTTTATAAGTAACTTTCTGCCTGACTATGTTTCTGACTTTGTTGACTTTGTTTTATGGACTGCTCAAGATGGCCGCAGCAAGAAACAAAGGCTAAGAAAAGCTCAGGCAGTTCGTCTTAAATTTATCATACTAAATGGAATAATTATGCTGTAATAAGCAGTGTAATATAACAAGGGAATAATTATGATTTGAACATCCTGAAGATGTGGCAGATGAACTAATTGTGCAATTTCAAGCTCAAAGCAGACAAACAAACAAAGGTGGGCCCACTTGGGGTCCATTTCACAAAGCAGGTTCAACAAACTCTGAGTCTGACCCTGAACTCTGAGTTGATCTACTCTGAGATAGGAAACTCTGAGTTTTCGGTTCCAGAACAGCTGATTTGCGTTAGATTTATCAACTCGGCGTAGTTTCACCTGGAAATAAGCACGTGCACCAGTGACGTGCGGTCAGGGGAGGCAGGTGAGGCTGTGCCTCCCCTGTCATCATGAGAGGAAAAAGAAACGAAATAATAAAATAACACAAGTATTAATATTTGTCCTCTGGACTATGATTTTGGTGTGGTTCTTAATGTATTTTGACCGTTTTTATAGTAAAAATCGCAGAAAATTCATTCTGTATTTCCTGCTTAAATAAACGGAGTCTCTTCGGAGACAAGAGGTGAGGCACGGACAGCCGTGCCTCCCTCCAGATTGCGCAATCACTAACAAACTGTATTGAGCGCGTGCAGAGGGCGCGTGCTTGTTCCCATTTCTGTTTATGTTTCCAATATGATGGTTGAGGACACTTTTATGAAATAAAAGCATATGTCTTCTTTTCCATGGTGTTCAGTAATGTATTTTACGTATGTGTGTAATATTTACATCTTATTGATAAGACATAAATCCACAGGGCAAATGCTGCCTTGAGGCAGGCAGTACCTCTGCCTCAAGGAAGGCGGCGATAGTGAGCAGCCTGATAGCCTGCAGCCAGATCACGGTAAACTCTAACCTGTGTGCAAAAAGTAAACACAAGAAGTGTACTGTGCGACGCTGTAGAGTTTAGCGACAAGCTGTCATTTCTCCCCCTGAAAATGGAGGATTTGATTTCTAAACTAAGACATTTTTCAAAGCTGGACTTTCAGTCAGTAAAGGTAAGATATACTGCAATATACAGTCATTTACAGTAAAGGTAAGATATGCTGCAATATATAGTCATTTACAGTAAAGGTAAGATATACTGCAATATACAGTCATTTACAGTAAAGGTAAGATATGCTGCAATATATAGTCATTTACAGTAAAGGTAAGATATACTGCAATATACAGTCATTTACAGTAAAGGTAAGATATGCTGCAATATATAGTCATTTACAGTAAAGGTAAGATATACTGCAATATACAGTCATTTACAGTAAAGGTAAGATATACTGCAATATATAGTCATTTACAGTAAAGGTAAGATATACTGCAATATACAGTCATTTACAGTAAAGGTAAGATATACTGCAATATATAGTCATTTACAGTAAAGGTCAGATATACTGCAATATACAGTTGCACTGGTGTTTTAAAATGGTTTTCAGCATCCTATTCTCTCCTCCTATCCTATTGGAATCCTACTGTATGTTTGTAAATCTGACTTGTGAGTCAGTGCCTCCCCAACCCCAACCCTCACTGCACGTCAAGTATAAAAAGACAGCATCAATGGAGCCCCGATTCGATGAGTCACAATGGCAACGGGGTAGAGGAGGGCTACGCTGCCACTGGAATTGGAAATATTAATGCACTCATAAGGTGAGTTTGAGCCCGTTTTTTTTTACAAAGTGTAACACCGCTGCAGCAGCAAAAGAGAGGGAGACGGCGTGGGAGAACATTGCTGCTTGGGTCAATGTGTAAGTTTAAATGTAGTCCTTTGCAATCCCCATAATATCACAGGGAAAACTGCTTGAGTGGGAGCCTATTAGTTTATTTAATTTAAGTGCAACCCCACGGGAGAGAAGCGCACTTGGCAGCAGCTTAAGATGAAACATAAAAACATTGTTCAAACAGGTAAAACATCGGCAAAATCTCATGGTGACGCCTCATTTTGAGCATGTTTTACATGGTAAAGTAAATATTACCGTAAGTGGCTGTTTTTTATAAAACATATAAATGTTGTATAAAAAACTCCCATTTGCAAAAAAACGCAGCGCAACACACAATATCTGCTGTGATATGAGAGCATTACTGGTTGTTAATGTTGGAAATGTAAGGAGGGATGAGATGGACTGTGACATGAAACGGTGTTGTGCCGTATTCAGAACCCCTGCCGTGAAATGCACCCCTCGCATTATAGGTGATATTCTGGATCAGAAGGCTATATAGGAGTAGTTTATATATCGGTAACCCAACTAAAAGCACACACTTTGTGAATTGCAAGAAAAGCTGGGATTATATTTAGGAAACGCTGAGTCAAATACATTCAACTTGCTCAAAAGATCCATTTCATTCATTTTGTAATTATGGCTGCAGTATATTAAGGACGTCTATGCGCGGTCTGATAATCATCTCCCGACGAATATTTAATTCTCTTTGCTGTAATGCGTCACCTTCATCCACGGGATCGTTATCAAAAGGACATGTCATGGTAGTGAAATAGTCACCACCTAATATAACTTCTATATAGGCCTACTGAATGATTTTTATACATTGTATACAAAAACTCCTGTTTGCAAAAAAACGCAGCGCAACACAGAATATCTGCTGTGATATGAAACGGTACCGCTCAAAAAGGGAATTGCCTGAAAATGCAAGAACATCTATAATCAATAGTTTGATAATCATCTCCCGACAAATATATAATTCTCTGTGCAGTAATTCTGCACCTTCATCCACGGGATCATTATCAAAAGGACATGCCATGGTAGTGAAATAGTCACCACCTAATATAACTCATAATGTCTGATTTTTGCAGTGATTTTCTGAAAAAACAGACGGAACTATACTACGCCAAAACTCGCCCGCTGACTGGATGAATGAGGAAATCAAACGCCGTGTGTGGCTGAAAGAGGGCGGAGACAGAGAGAAAGTCAAGGTTTTCTGAGAAAAACCTGGTCCTGACCAGGTTAGTTTCAGAGAGCATGTTACCATGGTAACTGACCGAGAGGTTAAGTTACCTCTCTTTGTGAAACAGGCTAGAGTTACCCCTCGGTTTCTTTGTGAAACGGAAAACTCAGAGTTTCCCTCATTTCAGGGTTAACAGACTCAGAGTTTTCACTAAACCTGCTTTGTGAAACAGGCCCCCGGTTGACGATGTTGTGACCTGCGGATATATACTTAAATGGTTAATTGATTTAAACTATACAACCTGTAGGTGCAACCGGCATCCCAAATATGATTGTTCATTTCTGGATTAATGTGAACTTTCAGTTTGATTATGAGAAGGCTTCGGCCTGATCAAACAAAGGAAAAGACTAGGCCCAAAAGCCTGGTAGCCTTGTCCCTGAGTTCATGGTCACAGACAAAAGAACTGCCATGCAACCCTTCCCCAAAAGGTCACGCCCAGGTGTGAACTCCCCAAGGGACCCAAAACTGTCAGTCCATTGGCTGACTTGACCTCTAGTGATGACATTGTGGAGTTATCCTACATTTGTTGTAATGTCATAGTGACCTCTTGTGGTAGCAATCCCCCCTCTTTAGGTTATGTGGGGCGGATCCTTTTTTTTTTCTGTATTCATGCTGTTGTTTTGACTGGTGAAGCTGAGCTGCTGAGTTAAGAGATGTAATGTGATTACACCTTATGTTGAATATTATAAGCATGTTCATTTAAGCGGATTTTACAGTGCATAATATGTCGTGTCATTAATATTGTGGATTTGTTTTATTTTGTGTCATTTCAGTTGATTACCTGGCGAACTGCACGGTTACTGGTCAGGCGCTAGTTAGCATAGCCTGCTTGTAAAAGAAAGCTTATGCAAATAAACAAGTGGAAGACAGTAATCAGATGTCCAAGTTTGAGTGTGACACTGTTTCACCGGTTGAACCCTTTACTGTGGGAGTTATCACCAGACATCACCATCATATAAAACTGGAGGACACCCTCTTGCTCTCTCTCTTCTTGGATTCTCTTTCTTGGAATTTCTTCACTCGACTCAACTCTCTTCTCCTGGATCCAGGGACCAGCGGCCCGCTTTCCCTAGGCCCTGAACATGGCCTGAATGGAGTAGGATCATCAGCCAGGTTAACCAACCGGTTACCAACCCAACTGAGCAGAACAAAGAGCGATCTGATTCCTCTTTTGTCTAAGAGCAAACAGCAAGGACAAGAAACTTTTCTTCAACCAGCTTCCTTCACAAGGACCAGCCACTGGCATCAAAGCAACCAGACTTATCTTTCCCATCTCATGGACTGGTAACTAATCACTAACTGGGTATTACTACATGTTATAAGACTTTATGAACGGCTAAGCACAGAACTGTGACTTTGTTACGACTGATGTTTAATGGTGATTATGTGTGACTGTGTTGATTCAGTTGGGGATGTTTGTTAGCAATGTTCCACACAGTTATTGCACGCACTAACACTCTTTTAACTATAACTGTATTTGAACAGACTACACACACATAACCTGAATGTAGAACTTCTTAGGTCTTCAGCCTGCTGGCTTTTGTGTGACTTAAATGTTCACAAAATCTCGGCAGGGGTCCAAGCCCACACCCCCTCCTCTCCTCTTTGACACACACACACACACACACACACACACACACACACACACACACACACACACACACACACACACACACACACACACACACACACACACACACACACACACACACACACACACACACACACACACACACACACACACACACACACACACACACACACACACACACACACACACACACACACACACTTGTTGTTTAGCTTTAGTTTATTGTGTGATTTTTGTTTGTGCATTTATTAATTTGTTAATTAATGTTTGTGTTTACCATATGTCTAATTAGTAGTTTAATATGTTTAATGAGACTTTTAAATTAGTTGTCACTCCATCTGTGACGGTGGAGGAACTCTAGTTTAACTAGAGTCATTTTAATTAATTTAATTAAACTGTCAGGAATGGTACGGGGATAGCACAAAAGGTGGACCCAATGCAGACACGGACAAAAAGTAAAGTTACAAATGAAACGTTTAATATAATAGACGCAAAAACGCAAAACACTACAGAGAATACAAATACAAAGATTAACTAAACGAACACGGGAATAACAGGAACAGGAAGACGACGGAAGATCAGGGAGACGGACGGGAACACGGGAAACTACGGAGAAAAACAGAAAACAAACACGATTAATCAACTTACTTTGGGGTGTGTGAAAACCACAACGAGAAAGGGGATGCCAGTCCGAGGGGAATAGTTTTACCAATACAGGGTCGACGACGGTCCGGGGCTGCATGCCTGTCAGCTTCAGGTTTTTATGGTGGTGGGGTAATCAGCATAACAGGCTGCAGCTTGGGGAAACGCCTGCCGGACCTAGACAGGGACAAGGGAAGACACATGCAGGGAAACACAGAGAGAGGGAGACAAACTCACACAAAACGGAAGAGAGGAGGGTACTGACAGAACCAGATCTTGACATGACCTGACAAAACTATGATTATGAATAACAAATATACACACAACGTGCTGGTGGTTAAGGGCTTGACTTGGGAAACATGGAAGGTCGGGTGGATTCTGAGGGACGCAGGAAGCTTCAGGCGGACAGCACTGGGGTTCATGATAGCTTCGATCTCGAAGGGTCCAATGAAACTAGGGGCGAGTTTCTTAGACGAGACACTCAGGGGAATGTCACGAGAATTCAGCCAAACCTTTAGTCCAGGTCTGTATTTGGGTGCAGGGGTGCGATGACGATCTGCCATCTTGCGGTTCTGCTCCGCCGTTCGGAGCAACGGAACGGATGGCACCACTATCTCGGCTTCCTGGGCCGGGAACAAAGCCCAACGAAGCCTCGAAGGGGGACATACCTGTAGCGGTGCTGGTCAGGGAGTTGTGCGAGTACTTGACCCAGGAGAGCTGCGAAGACCACGAAGAAGGGTTGCGGGCACAGATGCAACGAAGAGCAGTCTCCAAATCCTGATTCGCCCTCTCCGTTTGGCCATTCGACTGGGGGTGGAACCCCGAGGATAAACTGACCTTGGCCCCTAAGGCCTGGCAGAAGGCCTTCCAGACCCGGGAGGTAAATTGCGGACAACGGTCAGAGACGATGTCCGCAGGTATGCCATGGAGGCGAAACACGTGGTCCACAAGGATTTGTGCCGTCTCCATGGCCGACGGCAACTTCGGGAGAGGAACAAAGTGCACCATCTTGGAGAAACGATCCACTATCGTAACGATGGTGTCTTTACCTTGAGACACGGGGAGTCCGGTAACGAAATCCAACGCGATGTGGGACCATGGTCGACCGGGGACCCGGAGAGGACAAAGAAGACCAGCTGGAGGTCGATGAGATGCCTTCCCTCGGGCGCAGACGGTGCAGGCCAGGACAAACTCCTTCGTATCTGGCACCATGGATTTCCACCAGAAGTGGCGATGAAGAAGTTTGAGGGTTCTGGTGATACCGGGATGGCAGGAGAGACGAGACGAGTGTCCCCACTGGAGTACCTGAGAGCGAACACTGGCAGGAACATACAGGCTCCCTGGTGGTCCACCACCAGGATCGGGATGCGAGCGCTGCGCCTGCCTAACCGTAGCCTCGATCTCCGAGGTCAATGCTGCCATGACACAAGACGAGGGGAATTGCCGTGAAAGGGCATAAGGCTTAACGTTCTTACTTCCTGGAATGTATGTCAAAGTGAAATTAAAGCGACCAAAGAACAAAGCACATCGGGCTTGGCGGGAGTTAAGCCTTTTGGCCGTCTGGATAGACAGCCAGCAACTCACGGTTTCCGACATCATAATTTCTTTCTGCAGGAGACAGTTTCTTGGAGATGAAAGCACAGGGGTGAACCTTATTGTCGGACCTCGCTAGCTGGGACAAAACCGCCCCTACTCCCAGATCCGAAGCGTCCACCTCAAGGATGAACTGAAGACCAGAGTCAGGCTGCACTAGCACAGGAGCGGATGAAAAACACCTCGTCAAAGTCAAAATGGCGCTGTTGGTGGCAGGGGATCAGTCGAACGGAGTAGAGGGAGAGGTCAACCTGGTCATTGGAGAAACTACCTGACTGTAGTTGCGGATAAATCGTCGGTAGAAATTGGCGAAACCCAAAAACCTCTGAAGTTGTTTGCGAGAGGTAGGTGTGGGCCACTCAGTCACAGCCGTGACTTTCGCAGGGTCAGTCCTCACCTGTCCGCTCTCAACAATATAACCCAAGAAGGCTACCGACGATACATGAAACTCTCATTTCTCGGCTTTCACAAATAACCGATTCTCCTGGAGACACTGAAGAACCTGACGAACGTGCACCACGTGTTCGTTCAAGTCCTTAGAGAATACCAGGATGTCGTCTAGGTACACAAATACGGAACGGTTGAGCAGTCATTAACTGGGGAAACGCCTGCCGGACCTAGACAGGGACAAGGGAAGACACATGCAGAGAAACACAGACAGAGGGAGACAAACTCACACAAAACGGAAGAGAGGAGGGCACTGACAGACACAGATCATGACATAAACACTCCAACAACAAGAAGGCGATTAAGGAACTATCTGAAAAATGGAAAACCTAACAAAGGGCTTAGATTTAGTTTGGCCAAAAGATTGGACAGTCGGTGTGGGACTGTGTGAGGACATGAAGCTTCGTATTAAAGAATACAAAGCAAAGGATAAGAGTAATAAACGACAGCGAAAATGAGATAAAGAACTAGAAACATTAAAACTATTCAGAGATGAAGGCATTAATTAATTGGGAAAACATAAAGAGAATTCTAACAAATAAAAAGGCATGGAAAAGGAAACGCCTAGATTAGCAGCCGCCCTGAGAGGGGGGAGAACAGCGACAGTTGATAGGACATGCAATAACATTCACACCCCAGATAGATGCACTGACCCTGGTCAATATCCAACACTGATAAGGGGTCACAGGGGGATTACTCCCCTTGGCAAACCCAAGACCTTGAGGCATTGATCCACAGATTACCTGAAATCCACGAGGGAGCTAGCCATTGGCAGGAGTTTGGGGCATAACCACAATGGAAAATTTTCAGCGAGACAAGTCCTGAGAAAAAAGTATCCTGTCAAAATTGACCCTAAAACATTGAAGGGTGAGATCCTCATTGACACAGAAAATACAGCCATAGACATCAGCCGTCAGCTGAAAAGAGGGAAACAAAAAACTGAGGACACGGCTGAAAATAGCTTACTGTTGATGAGTTTTTTCAGAACCTCAATTGTGGAAACATTGCCAGGTCCAGCCCAAAACAGACTGGATGAGACATTCAAATGAAACTTGCTCAACTTCAGCTCAGAGTGATAAAACATGGGAAAAAGATTCCCTATTCAGAGAACCAGAACTGTCCAGAAAATCAGTGACTGGATCCCAAAAAGATGAAGAGGGGTTTTTGGATCAGCCACCCAACATAGACTAACAGGCCAGTGTATCAGTGGGTGGGTGTGTAATTTCAAATTCAAAGGTTGATTAAAAATAAAATAAAAAATAATAAAATGTTTACGGGAACAGAATGTTTAAATAAAAAGGTAACCAGAACGTGCACAAGTGTATTGGTTTGAGGACGTAACAGATTCAGTAGTCTAAAGGTTATGGAGCAGGAGAAGTTATACATGTTCATCAAAATCCTAAAAGCTACAAAACAACACTGAAACTTGGTAACCCAGTAAGATAGAGCTAAAGCCAAACATGAAGCAGCTAAAGGAGTTTAATATTTTTGAAATCTAATGATTGCTAGACCAGTAATATTGGTTGACATAAATAGTCCCTGTAAATCTCCAATATCACCAGTGTCACTGGCAGATACATTTGAAATATTAACTGATTCAAGTTTGCAAGTGTAAGTCAAGTAAATTCTAATAGTGATTTGTGTGTAATTGTTTTAGCATTTCTGCGGCTGAAGAATCCAGGATACCTATTTGTTTACATGTAAAGACGTAAGCAGTTTACCTACACCTATAGTTATTAAAGGACACGTAATGACAGTATATGACGTTTAAAAAAATAAAAGTGGCTACTTTGAAATCATTAGCATCACCAGAGTCAAGCAGCTGAGGGGGGTGAAGGTAAATTAGAAAGAATTGTTATTGGTAACCAGATTCGCACAGGATAAGTCACTGTGCGGGGGGGGGGGAATGAGAACAGTAAAACAGAATAATGGGAAGTTGGGCCTTAAACAATGAGTGGAAATAAGTAAATAAAGCAGCAGTGCCTGAAGGGCTGGATCCAAACAATGATCAGAGGCAGGAATCAGATGAGTATGATGCAACGGCACAGGCGTTAAAAAAAGTAGCAGACAGAGAGTCAAGCCCAACTCAGGGTTTAGCTCAGAAGTTACCTATTAATAAGGTGGCAGCTCCAACCAGAGCTGACATCTCAGAATTAAATATATCACGAATAGAACAGAGTTAAGATGCTAAGGTCTCATCACACAAAGGCACAGTTAGACGTTCAGAGTCCTTTTCCAGTGTACCTACTCTAAAGACAGGTTCTACACCCAATCTCCCAGTAAGGAGCTTAGACCACCCCTCTAGACAAGACACCTGTTTTAACAATCCTAATCCTACTAAGGTTGAGGTCACTACTAGCCCTGCAGACGAAATAGTATGTAGACGTATAGCTTTCAGGAGTGTGCTAAGGCACAACAGACGAGTGTAGAGAAGGTAACTTCACGCCCATAGAGTGCCCAGAAAATTTTAGGCTGCCTATATACGGCATCCAACGTAGATGAATCTATGGATCACAACATAAACATCACTTGTTAAAACCATCTTTAAGTTTCGAGAAGCATGTGTAGACTTTCAAATTGCAACATCCCAGAGCGAGCCCCCCAAAGATTATAAAGAAGATACACTGGCTGAATATGAATGCTTCGTCTGTGAATGATTTTCAGAGACGAGCAGGAACAGGACTGGAGTGTATGTAGATAAAAAAAACTTGGGTGTTATCTTGGTCTCCACATGCTAACATGCCTTTCAGTTTCCCAAATAGACCAGTGTGGTTTGAGAATCCTGGCCCAACAGATCAAACTTGTCACAACATAACTCTGACACTACACACGTTACATGTGCTGAGTGAGCGGACATACACAGTAGCGGTTAGCTATTGGATGTGCTGGAGATTAACATTCTTCCACCACATTGGATCTGTCTTTGTACTTAAGTAAGAATTAAAATTCCAATACAGGTAATTTACAAGGGAGTGTTGTGGGAATTTGGGATATTTGTTATTCATAATCATAGTTTTGTCAGGTCATGTCAAGATCTGGTTCTGTCAGTACCCTCCTCTCTTCCGTTTTGTCTGAGTTTGTCTCCCTCTGTCTGTGTTTCCCTGCATGTGTCTTCCAGGCGTTTCCCCAAGCTGCAGCCTGTTATGCTGATTACCCCACCACCATAAATACCTGAAGCTGATAGGCATGCAGCGCCGGACTGCCGTCGACCCTGTATTGGTAAAACTATTCCCCCCGGACTGGCATCCCCTTTCTCGTTGTGGTTTTCACGCTCCCAGAAGTAAGTTGATTAATCGTGTTTGTTTTCTGTTTTTCTCCGTAGTTTCCCGTGTTCCCGTTTCCCGTCCGTCTCCCTGATCTTCCGTCGTCTTCCTTTTCCAGTTATTCCCGTGTTCGTTTAGTTAGTCTTTGTGATTGTATACTCTGTAGTGTTTTTGCGTTTGTCCGTTCTTTATATTAAACGTTTGTTTTATAACTTTACTTTTTGTCTGTGTCTGCATTGGGTCCACCTTTTTGTGTTCATGACAGAACGGTCCGGCCATAACATGGACCCCGCAGACATGAAAACTGAACCCCCGGGTTTTTCCGTGCGTCACGCTCCTCGGTAAACATTCACAGACGCTGCAAGGAATTCTGGAGAATCTCAGTCAGTTGACTGCCTGCGTCACTCGTCTGGAGTCAAGACAGGTGGGACCTTTCCTTGCTGCTCCCGTGAATGTTGAGTCACCCACTACTACCGTGAGTACTCTCCTCCCTCGTGAGCCCTGTGTTTCGGCACCAGAGTGTTACTGTGGAGCGTTGGGTGAATGCAGAATTTTTCTTTTCCAGTGTTCTCTGGTGTTTGGTCAACAGCCCCGCACATATGCTAACGATAGCACCAAGATAGCATATGTGCTAGGCTTGTTGTCAGGTAGGGCTCGAGCCTGGGGAGCTGCGTTTTGGAACAATCCCCTGACTCGGCAGGCAACGTTCCAACAGTTCTCCAGTGAGATAATGTCTGTATTCGATCATCCCGTCTCTAATAGCGATTCCAGCAGCCGGTTACTGGATTTTCGCCAGGGTTCCGCTAGTGCTGCAGATTACGCCGTTGAGTTTCGCACGTTAGCGGCAGAATTAGGATGGGATGATCGGGCTCTTCAGAGCATTTTCTTTAAGGGGCTTAATGAGGAGGTTAAGGGCAGTTTAGTGGGTAGATCTGAGACTGCTAACCTTCAGGAGCTCATTAGCCTCTCTATCAAGATTGATAACCGTCTGCGTGAAAGATGCCGCGAGAGACGGTCAGGTTTTCCCGTAAGAAGGTCGCGGCGGTGACCGAGTGGCCCACACCTACCTCTCGCAAGCAACTTCAGAGATTTTTGGGTTTCGCTAATTTCTACCGCCGGTTTATTCGTAACTACAGTCAGGTAGTCTCACCTATGACCAAATTGACCTCTCCCTCTGCTCCGTTTGACTGGACCCCTGCCGCCAACGTCATCGTCGAGGTGGACGCTTCAGATCTAGGAGTGGGGGCGGTCTTGTCCCAGCGAGTGGTTTCCGACAAGAAGATTCACCCTTGTGCGTTCTTTTCTAAGAAACTGTCCCCAGCAGAGAGAAACTACGATGTCGGAAACCATGAGTTGCTAGCCGTGAAGCTAGCACTGGAGGAGTGGCGACATTGGCTAGAGGGGGCAGAGGTTCCATTTGTGGTGTAGACGGACCACAAGAATTTGGCCTACATTCAGACGGCCAAGAGGCTTAATTCCCGTCAGGCCAGGTGGGCCTTGTTCTTTGGGCGATTTAACTTTACCTTTACCTACATTACAGGGAGCAAGAACATCAAGCCTGACGCACTTTCGCGGCAGTTTGGACCTGCCGAGGAGGAGGAGTGCGGCGTGGAGAACATTGTCCCTTCATCTTGTGTTATGGCAGCATTAACCTGGGAGATCGAGGCCACTGTCAGGCAGGCGGAGCGCTCACATCCCGACCCTGGTGGTGGACCACCGGGATGCCTGTTTGTTCCTTCCAGCGTTCGCTCTCAGGTACTCCAGTGGGGACACTCGTCTCGACTCTCCTGTCATCCCGGAATCACCAGAACCCTCAACCTTCTTCGTCGCCACTTCTGGTGGAAATCTATGGTGCCGGATACTAAGCAGTTTGTCCTGGCCTGCACCGTCTGCGCTCGAGGGAAGGCATCTCATCGACCTCCAGTGGGTCTTCTTCATCCTCTCTCGGTTCCCGGTCGACCATGGTCGCACATCGCACTGGATTTCATTACCTTGACTTCCCTTGTCTCAAGTAAAGACACCATTGTGACTATAATTGATCGCTTTTCGAAGATGGTGCACTTTGTTCCTCTACCGAAGCTGCCGTCTTCCATGGAAACAGCACAGATCCTCGTGGACCACGTATTTCGCCTCCATGGGATACCTGCGGACATCGTCTCCGACCGTGGCCCCCAATTCACTTCCCGGGTCTGGGAGGCTTTCTGCCAGGCCTTAGGGGCCAAGGTCAGTTTATCCTCGGGGTTCAAATGGTCAAACTGAGAGGGCCAATCAAGATTTGGAACTGCCCTCCTTTGCATCTGTGCTCGCAACCCTTCTTCGTGGTCTTCGCAGCTTTCTTGGGTCGAGTACTCCCACAACTCCCTAACCAGCACCGCTACAGGTATGTCCCCCTTCGAGGCGTTTTTGGGCTACTTACCACCTCTGTTTCCGACCCAGGAAGCGGAGATTGCCATGCCATCCGTCCAACACCATCCCCAAAGAGTGCGTCGGATTTGGAGGGAGACCCGTGGGGCGTTACTTCGAACGGCGGAGCAGAACCTTAAGATGGCAGATCGTCGTCGCATCCCTGCACCCAAGTACAGACCTGGACAAATGGTATGGTTAAACTCTAGAGACATTCCCCTGAGTGTCTCTTCTAAGAAACTTGCCCCTCGATTCATTGGTCCTTTCGAGGTCGAGGCCATCGTGAACCCCACTTCTCAGGATCCACCCAACTTTTCATGTTTCCCAGCTCAAGCCAGTAACCACCAGCACGTTGTGCCCTCCTGCCGTCGTCCCACCACCCCCCCTTACCGTTGACGGCCATCCGGCGTACACAGTCAGGACAATCCTAGACATGCGACGTCGTGGTCGGGGGTTTCAGTACCTGGTGGACTGGGAGGGTTACGGTCCAGAGGAGAGGAGCTGGATCTCCAGAGCTCTCATCCTGGATCCGTCCCTAATCCGGGATTTCTACCGGGCTCACCCTGAGAGGCCCAGTAGAGCGCCTGGAGGCGCTCGTTGAGGGGGGGGGGGGGGGTACTGTCAAGATCTGGTTCTGTCTGTACCCTCCTCTCTTCCGTTATGTGTGAGTTTGTCTCCCCCTGTCTGTGTTTTCCTGCATGTTCTCTCCCTCGTCTCTGTGTAGGTCCGGTAGGCGTTCCCCCAAGCTGCAGCCTGTTATGCTGATTACCCCAACACCTTAAATACCTGAAGCTGACAGGCATGCAGCGCTGGTTGCCGTCGTCGACCCTGTATTGGTAAAACTATTCCCCCCGGACTGGCATCCCCTTTCTCGTTGTGGTTTTCACGCTCCCCGTAGTAAGTTGATTATTCGTGTTTGTTTTCTGTTTTCTCCGTTTCCCGTGTTCCCGTTTCCCGTCCGTCTCCCTGATCTTCCGTCGTCTTCCTGTTCAAGTTATTCCCGTGTTCGTTTAGTAAGTCTTTGTGTTTGTATACTCTGTAGTGTTTTTGCGTTTGTCCGTTCTTTATATTAAACGTTTGTTTTGTAACTTTACTTTTTGTCTGTGTCTGCATTGGGTCCACCTTTTTGTGTTCATGACAGAACGGTCCGGCCATAACATGGACCCCGCAGACATGAAAACTGAACCCCCGGGTTTTTCCGTGCGTCACACTCCTAAACATTCACAGGCGCTGCAAGGAATTCTGGAGAATCTCAGTCAGTTGACTGCCTGCGTCACTCGTCTGGAGACAAGACAGGTGGGACCTTTCCTTGCTGCTCCTGTGAATGTTGAGTCACCCACTACTACCGTGAGTACTCTCCTCCCTCGTGAGCCCTGTGTTTCGGCACCAGAGTGTAACTGTGGAGCGTTGGGTGAATGCAGAATTCTGGTATAACACCTGTACCGTTCAGACACAGTTCAGTGTCTCCTCTGTCTCACCTTCTTAATGGATAATGCGAATAACTAACTCATGATGATATATTGGCATATTTGTGCATCTGCACCCTGTGTTAGAGACCTTGTGATGAGAGAGGTTCAGAATGTTCAGAATTGTAATGTCTAAGGCATGTTTTTGTTTGGTCTAAAGACGTCCTGTCCCTTCCTCTAAAAGACTGGCCACGATTTGGCTCGTGGTCATTCCTGCTAGACTCTAACTTTGTGACGACGCAGGGATGAACGTATTTTTGTCTGCAGAGGAAAATGCTAAACCACGGAGAGAAAGCTGATCCTGTTTGTTGGTCTTTATTGAAGAATCCATTTCTGCAACAATTTGGCGTCCCTGGGTGGGCACCCGGAGTGAGAGGCACGGGCTGGACAGGACTGACGGTGAAACCTGTGCACAGTGGAGTGAAGCTCCTTCCTCAACCTCGCCACAAATTCAGCTGAGAAGTGGGGGCCTAACGTCCAACAGCAGGCGTGTCCTCTCACTGCTGGTGCCTACTGAACTCGATTGAGAATCTCTTCAATAATCTCCGGTGAGTTTCTTTTTGTTGTTGCTAGAGGATAGGGTGCCAGTCCCTGTTCTGCAAATGGTTCAAGTCCATTTGTTTGTTGTTGACGTCCACTAGGGCCCTAGAAGACGAGGGTGCGGGACCCTCCTCTGCAGGAAGTTTGAGTCTTTCTGTTTTTTGACGTACAGCGAGAGTCTGTGCGAGGGCCGGCCAGCAGTTTGATCAGCTGCTCTCTTTTCAGTTCGAGTCTGATTAGTAGTACTGGTTTGTGAAAACGTTGTCTCACAGTTCGAGTCTGTTTGAGGTGAATTACAGCAACGTTTCTGGTTAGCTCATGAGCAAACAAGAGATGATTCCGGACAGTATGGTAGATAGTTTGTTGTAAGTCTATATGTGCATTGTTCCCATCTGCGTCTCTTTTTCTCTTTCCCTCTCTACCCCATCTGTGTGTGTGTGCGTGCGTGTTCCACAGCTGTGGAAAGAGGAGAGTGTGTAAAGGCTTTGTTTAAGATCAAGGTCACATCAAAAGTACTATCCTCCCTTTCCTTCGCGCTGAGGGAAGAGGGAGCATAAGATAATATAGGGAGAGATTGTTTTAACAGCAATAAATAACTAGAACAAAATAAAGTAATTCAGTCGGTAGGGTGAAAATTCAGCTTGTGAAAACTTCCACAGGAATATATATATATATATATATATATATATATATATACAGTATATACTCATATAACCACTGCATGTACGATATGTAAAACACCAATTAATAAGGTAAAGTTACTGTCGGAAATAAATATATAGATCTGTAAAAACCTATCTATAACCCATAAATATATATGTAGATCCATAAACTGGATTCTAGAAAATCTTTGACTGAACAGGTAAATCACTGACTGACCCACTTTTAACAAGGATGTTTGCATTGGAATGAATGTTGCAGGTCTGTGTGTGCGTGCGTATGTGTGTGCGTGCATGTGAGACGTGTTTTGACTGACCAGATGACCAATTGAGATACTGTATGTGCCATGTTGAGCAGCTGGCTTTCATGGTTCCGAGTAGAAAAGGTTAATATGACTCAGCTGTGATCCAAATTGAAAGAAAAAAAAGCAAAATAGAATTGTTACATCCATGCTGTGAATCAAACAAATGAAGTTTTGCGGGCGTCGTCATTTTGACAATTCAAATTCAAAGTTGGGTGTGGCTATAAAGGCTAATCGCCATTTTGGAACAGTGGCGCAGAAGAAAATCAGAAATAGGTGTGGTTGTGCTATCAATCGCCATTTTGAAGTTGGGGCGCAGTTGAAATTTAGGTATTGGGCGTGGCTTGGAGGCCCGCCATTTTAGAACCTGGTCGCCATTTAAATCAAACGTTGTACAGTTTAAATTCTTGGTACACGTCACTTTTGCCAGGAGTGGTTTGGCAGAGCACCAGACAGGAGGGGGTGCAACAGATAGCACCAGCTGAGAGGAACTAGTAGTTAGCCATAGGCCCTAGTAGCATAGCTACCAGAAAGGCTAAGCTAAGTGTTAGCATTTATGATTGATTGCAGCTATTACCATGGATTAGTTTAGCATAACTAGCATAGCTAATGCTAAGCTAATTAGCATTGAGCAAAACTACCATATGAAATTAGACAATGGATATTGAAATAGCCTAGCTTAGCATAACTAGCATAGCTAATGCTAAGCTAATTAGCATTGAGCAAAATAAAAACCTAGCATATCAATTTAGACTGTGGGTTTTATCGTAGCCTAGCTTAGCATAATTAGCATAGCTAATGCTAAGCTATTTAGCATCGAGAAAAATAGCATATACAAAATTAGACTTTGTGTATTGCCATAACCTAGCTTAGCATTACCAATATAGCTAAAGCTAAACTAGCTAGCATTAAAGCTCAAGAGTTAATGGGTTAAAATGATTTCAATATCACTAAAGACGAGCTTAGCATAACCAAGGTAAGCTAGAGCCAAACTTACTAGCAGTAAAACATAGAAATAGCATCCTAAGAGGAACAATAAATCACATAATTGACACGCCAGTGCAACTCTAGACAGACCTAAACTAAGCGAGATGGGCCAACTCAAAGCAAGCGCAACGAAGACATAGCCCTAAGCCCAAATCTCCAGTATATGAACAAAACTACAGTGAATCGTGCCTTGACCAATTCAAATTTTGGGCCACTGAGTGCGGTTTTCCCAATACAGGCAGTTTTAGTCTCAGACAATTGGATTCTGAAAAGGAACCTCAGGCAGAAGGAGAAAGATGACAGGGAAAAGCAAAAGAGTAGGAGGGGCAGAAGAAAGGAGCCTTTCAAAGCTAATTGGGTCGACGAGATAGCTGGCTACAGGAAGCCAGGCTGAGAGACAGAAGGCAGCAGACAGGCAGGGAAAGGGTAACCTCTCCTCCCCCTCCTTCTTCTCTGTGTCTTAAACTAGATGCGACCCTCGACCTCGACTCGGCTCCTCCGACCAGGCTGGCTCCCCAACCAGCCAACCAGCAGCAAGCTCAGCAGGCTCAGCGGCTGCCCAGCCTGCACCACAACCGCACCAACCACTCTACCCCCTCAATGACCTGGCTGCACTGGGGAGGGGAAGAGGTGGCCAGCCGGCCACCACGACAGGCAGATCCAGGGGAAGAGGCAGAGGACTCGGCCCCCGACACGCGATCATCTACACAACCTCCCCACCTACGTGCACTAGCTGGCTCCCACTACACCAGCAGCAAAAACCTGAATGGCGTGACGAACATGAAAGAGGCTGCCGCCCTGTTCCCCAAGGTCAAGGATGGAGGACAGAAATATGCAGCGGAGCTCCTGACTTTTTGTCAATATTTCCGACCTACCACGAAGAGACAATCACCCCGGATGTCGTGAAGGAGGCAGAGGGCGTGGCCGAGGGCCAAGGGGGCGAGACGACAGCTGTTTCATCTGCGGAAAGCATGGACACTGCCGATACGACTGCCCTGAGCGTGAACAATGGCAGACCAACTGCCAGGGATTTCGACACAGGGGCGATTGACTGGCCGGAGGGCTGGGGAGAGTGAGGGGTGCATCTGGACCGGACACAGGCCATCCGAACGGAACACGTGAATACACCAACACATCCACACTCTCTCTACGACACAGTTTAAATTCCGTACTGCAGGCTATTGAATGCTTAGAAAACACACACACACACACACATCACAAAACTTGCAGGAATATATGCTTCACTAAACTCTGCTGCCTATAAGAATCTACCCACACTAACACTCACTGTGGCAGACGTACACATACCAATATTGGTTTGCATTCACATTTTAAGGTAAAGCATCAAGTTTACCCGACTGTGTCAGGGGCTGTCCTTAAGTCTGCCACAAAACAGCGCCTTAATGGCACATGTGGATGATTTAGTGATTTGCTCTCCTACATGGGAGGCTTGCGTCACGGACATGCTAGCCTTGCTAACACACATTATATCGCAAGAGGGGAAAATACTTTCCCAAAAGTGCATCTCTGCCATCCAAGAAATCCCAAAACCAATCACAAAGAAACAGGTTATGAGTTTTCTTGGCTTGACACCATACTGTAGACAGTGGATCCCTGACTATGCAAGCATCGGGGCACCTTTGGCGGCCAATGCTCATGGTCAGGGTCTAGCAGCACGGGACAAAGTCGCCTGGACACCCGATGCAGAAAAAATATTCCACCATCTAAAGCTAGCTCTACAGACAGCACCGACTCTGGGCCTCCCAGATTGCAACCGTCCATTTACACAAACCGTTGATAAAAAGGGACACTACATGACCTCCGTCTTACTGCAGGATTACGGGGGGGGGGGGGGACAAAAAAACAACAAAAAAAAAACGGTTGCATACTTCTCATTCAAACTAGACCCTGTGGCAGCCGGTCTCCCAGCCTGCCTTAGAGCAGGCAACTGCGGAGAAGGCAGTCATAGCTTCTTGCGACATTGTCGGTTACTCTCCACTAACCTTGTTAGTACCACATGCAGTCTCTATGATTCTGTTACAGAAAAGACCTCACATCTGTCATCCGCAAGATGGTTAAAATACAACACCATTCTGCTCGAACTGCCCAATATCACTGTACGGCGCTGCACTGTGCTCAATACTGCCACGTTGCTCCCTACTGCTGAGAAACGGGAGCCCCATGACTGTGTGGCTATTATTAATGAAATCTGTTCCCCCAGCCCTGATCTTCGCGAAACACCACTCACCAACCCCAACATGGAGCTTTTTGTGGGCGACTCAGCATCAAGCGACCCGGGAAGAGGCCTTAACCAATCAGGTTTTGCAGTCACCACATTACACAAAACACTTTTGGCAGAGCCTCTCCCGTCTAAGCATGCAAATTGGCTAGAGGTAAGACTGTCACTATTTTCACATATAGCAGATATGCATGGGGGGTTTGCCACTCGTTTGAACAAATTTGGGCAAATCCAGATTTTCTCACTGCATCTGGCAAACCCATCGCCCATCACAACTTGGTCGCTTCCCTCCTTGATGCTTTGCTGTTGCCACATCACATCGCCATATGTAATAGAAGGACATACACATAAAACAGACTGTCTCACTAGGAAATGCCCGTGCTGATGCTGCAACCAAGGTCGCAGCTAAACAACCGCTGATAACACAGCTTGCTATCACTTCCAGCCCGCTGTAACACCCTACGCAGACTTACAAGAGCTGCAGAACAGAGCCACACCAAAAGAGAAATGGGCGTGGAAACAGGCTGGCAGTGTGATGAAACAAAACATTTGGTATGGGCCTAATGAAAAGCCCTGTTTTCCGGACTATTTGTTTCACCATTACGCTAAATTGACGTATGGTCGAGACCACGGATCAAAAGGGGGGATGACACATGATATCCAAAGACATTGGATGACACGTGATATTCAAAGACATTGGTTCACAAAAGGGTTTCTCACTATACAAAAAATGTATGATCTCTGCAACAAACAACGCAGGCAGAGGCATTAGGCTCAAACAGAGCGCCCATCCCCAGCAGCGAGACCTTTTGATCACTTACAAATGGACTTCATAGAACTAACACCAAGTGAGGGAAAGGAATTTTGCCTCGTCATGGTCAACATGTTCTCAAAGTATGTAGAGGCTTTTCCCACTTCAAAACAAGATGCGTCAGCTGTGGCAAAAGCCTTACTAACACAGATACTTCCCAGATGGGGAGTTCCCTTACGAATATCAAGCTGCGATGGGACCCCTTTGTAAACGCCGCTCTTAAAAACCTCAGTCAGTACCTCGGGTTTGGACCGAGGCGGCATTGTAGCTAGAAAATGGGACCCTAAAGAACCAATTAGCTAAAAGCTGTAAGGAAACAAAACTGCCCTGGACAAAGGCCCTCCCCATTGTGTTGATGTACATGAGGGGGAGAATCAGGTCAAGAAATAATCTCAGCCCGTTTGAAATCCTGTACGGTCTGCCTTTGTGAACTGGGTTTGGGTCTGAGCGAAGGCAATTCCCTGAGACAGGGTGTTGTGAAGATGAGATGCTGCGATATTGTACACATCTAACCTCTGTTCTCTCTGATATTCACAAGCCGGTGAATAGCTGGATCCAGGTGACTGGGTAGCGGTCCAAGATCTGAGAAGGAAATCTTGGCGATCACGAAGGTGGAACGGGCCCTACCAGGTGCTGCTCATCAAAGAAACCGCAGCAAAGGTCGCAGAAAGGGCCACCTGGATCCACGCCAGCCACTGCAAAAGAGTCACGGAGCCATCAGACGACGCCCTCGTACAGACAGATCCGAGGGAACCAGATGGCATCGATCTGAGGGGGTGAGACGTCACCTGGACCTGTTGCCGACTCAACACCTCCTACTACTCCTGCTGCTGAACGAGTCCTACTCCGGCCTCGCAGATCGAAACGGACAGGAACTACACATCGTGGACAAAGCCGCGGTCACCCGACCGGAGCAAAATGCCTGGTAACATGCTGTGGCTCTAACCGCCAGGCTGATGACGAATGACAGTTGCTATGTCTGTGCCCAATATCCTCACGGTGTGGGCATGGCACTGCCTCTGGCATCCTGGCCGCTGAATATTTCTGAAACTCTGGGGGTCATGATGGCCTTTACCAAGCTAGTGCAGTCGGTGGACCAAACCATTGCTGGCCTCACTCCCTGGTTGGGGGTTCTGACCATCAGTGCCGTCAACTACGAGGGATCGAAAGTCAGATTCAGAAACGTCATAACTACTCTGAGTCAGATGCATCATTGAGTGATGACGACAAACCCCACACACCAATGAGGAGCTGTTTGCTTTGTAAGAAAGTGCCAGACATCACTTGACCAAAATCTGGGCACGTCCTTTTGCAACTAGAGAGTGAGCGGCAAGTGCAACAGCGAATGGAGTGCAAGAATGCGGGCCCTTACCTTGGCAGACTGAACCTTACACACACCCACAGCCTGGCCTCTCAAGGGGGTGTGTGCCACATTATCGGGACAAAATTCTGCACCCATATGCTTGCATTAGGTGACAATTTGACTCATGTTGTCCCCCACTTGAACGAACTGTTGAGAGGAAAGCAGAAACTCAGAAGCCCTTTGGTCCTGGCTCATGATGGGGGGATGGGAAACTACCGCTGTCAGATTACTACTCCCTGTGTTGATTGTGGTGTTGGTAATGTTGTTGTTCATTTGTTGCGTGCTGCCTTGCTGCAGAGCTCTTGTGGTTTCCTTAGTGAGCTCCGCCACGGGATAGTACCCACGAATCACCATGACCCCAGATGAAGATCTGTGGGTACCACCGTTTTTGAACTCAGATATTGAGTCAAACTAATGTCAACACTAAATGTGAATGTTGGCGGGTGATTACACTGCAACCACATGCGTGATGACAACAATAAAATTCTCACTCTTGTGCAAACCATGACATGTAATTGTGTGCAAACTGTCTCACTCAGGAACTGCCAGCTTGCCTGTACGACCTTAGCTCCTTTACCCTCTACAGCTTGACCAGACTGCTACAATGGGGGGGTTTAGATATCCTTCGTCTCAACCCGGTGAAGAGTGACAACAGACTTTGTCAAGGGGGCTGTAGAAATTAGAAAGTTGCTGAGCGGTGACGGTGAGTGGGGTCCCTGTGGTAGAAGTTTGGCCAAATACATGTAGCATACACCTTATTTTTAATCATATTTTATCATTTTTCCCCTTCAGGGTGGAGGTTTCAAACCATCAGGTCAATTTGTGGCCTGTGGTGGGGATAGAAAGAAAGTGGTTTATCTGTATTATGCTATTCATCAGTTGTTCCTTTACCCCCTCAATCATTTATTACCTGATAATTACCTTTTGTGACTATTCCAATCACTGTTTTTCCCCAAATTACCTTTATTCATCTATAATATAAAAAGCCTTTTCTCCAGTTTTGATGCATGCTATTTAAAAAATTGCTAAAAATTGAAATATAGTTAAATTACAAATGTCCTGTTGTAGTGAACATAAAATGTTCAAAGGGGGGGACTGTTGTGGTAATTTTGGATATTTGTAATTCATAATCATAGTTTTGTGTCTCCTCTGTCTCACCTTCTTAATGGATAATGCAAATAACTAACTCATGATGATATATTGGCATATTTGTGCATCTGCACCCTGGGTTAGAGACCTTGTGATGAGAGAGGTTCAGAATGTTCAGAATTGTAATGTCTAAGGCATGTTTTTGTTTGGTCTAAAGACGTCACCCAACCAAGGCTATTCGCGTCCTGTCCCTTCCTCTAAAAGACTGGCCACGATTTGGCTCGTGGTCATTCCTGCTAGACTCTAACTTTGTGACGACGCAGGGATGAACGTATTTTTGTCTGCAGAGGAAAATGCTTTGGCAAAATAAACCACGGAGAAAACGCTGATCCTGTTTGTTGATCTTTATTGAAGAATCCATTTCTGCAACAGGAGTTAGTGACTTAATTGGGGATCAGAGGCCTACAGATACAGGACATAGGGTAAAGAGGCAATATGTCCAGGAGTCACATGTACATTTGGATTAGATAATGATCTCTAGAGGTATCACCCATGAGTTTAAAGCCAAGATGAGGTCAGAGCTGGGATAGAATCTATATTCCTCTTGGTAACGCCAAACAAGAATGTAGCATGGACAAATTACATTTATCATAATCAACAACGGTTTATGAACTACACGAACAAGGCCCTTAGTGGCTTAGGAGAACAACTTCACGAAACTAGTAGGAGGGCTTGGAAGAGTAGACAAGTGTTAGATTGGATGTTAGCTGAAAAAGGTGGTGGGTGCGAAATGTTTTGAGAAGAATGTTATGCTACACACCAACAACCCTGCTCCCGAGGGAGCGTTTTCAGTGGAAATGTCAAAACTTAAAGAATCAGGACAGGAAGTGGAGGAAAATGTAAACAAACAGGGGTCATGGGATTGGTTGATTCTGAAACTCTGTCGTTTAGGAGCAACAATAGTTAAAGTAGCATTAATTCATAGTTTTGATCGTAGTTATTCTGTTAGTTGGTTGCATCATGCCCATATTGAGAAATGTCCTCACCAGAACTGTGCCAAACTGATGAATGTGACAGAGATGGAGCTTCAGTTGAGCTGGTGATTGGGAAACCGGATTTGTTTCTTATACCTGATTATCTGAAGAATATGGACGACAGTGGGATTCCCTGACAAGGGAACTGTGGAACTGGTAACCAATTAAGTCAGACCCCAATGAGTTTTAAAGGGTTCTGAGTGTGAACTGAACTTCGCAACCGTTGCAGGATCTTGAACTTTGTGAGTTTCCTGTCATTGGGAGTTGCAAACTGTTAACATTCTTTTTGGATTCCAACCTTGAACATTGGACATCGTATATTGTCACTTCTCCCTCGAGATTAGAAAAGAGAAGAGGGGTGTAGTTGCAAACGGCACCTAAAGATGATTGTTCATTTTTGGATTAACTCAAACTTTCAGTTTGATTATGAGAAGGCCTCGGCCTGCTCAAACAAAAGGAACGACTAGGCCCAAGCAAGCTAGCCTGGGAGCCTTTGTTCCTGAGTGCATGCTGCCATGCGCTCTCCCCCACAGGTCACACCCAGGTGTGAATCCTTCAAGGGACCCCCAAACTGTTAGTTCATTGGCTGACCTGACCTCTGGTGATGACATCATCTGTGTCTATAAAACTGTAGGACACCCACTTCCTCCCTCTCTCTTGGACCCTCTCTCTCTCTTGGACTCTCCTCTTGCACTCAACTTGACGCTCTCCTGCCGGATCCAGGGACCAGCTGCCCGCTGTCCCTCGGCCCTGAAAATGGCCTGTATGGTGTAGGATCACTAGCAAAGCTTAACCAATTGGTTACCAACTCAACTGAGCAGAACAAAGAGCAATCTGAGTCCTCTTTTGTCTAAGAGCAACAACCAGAACAGGAACCTTTCTTCAACCAGCTTCCTTCACAAAGGACCAGCCACTGGCATCAAGGAACGCAAAATCTCCCATCTCATGGACTGGTTACTAATCACCAACTGGGCATTACTACATGTTATAGGACTGTATGAACGGCTAGTTAGAACTGTAACTTTGTTATAACTTGACTCTAACTTCTGAGGTCTTCAGCCTTCTAGCCAATGTGTAACTTAAATGTTCACACCATCCCTGCAGGGGTCCAAGCCCCACACCTCTCCTCTTTGTTTCTCACACACACACACGAACACACAAACACATTTGCTTTTAGCTTTAGTTAGTTTATTGTGTTTTGTTTGTTGCATTTATTAATTTGCTAATAAATGTTTGTGTTTACCATATGTCTGTTTATTTAATACTACACAAAGATGAATGAGCCAGCCTCTACTAAGAAAATAACTTTTAAATCCTTCAACTGATTAAACTATTACATTTATCGGTGTTCAACCCTTAAAATAGTAGTTAAATATATTTAATGAGACTTTTATATTAGTTGTCACTCCGTCTATGAGGGTGGTGCCCTGAGGAACTCTGGTTTAACTAGAGTCATTTTTATTATGATCTCTGATAATTATTGGTGATAGCTAATATTTACTTGATTATAGATAAGTTTATTGAGAATACTCAATCTCATAATCTGAACGTGAGTCAAGGCCCTACCTTTAATTGGTTCTCCGTCTGAAGTTTTTAATAAATTAAGGTTATTAATTTTTAGTAATTTTTCTTTATTAATTTTCTTTTTCAAATATTTTATTTGGTAGTCACACTTTTGATCCAATTAACCTAAAGTACCTACATTGGTGCCCTGTGCGAGGCTTAGTTATGTTGGCTGTTGGCAATAATTGTGTGATATTAATATTGGTAATATTTTTGGACATTTTATACATTTTTGGATTTTTCATCCATAATTTTCCAAAGTCGTTTCATTGAATTCCACTTGTCTTCCACAGGAGTAGACATCCAGCTGTACTTACAAACAAATATAAAGTGGTGTCATTTCATGAATTCTTCAAATTTAGCTAAAGCAATCTGAGATTTGATAGTCACACTTTTGATCCAATCAACCTAAAGTACCTACAGGGGTGTTTTCATTCTTCACGTTTAGTTTAAGGTTCATTTTCAGACAATGTATCACCTATTACTATAACGTCAGGTAATTGATTAGTTATCAAGAGATGCCTTTTACATATACTCACCTATATATTTTTAAGTAATCTTTTTACTTGTACGTAATCATATAGTGTGAACTGAATATGTTGGGTATGGGGATATGTGGAATGTGTTTGAGTAAGCCATTATAATGAGAATTTGGGATTCAATCAAAGACCAGCATATTTTGATTTATACTTATCATCAACTAGTCCATCTGACTTATTCTGATTTTGCATCTATCATTCACAGTTAATTATTCTACATTTTGCAGTATTACAAGTCCCAACTCTATGGATTTGATCACTTAACATTTAACAAGAGTCAACTTGGGTTTGTTCACCATACTTACAAATGTTTTATCACTAGTTAATTTTTTACGACATTCTAAATGGTTAATGTGAAGAAATCAATGCACCCGCTGCTCGCGCCTAGTGCAGTCGGCCATCATCTATGTTATGTTGTAGGTGCAACCGGCGCCCAAAGATGATTGTTCATTTTCTGGATTAACTCGAACTGTCAGTTTGATTACAGTAGGCCCACAGCCTGCTGGAACAAAGACCTCAAAATGCCTTCACCCCCACAACAGGTCACACCCAGGTGTGAATCCTCCAAGGCACCCAAACTGTTCATTGGCTGAATTGACCCCCAGGTGATGACATCATCCGGGCCTATATAAAGTGAAGCACACAATCTCTCGCCCTCTTTCTACTGACTCTTTCTACTGGATCTTGCTCCCGGATCTTCCTCCCACTCTCTCTCCCTGATCACTCAACTCCAGGAGACCAGCTTCCAGCTGTCCCCTCGGCCCTGGACCTGGCCTATGGCGTGGGATCACCACGAAGGTTAACCAACCGGTTATCCTCAACTGAGCACAGCATAGAGCGATCTGTTTCCTCTTTTGCCTAAGAGCCACAATCAGACAAGAACTACCACGGAGCTTCCTTTCTTCACCCAACCACTGGCATCAAGCAATGCGCAACATATCCCATCTCATGGACTGGTAACTAATCACCAACTGGGCATTACTACATGTTATAGGACTGTATCAACGGCTAGATACCATTGTAACTTTGTCATAAGAACTGAGAGATCAGGCTTCCGGCCTTTGTGTAACAAAGAGAATGTTCACACCTTCTTCGAGCCCCCACCTCTTCTCTTTGTCTCTCTCTCTCTCACACACACACACACACATACACACAAACATACGTTTGCTGTTAGCTTTAGTTAGTTTATTGTGTTTTGTTTGTTGCATTTATTAACCTGTTAATAAATGTTTGTGTTTACCATATGTCTGATTATTTAATATTACACAAAGATGAATGAGCCAGCTTCTACTAAGAAAAGAACTTCTTAAATCCTTCAACTAATTAAACTATTATATTTATCGGTGTTTAACCCTTAATTAGTAGTTTAATATATTAAATGAGACTTTAATATTAGTTATCACTCCGTCTATGACGGTGGTGCCCCGAGGAACTCTGGTTTGACTAGAGTCATTTTTATTATTATCTTTGATAATTATTGGTGATAACTAATATTTCCTTGATTAACGGTAAGTTTATTGAGAATACTCAATCTCATAATCTGAACGTGAGTCAAGGCACTATATTTGATTGGTTCTCCGTGTGACGTTTTTAATAAATTGAAGTTATTAATTTTTAGTAATTTTTCTTTATTAACTTTCCTTATCAAATATTTCATTTGATAGTCACTATTGATCCAATTAAACCCAAAGTACCTACATTGGTGCCCCGTGTGAGGCTTAGTTATAATTGTGTGATATTAATATTGGTCATATTTTTGGACATTTTACAATTTTTGGATTTTCGTCCAAAATTTTCCAAAAGTCGTTCCATTTAACCCCACTTGTCTTCCACAGGAGTAGACATCCAGCTGTACTTACAAACAAGTACAAAGTGGTGTTATTTGATTAATTCCAAATTTAGCTAAAGCGATTTGAGAATATTGATAACCTCTGTAAGCCTGATAGTTACCCTTAAGATTTTGCTATTGCTGCTAGCTAGTCAAGTTTGGTTTAGCATTTGAATATCACATATACAATGCAATCTAATGAGTCTTGTCATAAGTTGTTGCTAAATTAAGTGCTGCTTCCCATTTACTCATAGCGTGCCCCCGGCCCTATGAACCCGAGAGAATGAACTGTTGGAACTGCCTTGCATTTCAACCTGAGTGGAGATAGATAGAGCCACAGTGTGCTACCAGCCCTGTGAAATAAAGTTACATACCCAGCTGTTTCTTCCACGTGTCTCAGCTTGAGTAGTACTTTACAGATATAATTCCCTGACTGACGGCCCCGCATCTCAGTTAGTGTAAATTCTGGTCCCAGAACCACATGGTGCTGTAGTTGCCCCTCCCCGCACAGGAAGCAAGATACCCACAAAGTGTAGATCAGAGGAACTGTTGTTTTAGGCTAGTGTACTACCCAATTTACATCACAAGGTGTCTGCCAAGCAACACCAGAGCCAAAACAATTGCATTGTTGTACTAGACAACAAGTTTTTATCTCACCTTCCATTTTAAACAATGGAGAACCCATGTGTAGAGAATTTCATTTCTTCCCTAGCACAGAGCCTTAAACCTGGCTTCCCTGAGTTCATTAACACATTGGACTTAAGTGAGTGCAGTAAAGAAATAGACTCCCTTCTCAGCGACACATCTAAAGGGTCAGTGTTGAAATGTTTGCTCCTGAACTTCCACCGGCAAATTAACATTGTCTGTCAGAGCAAAATAGCATTAGAAAAGGAGATAGAATCCCTTAAAGCTCAAAATGCTAATCTCATCAGTGAAGTTCAGATAGCAAATCACAAAGTCCTGCGTTATTTAGAAGATTTGCACTCAGCAGAGTCACAGCTCTTCTCCCACAAAAAGGAATTGTTAGGGCTTAGATGTGAAGCTCTTGCCCCACCAAAGTCGTTCAGCCTTGCTGATTCTGGCTTTTCAAATTCAAATTCCTCCCTCAATGAGAGATTAACGCCCTCTCCAGAGCCGACCAGGGTAGTTCAGTCCTGCTCTCCCTCCTCACTGCATCACTTTGAAAGTGATGACAGAGCTAGCATAGTCTTGCCTTCACAAACGGTGACCTCACAACGTCCCCGCCTTGAAGAGCTTGAGCTTCTAGCTAAAGATATGGACGTGTTTGATCCAGACAACTGCGATCATAACATTGAGGACCATTTTAGGGAATTAGATCAAAATCTAATTGACCTGCCCAATGCAACACAGAGAGAGAAAGTTAAACTTGTGTGGAAAACCAGCTCAAAAGCTGTCCGCAAAGTTATACAGTCTCAACCTGCCATAGTCAGAAATGACTACGATGAGCTCCGTCATGCACTGACAGAAGAATTTGCTTCTACTGCAGACGAAATCTCTTCTTTGGTTGCAGCTAGTCAAATTAAACATTCCCGTCAAGAGAGTCCCAGAAACTACTTTAGACGTTTGAGACACGTATACTTTCAAGGAAAGAATGCACCAGGCTTAGAAGAGAACCCAACCTTTAAGTCCCTGTACTTGCAGAACCTTCATCCTTGTATACGTACACACGTTATTCTTGAGACAAGAAAAGATAACCTCTCTCTTAACGAGGTTAGGAAAATAGCACAGGTGGCTTGGGAAACTGTTGTCAATTGCAAATCAAGGGAAACAACATCTGCTTCCAGCAGCTCAAACACCGTGAGGTCAAACAGACCTTCTGTCTCAGAACCCCACCCTCAGAACAGATCGAAAGGGGGGGACAAAACACAGCATAGGGACGCAGAGCGTAAACGCCATGTCCGCCAGCTGCCACGGGATAGTCATGCCCAGAGCAGGAGCTGTAGAAGGCCATATTCTGAGATCCTGGCCCAGCATAATGACCTGCCAAACCACTGCTCAGATGATGACCACAGCATCTCTGACCGCAGCTCAGAACCCGACAGTGACAGCGCCTCTGAGTGTCTTTCTGTACACGGCTACAGGCAGCGTTACAGCCCTGAGCCACGAGTTAAGAAGAACTTCAAACAACAGAGCTCCAGAGTCCGATCCTCTCGGTTCTGTAGGTAACAGTCCGTCTGCACTGATAGTAAGATTAATGCAAGCTCAGCACCCTTACTTTTCTTACAATTAAATTGGTAAACTTTGATTTGTTAGCAGCCGCAGCAAACTCAATAAGACCCAAATTGTAATTGGACTTAACACCTTGTACAAACTTTGCAAATACTTTTGGATCAACTCCTTGTATTTTGTAATAAGCTCACTGGTAAACACTAGTTTAGGACACATCTCATGATTGAAGCACCAGTCATACAACTGTCCTCATGCAACTGACAGCTGCATCTCATCTGTATCTCACCCCAAGTCATTTACATAACTAACACTTCTGTTCTCACTAACCTGAAGAGTAGCTGAGAAACAATGTTTATTATGTATTTCGTATAGTGCCATTGTCATGTTTAGATTTTGTTTTGTAGCTTTTGTTCTTGCCTAGTCGAGATATTAGTAGTGTTTAGCCAATTCCCAGTTGGTGAAATAACTGCCCAAAACGTTGCAAACACTAAATGAACTGACAAATGAACTCTGTACATCTATGGACTGTGAAAGATGCCCTTAAAACAGCACATCGGGTGCAGTCTCAAGGACATCGGGGGGATATGTAGGTGCAACCGGCGCCCAAAGATGATTGTTCATTTTCTGGATTAACTCGAACTGTCAGTTTGATTACAGTAGGCCCACAGCCTGCTGGAACAAAGACCTCAAAATGCCTTCACCCCCACAACAGGTCACACCCAGGTGTGAATCCTCCAAGGCACCCAAACTGTTCATTGGCTGAATTGACCCCCAGGTGATGACATCATCCGGGCCTATATAAAGTGAAGCACACAATCTCTCGCCCTCTTTCTACTGACTCTTTCTACTGGATCTTGCTCCCGGATCTTCCTCCCGCTCTCTCTCCCTGATCACTCAACTCCAGGAGACCAGCTTCCAGCTGTCCCCTCGGCCCTGGACCTGGCCTATGGCGTGGGATCACCACGAAGGTTAACCAACCGGTTATCCTCAACTGAGCACAGCATAGAGCGATCTGTTTCCTCTTTTGCCTAAGAGCCACAATCAGACAAGAACTACCACGGAGCTTCCTTTCTTCACCCAACCACTGGCATCAAGCAATGCGCAACATCTCCCATCTCATGGACTGGTAACTAATCACCAACTGGGCATTACTACATGTTATAGGACTGTATCAACGGCTAGATACCATTGTAACTTTGTCATAAGAACTGAGAGATCAGGCTTCCGGCCTTTGTGTAACAAAGAGAATGTTCACACCTTCTTCGAGCCCCCACCTCTTCTCTTTGTCTCTCTCTCTCTCACACACACACACACACATACACACAAACATACGTTTGCTGTTAGCTTTAGTTAGTTTATTGTGTTTTGTTTGTTGCAGTTATTAACCTGTTAATAAATGTTTGTGTTTACCATATGTCTGATTATTTAATATTACACAAAGATGAATGAGCCAGCTTCTACTAAGAAAAGAACTTCTTAAATCCTTCAACTAATTAAACTATTATATTTATCGGTGTTTAACCCTTAATTAGTAGTTTAATATATTAAATGAGACTTTAATATTAGTTATCACTCCGTCTATGACGGTGGTGCCCCGGGGAACTCTGGTTTGACTAGAGTCATTTTTATTATTATCTTTGATAATTATTGGTGATAACTAATATTTCCTTGATTAACGGTAAGTTTATTGAGAATACTCAATCTCATAATCTGAACGTGAGTCAAGGCACTATATTTGATTGGTTCTCCGTGTGACGTTTTTAATAAATTGAAGTTATTAATTTTTAGTAATTTTTCTTTATTAACTTTCCTTATCAAATATTTCATTTGATAGTCACTATTGATCCAATTAAACCCATAGTACCCGCATGTCAAAACAGAGGCCAATGGGAACTATGCAGGACTTTTCTCCTCAATAAAGTGATGAAATGATCAAGAATGATTATATGATGAAGAAATGAAGGCCAGAGGTTTTTCACCTGCATGAGCCGTGGATGGCGACGTGATTTCTGAAGATAACACTTTTTCTGAAGATTCTGACGACAATACTTTGATGAGGGTTTAGGAACCATCAAAGGGGGGATATGTGGAAGAAATTAAGGCTTTATCAGTGTGTGTATGTGCAACAATAACAGGGAATAGAGGACAATAAGATCACGTCCTGCCAAGTGAATAACAGGACTATTTATGGGCATGTTTTGATGATGTTCTGGACACACAATTCCACTGGGAGAGCCTGGGAGATGATGGCCAGTGTAGGAACCTCGAGGTGAAAGTTCTCCTTTTTTCGGACACACATTCCTAATCCTCCCTTTCTCTGCTAAGCGTCGCAGGAGTAGAGTGGGAGATAAGACGTTTTTATACTTGTTTCAATGTGAGATAAGGTGTGTTTTACAACCTCAACCCCTACTAGGGTAATTAAAACCCAGAACTCCAGGACATCTCCTCCAGGATGGAGGACCTTTTATCCTAAATCAACGTCAAATCTGACCGCAATTTGAACTGAAGGGTCGGTCTCAGGAGACAGAGGGACGTTCAGTGATAAGGACAAGAAAGTTGGAAAAACAGTTAAAGTCCGCTGTTTCATCGCAACTGGCTGTTCAAAGACATTCTTTCCAATGTGTAACTGTGTATGCATTATTTGTATCTTGTTTGTGATTATGTTTATGTGGTTTCAGAAGTGCAAAGTCGTTCCTTAAATATTCGGTGTTTTAATAATACTTCCCTTCACTCAGTAGGGTTATCTGTCTGCCTAAAGATTTTGGTTAAATTGGATATCAGAAAGATTAATAACGGAAAATCACCCGGAGATAGTTTAATCTTCCCTGTTAGAATGCTGGAGTATAAAGCAGCTAATTCGCTCAGAACGCATAGGGTTGGGTTAACCGAAGACCCCCTTCTCGCTCCCCCGGGGGAATAAAGGAACACCACAGAGATCGCTCTCCCCACTCTTCTTCCTCTTATCGCTCTCACTTCACTTACTCTTCTCTGCCCTCTCTTCTCCCCCTCTTCTGCGCTTCCTGCATTTTGTTTTCTTTTGTTTCTTTTGTTCAACTTTGTGATCCAAGAGTCTGCAAAAGACGTTACTTTATATTTTGTTTTCTTGTTAAAATATTTTTGTTTTTAATCTATTTTTATAGATAGATTTATTTATTTTATTTTTATAAGTATAGTAAAACCTCTCGTGCTGTTTTTGCCTTTTTGTCCGGCCGGCAAATTGCATCGAACTTGCGACACCAGCCCCACAGAACCGGTCAGAACTCCTTTTTTGTTAACCAACAAACAACAGCCAGATGCAAGCCATGTGCAGAGCTGCAGCCACCTGAAGAGCTGAATCCAAGCCGGGACGGAAGCACACAAGCCCGGCTGATCCAACTGCGCAGCCGACCCAGTCTACAGACCAAAACTCAGGTCCGCCAAACACCGGGACTCTGACCTACAAGTTATGATCCGAGTTCTGTTGACAGGCTAATTAGAGCCAGTTTAAGTCCGCCAGTAATATTACAAACCAGCCCCGTAGATCTGAATCACTCTGGTCTTAAATTTTTTCTATCCACGTTTAACCCTTTGTCACTCATCTATTCAGTATTGCACTTTTCTGTATTATCCTTGCTAGTCAAATAAATGTTTATAACCTTACGTCGTTGTGAGAGTATTCCCTTCTGTGCAGAAATTGATGGTCCCTGATAAGACTGTGGTACGAACTAACACGTTCGAGACGAGACTGATAAAATTTAAATAATCAATTACTTTAAGTTACGAACAGGTATTAAACCTTCACCAAAGTTTAATAAACATCCTATCTTATTTTGGTGTGGTGCCCTACTTCGAGGTAAATTAAATCCTAAATTTTAACGAGTCGAGTTAATTCATATTTAATTCGGCGACTAATATATTCAAGCCATAATATGTGTAGGCTAGAGAGTAAAGGGAGTGTATTTTGAGTTTTTACACCTTGTTCTTTCATTTTTGGGAGGATATTGTACTCAGCTGCTGTTCACGTTGCTGGATTCTGTTTATTTCATTTTTTAACGAGGATTTGATAAGTGGAAAAAGCTAGTGTGTGTATTAGCAGGTATCCCTTTGTTGTATGAGTTCAGTGTGTACACGATATTACTCGCAACCAAATCCGTTCCTCGCCCTGGTGTTGCTGGCAGAGAATGGTGTCCCAGGTGTGTGGGAGCAAGTATGCCCCCTCGTCCATGTTCATGGTGTTGCCCCCACGCCTCCTTATTTCTATGGCCTCCTTTATCCATCTTCTGTATCTGTTTGTTTCTGATGTGATGTTTTTATGGAGGACCTAGAAATGAAAGCCACTGCACCCCTCAAACCCACACTCTGGAAACGTTATGTAGACGACATACTACAAGTAATTGAGACTGGCCACTCACAAGAACTCACTGCCCACTAAAATACAAATTCTGTCGTTCTTGTCATGTCTGTCAGGTTAGTGGAAAACCAAATCAGGTTATTCCTCCCACTCCGCTGCAGCCATCCCAGTCATCGGCGAAGCTTTTGAACACATTATCTTAGATTGTGTAGGACCACTGATTAATTTATTTTCCACTTTTGGTCTGCCAAAATCGATCCAAACAGACCAAAACTCAAATTTCATGTCCAGGCTGAGAAGCAACTGAACCGTTTTGATTTTCCCACAGAGTCTGTTTTTTTCTTAGCGGCCACCAATGTTGGATTTGGATCATTAGGAAATGAGGATGTGATGTGGCCATCCTCATTACAATGAAAACAGTACCATGGCTTTGGTCTGCTGCTTGGCTTTGGTTCTGCAATGGAAGTGGACTCTTTGGGCTTGTATCGTGACTATCAAAAACCAAATTAGTCACTGAGAGGGGAACACAGGGTTCTGTCCGACGCGCTTTATCCAAAAAGGAAACGTGAAGCCGTCACTGCAGGTTGTGGGTGTTTATTTATCCTGTCAATGAAAAAATACTTTTGTACATACAGTTTGAGGATGGACTTGCAGAAATTTACTATATGATGGTAACAAGCTTTAGCAGTCAACAGAAATATGAGCACCCTGCCTCTCCACTCTCTGCATCAAGCAAACAATTTCCCAGTTAGACGCAGGTAGCATTCATCAAGCAATCAGTCAGCTCCAGTGACACACACACACACCCTTGACTCCGCCGGCACATAGACATACCTCCAGACACAAGCAACACATCCATGCCGCTACAGGGCTTAATCGGCAGCTTCACATTGAACTTTGTGACACTGGTCTTGGTCTTTGGAGGTTTCTGTGCTTTTAGGGTTGTGAGCTGGCTCTGAAGCTGAACCTGTCTCTTTAATTCAGCGACAATGCTATCTTGAGAAGGCAGATTGTGCTCTGCTTTCGATGCCTTTAGTCTGGTAAGTTGACTTTGCAGCTCAGTGACCTCACTGACATGAGGAAGCAAGTCACTATCTACTGGTGTGTCATTGACAAGGGGGCTTGCAGTCAAGCGATGCGCACCAACCTTTTACTTCGATGAACCAAGGTGCTTTCTCAGTCGGTTTTCTTTTGCAGAGTATGTATCCTCCTCCACACGTAGCTGTAACAATTGCTTACAAAAAGTAGGTGGGTCATCCCTTTTACGCTCAAGTTGCAGGTCAGCTATTAACACATCATCCCAACACCCTCTCCAAAATTGTCCCAAAAGGTGTTTGTTAGCTTCACTGGCAGATACACCGCCTCTTTTCAATGATTTGTCAAGAACTGTCTGCAAGACGCAGGAGAGAAATCATCTCACTTCCTGTACAGATTACAGAGTATTAAGGAGTTTGGCAAAAAGCACGTCTTCTACTGTTCCGAAAGCTGAATCAAGTAGTTCGAGGTAAGCCGTAGGCAAAGCTTGTGGACCTAGATGCTTTACAACATCAACAGCTGGTGAAACAAGGCTATCCAAAATTTTCCTCGAACGCTGCAAATCTGAAAGGGCTGTGTCTTGCAGAAGGAGCTTGACACTCCGCCAAGTATCAAAGTCAGCCTCATGACTGGGGCAAGGAGTTTTGCCAGAAAAACTTCTGGGTCTGAAAGACACATTCATTTGCGATACTGGGGCTTCGCTGTTCTACAACCATTCGCTGCACTTCTGGAGGGTTAACATAACTTATGGCTCCCTTGGGTGTTTTGTCTCCTTTAGTGTGACTGGGTGTGTTGCTCAAAGAAGTTTCTCCCAGTTCTGCTGTCCTTTCTGAATAAGTTTGATAAGTTACTTGAGGCTAAGAATAGGGCGATTGTGCCTGCGAGCTTTGGAGCACTGCCGCGGAAGGCTCACTTGCAGGCTCACTCATGGACTCTTTTCCTACAGCTACAGATTTACTGCATTCAGAGAGCTGCTCATCCAAGATTTCTTCAAAGGGTCTGCCACTGAATTTAGCAATATTCTGCAGTTCGCTCAAAAAGCACTGGGTGGCTTGGGGTTATGTACTCTTATTGTTTTTTCAACACGCCAATATTTTTTCAAGAAATCAGTTAATTCCTCATCTGACTCAGTATCAGTGAGCCCACTAACAATAATTGAGTTAAGCACTTAAATATCCTCTCTTTGTACAACTTCCATATTGCTGGACGTTTTTAACTATTTTAGCTCCTTTAAAATAGGTTAACTTAGTATTTCTTTTTTTCCTTTTCTTTATATGGACTAGCAACCACTCCTGGCTAACAGCCACTGTTGTAGCACTTCAAGTATAGGACCAGAGTCTAGGTTCAGGTGAGTGGTTGGTCCTAGTGTTAAGAATAACAGACCAAAGACCAGTGAGTGAATTTTAACTGCCGGCTTTTTATATATAGAAAAAGACACAATTGGTACCAAACACTTTTACACGCATGAATTGTTCAATCTCCCTTCAACCATTCAGAATGAAACCAAATTCTCAGGAAAATAAGGTTATGTTTGCCTGTTTATCGCACTTGGATTTAATCCAACCTATTTGAGTTGAGATATAATTGTGTACCTAGGTTTCTTATATTGGTTGTTTAGTTCCTGGTTTAACTGGTTCTAATTTGAGTTTACTCAGTCTAAATTCTCATTTAATCTTAGTTAGGCCTATTTATGAGTTTAGTTCTATGTTTCTACTTTCTCTTTGGTTTGCTTAACCAGCTTTATTCAAGATGTATCTCACTTTATACAACCCATCCAGGTAATACCAATTTGGCACACGATAAGGTAAAATTGAATAAATAAGAGAAAACAATTCAAGAAAATGTATAAAAAATACCACTCAATCCGATCTCACAGAGCAATATAACCATTAACTCAGATTTCCAATGTTTGGTACATGACCAGTCTTTTGGTAAGTCCTTTATCAGTCCAAATGAAATCCACTGTGTGTTGCTGCAAAACCTTTCAGTGTTGTCCTACCACAATCTGAGTGTTAGAATCCGTGTCTTTGTCCACACGTGCAGGTGAGTTTTGCAGAATAGGTGATCATCAACTCGACTCTCTCTCTCCTATGGGTGGCTCGCCATCTTCTTTCCAAGGTTCTAGGTTTATTCACACACCAGCAATCCCGACTAAAAAACCTGGCCTGCCATACAACAAGGCAACGCCCATGCAGGCCTCCCATAAATCATGAAATTTAATGAAAATAGTGTACATACAAACTGCACCCTAAAATACCGGCCCTGCCCTCGCCTCCACTCCACTGTGAGGCAGACTTGACCGTGTATGCACTGTTTTTTTTAGCTCTTAACTACACATTGCACAAATAATTATGCCCCTGTCTAGGTAAATTTTATGACATAACATAAGTAGGAAAAAAAAGGCTACTATATCATCAAGGTACACCTCGCAATGATTTACACCAGAGAGGACTACGTGCATTGATCGCTGAAATGTTGCAGGTGCATTCCTGAGACTGAAGGGCATGACGGTGTACTGTAAAACGTTATCGGGGTGACAAAGGCAGAGATGTCGGACGTGCGAGGAGTTAAAGGGACCTGCCAATAACCCTTTAATAAGTCAAGTTTGGTGTTGAACGTGGCGGAACCAACCCGGTCTACACAATCCTCAATTCGGGGAAGAGGATATGAATCTGGAGTGGTGATGGAGTTAACTTTACGGAAATCTGTGCAGAAGCGCAGCGTTTTGTCCGCCTTGGGCACAAGAAGACAGGGAGAACTCCACGGACTACGGCTCGGCACAGCTAACCCATTTTCCAGCAGGTAATCTACCTCCCTCTGGAAGATTGGGTTGACGCGGTAGGCATGCTGCTTAAGCGGAAGATGATTACCAACATCAACGTCTTGCAAAAGGACAGTGGTCCGGGATGGGACATCTGAAAAAAGACATTTATTATATTATTATGATCATGGTCACACTGACCCGAGGACAATGTCAGGGGGTCTGTATAACGCATCCCTGGGTCACACTGACCCGAAGACAACTTAAAGGGGTCTGAATAACGCGGTGGTGGGTCAGTGTGACCTGAGGACAATGTCAGGGGGCTGTAAAAACACCAGGGGTCTGTATAACGCGGTGGTGGGTCACGCTGACCCGAGGACAATATCAGGGGTCTGTATAACGCTTGTCCCTCGTTGATTTAGACACCATCCCAATTAGAACAAGTCAGACAGAAGGGAACCGAACAGCCTTTGCAGATGTACTTGTTACACCTACGACACACAGCATGCGTTTTGCAGTCCTTGTTCCTTGGGCAGATCCGACACCTCTTCCTCTTGCTTAACGCCGCCGCTGGGGCTGCCGCTCGGGCCCCCGCTGAGTCCGCCACTGCCGTCGCTGGGGCTGCTACCGCTTCCTCTTCAGCCGAAGCTGTCGCTGCCGCTGCCGCTGTCGTTTCCTCAGGTCGATCACGACATCTAGCCCTCTCAACGGCTTTCACAACTGCTGCGGAGGCTTCCGTGCGGGGCAAAGTGCCACGTCTTTGAATGAGTGGAGTCACGAGAGCCTTTCCCAGCTGCTCCAGGAAGAACCTCCTCTTGTTCCGCTTACCGTTCATCCAGTTAGGGTTGAGCTCTCTCCAAATCACAAAGGCGTTGTAGGAGGACACGTCAATCATGTTGTGGAACACGACCAACGGCCAGCGGGCGGTCATCCTCCGGCAGCTGTATGTTCCGATCACCTTGTCTAGGTTGTCCACACCACCCTTGTTGCGGTTGTAGTCCAGGAAGATGAGCGGCTCCCTGTCATTGCGATCGCTAATCGCGGGCCCTCCTGTGTGCAGTGTGCTCAAGAGTACCACATTCTTGTTTTTCTTTGGGAGATAGGAGAACTAAAGTGGCGCTGGGCATGAAGGCGAACCTGGAGGAAAAAAGCTCTCTGCCCTTGCACGCGACCCGCGCAGGCGGGAGTTTGGGCTTGTTCTCTCCAGGAGCCGCTGTCCCAGTTCTAAAGAGGTGAAAAAATTGTCACACGTCACACGTCACGTTGCGAGCCCTCAGTCCCTCTGTCACATCGAGCACGACCCGCATCCCCTGATTCTTCTCTGGACCTCCGCAGCTCGGCTTCCCGGTGTAGACCTGCATCCTCCATGCGTAGCTGGACTTGGCGTCGCAGGCCACCCATGACTTGATCCCGTATTTCGCCGGCCTGCTGGGCATATACTTCCGGAAGGGACAACGGCCTTTTGTTGTTGTTGTTGTTGTTGTTGTTGGTGTTGTTGTTTGTTTTTGGGAAAAGTAGGACAGAAACAACAGATTGACACAGGTAATTAGCATGGCACAAGGGACATTGATGGGGTAACTCACTTTTGGGGTGCGTGCGTGCGTGCCTGCGAGAGAGAGAGAGAGAGATTTTTTTTTTTTTTTTTTAAATCTACTTTATTTGGCATTCATTTTTCAACTGTACACAATGTACAAGTTAATGCCTTATAAAATATCTTTCTTTTTAAACGCAGCCTTAATAATGAACAAATAAATAAATAAAACATTTAGATGAGGAAATTTGCAAACAACAGTTATCCAGCTGTGACTGAACACAACACATTTTGGAAACACCATATATCTTTAAAAGAGTCCAGGGGCCTGTTTCACAAAGCAGGTTTAGTGAAAACTCTGAGTCTGTTAACCCTGAAATGAGGGAAACTCTGAGTTTTCTGTTTCACAAAGGGAGGTAACTCAAACCAGAGACAGAGGGGTAACTCTAGCCTGTTTCACAAAGAGAGGTAACTTAACCTCTCGGTCAGTTACCATGGTAACATACTCTCTGAAACTAACCTGGTCGGGACCAGGTTTTTCTCAGCAAACCTTGAGTTTCTCTCTGTCTCCGCCCTCTTTCAGCCACACACGCTGTTTGATTTCCTCATTCATTCAGTCAGCGGGCGAGTTTTGGCGTAGTATAGTTCTGTCTGTTTTTTCAGAAAATCACTGCAAAAATCAGACATTATGAGTTATATTAGGTGGTGACTATTTCACTACCATGGCGTGTCCTTTTGATAATGGTCCCGTGGATGAAGGTGCAGAATTAGTGCACAGAGAATTAAATATTCGTCGGGAGATGATTATCAGACTATTGATTATAGATGTTCTTGCATTTCCAGGCAATTCTCTTTTTGAGCGGTACCGTTTCATATCACAGCAGATATTCTGTGTTGCGCTGCGTTTTTTTGCAAAAGGGAGTTTTTTTTATACAACGTATGGAAATCATTCAGTAGGCCTATATAGAAGTTATATTAAGTGGTGACTATTTCACTACCATGGCATATCCTTTTGATAACGATCCCGTGGATGAAGGTGACGCATTACTGCGCAGAGAATTAAATATTCGTCGGGAGATGATTATCAGACCGCGCATAGACGTCCTTAATATACTGCAGCCATAATTACAAAATGAATGAAATGGATCTTTTGAGCAAGTTGAATGTATTTGACTCAACGTTTCCTAAATATAATCCCAGCTTTTCTTGCAATTCATAGGTTCAAAAGTGTGTGCTTTTAATTGGGTTACCGGTATATAAACTACTCCTATAGGTGGAAACAACAGCCTTCTGATCCAGAATATCATCTATAATGCGAGGGGGTGCATTTCACGGCAGGGAAACACCGTTTCATGTCACAGTCCATCTCATCCCTCCTTACATTTCCAACATTAACAACCAGTAATGCTCTTATATCCCAGCAGATATTGTGTGTTGCGCCGCGTTTTTGTAAATGGGAGTTTTTTTTGCAACATATAAAACAGCCACTTACGGTAATATTTACTTTACAATGTAAAACATGCTCAAAATGAGGCGTCACCATGAGACAGTGCTGAGGGTTTACCTGTTTGAACAATCTTTTTATGTTTCATCTTAAGCAGCTGCCAAGTGCGCTTCTCCCGTGGGAATGCACTTAAATTCAATAAATTAATAGGCTCCCACTAAAGCAGTTTCCCCTGTGATATTACTGTGATTGCAACAGAACTACATTTAAACTTATGCACTGACCCGAGCCGCAATGTTCTCCCGCACCGTCTCCCTCTCTTTTGCTGCTGCAGCGGTGTAAACCTGCTCAAACTCTCCGTATGAGCGCATTTATATTTCCAATTCCAGTTGTAGCGTAGCCCTTCGCTTCCCCGTTGCCATGGTGACTCGTCGAATCAGGGCTCCATTGATGCTGTCTTTTTTTACTTGTGGTGCACGCACTTAACTCCAGGTGAAACTACTCTGAGTTGATCAACCTAACGCAAATCTGCTGTTCTGGAACCGAAAACTCAGAGTTTCCTATCTCAGAGTAGATCAACTCAGAGTTCAGGGTTAAACTCAGAGTTTTTTGAACCTGCTTTGTGAAACGGACCCCAGGTCCCCTGCAGTTTTATAGAAACTAAAATCCACCAGCAGTCTGGCCTTTATCATATTTACACACACAGGGACCGACTCCACCTGCAGGTTCTCCTCCACCATTCTCTTCCTGGTCACATACACTGCCATCTAAGCCTGCCCTTAACTAAGTTTAAAAGCTGGCTCTTGTGTTTGTGCTAGCGAGTGTATTTAAAACCACAAATAAAAACCTGCTTACTAAAACTCTCTTTAAAACTGGTAAAAAATAACTTGTAAAAACAGAAACAGTGCTGACAGACAGTGACACTCATAAAAGCAGTGGAAAATTGTCTCGCTTAAGCCACAGAACGGGCATTTGTTCTCCACAGAATGATTAATCATGGACACAAAGGAATTTATCGCCACGATGCCGTGGAGCAGTATCCACTGTAAGTCTCCGTGTCTCTTGCACAGTGGAGGTTTGTAGAGACACCTCCACTAAGGCCTGGATCCCAGGTCCAGCCCTAAAAAAGTTCTCCAAGGAGTGTCTGTCCGTCCATCCAGTTTTTTACTGTTTAGTGTCTTTACCAATAGTTTGTAAAGAGTTTTCCCTGAGGCTCCCACCAGGGAGACCGGGTGTATTTCCTCCAACAGAGGCCCAGAGCAGTCTTTAAAATCCACAGCCAGAAAAGTGGCAGGAAAAGGGTCCTCCATGCTGGGGGGGAATCTGTCTGTGATAGTTTTTAAAAGCAGGGTGGTCAAGACCAGTCAGTTTGTTTCTCCAGTGGTCAAGCACTTTTTGGATTTCCCTGGTAAGCCCAGTAGGGTCCTCCCGCTGGGGCCCAGCCAGCTCCACCACCTGGCCCAGCGTGGAGACGCCTGCAGCAGCCTGGTCAGGGAGGGTCCCGCCCAGCTTGGGTGGTCCAGCACCGACCCGTACAGGACGTGCTCCTGCAGCAGCCAGTGAAGAGAGTCCCCCTGCTGCTGCCTCTCTTTTTTAAGCAGGTTCCAAACAATAAAAACACTCTTATAAAAACCAGAAAGAGATGGTGAAAGGACCTTTCCATCATTCATTAAAAACAAATTAAAATCAAGGCTGTTAAAATGTCTCAGGATGCACCGGGATAAAGGTTTCCACAGAGTGTCCTCTGGCCCAGTCAGTAGTTTAAAAGACACATCACACTGGGGGAAACACACATCGTTTAAATTGTTCCTAAGTTTATAGAGCAGAGGCTCGATGGCCAGAGATTACAACATCCCAGAGAGAGAGCGGCCCTGCCTAACCACTCTCTGGACGCCAAACGGAGCACTCAAACCACCATTTATCTTCAGGACACTCGCAATGTCACTATAGAGAACCCGGATCATGGCTATAAAGCCTGGGTTGAACCCAAAGGCAGCCAGAGCCTGCCATAAATACTGGTCTTCAACCCGGTCAAAAGCCTTTTCCTGGTCTATGGAAATAAGACCAGTTTCTACGGCCAATGAACTGGAGAGGTCCAAAACATCCAGAATTAAAGTGACAGTATCACTTATGAGCCTGCTGGGCACACAGTAAGTCTGGTCAGGGTGGATGACGGACGCCATCACCTCCCTCGGTCTCAGGGCCAGAGCTTTGGACAGGATTTTATAATCCGTGCACAGCAGCGAAACCAGCCTCCAGTTCTTCAGGTCCTGCAGGTCTCCCTTCTTCGGCAGCAGGGTGATGACGGCCCTCCTGCAGCTCAGAGGAAGTCTTCCAGTCATTAGACTTGGATTTATCACCTCCAGCAGGTCCTGTCCTATAATGGACCAAAAAGACTTATAAAAGTCAACAGGAAGGCTGTCCATCCCTGGAGCTCTGCCATTTTGCATGCTGGTCAGCGCTGTGAGAAGCTCCTGCAGAGTCATCCCTGCTGCCAGCTGGGAGTTTAGGTCAGCATTGACCTGAGGGAGACCACTGAGGAAGCTGCTGTGCACATCTGGAGAATTTGTCCACTCACTCTTAAAGAGGTCTCTGTAGAAACCGGCAGCAAACTTCCTGATCTCAGAAGAGTCTGAGACTTCAGAGCTGCCACCCGTGCGTAAAGAATGAATGGTCTTCCTTTGTCCGTTTTTTTGCTCCAGCCCAAAGAAAAATTGGGAGGGCGCGTCCATCTGCGAGATGTTCATGAAGCGAGACCTGACCAGAGCTCCCTGTGCTGAGACGCCCAGCAGGTTGGCTATGGCCGATTTTTTTAACTTGAGGGAGTCTAAATGCCCTCGATCTCCTGTAGAGGCTGCTAAAGACTGCAGTTCTCCTACCTGTCTCTCCAGATCCTTCATTGACCGGATTAAGTCTCTCGTGACATTCCGAGTGAACTGCTGGCAAAGTTGTTTGATTTGGATTTTCCCAAAATCCGACCACTGCTGAATGCTGGGGAAGGCAGGCCTGCTCTCTCTGTGGGAAAACCAGAACAACTTAAAAGCAGTTCTAAAAGCCTGGTCTTTTAAAAAGGTTGTGTTAAAATGCCAATAGGCTCTCTTTAAACGAACATTTTTAATAAAAACAGAGCAGGAGACAAGACAGTGATCAGTAAAACCCACAGGCTGAATAAAACACCTTTTAAAAATATTAAAACGGTGTTTAAAACAATAGAGGCGGTCCAGTCTGGCCAGAGATAAAAGGTTTCCCCTTGTGTGACTCCAGGTGTACTGTCTGTGATTACTGTTAAAAACCCTCCACAGGTCAGACAGCTCGTGCTCTTCTATGAGCTGTCTGAACCTGTGGGATGAAGCAGGGTGTGGCTCTGGGTGATTCCTGTACAGTTAAAATCCCCCCCTAAAAACATAAAATCATCACTACCACCAGCTCTAACAGTATCGCTTAAAATGTTTAAAAATGCCACCCTATCCACCCCAGTGGTGGGCGCGTAGACATTTAAAAACACAAGCTTCACATTCTCAAAAACAGCAGTGACCTTTAATAAAACACCTGGGATGATTTCCTCAGTGACACACGAAACAGGTAAAAAAACTTGGCAAATAAAATCCCCACCCCTCCACGGAGACTTATGACTTATGACTTATGACTTAAAATCACCTCCCCATTAAAAGCCATCCTCCAGTCACTCTCATTATCTGCTGTGCTGTGGGTTTCCTGTACAAGCATCACATCTATTCTCCTCATCTCCATCAGTTTAAAAAGAGCAGCTCTTTTAAAATCAGCCCTGACTCCGTCCAGGTTTAAAATGCTGATGTTAAAATCACACATTGGTGGAGAAAAGCTTAAAAAGAAAACAACAGTGATAAAACATGTCAAATAAAAGCACCTTTGTTTAAAAATCATCTTCATCCTCAATGATTTGTGCTTTCACTCTGACTAATAATTTCCTTAAACGATAAATCTCTTTGTCTGTGAGCATTTCTTCAGCCTTTCCAGACTTCCTGGTGAGAGGCCGAGCTGACTGAACAAACAGTCTCAGATCATTAAAATGCTCCTCCACTGCAGGAAGTCTGGCACCTTTTGTAATCCCTATAAACTTTTTAATATTTTCAGGAGAGTACAGGTGAGTGTGCTGCTCCTCCTGAGTGAGGCAGAAGTCACTCTCTGACTCTGCAGCAGCCTTCCCCACTCTCCTGTTCTTAGACGATGACGCAACACACTCAAGACTTTTCCTTTTTTGTGATATTTTTAAGATCTCCTCATCAGACATTTCCTCATCATTTAATTCCATAATCGTTGTTTCATTATCACTGTTCTCAATACAACTATCCGTTTGTTTATTTTCTTCACTCGTTATTTGTTTTTCATTTTCGGACTTTTCATTTGAAATAATATCAGTGCTTAAAGCACCAACACGGCTCCGTTCATGCGGGAGGCAGACTTAATGCTGCTGTACCCCACCACTTTTCCCACTGCTAACCCTGCTTCCTCCACAGAGCATTGCACAGCCGGGATGAGTTTGACGGCATGACGATGTGTCAGCCGTTCAAACTCAGAGGCAGCCGCCGCTGCCACCGACGTTGTGACAATCAAAGTTGTTTTACCTACCACCAAAGCACCAAACACAACAAAAAACACCTCTAACTAAAGACAAACACATAAAACACACCATACAAAAGAAGGAATAAAGTTTTGAAAAACTCACTCACACCGCTGAAAAATTCAGCACGCACCACGCTCCCAGCACTCCGTCCTCCATTCACACAGAGAGAGAGAGAGAGAGACAGAGAGACAGAGAGAGAGATAGTATATGTATGTGTGTGTCTGTCTGTCTGTCTTCCTGTCTGTGTCTGTCTGTCTGTATCTGTGTGTAGACAGCAAAAGCATGGCACGGAACTGCCTAAGGTGGGTTCGAGAGAGACCCACGCAGAACACAATCTTTTCGCGACAAGAGAGCTCTGTACATAATATGATAATGTTGGTGTATCGTCATGTGTTTCCATGTGCTTTCTATCTAACGTAATAAACGTGTGATTCATCTACCACTGATTGGTCTCAGCCTCATTATGATTATGATTGTGATTATGATTCCTATCATTGTGTCATATAAGATAGATAGATAGATAACTTTATTTATCCCCGAGGGGAAATTAGGTCATCATAGCAGCGGTACAAAGCAATCAGAAGTACTAAAAATAAAATAAAATATAAAATACAAAATATGAACAATAAAATAAAAGTACAGTATCGCAGATAAACACTATATTACAATATGCTATGTGGATTTTAATGTGCAAGAGAAATAAAGGTGCATTTCAGTGATAGGTCACTTCGAATAGTATGAGTGTATTCCCTGAGCGTTGATCAGCGTTGTTGTGCAGCGTTGTAAAGTCTGATGGCAGCAGGTAGGAATGACTTCCTGTGCCGTTCTTTAAGGCAGCGAGGTTGGATGAGTCTGCTGCTGAAGCTGCTCTGAAGCTTGTCCAGGGTTTCATGGAGGGGATGGGAGACATTGTCCATGATCACCAGCAGTTTTGCCAGCATCCTGTGCTCCACAACCTCCTCCAGGGTGACAAGCTTAGAGCCAACAACAGACCCTGCCTTCTTTATGAGTTTGTTCAGTGTGTTCACGTCTTTTGCTTTGATGCCCGCACCCCAGGACACCACAGCGAAGAAGATGGTGCTCGCGACAACAGACTGATAAAACATCTGAAGCATCCGGTTGCAAACATTGAAGGACCTGAGCCTCCTCAGTAAGTAAAGCCGGCTCAGGCCCTTCATGTAGACTGCCTGTTTGTTTGTGGTCCACTCCAGTGTATTGTCCAGCACCACACCCAGGTACTTGTAGGAGTCCACAATCTTTATGTCCATCCCACCAATGCAGACTGGAGAGCACGGGGGCTTGTTCCTCCTAAAGTCCACCACCATCACTTTCGTCTTTTCCACGTTCAGATGCAGGTGGTTCTCCTCACACCACTTGACAAAATTGCCTACCAGGTCCCTGTACTCATCCTTCCTTCCACCCTCTATATGCCCCACAATGGCCGTGTCATCAGAGAATTTCTGCAGATGACACGACTCAGTGCGGTACTTAAAATCTGCGGTGTAGCTGGTGAAGAGGAAGGGCGACAGCACAGTTCCCTGGGGGGCGCCGATGTTACTGATCAGGTGGTCAGACACACAGTTTCGTAATCTCACATACTGCGCCTGCCCGTCGGATAGTAATTTACCCATGTGACGAGAGGAGAATCCACCTGCATGTTCTCCAGTTTGGCCTTCAGGTGCTTGGGCTGGATGGTGTTAAAGGCGCTGGAGAAGTCGAAGAACATGACGTGGACAGCGGTGTTGGGTCTGTCCAGGGAGGAGTAGGCTTCCTGCAGCAGGTAAATGAGTGCATCATCGGCAGGAGGTGGTGGAGCCTGGTGTCTGCTGCGGGGGTTGGGGCTGGGTTGTGGGGCCTGTGTGAAGCTGTGGGGGGGGGGGGGGGGGTTGTGGCAAGAGGTAGTTGCTCGGAGGAGCAGCAGGGGGGCTGGTGGGGGAGCTGGGGTCAAACCTGTTGAAAAACAGGTTAAACTCGTTCGCACGTTGTTCATTTCCCTCAGCTGTTCCTCCTCCTCTCCTCTGGAAGCAAGTGATCTCACTCATCCCCCTTCATACATCCCTGGTGTTATTGTTCTCCAGTTTGGATTCCAGTTTTCTCCTGTAGTTTTCCTTACTCTCCCTGATGCTGTGTTTAAGTTCTCTCTGAACACGCTTGAGCTCTGCTCGATCCCCTGGCCCTCTTTTTCTCGTTGAGTAGGGCCTTCAGGTCGCTGGTAACCCATGGTTTGTTATTTGGGTAACAGCGGACCTCTTTACTGGGGATGGTGTTGTCTATGCAGAACCCAATGTAATCAGAGACGCAATCAGTGATGCCATCAATGTCCTCACCGTGTGGTTTGTAAAGTGCATCCTAGTCAGTGGCTTTTAGGGCACCCTGCAGTGACTCCATGGCCTCAGGAGACCATTTCCGCACAGTTCTTATGTCACTGGTTGCTGCTGAACCACAGGCGTGTATGATCGGGAGAGCAGGACGAGGTTGTGGTCTGACCTTACCAGGGGAGGGAGGGCAGTGGAGCTGTATGCCTCTTTAACGTTTACATACAGCAGATCTATGGTTTTATTGTCCCTTGTTGTGCATTTGACAAACTGGTGAAACGTTAGGAGAGTGGATGAGAGAGAGACGTGGTTGAAGTCACCTGTGATGATGACGAATGCTCCGGGGTGTTTCGTCTGTAGTGCTGCAGTCGCAGCGCTGATGACGTCACGCGCTGCGTCGGCATTTCCAGACGGCGGAATGTAAACAGTAATGGCGATGGCGCTGGTAAACTCCCGTGGCAGATAATATGGAAGCAGTCTGATGGCGATGTCCGGGCTGCAAAACCGGTCTTTCACGGAGATGTGCCCGGGGTGACACCACCTGTTGTTGACGAGCACGGCGAGCCCTCCTCCTTTCTTCTTGCCGCTCGTGGTGGTGTCTCTGTCGGCTCGGACCGTATGGAAGCCGGGGATGGTGGCGTTTGAGTCCGGTATCTGGTCGTGTAGCCACGCTTCCGTGAAACACATGATACTGGACTCTCTGTATTCCCGCTGCGTCCTGACAAGCGCTTCCAGTTCGTCCATCTTATTTGCCAGGGACCTTAAGTTTCCAGTAATAACTGCCGGGATGCAGGGTTTAAACTTCCTCCTCCGTTTAGCTCCTGCTCTGCAGCCTTGCCGTCTCCTCCTCAGCTCCTTCGGTACTGTAGGTCTCTCCCCAACGAAGGGGTTTTGGGGCCCCAGGGTGATCAGCTGGTCGCGACTGTAAGCAATGCCGGCTGTAGGGCAGGCACGGCTTCCAGTCACCAGGAGAGACCAAAGCACGAAAAAACTAACTAAGAGATATCCAAACCGTTGGATAAACATCTTGATGTGTGGACAGTGTGTATCCACAGCGCAGGGTACAGATAATAAATAAAGAAATACGCTAGAAACACGATAAACCTAATAAAAACTACTAAGTACCGGGAGCTGCTACGATAGGCTGCCACTAGCAGGGCGCCATCTTGAATGATGAAGCATGATGTGTACATAAATGCAGCAATGGTGAAAAGACACAGACACAATAGAGACTTCTTGATATATGTGCCTACAGTTATAGGGCGTTTATTGTCTCGTCTAAACATGATGTGTACATACATGCAACAGAGACATCTTGATACCACTTGTGCTGTAAAATAAACAGTGGGGGTCATTGTGACTTATTTCAAAGTACAACTCAATGTGACAAACAAATACACGGGTAATGTTGCAACAATACTCAATTGTTCTTTTTTAGGTTGTTGAAAGTTTCTGAGTCACGGTCATGTAAAATAAAATGTCCATAATTTCTTTTTACGTAGAGGAGTTCAAATCATCATGCATGATATTATTTCGATTGACTGCACGGCAGAGGTTACAACAGATTCTCAATCGATATGTCAAGGTTCAGCTGTTTCATTACCAGACCCAGTTGCAGATTCACTGAGTCACGGTCAAGCTTGCTCATGGACAAAGCCATTTCTCTTTTCCCCATGTCCTGAAGTGCATATGTCATAAATCTGACAACAGGAACAAGTTTCCATTGTAGAAACATCTTGAGTCTGTCGTAATCCTCGCTGTCCAGGTGGTCCAATAAATTGTACAGAGTGGCAAAGTTGTACGTTGCACCGGTCCTTTGTGAAGCAATGGTTTAAATCCGCTGCCTCAACGCATCCGCATTCTTCTTCAGTTCTCCTTTTGTAAAAGCAGGCTCGACTTTTCCTATTTGGTAATCACAGCAGCGATGGCTTTTTGGTCCACCATGTATTGCAAGAGCAAAGTCTGTAGTTGCTCGGGGTGGCGTATTTTTGCGACGTTCAGGTTGTTCCTTGTAACCAGTTTATCGTCCATAGACTTCAGCAGAGCTCTGCGTTTGGGCAGAACGACATGGTACACATCCGCGTTCATTGTCAAGTAGTCCACGAGACTGTATACAAATTCCATCATTCTAGAAGTAGGTGAAAGCTCAAAGTAGGTGCTCTAATCAGCTTGAAGTAGTGCCTCTAATGAACTTGGCTCCCCTTTACATACTATATTAATATTTGTTTTTGCTCAGAAAAATATATCCGTCCAAATGCTCTGTTGAGAAAAAAATCTGTCCAAACGGCACTCTTCTTGAACAGTCCTAGTTTGGTATTTTTCTTTTACTTTTGCGTCATATTTGTTTGGATAACCCAAATCCAAAACGCATGAACATTCTGGGTGTATTTTTGTGTACTCTGAAATCATGGTCAGCAGTTTGTCGTTGTCATTTCCACGATGCCTTTTTATATGGCTGGTGGGATCAAGAGCTGGAACGGGGAGGCCATGTCACTAACATGGGATACTGCGTACTGCGCATTGGTTGAACATGACAGTCACGGTCGAACATGACAGTCCAGTCGAACGTGTCAGTCACGGTCGAACATAACACTCACGGTCGAACATAGCAGCGTTGGTCAAACATGACAGTCACGGTCGAACATGACAGTCACGGTCGAACATGACAGCGTTGGTTGAACATGACAGTCACAGTCGAACATGACACTCACGGTCGAACATAACACTCATGGTCGCACATAGCAGCGTTGGTCGAACATAACACTCACGGTCGAACATGACAGTCAGGGTCGAACATAGCAGTGTTGGTCGAACATGACAGTCACCGTCGAGCATGACACTTATGGTCGAACATACCACTCACGGTCAAACATAGCAGCGTGGGTCAAACATGACAGTCACGGTCGAACATAGCAGCGTTGGTCGAACATGACAGTCAAGGTCTAACATGACAGTTATGGTCGAACATGATAGTCACAATCGAACATAACACTCACGGACGAACATAGCAGCATTGGTCGAACATAACAGTCACGGTAGAACATAAAAATCAAGGTCGAACAGAGCAGCGTTGGTCGAACATGACAGTCACGGTCGAACATGACAGTCACGATCAAACATAACAGTCACGGTCGAACATAGCAGCGTTGGTCGAACATGACAGTCACGGTCGAACATGACACTCACAGTCGAACATAACACTCACGGTCGCACATAGCAGCGTTGGTCGAACATAACACTCACGGTCAAACATGACAGTCACGGTCGAACATGACATTCACAGTCGAACATGACATTCACGGTCGAACATGACAGTCACAGTCGAACAAAGCAGCGTTGGTCGACCATTACAGTCACGGTCAAACATGACAGTCACAGTCGAACATGACAACGCATCCGCATTCTTCTTCAGTTCTCCTTTTGTAAAAGCAGGCTCGGCTTTTCCTATTTGGTAATCACAGCAGCGATGGCTTTTTGGTCCACCATGTATTGCAAGAGCAAAGTCAGTAGTTGCTCGGGGTGGCGTATTTTTGCGACGTTCAGGTTGTTCCTTGTAACCAGTTTATCGTCCATAGACTTCAGCAGAGCTCTACGTTTGGGCAGAACGACATGGTACACATCCGCGTTCATTGTCAAGTAGTCCACGAGACTGTATACAAATTCAGTCATTCTAGAAGTAGGTAAAAGCTCAAAGTAGGTGCTCTAATCAGCTTGAAGTAGTGCCTCTAATGAACTTGGCTCCCCTTTACATACTATATTAATATTTGTTTTTGCTCAGAAAAATATATCCGTCCAAATGCTCTGTTGAGAAAAATATCTGTCCAAACGGCACTCTTCTTGAACAGTCCTAGTTTTGTATTTTTCTTTTACTTTTGCGTCATATTTGTTTGGATAACCCAAATCCAAAACGCATGAACATTCTGGGTGTATTTTTGTGAACTCTGAAATCATGGTCAGCAGTTTGTCGTTGTCATTTCGACGATGCCTTTTTATATGGCTGGTGGGATCAAGAGCTGGAACGGGGAGGCCATGTCACTAACATGGGATACTGCGTACTGCGCATTGGTTGAACATGACAGTCACGGTCAAACATGACGGTCCAGTCGAACGTGTCAGTCACGGTCGAACATAACACTCACGGTCGAACATGACAGCATTGGTTGAACATGACAGTCACAGTCGAACATGACAGTCACGGTCGACCATGATACTCACGGTCGAACATAACACTCACGGTGGAACATAGCAGCGTTGGTCGATATAACACTCACGGTCGAACGTGACAGTCACGGTCGAACATGACAGTCAGGGTTGAACATGACAGTCACGGTCGAACATGACAGTCACAGTCGAACATAGCAGTGTTGGTCGAACATGACAGTCACAGTGGAACATGTGACTGTCACAGTCGAACATAACACTCACGATCGAACATAGCAGCGTTGGTCGAACATGAAAGTCACCGTCGAACATGACACTTATGGTCGAACATAACACTCACGGTCAAACATAGCAGCGTCAGTCAAACATGACAGTCACGGTCGAACATAACACTCACGGTCGAACATAGCAGCGTTTGTCGAACATGACAGTCACGGTCTAACATGACAGTTACGGTCGAACATGACAGTCACAATCGAACATAACACTCACGGACGAACATAGCAGCATTGGTCGAACATAACAGTCACGGTAGAACATAAAAATCAAGGTCGAACATAGCAGCGTTGGTCGAACATGACAGTCACGGTCGAACATGACAGTCACAATCAAACATAACAGTCACGGTCGAACATAGCAGCGTTGGTCGAACATGACAGTCACGGTCGAACATGACACTCACGGTCGAACATAACACTCACGGTCGCACATAGCAGCGTTGGTCGAACATAACACTCACGGTCGAACATGACAGTCACAGTCGAACATGACATTCACAGTCGAACATGACAGTCACGGTCGAACATAGCAACTTTGGTCGAACATGACAGTCACGGTCAAACATGACAGTCACAGTCGAACATAACACTCACGGTCGAACATTGCAGCGTTGGTCGAACATGACAGTCACGGCCGAACATGACAGTCACGGTCAAACATAACACTCAAGGTCGAACGTAGCAGCTTTGGTCGAACATGACAGTCACAGTCGAACATGACACTCACGGTCGAATATAACACTCATCGTCGCACATAGCAGCGTTGGTCGAACATAACACTCACGGTCGAAGATGACAGTCAGGGTCGAACATGACAGTCACAGTCGAACATAGCAGTGTTGGTCGAACATGACAGTCACCGTCGAACATTACACTTATGGTCGAACATAACACTCACGGTCAAACATAGCAGCGTGGGTCAAACATGACAGTCACGGTCGAACATAGCAGCGTTGGTCGAACATGACAGTCAAGGTCTAACATGACAGTTATGGTCGAACATGACAGTCACAATTGAACATAACACTCACGGACGAACATAGCAGCATTGGTCGAACATAACAGTCACGGTAGAACATAAAAATCAAGGTCGAACAGAGCAGCGTTGGTCGAACATGACAGTCACGATCGAACATGACAGTCACGATCAAACATAACAGTCACGGTCGAACATAGCAGCGTTGGTCGAACATGACAGTCACGGTCGAACATGACACTCACGGTCGAACATAACACTCACGGTCGCACATAGCAGCGTTGGTCGAACATAACACTCACGGTCAAACATGACAGTCACGGTCGAACATGACATTCACAGTCGAACATGACATTCACGGTCGAACATGACAGTCACAGTCGAACAAAGCAGCGTTGGTCGACCATTACAGTCACGGTCAAACATGACAGTCACAGTCGAACATGACGGTCACGGTCGAACATGACACTCACAGTCGAACATGACATTCACGGTCGAACATGACAGTCACAGTCGAACAAAGCAGCGTTGGTCGACCAATACAGTCACAGTCGAACATTAATGTCACAGTCGAACATGACAGTCACGGTCAAACATAGCAGCATTTGTCATGTTCGACCGTGACATTCATGTTCGACCGTGACTGTCATTTTCGACCGTGATTGTCATGTTCGACCAACGCTGCTATGTTCAACCAACGCTGCTATGTTCGACAGTGACTGTCATGTTCGACCGACGCTGCTATGTTCGACCGTGACTGTCATGTTTGACCGTCACTGTCGAACACGACAGTCACGGTCGAACATAACACTCATGGTCGAAGATAGCAGCGTTGGTCCAACATGACAGTCACGGTCGAACATTACACTCACGGTCGAACATAACACCCATGGTCGACCATGACAGTCACGGTTGAACATGACAGTAACAATCGAACATGACAGTAACGATTGAATATAAAAATCAAGGTCGAACACAGCAGCGTTGGTCGAACACGACAGTCACAGTCGAACATGACAGTCACGGTCAAACATAACAGTCACGGTCGAACATAGCAGCGTTGGTCGAACGTGACAGTCACAGTCGAACATGACAGTCACGGTCGAACATGACAGTCACGGTCAAACATGACATTCACGGTCGAACATGATAGTCACAGTCGAACAAAGCAGCGTTGGTCGAACATGACAGTCACGGTCAAACATGACAGTCACAGTCGAACATGATGGTCACGGTCGAACATGACACTCACGGTGGAACATAACACTCACGGTCGAACATAGCAGCGTTGGTCGAACATGACAGTCACTGTCGAACACGACAGTCACGATCGAACATAACACTCATGGTCGAACATAGCAGTGTTGGTCCAACATGACAGTCACAGTGGAACATGACACTCACGGTCGAACAAAACACTCCGGTCGAACATAGCAGTTTTGGTGGAACATGACAGTCACCATCGAACATGACATCTATGGTCGAACATAACACTCACGGTCAAACATAGCAGCGTGGGTCGAACATGACAGTCACGGTCGAACATAACACTCACGGTCGAACATACCACCCATGGTCGAACATAGCAGCGTTGGTCGAACATGACAGTCACAGTCTAACATGACAGTTACCGTCGAACATGACAGTCACGATCGAACATAACACTCACGGACGAACATAGCAGCGTTTGTCGAACATAACAGTCACGGTAGAACATAAAAATCAAGGTCGAACATAGCAGCGTTGGTCCAACATGACAGTCACGGTCAAACATGACAGTCACGGTCAAACATAACAGTCACGGTCGAACATAGCAGCGTTGGTCGAACATGACAGTCACGGTCGAACATGACATTCAAGGTCAAACATGACAGTTACGATCGAACATGACAGTCACGATCGAACATAACACTCACGGACGAACATAGCAGCGTTGGTCGAACATGACAGTCACGGTCGAATATAAAAATCAAGGTCGAACATAGCAGCGTTGGTCAAACATGACAGTCACGGTGGAACATGACACTCACGGTCCAACATCACACTCACAGTCGAACATAGCAGGTTTGGTCGAACATGACAGTCGCGGTCGAACATAACACTCACGGTCGAACATAGCAGCGTTGGTCCAACATAGCAGCGTTGGTCCAACATGACAGTCACGGTCAAACATGACACTCACGGTCGAACATAACACTCACGGTCAAACATAGCAGCGTGGGTTGAAAATGACACTCACGGTCGAACATAACACTCACAGTCATAGGAGCGTTGGTCAAACATGACAGTCACGGTGGAACATGACACTCACGGTCCAACATAACACTCACAGTCGAACATTGCAGCGTTGGTCGAACATAGCAGCGTTGGTCGAACATGACAGTCGCGGTCGAACATGAAAGTCACGGTTGAACATGACAGTCTCGGTCGAACATAGCAGCGTTGGTTGAAAATAACAGCGTTGGTCGAACATGACAGTCACGGTCAAACATGACACTCATGGTCGAACATAACACTCACGATCAAACATAGCAGCGTGGGTCGAAAATGACACTCACGGTAGAACATAACACTCACGGTAGAACATAGCAGCGTTGGTCGAACATGACAGTCGCGGTTGAACATGAAAGACACGGTTGAACATGACACTCACGGTGGAACATAACACTCACAGTCGAACATAGCAGCGTTGGTCGAACATAGCAGCGTTGGTCGAACATGACAGTCACGGTCGAACATGAAAGTCACGGTCGAACATGACGGTCAGAGTAGAACATGACACTCACGATCGAACATAACACTCACGGTGGAATATAGCAGCGTTGGTGGAACATGATAGTCACGGTCGAACATGACAGTCAAGGTCGAACATAGCAGCGTTGGTTGAACATAGCAGCGTTGGTCGAACATGACAGTCACTGTTGAACATGACAGTCACGGTCGAACATAACACTCATGGTCGAACATAACAGCGTTGGTCGAACAAGACAGTCACATTCGAACATGACATTCACGGTCGAACATCACACTCACAGTCGAACATAGCAGGTTTGGTCGAACATGACAGTCGCGGTCGAACATAACACTCACGGTCGAACATAGCAGCGTTGGTCCAACATAGCAGCGTTGGTCCAACATGACAGTCACGGTCAAACATGACACTCACGGTCGAACATAACACTCACGGTCAAACATAGCAGCGTGGGTTGAAAATGACACTCACGGTCGAACATAACACTCACAGTCATAGGAGCGTTGGTCAAACATGACAGTCACGGTGGAACATGACACTCACGGTCCAACATAACACTCACAGTCGAACATTGCAGCGTTGGTCGAACATAGCAGCGTTGGTCGAACATGACAGTCGCGGTCGAACATGAAAGTCACGGTTGAACATGACAGTCTCGGTCGAACATAGCAGCGTTGGTTGAAAATAACAGCGTTGGTCGAACATGACAGTCACGGTCAAACATGACAATCATGGTCGAACATAACACTCACGATCAAACATAGCAGCGTGGGTCGAAAATGACACTCACGGTAGAACATAACACTCACTGTCGAACATAGCAGCGTTGGTCGAACATGACAGTCGCGGTTGAACATGAAAGACACGGTTGAACATGACACTCACGGTGGAACATAACACTCACAGTCGAACATAGCAGCGTTGGTCGAACATAGCAGCGTTGGTTGAACATGACAGTCACGGTCGAACATGAAAGTCATGGTCGAACATGACGGTCAGAGTAGAACATGACACTCACGATCGAACATAACACTTACGGTGGAATATAGCAGCGTTGGTGGAACATGATAGTCACGGTCGAACATGACAGTCAAGGTCGAACATAGCAGCGTTGGTTGAACATAGCAGCGTTGGTCGAACATGACAGTCACTGTTGAACATGACAGTCACGGTCGAACATAACACTCACGGTCGAACAAGACAGTCACAGTCGAACATGACATTCACGGTCGAACATAACACTCACGGTCGAACATAACACTCACGGTCGAACATAGCAGCGTAGGTCGAAAATGACAGTCACGGTCGAACATAACACTCATGGTCGAACATAGCAACGTTGGTCGAACATGACAGTCACGGTCGAACATGACAGTCAAGGATGAATATAACATTCAAGGTCGAACATAGCAGCGTTGGTTGAAAATAGCACAGTCACAGTAGAACACGACAGTCACTTTAGAACACGACAGTCAAGGTCGAAAATGACACTACCGGTCAAACATAACACTCACGGTCGAACATAGCAGCGTTGGTCAAACATGACAGTCACGGTGGAACATGACACTCACGGTCGAACATAGCAGCGTTGGTCAAACATGACAGTCACGGTGGAACATGACACTCACGGTCCAACATCACACTCACAGTCGAACATAGCAGGTTTGGTCGAACATGACAGTCGCGGTCGAACATAACACTCACGGTCGAACATAGCAGCGTTGGTCCAACATAGCAGCGTTGGTCCAACATGACAGTCACGGTCAAACATGACACTCACGGTCGAACATAACACTCACGGTCAAACATAGGAGCGTTGGTCGAACATGACAGTCACTGTCGAACAGGACAGTCACGGTCTAACATAACCCCTTACGGTCGAACATAGCAGCGTTGGTCGAACATGACAGTCACAGTCGAACATGACACTCACGGTCGGACATAACACTCACGGTAGAACATAACCTGAGTGCTCTGGTACGTGCTGACGTGTTACGGTGACGTATTACGTTATTTCCGGTGCTTGTGTGTTGGTCACTCGTTGTTGTTTCACTGTTAGCTGCTCTCGCTAAATTCAACTGTTTTTGCTATAATATTCACCACAGCGGCTAACTACCGTTTAACATTTAAACATCCACTAGTTCTACTCAAGCACTCACAGCTCTCCTTCTTTCAGCCGCTTTCTGGCTAATTAATCGTTACACGCTGTTAGCCACTTTAGCTTAGCAGTTAGCTTCACGGCTGGTGATGGCTTCCCCCGCTCTCTCTCCTGCTCTCTCTTGCTCGGAGTGTCGTATGTTTAGCTACTCCTCTGCCTCCTTTAGTGATAATGGTAAGTGTAATAGGTGTAGTGTATTTGTAGCGCTGGAGGCGAGGCTCAGTGAGTTAGAGGCACGGCTCCGCACCATGGAAGCTCAGTCTTACGCTACAGTAGCTAGCCAGCCACCTACAACTTTAGCCGGTGCGAAGCCACATAGTGTAGCGTTAGCTCCTGCTAGCCCTCCCCCGGCAATCCCTGAGCAGCCAGGGTCCTCCTGGGTGACTGTGAGAGGAAAGCATAGTTCTAAATCGAAGCCCATGGTTAACCATCCGCACGTTCACGTTTCAAACAAGTTTTCTCCACTCAGTGACACACCTGCTGAGAAAACAACACTGGTTATTGGCAGCTCCATTTTGAGAAACGTGAACTTAGTGACACCAGGGACAATAGTAAAATGCATCCCAGGGGCCAGAGCGGGCGACATTGAATCCTATTTGAAACTTCTGGCTAGGGATAAACGTAAATATGGTAGGATTGTTATTCACGTCGGAGGTAATGACACCCGATTACGTCAATCGGAGGTCACTAAAATTAATGTGCAGTCGGTGTGTTCTTATGCAAAAACTATGTCGGACTCCGTAATTTTCTCTGGTCCCCTGCCCAACTTGACTTGCGATGACATGTATAGCCGCATGTCATCATTCCGTCGCTGGCTGTCTGGATGGTGCCCGGTAAATAATGTGGGCTTCGTAGATAATTGGCAATCTTTCTGGGGAAAACCTGGTCTTATTAGGAGAGATGGTATTCATCCTACTTTGGAGGGTGCTGCTCTCATATCTAAGAACCTGGACGCAGTTGTTAGCGGTCTAAAACCATGACAACCCAGTGTTGGGATCAGGAAGCAGAGTCGCAGTTTAATACACCTCTCTGCGCTGCCCTTATCGCAGGTGCCCAGGAAGCAGAGTGGCAGTCTTACACACCTCTCTGCGCTCCCTGTGGAGCATTTTCCAGCTCAGTTTAGTATACAAACACTGTCTGCCCCACGATCATTTAAATTAAACAGATCAAAAATGAACAGAAGAGGAGCTATAAAGAAAAACTTGATACAAATCAACGCAAAATCTGCGACAATGACACAATATCAGAAAATAAAATGTGGACTTTTAAACATTAGATCTCTCTCATCTAAAGCTGTATTAGTAAACGATCTGATATCAGACAACCATATTGATTTACTCTGTCTGACCGAAACCTGGCTGCGTCCCGAAGAATATGTTAGCCTAAATGAATCCACTCCTCCCAGTCATATTAATACTCATATTCCTCGAGGCAGTGGTCGAGGAGGAGGCGTTGCAGCTATTTATAATTCAGGCCTATTAATAAACCCTAAACCTAAACTAAATTATAATTCATTTGAAGGTCTTGTTCTTAGTCTTTCACATTCAACCTGGAAAACTGTGCAGTCAATTATATTTGTTATAGTGTACCGTGCTCCCGGTCCCTACTCTGAATTTCTGTCCGAATTCTCAGAGTTTCTGTCAAATTTAGTCCTTAAATCCGACAAAGTAATAATTGTAGGTGATTTTAATATTCATGTGGACAGCGATAATAATAGTCTCAGTATCGCGTTTATCTCTCTATTAGATTCGATTGGTTTTAGTCAGAGTGTACATAAACCTACTCACTGTTTTAATCACACCCTCGACCTTGTTTTGGTTTATGGTGTGGAAATTGATGACTTAATAGTCTTTCCACAGAATCCTATTTTATCAGACCATTATTTAATAACTTTTGAATTCATATTACAGGACTACTCACCTCTGGGCAAAAGTGTCTACACTAGATGTTTATCTGATAGTGCTATAACTAAATTTAAGGAAGCGATTCCATCTGCATTTACTTTAATGCCTCATCCTAATATTCAAGACTCCTGCACTAACGTTAGTTTCTCTGAAATTGATCACCTTGTTGAAAGTGTTGCAGGCTCTCTAAGAACAACACTTGACTCTGTTGCTCCTTTAAAAAAGAAGATAATAAAACAGAGGAAGTTAGCTCCGTGGTATAACTCACAAACCCGTGATTTAAAACAAATATCGCGAAAGTTGGAAAGTAAATGGCGCTCCACTAAACTGGAGGAATCTCACTTAGTTTGGCAAGAAAGTCTTAAAACCTATAGGAAGGACCTCCGTAATGCCAGAGCAGCCTATTACTCATCTTTAATAGAGGAGAATAAGAACAATCCTAGATTTCTTTTTAGCACTGTAGCCAGGCTGACAGAGAGCCACAGCTCTATTGAGCCATGTATTCCTATAACCCTCAGTAGTAACGACTTCATGACCTTCTTTAATGACAAAATTATAACTATTAGAGACAAAATCAACTCGCTTGGCACTATTTGTTCATCAAACCCAGGAACCTTACAAACTGTACGACCTGAAATATTCTTGGACTGCTTTTCTACAGTCGACCTTAACAAATTAACCTCTACTATTTCAGCATCAAAACCTTCTACTTGTCTTCTAGACTCTATTCCAACTAGGTTACTTAAAGAAGTGTTACCTTTAATTAGCACTCCTGTATTAGATATGATTAACATGTCTTTATCAGCAGGTTATGTACCAATGTCTTTTAAAGTAGCTGTAATTAAACCTCTTCTTAAAAAGCCCAGTCTTGATCCTGAGGTACTAGCCAACTATAGACCTATATCTAACCTTCCTTTTCTCTCTAAGATCCTCGAGAAATTAGTTGCCAATCAACTGTGTGACTTTTTACATAATAATGAGTTATTTGAGGATTTTCAGTCAGGATTTAGAGCAAATCATAGCACTGAGACAGCACTGGTGAAAATTACTAACGACCTTCTAATAGCTTCAGACAAAGGACTTGTCTCTGTACTTGTCTTACTAGATCTTAGTGCTGCCTTCGACACTATTGACCATCACATCCTGCTACACAGACTAGAGCATCTGATCGGCATTAAAGGAACCGCACTGAGCTGGTTTAAGTCATATTTATCAGATAGATCTCAGTTTGTACATGTTAATGACAAATCCTCCATGCACACTAAAGTTAGTCACGGAGTACCACAGGGTTCTGTCCTTGGACCGATTCTTTTCACCTTATATATGCTTCCCTTAGGAATTATTATAAGGAAGCACTCCATAAATTTTCATTGTTATGCTGATGATACACAATTATATTTGTCGATCAAACCAGAAGAAACCCATCAGTTAGATAAACTTCAAATGTGCATTAAGGAAATAAAAAGCTGGATGACCTGCAATTTCCTGATGTTAAACTCAGACAAAACTGAAATTATTGTACTTGGCCCCAAAGGCCTCCGAAATTCAATAGCTAAAGATATTGTTACTCTGGATGATGTAGTGTTGTCCTCCAGCACCACAGTAAGGAATCTGGGTGTTATTTTTGATCAGGATATGTCCTTCGATTCTCACATAAAACTAACAACAAGGACTGCATATTTTCACCTGCGTAATATTGCAAAAATTAGGAACATTGTGTCTCAGAAAGATGCAGAGAAACTTGTTCATGCATTTGTTACTTCTAGGCTGGACTATTGCAATTCCTTATTATCAGGCTGCTCCAATAAGTCTGTTAAGAGTCTCCAGTTGGTCCAAAATGCTGCAGCTCGTGTACTAACTAAAACAAATAGAAGAGAACATATTTCTCCTGTATTAGCTTCTCTGCACTGGCTACCTGTAAAATCTAGAATATAATTTAAAATCCTTCTCCTTACGTACAAAGCTCTTATTGGTCAGGCTCCGTCGTATCTTAAAGAGCTCATAGTACCGTATCACCCAACTAGATCTCTGCGCTCTGAGAATGCAGGGCTACTTGTCGTTCCTAGAGTCTCCAAAAGTAGAATGGGAGGCAGAGCCTTCAGCTACCAAGCTCCTCTCCTGTGGAACAAACTCCCAAATGTTATCCGGGAGGCAGACACTGTCCCCTTATTTAAAAGTAAACTTAAAACTTTCCTTTTTGATAAAGCTTACAGCTAGGGCTTACGATAAGACTTTATTCTGCTTAATGATGCTGCTATAGGCCTAGTCTGCCGGGGGATAATACTTTTCCTGATACTCTGAGCTTCTCTCCTCTCTGTCTGAATCATTCATGTCCCATCAATGCATGTTACTGATTCAGCTTCTTCCCCGGAGCTGTTTGTGCTTTGTCGTCTCGCAGGTCTCTGCTGATCGTGGTGGTGCTTGCTGCCGTGGTCCTACATGACGCTTCCTGCTGCTATTGTCACTGTTACTCATATATACTATCGCTAGTTTAATAAACTATAAAATTTGTAGCTGTATCGTAGCTGCTATTGCCACTACTCATCATTGATCATGTTTGCCACCATAATTATTATCATTTTCATATTCTGTCACCTTAGCTGTGCTTGTTTCTACTATTCTGTTGTATTAACTGCCTTAACATATACGTCATATTCACATTACTATAAATATTATAGTTACTGTTAGGCTTTGCTTGCATCTCTGGAAGTGTGTCTGTCTGTCTCTCTCTGTCCATCTGTGTGTCTTTTCTCTCTTTCTCTCTCCTTTTCTTCCTCCCCAACCGGTCAAGACAGATGGCCGTCCTCCACAGAGCTGGGTCTGTCTGACGTTCCTGCCTGTTATAGGGAAGGTTTTCGTTGCCACTGTACTCTACAGAGGAATTGTTGGGTCTATGTAAATCATAAATAAGTCATTGAGTGTGGTCTTTACCTACTCTGTAAAGTGTCCTGAGATAACTTTTGTTATGATTTGACACTATAAATAAAATTGAATTGAATTGAATTGAATAACACCCACGATCAAACATAGCAGCGTGGGTCGAACATGACAGTCACGGTCAAACAGACCACTCACGGTCGAACATAGCAACGTTGGTCGAACATGACAGTCACGGTCGAACATGACAGTCACAGTTGAATATAACACTCAAGTTCGAACATAGCAGCGTTGGTTAAACATAGCAGCGTTGGTGGAACTTGACAGTCACGGTCGAACTAGAAAGTCACAGTGGAACATGACACTCACAGTCAAACATAACACTCACGAATGAACATAGCAGCGCTGGTCGAACATGACAGTCACAGTAGAACACGACAGTCACGGTAGAACACGACAGTCACGGTCGAAAATGACACTACCGGTCAAACATAACACTCACGGTCGAACATAGCAGCGTTGGTCAAACATGACAGTCACGGTGGAACATGACACTCACGGTCCAACATCACACTCACAGTCGAACATAGCAGGGTTGGTCGAATATGACAGTCACGGTCGAACATGACAGTCACGGTCGAACATAGCAGCGTTGGTATAAAATAGCAGCGTTGGTCGAACATGACAGTCACGGTCTAACATGACAGTCACGGTTGAACATAGCAGCGTTGGTCGAACATAGCAGCGTTGGTCGAACATGACAGTCGCGTTCGAACATGAAAGTCACGGTTGAACATGACAGTCTCGGTCGAAAAATGACACTCACGGTCGAACATGACACTCATGGTGGAACATAGCAGCGTTGGTCGAACATGACAGTCACGGTCATACATGACACTCATGGTAGAACATAACACTCACCGTGAAAGATAGCAGCGTGGGTCGAAAATGACACTCACGGTCGAACATAACACTCACGGTCGAACATAGCAGCGTTGGTCAAACATGACAGTCGCGGTCGAACATGAAAGACACCGTTGAACATGACACTCACGGTCAAACATAACACTCACAGTCGAACATAGCAGCGTTGGTCGAACATGACAGTCACGGTCGAACATGAAAGTCACAGTCGAACATGACAGTTAGAGTAGAACATGACACTCACGATCGAACATAACACTCACGGTGGAATATAGCAGCGTTGGTCGAACATGATAGTCACGGTCGAACATGACAGTCACGGTTGAACATAGCAGCGTTGATCCAACATGACAGTCACGGTGGAACATGTCACTCACGGTCCAACATCACACTCACAGTCGAACATAGCAGGGTTGGTCGAACATGACAGTCACGGTCGAACATAACACTCACGGTCGAACATAGCAGCGTTGGTGAAACATGACAGTCACGGTCGAACATGACAGTCACAGTTGAATATAACACTCACGGTCGAACATAGCAGCGTTGGTCGAACATGACAGTCACGGTTGAACATAGGAGAATGGGTCGAACATGACAGTCACGGTCAAACATAACACTCACGGTCGAACATAACACTCATGGTCAAACATAGCAGCGTTGGTTGAACATGACAGTCACGGTCGAACATGACGGTCACGATCGAAAATAATAACACTCACGGTCGAACATAGCAGCGTTGGTCGAACATGACAGTCACTGTCGAACATGACAGTCACGGTCGAACATAACACTCACGGTCGAACATAACAGCGTTGGTCGAACAAGACAGTCACAGTCGAACATGACATTCACGGTCGAACATAACACTCACGGTCGAACATAACACTCAAGGTCGAACATAGTAGCGTAGGTCGAACATGACAGTCACGGTCGAACATAACACTCATGGTCGAACATAGCAACGTTGGTCAAACATGACAGTCACGGTCGAACATGACAGTCAAGGATGAATATAACATTCAAGGTCGAACATAGCAGCGTTGGTTGAAAATAGCACAGTCACAGTAGAACACGACAGTCACAGTAGAACACGACGGTCACGGTCGAAAATGACACTACCGGTCAAACATAACACTCACTGTCGAACATAGCAGCGTTGGTCAAACATGACAGTCACGGTGGAACATGACACTCACGGTCCAACATCACACTCACAGTCGAACATAGCAGGTTTGGTCGAACATGACAGTCGCGGTCGAACATAACACTCACGGTCGAACATAGCAGCGTTGGTCCAACATAGCAGCGTTGGTCCAACATGACAGTCACGGTCAAACATGACACTCACGGTCGAACATAACACTCACAGTCATAGGAGCGTTGGTCAAACATGACAGTCACGGTGGAACATGACAATCACGGTCCAACATAACACTCACAGTCGAACATTGCAGCGTTGGTCGAACATAGCAGCGTTGGTCGAACATGACAGTCGCGGTCGAACATGAAAGTCACGGTTGAACATGACAGTCTCGGTCGAACATAGCAGCGTTGGTTGAAAATAACAGCGTTGGTCGAACATGACAGTCACGGTCAAACATGACACTCATGGTCGAACATAACACTCACGATCAAACATAGCAGCGTGGGTCGAAAATGACACTCACGGTAGAACATAACACTCACGGTAGAACATAACACTCACTGTCGAACATAGCAGCGTTGGTCGAACATGACAGTCGCGGTTGAACATGAAAGACACGGTTGAACATGACACTCACGGTGGAACATAACACTCACAGTCGAACATAGCAGCGTTGGTCGAACATAGCAGCGTTGGTCGAACATGACAGTCACGGTCGAACATGAAAGTCACGGTCGAACATGACGGTCAGAGTAGAACATGACACTCACGATCGAACATAACACTCACGGTGGAATATAGCAGCGTTGGTGGAACATGATAGTCACGGTCGAACATGACAGTCAAGGTCGAACATAGCAGCGTTGGTTGAACATAGCAGCGTTGGTCGAACATGACAGTCACTGTTGAACATGACAGCCACGGTCGAACATAACACTCACGGTCGAACATAACAGCGTTGGTCGAACAAGACAGTCACAGTCGAACATGACATTCACGGTCGAACATCACACTCACAGTCGAACATAGCAGGTTTGGTCGAACATGACAGTCGCGGTCGAACATAACACTCACGGTCGAACATAGCAGCGTTGGTCCAACATAGCAGCGTTGGTCCAACATGACAGTCACGGTCAAACATGACACTCACGGTCGAACATAACACTCACGGTCAAACATAGCAGCGTGGGTTGAAAATGACACTCACGGTCGAACATAACACTCACAGTCATAGGAGCGTTGGTCAAACATGACACTCACGGTCCAACATAACACTCACAGTCGAACATTGCAGCGTTGGTCGAACATAGCAGCGTTGGTCGAACATGACAGTCGCGGTCGAACATGAAAGTCACGGTTGAACATGACAGTCTCGGTCGAACATAGCAGCGTTGGTTGAAAATAACAGCGTTGGTCGAACATGACAGTCACGGTCGAACATAACACTCACGGTCGAACATAACACTCACGGTCGAACATAGTCGAAGGAGATGTCCCTGACAGCTATCTGCATCTATCGCAAACCCACTGCTAGTCAGGATTTCTATGACCAGTTTAACGCGCTCCTTGCGGCATGCAATCATAAACGAGAAATTATCATTTTTGGCGATTGGGATAACAAAAAAGAAAGAAAGAAACTCAAACTTATTACGGATTATTTTAACTTTACCCAAATAATACAGCAACCCACCAGAATCACACACCGTTCTCACTCTAGAATTGACTTAGTTTTTACTAATAAACTGGATAGGATCACAAACACCCATAATCTGTTAACAGGTATATCAGATCATAACGCAATTCTTTTTTCCACAAAGGTCAAACATTTAGATAATTTATATTATTCCTCGACCAAACGTAGGCCTACTATTAATATGACCATTCCCAATAACCAATTAGAAAACGTGAGCACAGCTTTGAAAGATACTGACTGGAGTGACTTAATGGAATATAAAGACGCTGATGTTGGCAGCGATTTATTTCTCTCAAAAGTGAATGAGGTCATTCTTTCATTCTCTAGGAGGGGGCGCCATGGGAGGAGGAAGTCCAGCTCCCTCCCTTGGCTGAACCCTGCATGTCTAAAACTTATAAAGCACAGGGATCAGTTACTTAAAAAATCTCTTAAATCTGGAATTAATGTAGACAGACTTAACTTTACAAGGGCTAGAAATAAAGTTACATCTGAATTACGCAAGGCCAAAGCAAATTTTTTCATTCAGATTATTGATAATGCTAGAGGTAATAGTAAGAAAATATGGCAGAACATTAATAAATTAACTGGGAAACCTAAACCTAAACAGGAAACCAGAGGCATGGAATTGATAATTGGTAATCAACTAGTGAGCGATCCCGCTGTCCTCTCACAAGAGCTTAACTCTTTTTTTATTAATTCAATAGAAGATTTGGTGAAGCAGTTCACATCCTCAGAGGCCTCTGATCAGCTGGCAGATCAAACTGACAGTGACCAACCTAAATTTCATATCCAAGACATCACAGAACAAGAAGTCATTAAGATCATAACTGCCTTGAATAACTCTAAAGCCAAGGATATCTATGGGCTCAATACTAGCTTCTTAAAGTCACATAAGGAGGTCTTAGCGCCCCCATTCACGCATATGATTAATCTATCTATAAGACACTCCACCGTTCCTAGGGCCTGGAAATTGGCCACAATTACTCCTGTCTATAAAGCTGGGGACAAAACCGATATGAATAATTACAGACCAATCAGCATTTTACCTATTACCTCAAAAATTATTAAAAAGTGGGTTTCTAAGCAATTCATTGATTTCCTCTGTAATAGCCAAACACATTTGCACCCTATGCAGTTTGGATTTCGTCCACAACATTCTACAGAGACTGCCTTGGCCATGTTCATGGAAAAAACTAAATGCCTAGTCTACTTTCATGGGGGTGTCCAGTAGGGGTCCATACTGGGGCCCATTTTATTTTCTCTTTACATTAATGATTTACCTGAATACTGTTTGAATGTTGACGTCCAGCTTTATGCAGATGACACAGTCATTTTCACTAAAGCTAAAAACCCAGAGGAAGTAGCATGCGTCCTCTCCACAGCTCTTACACACATACAAACATGGCTAAACAGATCTTGCCTTATACTGAATACTAAAAAAACGGTTTGTATATATTTGAGTAAGCAACCCTCCTCTAAGCTTCTGCAGACTGGGGTACCCTTGGGTACAGAAGAGCTAGAAGTAGTGACAGATTTTAAATACTTAGGTGTCATTATAGACTCCAATCTTTCTTTTAAAAAACACATAAAAATGATATCTAAAAAAATTAAGTTCAATCTCTATAATTTTAAGCAAATTAGAGGTTCTATGACAGATGCCGCTGCCCTGATGTTCCTACATGCAATGATATTTTCCCATTTAAGTTATTGTGTCACCAGCTGGTCTATGTCGGGCTCTGTCACCCTTAAGCCAGTGGAGCTCTTGTACAAAAAGGCACTTAAAACTCTAGATAAAAAACCCTTAACATACCATCACTGTAACATCTTAGAGAAATACAATCTATGGAGTTTTGATAATTTTTGTAAATTCTCATACAGTTGCCTTACTTATAAAGTTCTACATGGCCTGGCGCCACCCCCCCCCCCTGCAAGAATTTATTAAATATCGTCAGACTCGGGTTACACTGGCAGTGGTCAATAGGGATGTTGAGATTCCCTTTAGGAAAACATCTTTTAGCCACAATTCACTATCTGTAAAAGGTAGTGCATTGTGGAACACAATTCCCCTATCTATAAGGGAATCTCCTTCCTTGACCACTTTTAAGTATCATCTTAAGGCGTGGCTCAGGGCTAACCAAATATGTAACCATCATTAACACAGATATATTTTCTTGTCTCTTTTATCTATCTTTTTTTCATTTTCTTTTTATTTAATTTCTTCTCTTATATCTCTTCTTGTTGTTTAGTATACTTAGTCCTCTACTAACTCGGTCTATGTGTGTCTAAGTATGTCCTCTGTTTCTTAGTCTTTTAAACACCTAACCTGCCTACATTGGACTACAGATGGAAATTAGCCCCTGGGCTACAATCTGGCACATTTACATGTACTTTGGATATGTTCATTAATGTGCATTGTCCTGAAATAATAAAATAAAATAAATAAAATAAAATAAATAAGTAACGTTGGTCGAACATGACAGTCACGGTCGAACATGACAGTCAAGGATGAATATAACACTCGAGGTCAAACATAGCAGCGTTGGTTGAACATAGCAGCGTTTGTGGAACATGACAGTCACGGTCGAACACGAAAGTCACGGTCGAACATGACACTCATGGTCGAACATAACACTCACGATGGAACATAGCAGCGTTGGTCGAACATGACAGTCACGGTCGAACACGACAGTCATGGTCAAAAATGTCACTACCGGTCAAACATAACACTCACAGCCGAACATAGCAGCGTTGGTCAAACATGACAGTCACGGTCGAACATCACAGTCAGAGTTGAACATGACACTCATTGTCGAACATGACAGTCACAGTCAAACATGACAGTCACGGTCGAACATAGCAGCGTTCGTTGAACATAGCAGCGTTGGTCGAACATGACAGTCACGGTCAAACATAACACTCACAGTCGAACATAGCAGCATTGGTCGAAGATGACAGTCACGGTCGAAGATGACAGTCACGGTCGAACATGACAGTTACGGTCGAACATGACAGTTACGGTCGAACATGACAGTCACGGTCGAACATTACACTCACGGTCGAACATAGCAGCGTTGGTCGAAGATGACAGTCACGGTCAAACATAACACTCACGGTCGAACATAGCAGCATTGGTCGAAGATGACAGTCACGGTCGAAGATGACAGTCACGGTTGAACATGACAGTTACGGTCGAACATGACAGTCACGGTCGAACATAACACTCACGGTCGAACATAGCAGCGTTGGTCGAACATGACAGTCACGGTCGAACATGACAGTCACGGTCGAACATGACAATCACGGTTGAACATGACAGTCACGGTCGAACATGACAGTCACGGTCGAACAGCTTTGAAATGTGCACTCATGGCTGCAACAAGTCAGATGATAGCCACCGTTTCGGGACATGCGCTCGCTATTAGTATGTTTTCTTTTGTTTATCGTCATGTGTTTCCATGTGTTGTCTGTCTAATATGATAAACGTGTGATTCATTTACCATTGGTTGGTCTCCTTATTGTTATTATTATTATTGTGATTATGATTACTACTGTCATATAAGCATGATGTGTACATACATGCAGCAATGGTGAAAAGATACAGACACAATGGAGACATCTTGATATATGTTCCCACAGTTACAGGGCATTTTATTGTCTAGTCTTGATACCACTTGTGCTGTAAAATAAACAGTGGGGGTCATTGTGACCCAAGGACAACGCAAGGGTTAATGTGGCCCGGGAAAGGGAAGTTTGGGGCCCCTGCATGAGCTGCTGCCCCTGAGACCTGATCCTGGATCAGAGGCTCGAGCTGCTGCCCCCTTAGACCTGATCCTGGATCAGAGGCTGGAGCTGCAGTCCCTGAGACCTGATCCAGGATCAGAGGCTTAAGCTGCTGCCCCTGCGACCCAACCCCGGATAAGAGGTTTGTGCACTCTCACATTATTTCCAAGCTGCTGTAACAGCTGTCTGTTTCTGGTTTTAAGTTTTTCAGACTTTTATGGTTCAGGCTTTTTTTACTGGCTTCGCTGTCGTTATCAGCAGCCTCCGGTTTCTGCTTCTCCGTAGAACGTTTACGTTTCCAGACGATGCCAGAAACAGTCCTCATCATCATCACAGCGATGTTACCAGTCCAAGATGTCCGTGCACCTTCCCAGTGTTGTCTGCAGCAGGGTTTCTTCTTTTCTCGTGACCTGCAGAGACAAACAGGAGGCGATCAGGTGTCAGGGGGCCGAAGAACACGGCAGCAGCGTCACAACCGTCACGTGAACAGAGACGAGACGCATGAGCTCTGGAAACTCACCTGATTCTGTCACCTTCAGGGTAATGAGGTGGCTGAACTCAACGGCTCTCTTCCTGCGTCCTGAGCTCTGGACTAAAACGAAGCACTCGTACGTCCCGTCGTCGCTGCGGGTGGTGTTCTTCAGAGTCACAGAAACGTCTCCACCCGTCATCTGCGGATCCTTCAGCTGCAATCGGCCTCTGAACCGGTCCGACTGGTACTTCTCGTTTGTTTTGTGCTCTCGGTAGAAGAAGACGTACTCGTACGAGCGCAGGTCCGGGCGGCCCACAGTTACAGGGCATTTTATTGTCTCGTCTAAGCATGATGTGTACATAAATGCAGCAATGGTGAAAACACACAAACACAATAGAGACATCTTGATATATGTGCCTACAGTTACAGGGCATTTTATTGTCTAGTCTAAGCATGATGTGTACGTAAATGCAATAGAGACATCTTGATACCACTTGTGCTGTAAAATAAACAGTGGGGGTCATTGTGACCCAAGGACAACGCAAGGGTTAAAGGAGTAGAAATTTTTGAAATGCAAATATAATTTGCACGAGCGTAGAGATTCCCCAACTACAATAAAAGGGGCGTATTAATCTGGTAAGAAAAATAAACTTTGTGGTGACTCATTTTCAGTGTCTAAATATCCGGTTTGTGATGCGGGCCTACTGACAGCTGGACCCTAAAGCAGAGGCAGGCAGGTTAGATAGGTGCGTCAAAAATGTTTATTTTAACAAAGGGGCTCCACAAGTAAAAGCAAAAAGTGGCTGGCAAGGCATGCGGGGGAACTCAACCGCCAGAAGACGCTCAGGCACGGGGTGAACTCAAGAACTCAGGCAACGAGGCAGCTCAGGGCAAACTCAGGAACTCACACAATGCACTGAGGTATGAAGAACTGAAAAGGCACACAAAGAAAAACATCAGCACTAGTAGGCAAGACTGCAGCAAAAAACTCACTAGGAGAGGAAAGAGACAGAAAGAGAAGAAGTAAATGAATGAAAGAATGAGGAGCAGGGATTAGGGATAAAACACAGGGCCTCCTCATGCTGTCTCCAGGCCTTCATCACCTCCATCAAGCCCATATGCATGTTCCAACAGCCCAGAAGGACTCTGACAATGAGGGGGGGGGGGGGGCTGGGCCTGCATCAGATGTGTCAGTTTTCACAACACCAGTAACTGAGGAAAATAGACTGAAACCAGGAAAAAGCTAGCACTGCTTCTCCAGAAAGTTCTCTCTCCAAACAGTAACTTCTTTTTTGACTACTGGCCTGAAGAAAAGGAAACAGAGAGGATGTCCACCAGATATTCAGTTGAATTTTACACTGAAGAGCTTGTTTTCAGGCCATGGCAGCCAGAGGATCTAAAAGATTGCAAGGAGGTGGGAGCCTGGGTGGGGTGAACTCTGATGGGCCAACATTCGACCAGCCATTTGGTTCACTATACCAGCAGAATGGGGCATAGAATCCTGGACAAAGATGGCCTCATCAAGACAACAGCAGAAGGAGAGAAAGAAGGAGACTTGGACAAGATCAAGAGGAGTCCTGGGGTCCGTTTCACAAAGCAGGTTTAGTAATAATCTGAGTCTGTTAACCCTGAAGTGAGGGAAACTATGAGTTTTCCGTTTCACAAAGGGAGGTAACTCAAACCAGAGAAAGAGGGCTGACTCTAGCCTGTTTCACAAAGAGAGGTAACTTAACCTCTCGGTCAGTTACCATGGTAACATGCTCTATGAACCTTTTCTCAGAAAACCTTGAGTTTCTCTCTGTCTCCGCCCTCTTTCAGCCACACACAGCATTTGATTTCCTCATTCAGTCAGCAGTCGGCAGGCAAGTTTTGACGTAGTATAGTTCTGCTATAGTTCCTTCTGTTTTCTGAGAAAATCATTGCAAAAATCAGTCATGATAAGTTATATTAGGTGGCGACTATTTCCACTACCATGGCATGTCCTTTTGATAATGATCCCGTGGATGAAGGTGCAGCAATACTGCGCAGAGAATTAAATATTCGTCGGGAGATGATTATCTAACTATTGATTATAGATGTTCTTGCATTTCCAGGCAATTATCTTTTTGAGCGGTACAGTTTCAAGTCACAGTCCATCATTTACATACACAACCTCATCCGTCCTTACATTACCAACATTAACAACCAACGTATAAAATAGCCACTTAAGGTAATATTTACTTTACAATGTAAAACATGCTCAAAATGAGGTATCAACATGAGATTGTGCTGAGGTTTTACCTGTTTAAACATATTTTTTATGTTTCATCTTAAGCTGCTGCCAAGTGCGCTTCTCCCCCACGGGAATGCACCTAAATGAAATAAATTAATAGGCTACCACTCAAGCAGTTCCCCCTGTGATATTATTGTGATTGCAAAGGACTACATTTAAACTTATGCATTGACCCGAGCAGCAATGTCCTCCCGCACCGTCTCCCTCTCTTTTGCTGCTGCAGCGGTGTTACACTTTCGGCGAAAAACATGCTCAAACTCTCCATATGAGCGCATTAATATTTCCAATTCCAGTGGTAGCGTAGCCCTCCTCTTCCCCGTTGCTATGGTGACTCGTTGAATCAGGGCTCCATTGATGTTGTCTTTTTATACTTGTGGTGCACACGCTTAACTCCAGGGGCCTGTTTCACAAAGCAGGTTCAAAAAACTCTGAGTTTAACCCTGAACTCTGAGTTGATCTACTCTGAGATAGGAAACTCTGAGTTTTCAGTTCCAGAACAGCAGATTTGCGTTAGGTTTATCAACTCAGAGTAGTTTGACCTGGGGCCTGTTTCACAAAGCAGGTTCAAAAAACTCTGAGTCTAACCCTGAACTCTGAGTTGATCTACTCTGAGATAGGAAACTCTGAGTTTTCGGTTCCAGAACAGCAGATTTGCGTTAGGTTGATCAACTCAGAGTAGTTTGACCTGGAGTTAAGCGCGTGCACCACAACTAAAAAAAGACAGCATCAATGGAGCCCTGATTCGACGAGTCACCATAGCAACGGGGAAGCGAAGGGCTACGCTACAACTGGAATTGGAAATATGAATGCGCTCATACGGAGAATTTAAGCAGGTTTACACCGCTGCAGCAGCAAAAGAGAGGGAGACGGTGCGGGAGGACATTGCTGCTCGGGTCAATGTCTAAGTTTAAATGTAGTCCTGTTGCAATCACAGTAATATCACAGGGGGAACTGCTTGAGTGGGAGCCTATTAGTTTTTTTCATTTAAGTGCAACCCCGCGGGGGAGAAGCGCAGCTTAAGATGGAACATAAAAACATTGTTCAAACAGGTAAAACATCGGCAAAATCTCATGGTGACGCCTCATTTTGAGCATGTTTTACATGGTAAAGTAAATATTACCGTAAGTGGCTGTTTTTCATTCAACATATAAATGTTGTATAAAAAACTCCCATTTGCAAAAAAACGCAGCGCAACACACAATATCTGCTGTGATATGAGAGCATTACTGGTTGTTAATGTTGGAAATGTAAGGAGGGATGAGATGGACTGTGACATGAAACGGTGTTGTGCCGTATTCAGCCCCCTCGCATTATAGGTGATATTCTGGATCAGAAGGCTGTTGTTTCCACCTATAGGAGTATTTTATATACCGGTAACCCAATTAAAAGCACACACTTTTGAACCTATGAATCGCAAGAAAAGCTGGGATTATATTTAGAAACGCTAAGTCAAATACATTCAACTTGCTCAAAAGATCCATTTCATTCATTTTGTAATTATGGCTGCAGTATATTAAGGACGTCTATGCGCGGTCTGATAATCATCTCCCGACGAATATTTAATTCTCTTTGCGGTAATGCGTCAGCTTCATCCACGGGATCGTTATCAAAAGGACATGCCATGGTAGTGAAATGGTCACCACCTAATATAACTTCCAATGTAGGCCTACTGAATGATTTTCATATGTTGTATAAAAAACTCCCGTTTGCAAAAAAACGCAGCGCAACACAGAATATCTGCTGTGATATGAAACGGTACCGCTCAAAAAGAGAATTGCCTGGAAATGCAAGAACATCTATAATCAATAGTTTGATAATCATCTCCCGACGAATATTTAATTCTCTGCGCAGTAATTCTGCACCTTCATCCACGGGATCGTTATCAAAAGGACATGCCATGGTAGTGAAATAGTCGCCACCTAATATAACTTCTAATGTCTGATTTTTGCAGTGATTTTCTGAAAAAACAGACGGAACTATACTACGCCAAAACTCGCCCGCTGACTGAATGAATGGGGAAATCAAACACCGTGTGGGGCTGAAAGAGGGCGGGGACAGAGAGAAACTCAAGGTTTGCTGAGAAAAACCTGGTCCCGACCAGGTTAGTTTCAGAGAGCATGTTACCATGGTAACTGACCGAGAGGTTAAGTTACCTCTCTTTGTAAAACAGGCTAGAGTTACCCCTCTGTCTCTGGTTTGAGTTACCTCCCTTTGTGAAACGGAAAACTCAGTTTCCCTCATTTCAGGGTTAACAGACTCAGAGTTTTCACTAAACCTGCTTTGTGAAACAGGCCCCTGGAGTTAAGCGCGTGCACCACAAGTAAAAAAAGACAGCATCAATGGAGCCCTGATTCGACGAGTCACCATGGCAACGGGGAAGCGAAGGGCTACGCTACAACTGGAATTGGAAATATTAATGCGCTCATACGGAGAGTTTGAGCAGGTTTACAATGCTGCAGCAGCAAAAGAGAGGGAGACGGTGCGGGAGAACATTGCGGCTCGGGTCAGTGCATAAGTTTAAATGTAGTCCTGTTGCAATCACAGTAATATCACAGGGGGAACTGCTTGAGTGGTAGTGTATTCATTTATTTAATTTAAGTGCAACCCCGCGGGGGAGAAGCGCACTTGGCAGCAGCTTAAGATGAAACATAAAAACATACAGGTATTCAAACAGGTAAAACATCGGCAAAATCTCATGGTGACGCCTCATTTTGAGCATGTTTTACAACATATAAATGTTGTATAAAAAACTCCCATTTGCAAAAAAACACAGCGCAACACACAATATCTGCTGTGATATGAGAGCATTACTGGTTGTTAATGTTGGAAATGTAAGGAGGGATGAGATGGACTGTGACATGAAACGGTGTTGTGCCGTATTCAGCCCCCTCGCATTATAGGTGATATTCTGGATCAGAAGGCTGTTGTTTCCACCTATAGGAGTATTTTATATACCGGTAACCCAATTAAAAGCACACACTTTTGAACCTATGAATCGCAAGAAAAGCTGGGATTATATTTAGAAACGCTAAGTCAAATACATTCAACTTGCTCAAAAGATCCATTTCATTCATTTTGTAATTATGGCTGCAGTATATTAAGGACGTCTATGCGCGGTCTGATAATCATCTCCCGACGAATATTTAATTCTCTTTGCGGTAATGCGTCAGCTTCATCCACGGGATCGTTATCAAAAGGACATGCCATGGTAGTGAAATGGTCACCACCTAATATAACTTCCAATGTAGGCCTACTGAATGATTTTCATATGTTGTATAAAAAACTCCCGTTTGCAAAAAAAACGCAGCGCAACACAGAATATCTGCTGTGATATGAAACGGTACCGCTCAAAAAGAGAATTGCCTGGAAATGCAAGAACATCTATAATCAATAGTTTGATAATCATCTCCCGACGAATATTTAATTCTCTGCGCAGTAATTCTGCACCTTCATCCATGGGATCGTTATCAAAAGGACATGCCATGGTAGTGAAATAGTCACCACCTAATATAACTTCTAATGTCTGATTTTTGCAGTGATTTTCTGAAAAAACAGACGGAACTATACTACGCCAAAACTCGCCCGCTGACTGAATGAATGAGGAAATCAAACACCGTGTGGGGCTGAAAGAGGGCGGGGACAGAGAGAAACTCAAGGTTTGCTGAGAAAAACCTGGTCCCGACCAGGTTAGTTTCAGAGAGCATGTTACCATGGTAACTGACCGAGAGGTTAAGTTACCTCTCTTTGTAAAACAGGCTAGAGTTACCCCTCTGTCTCTGGTTTGAGTTACCTCCCTTTGTGAAACGGAAAACTCAGTTTCCCTCATTTCAGGGTTAACAGACTCAGAGTTTTCACTAAACCTGCTTTGTGAAACAGGCCCCTGGAGTTAAGCGCGTGCACCACAAGTAAAAAAAGACAGCATCAATGGAGCCCTGATTCGACGAGTCACCATGGCAACGGGGAAGCGAAGGGCTACGCTACAACTGGAATTGGAAATATTAATGCGCTCATACGGAGAGTTTGAGCAGGTTTACAATGCTGCAGCAGCAAAAGAGAGGGAGACGGTGCGGGAGAACATTGCGGCTCGGGTCAGTGCATAAGTTTAAATGTAGTCCTGTTGCAATCACAGTAATATCACAGGGGGAACTCCTTGAGTGGTAGTGTATTCATTTATTTAATTTAAGTGCAACCCCGCGGGGGAGAAGCGCACTTGGCAGCAGCTTAAGATGAAACATAAAAACATACAGGTATTCAAACAGGTAAAACATCGGCAAAATCTCATGGTGACGCCTCATTTTGAGCATGTTTTACAACATATAAATGTTGTATAAAAAACTCCCATTTGCAAAAAAACACAGCGCAACACACAATATCTGCTGTGATATGAGAGCATTACTGGTTGTTAATGTTGGAAATGTAAGGAGGGGTGAGATGGACTGTGACATGAAACGGTGTTGTGCCGTATTCAGAACCCCTGCCGTGAAATGCACTCCCTTGCATTATAGTTGATATTCTGGATCAGAAGGCTGTTGTTTCCACCTATAGGAGTAGTTTATATACCGGTAACCCAACTAAAAGCACACACTTTTGAACCTATGAATTGCAAGAAAAGCTGGGATTATATTTAGGAAACGCTAAGTAAAATACATTCAACTTGCTCAAAAGATCCATTTCATTCATTTTGTAATTATGGCTGCAGTATATTAAGGACGTCTATGCGCGGTCTGATAATCATCTCCCGACGAATATTTGATTCTCTTTGCGGTAATGCGTCACCTTCATCCACGGGATCGTTATCAAAAGGACATGCCATGGTAGTGTAAATATTCACCACCTAATATAACTTCTATATAGGCCTACTGAATAATTGTTTATACATTGTATACAAAAACTCCCGTTTGCAAAAAAACGCAGCGCAACACACAATATCTGCTGTGATATGAAACGGTACCGCTCAAATAGAGAGTTGCCTGGAAATGCAAGTACATCTATAATCAATAGTCTGATAATCATCTCCCGACGAATATATAATTCTCTGTGCAGTAATTCTGCACCTTCATCCACGGGATCATTATCAAAAGGACATGCCATGGTAGTGAAATAGTCGCCACCTAATATAACTCATAATGTCTGATTTTTGCAGTGAATTTCTGAAAAAACAGACGGAACTATACTACGCCAAAACTCGCCCGCTGACTGAATGAATGAGGAAATCAAACAGCGTGTGTGGCTGAAAGAGGGCGGAGACAGAGAGAAACTCAAGGTTTGCTGAGAAAAACCTGGTCCCGACCAGGTTAGTTTCAGAGAGCATGTTACCATGGTAACTGACCGAGAGGTTAAGTTACCGCTCTTTTTGAAACAGGCTAGAGTTACCCCTCTGTCTCTGGTGAAACGGAAAACTCAGAGTTTCCCTCATTTCAGGGTTAACAGACTCAGAGTTTTCACTAAACCTGCTTTGTGAAACTGGCCCCAGGTCAAACTACTCCGGGTTGATAAAACTAATGCAAATCAGCTGTTCTGGAACTGAAAACTCAGAGTTTCCTATCTCAGAGTAGATCAACTCAGAGTTCAGGGTTAGACTCAGAGTTTGTTGAACCTGCTTTGTGAAACGGACCTCTGGTTGCGTGTTTCTGCCTGGGGTTTTCATGGTTTCAGTGAACAGGCCATACAGACAGCGGAGGAAGGTCAGAGCATTTGAAAATCATAAATTATAAATTAAAGATAAAAACATACACACTAGATGCCACCGTGAACTTAGAATGAACAGGATGTTAATGTTCAACACATACATACACATGCATATACATATAGGAACATTTATTAAGAATAGGTATAGGTGTCAATAGGGGAGGTCATGGTTTTGCAGTGAGAGTTGATCGTTAGACACACACAAAGTTACGTTTTTGATTACTCTGATCAGACAAAATCACATTTCACACAATTCAAGTTATTGAAGGCAACACAGATTTTTTTCTTATAAAACAAACATGTCATTGTGGAATATCTGTCATGAACGGTGCGGGGAATAACACGATAAATCGGATCCAAATGCAGACAAGGACACAAATAACGATTTAAATGAATATTTAATGTACAAAAACAAGGGACTCCATCAGTGAAACTGGATACAGCTGGGTGGAACCATGCCTACCAGCTCCAGACGGACATACACCAAGAGGGGAGACACATGCAGGGAACAACAGACAGAGGGAGACAAACACAAGCACAAAAGGAAAGGAAAAGACTAACAGAAAACAGGAATCCTGACAATATCTCAAATATAACTCCCATTTTACCTGAAGAGGCATCGTAGATGTCACAGATTGGAGTTTCTGGTGATTTATTTAGAAAATGCATTATTGTAGCCTCGCTGTCCATCCTGACTCATTATTCTGGGTTTTTTGCTTTCACTCTCAATGGTATTTGAATTTTTTTAAAATTTTAGGATACAGTTTCTGGAAAACCTGTTGAAAAACTGTCATAGTGATGGTGAAGTTTTCCAAAATATGCGTCTTGTTTTTGCAAATATAAGCATTAGATATAACAATAATAATAATAATAATAATAATAATGATAATAAGTGGCTGCATCCAGAGAAACTGGATGGGTTTTAAAAAAATAAATATATTTAAAAATTCTATCGCCACTCATGGATTATTTTATGTTTATGTGGAGATCTCCCGAACCCTGTATAAAGAAACTTGGCCAATAACTGACTTTTTAGACTGTGACTGCTGAGGCAAACAGCCTCTACCGACGTAAACTGACCTACCTGATCGAGCTCTGACTGTTTCAACATGAACTAATCTTTTTCATTTTCGCATGATGGTTGTATGTCAGCAGTTTTATCTCGATTAACAAATACTAACAAATTAACAGCTGACACTATTGTATTTTCAAAGTATGCACGTCCTGCATGTTACCCATTGTAATAACTATGTTTTATGTCAGCTTGAAACACTGTACTGTCTTAATTTTTGAGATTTTTGATCCTACAGCTGAAGATGGAGAACCAAATTATTGGTTGGAAATGTTGAACGGTGGATCAAAACCATGGGATGCATTGTTTGATACATAATGTCTAACAATGATTCTGTTTTTCTTTATAGATGGTTGCGAGGGATCCATCTGACTGCTCTTTCTGTGTTTGCCTATGAACTAAACTGCCAAATAACTTGTCGGCAGAGGCGACAGAGTTATTTGTATTAATCTGTGGTTTTCATTCTAGGAGCAACAGATGATACAATGTGTCAGGTTCAAACAACCTAGAACATCCAAAACATAACAAAAGAGAGAAAGACAAGAGTTATATTACTTGCAAGGAGAACGGACAGAGATGCGTTCAGTTACAATCTTCTTCCGCTCTGAAACACATTCTGCCGAGCCCTTTCTTTGTATTTCCTTAAGGTGGTCCCTAGTTACAATATGAGTTATAGTTCTAAGGGTGAGGGGGCACACAACTGCAACTTCTCACATTTACACAATTCGTTATCTTCATGAGTTACAGCTGTAAGGGAGAGGGGGCACATGTTGCTCATCCTTGAAACATGTTCTGTGTTTAAACGGATGAGCAGTTTCTGTTTTTGCACAGCTCTTTGGTGACTTTACAGCCGTCACACTTATCTGATTTCTCCTTCCTGCAAAATAACTCTGCACAAATTAGCTGCACACACACACCAAGTAAGGTTAGTTTATATGTAAAGGTAATTGGAGTAATTGGAGTAAATATGAGATTATTTTAATTATTCTAACACAATGGCAATCTTCAATCTTGAGTGAAAACGGGCGCAGATCTGAGTGCAGAATTGGTCCTGCGACAGAACACACGTGTGACTTATGAAACATTCGTATCTGACCAATCTCAGTGAACGAATAAGCGGGCCTTGATAAATGCGGCGGCTGAATTTGATCGTCATTATTCGGAGGCCTCGCCCACTGAGGTCAAACACGGGGTTTGCCAGCGGGGTTATTAGGTATTCCGTTAGAAGATAACCTTTGTCACAATCTGATACCTTGTTTGATTTAATGCAATTTATGGAGGGTAGCCACTTACCGAGGAGATGACTTTGGCTCTGCAGTGCGCATTCCTGCAGCCGCGTGCCAACACATTCATTCATTTATTCATCCTCAACTGCTTGTCCCTGTCGGGGTGGCGGGGGGCTGGAGCCGAGCTGTTTTGAAATATAAAAGAATCGTGTGCCCCCCCTGGCCACCTGGCCACCACGTTTAAAAGCGATAGCTTGGCATCACAAATCACCTGTACATTTATCGAGTGGTAGTTTTTGCGATTGATGAATGTGTAATCATTCATGGATGGTTCCTTCAGACGTACATGAGTACAATCAATTGCTCCAACCACAATTTTTTTTTTTTTTATTGGTTTTAAGAATCCGTCTTGATCTGTTCTTAATATGTGACTGCTTATGCTTAATGACAGCTGAGGTTTGTTAAATATTTTCAGCCAGATTATGCCGTACGTTCGTTTGATAAATGAGGGCCATTGTCATTGAGTCACAATATGCTTTAAGAGTGTCCATAACTTTCACACTCTGGGAAAAAACTGTGGCATTCTCACTCCTATAGGAAAACCTATTGTTCCCAGACCACTCATCCTTAACCTTTTGTCTCCAATACTTTTACCTGTTTACAGTTAAAAGAGTTCACACTGACTGTAACAACTCAGTTTTCACAGAGCAATGCCATTGCAGATGATGGTGCTAAAGAAGAAAAGAAATGAGACCGTGGTAAAGACTTGTTCCCAACGACGTGTTAAGTGCTGGTAACCTCTGACACCAGAAGGACATGGAAGAGAGAAGAAAATGGTGTCCATGGCATCAAATCAGGCAAAATAAAGCAAGGAAACCTATATAGTGGTTCAGATGAAGAAATGAATAGAATTGTTTTGTTTTAATGTTTTTCGTTGTATTTATTTTCCCTTGTTATATTCTGAGAGTTAAAAGTTAACCTATACTAATGTTTGCAGTGTGTAGTCATAGAAAGAATTAGTTGATGATGCCATGTTATTTCCAAAAAATTATTTGACACTTTGTGTCAAAAGGAGGGAAATGTCTTCCTCCTTTCTTTTTAAGTGTTTCTTAGTCTATGATGTAAATCCGTGGTTTCTGTGTGTTGATTAACACAACAGTCGAGTTGTGAATAAGTGCTGGGGGGATTGCCAAGAGGAGTCACATGGGGGTTTGCAAAACGTGACATTTGGTGATCGTAAAACATTGGGTAGTGTGTTTGTTGTTTTTGTTACTTTGATGTCATTGTGTTTGTAAGGTGCTTTGATGTGACTGTATATATGCTGAAGCGATCTGGAGAACGCCAGAGAACAGTTTTGACCACGTTGTTTGTAGCGTCTCTCCTGTATGCATGCAGCTTAGTGAAGACATGATTTGAGAAACACTGAGGACTCCAGAGAATTTATTTCTCAAATATATGTTTTTCTTTCATTTCCTGGCAGCCGCAAGGACTGGGACGATGCATGGGGGCCAGCCAAACAGTACAGCTGTTACTAAGAAGTGGAACTTCGAAAACTCCTGAAGATTAAACAAACACACACACACACACACACACACACACAAACTTAAATATACTTTTTAAATAATAAAATGTTTCTGGTACGTTTCATGTCTTTTACTGAATTCTTTTTGATTATTTGTAAATACAATAATTCCTTTAAAATGCAATTTAGGCTCTGACTGTTTAACCATACATAAAAAAATTACTTAGGCAAAGGCAGACGGAGTTGGATATTCCAAGTTCTAAAAGTTTGGTCATTTGTCTGTTGGGGAGTATGGTGCTAAATGCTGAGCTGAAGTCCTCAAATAGGAGCCGTGCATAGCTCCCCGCCGCTCCAGGTGGGACAAGGCAGCATGGAGAGCTGTGGCGATAGCATCCTCTGTGCACCTGTTGGTTCTGTAGGTAAACTGGTGAGGGTCAAACCTGGGTGGAAAATTTGACATGATGTGTGTACGTTAGTGTTGTTTTTGGCGGCCTGTTTTACTTTTAGTCTAGTCTAGTTTTAGTCGACTAAAAGTCTGAGCATTTTAGTCTAGTTTTAGTCGACTAAAAGTCTGAGCATTTTAGTCTAGTTTTAGTTGACAAAAAGTCTGAACATTTTAGTCTAGTTTTAGTCAAAGAAAATTGTATATTAGTCTCTTTTTAGTAATGCAATTATATTTAACCATACATAAAAAAATTACTTAAAGGGTACTTAAGTACTTTACTTACTTAAAGTTCTTGATCCAAAGGCAGACGGAGTTGGATATTCCAAGTTCTAAAAGTTTGGTCATTTGTCTGTTGGGGAGTATGGTGCTAAATGCTGAGCTGAAGTCCTCAAATAGGAGCCGGGCATAGCTCCCCGCCGCTCCAGGTGGGACAAGGCAGCATGGAGAGCTGTGGCGATAGCATCCTCTGTGCACCTGTTGGTTCTGTAGGTAAACTGGTGAGGGTCAAACCTGGGTGGAAAATTTGACATGATGTGTGTACGTTAGTGTTGTTTTTGGCGGCCTGTTTTACTTTTAGTCTAGTCTAGTTTTAGACGACTAAAAGTCTGAGCATTTTAGTCTAGTTTTAGTCGACTAAAAGTCTGAGCATTTTAGTCTAGTTTTAGTCGACTAAAAGTCTGAGCATTTTAGTCTAGTTTTAGTCGACTAAAAGTCTGAGCATTTTAGTCTAGTTTTAGTTGACAAAAAGTCTGAGCATTTTAGTCTAGTTTTAGTCAAAGAAAATTGTATATTAGTCTCTTTTTAGTAATGCAATTATATTTAACCAATATAATAAAAGTACCTAGTAGTATTGACGAAACCAACATTTTCTTTTAGCCAAACCCATGCAGATATCTTAAGTTTACAGCATGTACGGGTCTAGAATTAGTAATCCAATTTATGTTGATGCTAAATTCAGATCAGTGTGATTTGCTCAGTGAAATTTAGTGCACTTATAGAGTGAGTCAGTCAGGTAGGAACTAAACACACACACACACACACACACACACACACACACACACACACACACACACACACACACACACACACACACACACACACACACACACACACACACACACACACACACACACACACGTTCTCAGCTCCAGTGGCTAACCCTAAAGCTAGCGTTAAAACCCGATACATTAACCGTAGCCTCATGTCGCATGAGCTTAATAAAACAGAAAGTATCGTTACGTTATGTCTTGACTTACCTAAATGTCATTATAGGATGAACTTAAGTGTCTCTTAAGATCCGTGGTGTTTTTTCCTGTGATTTTGTGATCGCATTTATCCCTTTCTTTTTCCACAACACATTCCGTTTTCTTTTCCACGTCTGTGTAATAAAAGTGTTTCTTCTTTTTCTCCAAAAGACCCCCGGCTGGTGTCACACTTTGTTCTCATGTTTCTTTAGTTGTCGCTAACGCTAACTTTAACGTTAACGCTGACCCACAGCAGCGGCAGCTTCAGAATCTAAATAATGCACGTGTGGAGATTGAGGAAGTGACGTCGCCCAGACGCGAGACTGGGAGAGAAACTTCAAAATAATAATAATAATAATGTGACTAAACAAGACGAAACAACGTTATTTCGTCTCGTTTTCGTCAACAAAAATGAAGAGACATTTCGTCTCGTTTTTATTAGTCAACGAATTTGCATTATATATTTCGTCTTAGTCATCGTCACATGCCCAGCATTTTCGTTTCGTCTCGTCTAGTTTTCGTCACGTGATAAAGGTTTGTTGACGAAGATATTTCTTCATCATTTTCGTTGACGAAAGCAACACTAGTGTACGTACCAGTTTCTCAAAGCACTTCATGATGACTGGGGTAAGTGCAGGCACTGCACTTCTTTTGTCATCCACGGCTTCCTGTTTGGGTAGACCCGGATGCGCTTTTCCACAGTTACATTGTCTTCGCAGTATTTTATAGAGTCCAAGACAGATGTAGTGTTCTGCTCCAGATCTTGGTGTTTAAAGATGTCCCAGTCTGTTGACTCAAAACAGTCTTGAAGCTGTTCAGAAGCACCTTCAGGCCATGTTTTAACTGTTCTGGCTTTGGTAGAAGCGCTTTTCCAGCAAGGGGTATATGCTGGTATTAAATGCAGGGTCATGTGGTTTGACTGACCGAGGTGAGGAAGTGGTTTAGCCCTGAAGCCTTGTTTAATGTTGGAATAAACCTTGCCTAGTGTGTTGTCTCCCCTGGTAGCACATTTAACATGCTGATGGAGTTTGGGGAGTGGACTTCAAATCTACATGATTAAAGTCCCCAGCTATGATGTGAATAGCCTCAGGAAACGAACTCTGTTGGCTGCTGATAGCGTCTGTCACAGTTCATCTCTGCCGCACACTCTGCACCTGCTTCAATCTGCCAATCAGACACACCCCTCTCATCAAGCCAACTCCACTCACCTGTGCTCTCTGCTCTGGCTGTATTTAAGCCCCAACTCCACACTCACTCATTGCCAGATTGTTCTCGATGCTTGCACCAGACTCTACAGCGTTATTCTGCCTGATCTCCCGGTTTCGACCCAGCCTGCCTCTGACTATCCTGCCTGACCGATCTCCTGGAAATCACCTCAGCCTTCCGTCCCTGACCACGATCCTCGCCTGTCCCCATCTGGATTCTGCCTGTCGGCTCCTGTGGCTAACTGGTGGTTACCTGGTTCAGCTCTTCAGAGTGAGTGTAAATCCAGTCTCCTCTGTGGCTACCTGCAGCGCTGTGACTCTGATTATTCCCTGCACCAAAGCCAATAAAGTTTGTTACCAACGATACCTGCCTGTATTTGTGCTGCTATTGGGTCCTAACCAAACCCGTTACAGTACAATCTGGCCCTGAGTGTGGACCCAGCGCGCAACCCGGATCCACTGGCTCGCCTAGACCGGGTGGAGACCCAGCTCCAGCACCAAGAGGTGATGTCAGCCTCCACCACGGCTAACATTCAGTTAGCAGCAGCTAACCAAGAGCAAGCGCTAGCCACGCTATCCGCCCAGGTTCAACAACTCACTGTTACACTCGCCCAGTCCATCCCTCTGCCAGCTCCCGCGAGTCATCCTCCTCCACCAGCTCCGGTATATCCAGCTCCGGTATATCCTGGTCCCGTCCTTGAGCCTCGAGTGGGAGTCCCAGAACGCTACGCCGGGGATCCAGAGGGTTGCAATCCATTCATCACAAACTGTTCAATCCTCTTTGCTCTGCAACCTCACACCTTCGCCTCCGAGGAAGCAAGGGTGGCGTTCACGATAAATAACCTGACTGGTCGCGCTCGGCTGTGGGGAACAGCCGAGTGGGAACGCCACACACCTGCGTGCCTCTCCTTCAACGCCTTCTCCACCGAGCTCCGCAAAGGTGTTTGTAGCATCCAGAGGTCCTGACGCTTCTGGGGGTCTTCTGGGTCTCAGACAGGGAGGCTGCTCGGTGACTGACGACGCCATTGACTTCCGAATCCGGGCTTGGCGGAGCGAGTGGAACCAGGCGGCTCAGGTGGAACCTTTCCTGCTTGGACTGGCCGACTACATCGTATATGTAGACATATGAGACTATCCAGTTTCATATCCTGCCCTCTCCTCGTCAGCCACTCCTCCTGGGATTTCCTTGGCTCCGGCGTCATAATCCACACAGAGTGGACCACGGGGGCGATCCTAGGTTGGAGTTCTACGTGTCATCAAGTCTGCCTTAAACAAGCCACCGCTCCTCAGTCATCTACCTGCTCCAGGTCCCCGCTGAATACCTAGACTTTCAAGAGGTCTTCAGCAAAGCAAAGGCAACCTCTCTTCCCCCGCATAGACCCTACGACTGCGGCATCGACCTCCAGCCTGGTTCCGTTCCACCCAGGGGCTGCCTGTACTCTATATCTGCCTATGAGAGAGAAGCCATGGACACCTACATCAATGACTCCTTGGCCGCAGGCATCATCCGACCCTCATCTCCAGCAGGGGCGGGTTTCTTCTTTGTGGCTAAGAAGGACAAGACGCTCCGCCCCTGTATTGATTATCAAGGACTAAATGACATTACGGTGAAGAACCGTTATCCCCTGCCCCTCATCGCCTCAGCGTTCGAGCTCCTGGAGGGAGCCACCATCTTCACACCTACGCAATGCCTACCTCCGGGTCCGAGAGGGAGACGAATGGAAGACGGCATTCAACACCCCTACTGGCCACTACGAGTACCTGGTGATGCCTTTTGGCCTCACAAATGCTCCTGCTGTCTTCCAGGCCCTGGTGAATGACGTACTCAGAGACATGCTTAATAAGTTTGTCTTCGTCAACCTCGACGACATCCTGATCTTCTCCCGTTCCATAGACTAACACATCCACCATGTCCAGAGGGTTCTCCAACGCCTCCTGGAGAATTCCCTCTTTGTAAAGGCTGAGAAGTGTGAATTCCACGTTATGTCTGTCTCCTTCCTGGGGTACGTCATAGGGAAGGGGACCATCCAGATGGACTCTGCCAAGGTCTCTGCTGTCACCTCCTGGCCCACTCCAGACTCCAGTAAGCAGCTTCAAGGGTTTCTGGGCTTTGCTAACTTTTACCGGAGGTTCATCAGAGGGTACAGCACGGTGGCAGCCCCTCTCACAGACCTCACCTCCTCCAAGGTGCCCTTCCAGTGGTCTTCGGCCGCCAATGAGGCTTTCCGGTCCCTGAATACACGTTTTACAACAGCCCCCATCCTCGTAATGCCTGACACCGAATGACAATTCGTGGTTGAGGTGGACGCCTCCGACGTGGGAGTAGAGGCTGTCCTGTCTCAGAGGGCCGCCATCGACAAGGAGCTTCACCCCTGTGCCTTCGTCTCCAGGCGGTTGACCCCCGCCGAAAGAAACTATGATATTGGTAACAGGGAGCTACTAGCAGTGAAGTTGGCTCTGGAGGAGTGGCGTCACTGGTTAGAGGGGACCAAACTGCTGTTCCTGGTGTGGACGGATCACAAGAACCTGGAGTACATTCAGTCAGCCAAGAGACTGAACTCCCGCCAGGCCCGTAGGTCTCTCTTCCTCACCAGATTCAACTTCTCCCTCTCATATCGGCCGGGGTCCCGCAACGTCAAGCCTGATGCCTTGTCTCGGCAGTTTCAGGAGGAGGAGGAGAAGGAGGCTCGAGAGCCTGATACCATTCTTCCAGCTTCACGCCTCATCGCCACACTTACCTGGGAGGTGGAGGAGAGGGTCAGAGCTGCCATCCAGGACCAGCCTGGACCCAGTTCCTGTCCACCAGAACGTCTGTATGTTCCACCTGACCTCCGGTCCAAGGTCCTCCAGTGGGCTCACAGCTCCAACCTCACCTGTCACCCTGGGATCCAGCGGACGAAGGAGGTAGTGCAGCGTTGCTTCTGGTGGTCCACTCTGGCTGAGGATACACTGAGCTTCGTCAACGCCTGCCCCGCCTGCAACCAACATAAACCCACACTCCAAGCTCCTGCTGGTCTTCTGCACCCACTACCGATACCTCATCGTCCATGGTCACACATCTCCGTGGACTTTGTCACCGGTCTACCACCATCCAACGGCAACACCACCATTTTGACGGTGGTGGACCGGTTCAGCAAGATGGCCCACTTTGTGCCCCTGCCCAAACTCCCTTCAGCTAAAGGGACTGCAAAACTGTTGCTGAAACATGTTGTCCGCCTCCATGGCATCCCAGTAGATGTGGTTTCTGATCGGGGCCCCCAGTTCGCCTCTGTTTTCTGGAGAGAATTCTGCTCACTCCTGGGGGCCACCGTCAGTCTCATCAGGATACCATCCCCAGTCTAACGGTCGGACGGAACGCAAGAATCAGGAGATCATCAAAATCCCTATCATCTTGGTCCGAACAGCTCCTGTGGGTGGAATACTCGCACAACACCCTGACCAGTTCCGCCACAGGCCTCTCTCCCTTCCAGTGCGTCTATGGCTACCAGCCACCTCTGTTCCCGACCCTGGAGAGAGAGACTTCTTGTCCATCCGTCCAAGCCTTTATCCACCGCTGCCGCAGGACCTGGATCCGAGCTCGAGCTGCCCTCCTCAAAGCCGCTGGACGCTATGCCTCTGCCTCTAACCGCCACCACTCCCAGGCTCCAGAATATCAGCTTGGTCAAAAGGTTTGGCTCTCCGGCCGTGACCTTCCCCTGAGGGTGGAGTGAAAGAAGCTGGCTCCTCGCTTCATTGGTCCCTTCGAGGTGATCAAGATCATCAATCCCGCAGCGGTGAGACTCAAACTCCCCAGATCTATGCCGGTTCATCCCACATTCCACGTCTCCAGAATCAAACCGGTCCGAGAGAGTGCCCTGGTCCCCGCCATCCCACCTCCTCGTTTCACCGACTGCATGAGACGACGGACCTCACCTACACGGTCCCTCGTCTCCTGCAGTCCCGCCGACGTGGTAGGGGTCTCCAATACCTGGTGGATTGGGAGGGATACGGCCCAGAGGAGAGATCCTGGGTTCCTGCCAGACACATATTGGATCACCACCTCGTCAGGGACTTTCATCAGCGTCAACCCGCCAGAACCAGTTACATCCCCAGACCACGGACTCCACCTTCCCGGCCACTCCATCGATCTGAACAATTGGATGATGAGTCCGATAACCCTCTCTCTGATGCAGATGACGCATTCCCTACAGTCAGGGATGAGGGGATGGAGGTGGACGTCTCAGACGAATATTAGTCTCCAGTCTCCTCTGTGGCTACCTGCAAGCGCCGTGACTCTGATTATTCCCCGCACCAAAGCCAATAAAGTTCACCAACGATACCTGCCTGTATTTGTGCTGCTATTGGGTCCTAACCAAACCCGTTACAGTGTCATATAAATATCAGAGTGCCACGTTGGCATTAGCATCTGGAGGAATGTACACAGCTGTTGGCATCACAACGTTAAATTCCCGGGGCAGATAAAAGGGCCTGCACTTGACAGTTACATACTCCAGATGTGGCGAGCAGTGGCTGTTTATTGTCCTAGTCAGTGCACCAGCAGTTGTTAAAATAAATGCAAAGCCCCCCTCCGCGGAGTCTCTAGTCCTGTTGTGCCGGAATGTTGTGCGGCCTGCTAGCTCAATAGCTGTATCTGGAATGAAAGGATTAAGCCAAGACTCTGTGATATGCAGCATCCTTCACAATGTTGTTCTTTGCAACCTGTAGTCTTAGTTCGTCCATTTTGTTCGCCAGTTATCTTGCGTTTGTGAGGAAGATACTTGGAAGCGTCAGTTTGTGTTTTCGATCCCGGCGCCACCCTGCTAGGATGGTAATCCAGGTTGACAAATATTACTATTATTGCTATCTAGCCATCTCGCCTGCTTTTGACATGTTTGGTTGTCACTGCTATCCGAGAGAGGAAGGCATTGACCTGTTCCACCTCCTCCCCTATAGTTAGTCCAGCCCCCTCCTGATATGCACCACTCCATTTCACCTGGTTATAATGCATTCAAAAACAGGGCACGTTATAACTTGTCAATGTTGACCTGGATGTGTGTAGGTTTCCACATAAATTGATCATGTCACATGGTAACAATTGCTTACTTCACATTTGAAGTCATGGGCTTTGGCATGAAACACAGAGGAAGGGCTTCATGTTTAAAAGATCCTGGAGCTCTGGGCAGCTTTTTACTACTTTTTGGAGGTAGGGCCAGTATTTGCATGGCACATCCATGCAAAAAAAGGTACTACTGGCCAGCTTTTGTTGTGTGTATATACAGGGGATACGCAAACATTTCTTTCCTGTACATATTGAGGGCACAGAAGAGCACTCCATGGCTACAGACTGCAAGCTCCAGTCCCTCTTTATCCAGCTTGCTGGTCGATCTTTGGGAGGTCTCTCCGGCGGCTGACCATTCCCCTCCATAAACACCTCTTCCGGAGACCTACAATGTAAAAAAACATGATTAATGAAAATGGTCTAAAGAATAGCCTAACTAAAAAATGTTAAATACATTTTTTATGTATTACTGTATATATAATTATAGTCTGAAATATTACATGGTTGGTTGTGTGAATGTAGTTGACAAATCTTGTAAAGTCTTCATCCTTTGCTATGAAGACACCTTCAAAAATGGCCTGTTCCTCAGATCTAAATAAAAAAAAGGGACAGTTTATATCTGATATTTTAAGGTTAATTGGTGCACATTAAGAGACTTATGTTTTGTTATTAGCTCAAACACTGACATTATAAATATAAAAGTACCTAGCTGCATTCTTGAAACGGTAATGCTTGCGGTTTCCATCCACAGAAACTGCAAGCTTATCTGGACTGCACGCAGAACAGGTGACGTGCTCCTCCTTGCACATGCTGTCCACCTCATAACGCACAGCCAACAATACAAATAGTTTAAAAAGGACAAATAACTTCCATACTCACATGACTAAAGCGGACAGTTTGCTGATGTAGCATTCTTAAAAATGCCTGACAAAACAGTCCGAGAGCAGCCATTTTCATTTCTTCAAATGAGAAGAAAACATCCGTAGCATATATAGTGGCAAAGTGAGAGTAGTCACTGTGAAGAAGGTCCTCAATTCTAGCAGTCCATATGGCTCTGCATGCGTCACAAGCCAATTCAGGCATGCTGAGATCATGTCGTCCTTGAAAAACAACAAACTGTAAAATTTCTCACACTTAATTGTATGCATTATTATATAGTCTTATTACGATTACATATACACTACAAAGCTATCACAAACATATGTGGCTAGGTATTAGGTATTATTAGAAAAAACGTTGCAAACAGGACAAGGGTTCTTACCATTCATTGTTACCAAAGCCACAGCTTTTCCTGGTCTGAGCCTCAATGACTCGGCTGGACATCCAGGGATTCTGTCAGGGATCTCCACAGGTACATACCGCACTGGAAAAAAAAGGGAATTAAGAATAATTTGTACTGACAGATTTCAGGCGCCGTATTAACAAAATATTTTAAGGCTAAGGAGCATTTTGTGTTTCACTTCTAAGTTTAGGACTCCTAACTTTTTAAGATAAGTGTAATTCTAAAAGCATTTTAGTGCTAAAAGTAGCTCCTAAATCTATAAAAAAACTTATATTTATATTTAACTTATAACTTATATTTTGTAAATAGTCACTAAGAGTAAATCAGGAAGGACATCACATGGCTGCTGCAGTCAACTGAGCACAAGACTGAGCGATCTGAGTTTCCTCTTTTGCCTAAGAGCAACAATAAGGCAAGAACCATTCTTCAACCAGTTCCTTTCTTCAACCCAGCCACTGGCATAAAGCAATGCAAACATCTCCCATCTCATGGACTGGTAACTAATCACCAACTGGGCATTACTACATGTTATAGGACTTTATGAACGGTTAAATAGAATTGTAACTTTGTCATAAAAACTGAGAGATCAGGCTTTTGGTGCTTTGTGTAACTTAAATGTTCACACCTTCTCTGCAGGGGTCCGAGCCCCACCTCTTCTCTTTGTCTCTCTCACACACACACACATGCACACCCATACACACACACATACACACAAACACACACGTTTGCTGTTAGCTATAGTTAGTTTATTGTGTTTTGTTTGTTGCATTTATTATTCTGTTAATAAATGTTTGTGTTAACCATATGTCTGTTTATTTAATATTACACAAAGATGAATGAGCCAGCTTCTACTAAGAAAAGAACTTCTAAATCCTTCAACTAATTAAACTATTATATTTATCGGTGTTCAACCCTTAATTAGTAGTATAATATATTTTATGAGACTTTAATACTAGTTATCACTCCGTCTATGACGGTGGTGCCCCGAGGAACTCTGGTTTGACTAGAGTCATTTTTTTTATTATCTTTGATAATTATTGGTGATAACTAATGTTTACTTGATTAACGGTAAGTTTATTGAGAATACTCAATCTCATAATCTGAACGTGAGTGAAGGCCCTATATTTGATTGCTTCTCCGTGTGAAGTTTTAATAAATTAAAGTTATTAATTTTTGGTAATTTTTCTTTATTAATTTTCTTTTTCAAATATTTCATTTGATAGTCACACTATTGATCCAATTAAACCTAAAGTACCTACACATACATAGCAACGAGATCAACCCCGCCCTCTAGTCTTAGCTCAGGAGTCCCTCCCACTCCTTAGTAAAAGTTGGTCTCAGAGGCTTTGGGAATAGGTTTTTAAGAAATTACTCTGAACTAAGAACTTTTAGCACTCCTCAGTAGAACTTCAGTGCTGAGATCAATTGTTTTGTGAATACAGCCCCTGAACTCTGAAATTCTGAATCCAATTAAAAAAACACTGAACTTAACATAAGAAAATTTTAGAACGACTTAATGCAAATGTACCACGCTGCTGAGAAGTATTAAAAAGATCTTGAATTTTCAACATGATGTACCCAAAAGGTCAAGCAAGAAAGTATATTTTGTTCACTCGCAAACTGGAACTTACAACAGGAGCAAAGGGCCTTATCCAGAACAAAAGTTGTTGGAGGCAATGACTGGAAGTATCCTGCAGGACTGGCATCTCGGTTGTGGAGGGTGTGCATTCCAACATCAAATTCAGCACAGAAGGGGCGGGGTCTACAGTCACGACTGTTGAGGTATATACGTATATATGCTGATTGTCATAGTGGTTAAAGAGTAGTTGTTTAAAGTATCACATTAGGTGTCATACATTTATATTCTGTGTTCATTGTAATTTTCATGTATTATGCAGACAGTAGGTGCTTGTTTCTCATCCTTGAAACCACTGTGAGAGTGTGTGCAGAGGAGAGATGAAAAGGGAGTTTGTGTGGCAGTCAGTAGATAGGGCAACTACAAGCTTAATAGCACTGAGGCCTTCAAGGACGCTGGCTGTGGGTGTGTGATATTTGCTTATACCTATAAAGGAGAAGTGGGCTCTGTTTCAGCAGATTTTTTTATTTTGTTTATTTAACAGGGACAATGCACAGCTCTCAGCCGTACCAGAATTAGCTCCTCGCTAAATTTCATCTGTAGTCCCTGGGCAAGAACAAATAACATAAATCTAACACAGACAAGCAAAATTGTTTATAGAGCGTTTGTAGTGGGGCAAGTGTTGTTTTTCCAGTTTGTGACTAACTTGTGATGCAGTATGCAATATGTGAAAAGATCATCGAGTGCATATATAATTTGGCGGCAAGGGTAGCTGATTTCGAATGTATCTGAAGTTTCTTAGGTTGAATTTGACAACACCTGTTACACACCTGCTTTATGTGTTTCTTAAAAGACAACTGTGAATCAACAGTAACTCCCAAGTATTTATAATTTGTTACAGTCTGGATCTTTTCCCCATTTACAAAAATATAATTTTATATAATTATAATATAATATTTTCTTATATAAAAGTACATGCATGCAGTTTTACTGACGTTTAGTGTCAGGCAGGACTCTGAAAGCCAGGTGGCAATTTTGGCCATCGCTGCTGCTAATTTGGCTGCTACTTCACATCTGTCTCTTCCATGTGCCAGGATAACCGTGTCATCCGCGTACATTTGAGTTTCAGCTTCAGGACATGCAAGTGGTAGATCGTTAACATATAAACTAAATAATAAAGGGCCTAAGACTGAGCCCTGTGGAACACCAACAGAGCAGTTAATAAATGATGACATTTTATTCCCAACTCTGGTGCATTGTCTTCTCATAGTAAGATAGGATTCTATCCATTTCATTACATCAGAAAAATTTTAATTTGACAATTTTGAAAGAAGAACATTATGATTTACTGTATCAAAAGCTTTTTTCAGATCCAGAAAAACAGCTCATACAGCATTCCCATCGTCTAGTTTTGATTTGATTTTTTCAAGAAAATAGCAGGTAGCCATTTCGATCGAATGGTTTTTTCTGAAGCCGAATTGCATAGGATGAAGGAGGGCTTGTCCAGAATTTAGAAAGTCAGTTAGTTGTTCAGTTACCACTTTTTCTGCAATCTTTGATGCCACAGGCAAAATACTGATGGGCCTATAGTTGGCTACATCAGTTGTTTCATCTGCCTTAAAAATAGGGACAACGACTGCAACCTTCCATGCAGCTGGAAAGATTTACTGTTTTATGGACAAATTAACTAGATGTTTAATGGTGGTGCTGAGGGAGTGAATATTGTTCTTTAGAAATGTTGAATCCCACTTAAATGTGTCTTTTGCCTTTGAGGACTTTAAAGTGCTTAGGATTTTACAAACTTTATTTTCAGGGACTTTGGTTGTCTTAAAAATCGGCTTATTAAAATCTGGTGGCGCTATGGTTCTAATTCTTGCACCAAATGTGAGAGATGAATTCTGCACTGATGCAGTAAAATAAGTATTGAATGCAGAGGCAATTTCACTGAGATCATTAGTTAAATTTCCCAGAATTTTCAGCTCATGTCCCTTTCTCTGATTTTGCTTGTCTTTCTTTGTTAGTTTATTTATGTTACTCCATATCAATTTACTATTTCCTTTTCCGTCTTTAATAATATCCATAAAGAATTTTGCCTTTGCTTTCCTTAATTCATTCACTACTTTATTACGAAGACTTGTAAAAATGTGTCTGTCAGTAATTGATTTAGACTTCAGTGCTACTTTGAGAGCAAAATCATGTTTTTTCATCAAGTCCCACAAGTGATAATTAAACCAGGGGAGGCTACTCTTACGCCATCCATTTTTAAATGTTTTTATGTATTTTTCTTTAATTCTGTTTATTGTACCTACAAAAGACTTGCAGGAGGAGTAAAACATCTCTCCAATCAATTTGACTTAGTTCTTCCTTGAATGCATTCATGTCTTGTTTCCTTATTCCATAGGAGTGTTTAATTACCTCTTGTTGGTAAATAAACCTGTTTTTTGTTCATTTCCTTGCAATAAGAGTCATATTATGATCCGACAAACCAGTGAGAAGATTATAAGATTTAGTAATTCTTTCAGGCTTGTTACTAAAGATGAGATCAATTTGTGTTTTTGAGACATTTGTTATTCTTGTTGGTCCGTCTATTAATTGAGTCAGTTCAAATTGATTTGTAAGTGCTTTTAGCTTCTTTCTAGTTGCTTTTTCAGTCCAATTTAAATTAAAATCGGCAAGAACTATACATTCTTTCTTTGTGTCCAATTTTTTAAGCAGGTTCTTGAAATGCTCATAAAACGTGATGTCAGATGACGGTGGTCTACACACACCAATCACATTAAATGACATTTGCTGAGACAGGGCAATAGTGATGGCAATACATTCAATTTCATTTACACATGTTAGATCAATTTGTTCACATCTAATGTCATCTCTCACGTACATAAGTAGCCCGCCACCTCTTCCTTTATTTCTGACTTTTCTGAAAACCTTGTAGCCAGGCATTGTGAGCGAGGCTACAGGTGATGATTTAGTTAGCTTATTACAAACGGAGCTTATTACGACCCATAGGCACGTTTCGAGTTTAGCGGTCGTGAACATAACTACAATAAACGGTGTGTTGGGTATGTCGTCATCGCCTACCCTTTAACCTTCGGCACCAATCAAAATGTGATGCGCCAGAAGGAGGCGTGGCATTCACGTTTCACTGGACGTCGTAGCATTGGTAAGTCCGTTTGTGTACTCAATTTATGTGGTCATGTTATGTTCTGTGCGTGAGCTATCACGTTGATTGTCTCCAAATCATGTGTAAGTAAGTTAGTTCAGTTTGACGTTTAAGTTACAACTCAGTTGGGAATGCCACGGAGGTCGTATGTTAACTATCAATAAGGCGCTAAGGTTAGCACACATGCTAACACGCTTTTTATTTATGCTATCTTGACAAAAAATAATAAAAATAATAATAATAATAATAATAAAAAATGCTACCTTATGAGATTTTGTGTATTTCCGTCAGTATTAGGACATCTGTTAACTATTTATTTTGGTAATAAACAGGTGAAAATGCACTGTAAGAACTTAGAGAGCGCATTTTGATACTTAATCCTTTCTCAAATACAGAGCCCTGATAGTTTTAATTAGTGCTAGTGTACTCATAACCTTTGTAGGCACACGTTTTATTACTCTTTTTATTCTTTTGATCATTTACTCTACATTTTGCTAAATGTTTATTTTTAGTGGCAATAAGTAACATTTATGGAAACGCAACTAATCCTGCTTCATTTTTTTTATTATCAAAAAAACTCTCTTCATATATCACAAATCCAACGGTTCTTTTAAGAGCCATTTTCTTAATCCTTCTCCCTGTTACACTAATTTTATTTTCTGATCTTTTGCTTTGTTATTTTGTCACTTTGTCTTTGTTTGTTCTTCTGCCCCCCCCCCCTCCCCTCTCTCTCTCTCTCTCTCTCTCTCTCTCTCTCTCTCTCTCTCTCTCTCTCATCTAAAATGGCATCTGGGCCATCCCAAGTTTTGAATGAATGGTTGGAGGCAGGAAAAGCCCTGATAGCTGAGTTGGAAGCAAAAAGGGTTAAGTTTCCCTCTAATGCAATTATTAATTTATTGACTTATCAATCACTGAAATGTACACTTCTACACATAACTGAAAAGGATGTGTGGCCTGAGTATAGGCAAATTTATCACCATATTTTTTTTACTTTTAGCCTCCGAAAAGAAAACAAAGGGACTAAAGTTTCCAGAGTTACCTTGAGGAAGAGGGACAAGAATGGGAACATTATAGCTCAACACTTTAGGAAGAATCGATCTGGTCAGTAAAATATAATACAGTTCTACTGTTAATCACAAGTTGGTCAGCAGTAATGTTTCTTGCATTATGTTTTGTGTTTATAGTTAAACCTTGTGGCGCTAGGAAGCCCCCAGAAGTGGAGGAGTTGCTGACAGATGACATTCCTCAAGATGTTCTAAGTCTTGGTACGCATATTGACATCTGATAGCTTAAATAGCTTAAAGACGACCTTTATGTTTCCATTATAAAAATGTGAAATTTAGGCAACTGACTTAAGTAGTGGCCGTGATTTTTTTATGCACATGCAGTAACAAAGCCATTATGGAAATGACTTTTCTGTCTTTAAATACACTGTCCTTAACATCAATTTTTGTGTTTTATTATTTGAGATCAACATCTTCAGAGACTAAAGTGGAGGAGACACCCACAATGTCAGCATGGACAAGAAAACAGTTAATGTCTAAAAAAGAATTCAGAGCTGCAATGCCAGAGCTCTTGAATTCGAAATTGGGCGCAGAGACTGTAACTCCACATTGCTGTCAGCAATGTAAAACAGCTGGTGCTGGTTGGTGTGTAGTCAGAAAAGGGTAGGCTTGACACGGTACCAGATTGTAAAATTTGTCTGAATTTTGATCTTTTCTGGGGGGTTTTGTGTGTGTGGATTTTTTTTTTTACAGGCAGAGCAGATATGATAACTGTGCTTGCCATGGGATGGAACAACAGGAAGACAGAGAGTCTGCACAAGACCCTGGCAAAAAGATTTTTCAAAGTAAGAAGTCTTTACTGCAAGTTAACATTTGTCATTTCATGGTTACTTTCTGTAGGCTTGAATACTGGCATCACAGGTTAAAGGAGTGACAACTTTGTTCAGCTCATGTCCTGTGACTGGTGTGGTGTGGAGGCATGGCAGAGCCATATGCTGGTTGGCTGCTGGCTTGCTGGATCACTGTGTTTTTGTGCTGCATTGGCTACAAAAAATGAGCAGAACAATGGGCTTATGGTCCACTGACTCACTGCTACTGAGTTTAACAGTCCCTTCTCCTCACACCTTCCCGCTCTGAAGAACGTCTCCCAAACATCCTCCCAACGAGCTGTGGCACACTTTACGGCCCTACTGGCGTGTGTTGTCATCATGACAACTCACAAAAATCACCCTTTAGTGTTTTTGACGTCAAATGACTGCAGCAAACAACTCAATGTCCTTTCTATCCAATTAGCATTCTTATATACGTATTGCATTCTTTCACCATAAAATAGCCTTTGTTATAACAAGGAAATAATTGTTTCATGAGGCACATAGTCTCTTTTGAGGACATACCTTTAAGAATATCCTCATCAATTTGTGCTTGAATGTTTTGCATGTTGTCATTTAGGTTTTTCAATCATGATTAGAGATACACTCACTGATATTGTCCCCTTTTTTTAAAATAACATATTTTGTCTGATACTATGAAATACTTTTGGTGTATTAAATTCCAATAGATAGTTGTCCTACATCTTAAGCCCCTGTCACACATGCACTGCAAACCTGAAACTATCTGAACATTTCCTGGTACAGCTGTGTGTGCATCAAATGGAGTTTACCCTCCCAGCTTAATAGTGCAAAGACTGGGTAATTCCAGAGTGTGCACATGTTTGAATACAGCTGCACGCTCCCCTTGCCTAAACCAAACTAAGTAGTTACATTAAGTGTGAACACATCTAAGTGTGTGCTGCATGTGTGAAAGAGAAACTCGGGACCATCTCCGGACCTGATTCTCTGACATTATTCTGGGTTCAAATGTGAAAACATCTTTATTCTCTTATCTCCAATGCCCTATGTTAACATACCTTTTTACGGATCACACCATGACTTATCTTTGTTTGTTTTTTTTTTAAACATTCTAAATGGACTAAACAGAGAGCAGAAATCGAAGGAGCTAATCTTGAGAGTCTCAAGCAGGAGCTCAACATCTCTCTGGAGGACACGGAGCAATAGGTGTGTGACGTCCAGCAGTGGGCAGCCACTGGTATGTGTTATGGTCACGGGTGTATAGATTTGGTAGTCTTGCCATACATTTCACTAAATGTTTTACAATACTATTTTTTTATGGTCAATTTTGCTTGTTTCTGTTTTTCAAAAGAGACATGTAGCTCATAGTAGTAGTACTTGGGAGCTGGCCAGGTAAATTCCACTTGATGTACAGTCTGACTGGATCAAATATTTGTGTTTTCACATACTGATTGTCTAGATCATTTTATGTTTGCAGTGTATATGTGAAAGGGGCTAAAGTGTTTTACTTTTGTCCCATCTCTTCTCTTTTCCAAAACAGTGGTGAGTCTGGTGACGTTTTGACCAGGTTATGCTGGTCAGGCCTATGGAAGAGGAAAAAGTTATCATTGTGAAGGAGATGACCCAGCATTGCCAGTACCTGAGAGAGGCCTTGGACAAAGTATACAGCCTCCTTCGTCACACTCAAGAGAACATCACGAAACATAGTATGTAGTAGTACAGTCTCAGAGCTGGGCAGACAATCTGCATTTTAATGTTCATAAAGAGTTGCCTTATTTTCTATCTGATTATTATTTTTTTTTTTTACATTTTATTTTAGCACCTCCCACAGAGCTGAGAGAAGAGGGATACAGGGGGCTGCTCTGTTGTCTGCTGCACAAGCTGCACATTCTGCAGCAGAAACTGAGCGCAGTCACCAGCACTTACGCCCATTTTGACACTGAACCCTCCTTTTTCATGTTGGAGGAAGACAATGAGGACGTTGAAGAGGACAGTGACCAGGAGGACAACAGCACTCCAGATATTTTAGAGAAAGAAATGTAAAGCCTGTGGGGCTGTGATTCAGTTGTGCACATAAGGCCGCAGGCCGTGTGCCTTTTACATATTCACAGCTGTGATGATGTTCAGCACAGCGTCACTCCCTCTCGTGTGATATTGCTTTTATACATCCTTTCTACAAAGCACCAGACTGGAACTGGACTGTGGCTAAGCAACACATAAACATTTGACTGTGCAATAGCTTGATACTTTGTGTAAGTTGGAAACTAACTGTTGTATAAAGTTAACATAACAGGTGACGAAAGTTGTGCTCAGTTTCGGGCAGAGTGCTGTACTTGTTACTCGTGGAAGTTCAGTAAATGGCTGCCTTTATATAGTGCCTAGTGCTGGACAGTATGACCAATTATTTGTTTAAATATTTTAAAGATTCTGTAAGTTTTACAGTATATCACAGTGGGATGTGTTTTATTTTGCATGAGAGTGGCATATTCTAATGTGAGTACATAGAATATAAAAACATAGCGTTTTGAAATGTAACATTATTCGTGTCACAAATTGTTGTGCCATGGTGTTCTGGTTCATCCAGTACACCGGTGGCTCATTCAAACATTACTGTTATTACCCATTCTGATTTGTATGTGGTTCAATATTAATTGAGGAAGACGCATACGAAATACAATTTTATTTAAAATATAATCAGCCATATATTCTTGAAAATATAACATTAAATTATATTAATGAGCCACTTCATATTTTACAATCACTGGCTATAAAATGTCTCATCAACAGAGCTAGGGACGCTGACCGGCGGCAATTTGAGTTGGAATGGAGCCCATCCACAGAGGGCAGCTCAAAATAGTATTCGAACACACCACTTCGGCCTGCAACACAGGCCAAACAAGCGCAACGGTGGCTAGGGGTAAAAACGTAGCCTTCCCTTATTACACCAGCCAAGGATGAGCATTTCAGATGAATCGATAAGGTGCCTGTAGATCATGGTGATTGTGAATACATTTAAAAGTTTATTTTTAGCTATGTGAACAGGATGTACTTTTCCTCTTGTCTGGGTATTGTCTTCAGCGTACAAATACATAATACATAGAAAGAAACCCAGGGGATGGAAAATGATTTCTGCTTTAAGAAAAGGTGAGGGAATAAGCCAAAAAAATAATTGTTTTACATCCACCTTTTTTCAGTAAATCATTCTATTTCTCATGTTTTTAAGATGGTGACTGAACACTAAATTTGCCAACAGTAAAAATAACACAAAATGTTTTTTTTTTTTTGGGAAACTGCAACTACTACAATTCTCTCTTGATAGGTTCTGAACGATCATAGAAATCAAGCGTATATGAAGGAACACAGCCAGTAACTGGTATATGTGATTTAAAAACATTTATTTTTGCAAAACATTTTCTTTCGGCTCCCAGGAGTTTTTCCATTTGTCCCCACTGTAAGACAGAAACACAGCAAGAAGTATTACTGTCAAGTTGTTCATAATTTTTGGGAATATGACTGACACTGTACTATTTACAATGAGACATGGATTATACAGGTATGCATGCATTCTTTTTTGAAAATTAGCTTTTCAATATCATATTTAGACAGTGTATAACAAAACTCCCCAACTTCTGGAGAAGGAATGGGGGCAACAGAACTGTTACACCTCTGAGCTGGCATTTGAGGTAGTCACAGAGACGCAACAGCACAGAGTCGACGTCTGTGTAAATGGGAAATTTGTATGGGGAAAAAAAATGTAAATTTAGGTTTCATTTGACCAAAGAATGTATTGCCAGTATGAATCTTTTTTTCTTCATGTTTTTGGCCAAGTTAAATCTTGTTGTTTTGTGCCGTTTTATGAGGAATGTTTTTTTCTTAGATTGCATTAGACCCCAGGCCAAAATTGAGAAAATTGTGGCGTTCACTTTTATAAGGTGATACAATTTTTAATCATTTCACATCATATTGATATTGCACAGGGGGTTTCTTGATTATGTTATATACTGTGAATTTATTTTAAGTCCAATGAACAATACACTGCCCAAAACATTTGACTGCTATGTGACTTGCTTGACCCTCAGACTTTGCTGTCCCTTATTAAACTGCAGTTAAAGTTGAAGACATTTTTCTATTTTTATTAGTGGATTTTCCTCATCTACAGTAAAATAAACTTAAGAAAACATACACATGATCCAGAGCAAGGCAGCCACTGCACCAACACCTCGGCACGGTTCTTTAAAAAAGAAAGAAAGATATAAGGAACAATAAGTGTGTGACACTTGATTAGAGCACTAAACAGTTTGCTGTACAAGAACATGTCAGTACCAAATGAAAGAGACATAATACCACTATGGAATCAATCAAGATTCATTATTCCACATCAAATTGTGGAAGGACACTGTCACACCGCGGTGAGGAATGTCCTGTCTTGGGCTTTTTGTCTTGTGAATTTCATGGTTTTATTTTGAAAAGTAACTCTCCTCTCGTTTCAGGTCACTTGCCCTTCCTCTTGTGTCACTGGTCTGGTGTCTCCCCTAATCCCTGATTGTTTCCACCTGTGCTCCCTTCCCTGGTGTATATATTGTCTTTGTCTTCCCCTGTCACGTCGCCAGAGTATTTCGTCGTGTCATGAAGCTCCAGCATTTCACAGCCTTGCCACAGAGTTGCCTTATAAATTGATAAGTATTGCCTTGCTTGTTTTTCTGTTTCCTTGTATACCTCTGACGAAGAGTGATTTTGATTTTGATAAAGTTTTTTGGTCAGTTGTGAACCCTTTTTGTTTTCTAGATAGTCATAGCCCTTTGTTTTGTTCCTCCCTCCTTGTGGAGCGCTTTTGATTTTGTAATTATTAGCACAGTGAAGAGTAGATCATTTTATAGCCTTTTGTCCTTTTCCTCCTCGAGAGTGATTTTCTGTTGTAACGTTTCTTAGTTCATTCATTATTAGACCAGTGTAGAGTTTTTGGTTTCTCCTCCTTCGGGAGCGAATTTCAGTTTCTAGCCCTGTTTATTGTTTTCTTGTCTTTCCTCTGTCTGTTGACGAGTTAGAGTTTAAAGCCGTTTTGTTATCACTTCCTCTGAAGGAGATACAAGTGCTTCAGAATAAAAGCCTTTCATACTCGTTCTCTGACTGCATCTGAGTCCTTATTTCGCCAGGCCTGACAGACACAGTTAAAGACTGATGGGTAACCAGGTCTGCATTTTCATCCTAAGCCATGTTGTTCACATGTTAACAAAGAAAAAAGTACTTTGCTTTGCTATATGCAGAAATATGTTGCAAAGGCAGTATTTCAAAGGAGTCTTGAAAATATAGCATGCACTGTGTACATTACCACTAAGAAGACTTTCATAAATCCTCTTAATTGTAATAAGGGCATTCCTAGCATCTTCTGTGTCCATTTCCCATGGACAGACACACTCGGCTGTAAACCCATCTGGAGCTCTGCTGGCAAGGAGGATGGGATGTCGCTCTAACAGTTGCCACTTGTGGAGCTGAAACAAAATTGGCACAAAATCACAAGACAGAAAATTGGATACATAAATAGAAGGTCATAATGCATGAAAAAATATATTTTATGCTTTGATACCTATACATATAAGCTATACATTGAGACTCAGAGTGAGGTCACTATAAACTGTTTTAGTAGCAATGTAAAAAACAAAAAACCTTGGTAAAAAAGACAGCTATTCAAATTCAGTGTGAGACAAGGGAAGCATCACATGCTTCAATATCTAAAAACACAGCTACCGCTACAAACTATCCAATTAAATTTTATTCATGGTATCTAATCATAACAGAAGTTGTCTCAGGACACTTTTCATAAAGAGCAGGTCAAAACCACACTATAAGATATCAAAGACCATCAGATATGCGTTAAGGAACAACTTCCGAATTCTAATCCTGCAATGTAAATGTTCATTTTCAGGTTTTGCTATGTATTTGAAAGTTGCTTGAATCAATCTTGCATGCTATTACATACTTTCTATGACTAAAATCTTGTCAAACAATACAATAGATCATATGTTTATACTCAGCTCGATTGGGCCCAGTTATTGTGGATATTACAAATTACTTTTTATTCCATCACAAGAGTTTTCTATTACATTTTCTCCTGTTTTGCCCAGTTAATCAGTTGAACAACTGTGTTTGAAATTTACTTGCCACCCGGGTTTTGTTTGCGAGGGTCCTCTAGTTTTTTCTGAACCTTAGCTGAGGCGGATGGACCATATTCCTAGGAGACAGTTTGTCTCCTCCACCGAGCACTGCTTTGATTTTGCATCCATATTTTATCCAAAGAGGTTATAACTGTTAATGATATTTTGCACAAGCTCTGTGTTTTTAAAAATGGCGCTCAGAACATTTATGTTTCTCTTGTTGGTCATCATAATCCCGCCCCCAGGCCCTGACGGAAGCAAGACTTGATATCAGACCTGGTACAAGATTAAGCACTCGGTCCAAACCGGCCCTCAAAATGCCTTGGTCGAATAGAGTACGCAGGCTGAGGGGAGACCAGGAGACGAGGGCACCTGAAGCAATAGGAACTGTATTTGTGGCCTTAAATGGAACCTGTCATTGGTGGGGACCAGTGGAGAAGAAAGGAGAAATTCTGCTCCTGGCCTCAGGAGAAGCTACTGCTGCCAGGTGTTCAGCTTTCCCCCTTCCACAGAAGCAACAACTGCGGGTCAAAGGGGGCAATAAACGATCTGGCGATAGCAATGTGTTTATATATACGCAATAACAGCAGGCTCTGATCTAGTAGTGCATAACCCTGTTCACCAGTGACTTAGGTAGAGTGAAAACAAGACAACAAGACAAGACAATTGGGAGTGGTACAGTAAATCGAGAATTCAGGATTGTGTTGCACAATAAAACAAAGATGAGTGTTAAATTGCTGTAAAAGCAAATAATGTAAGAGAAATATAGCAATGTAAATTCAATTAAATTCAATTCAATTTTATTTATACTGTCGAATCATAACAAAAGTTATCTCAGGACACTTTACAGAGTAGGGGCCTGTTTCACAAAGCAGGTTTAGTGAAAACTCTGAGTCTGTTAACCCTGAAATGAGGGAAACTCTGAGTTTTCCGTTTCACAAAGGGAGGTAACTCAAACCAGAGACAGAGGGGTAACTCTAGCCTGTTTCACAAAGAGAGGTAACTTAACCTCTCGGTCAGTTACCATGGTAACATGCTCTCTGAAACTAACCTGGTCGGGACCAGGTTTTTCTCAGAAAACCTTGAGTTTCTCTCTGTCTCCGCCCTCTTTCAGCCACACACGGTGTTTGATTTCCTCATTCATTCAGTCAGCGGGCGAGTTTTGGCATAGTATCGTTCTGTCGTCAGTTTTTTCAGAAAATCATTGCAAAAATCAGACATAAGTTATATTAGGTGGCGACTATTTCACTACCATGGCATGTCCTTTTGATAACGATCCCGTGGATGAAGGTGCAGAATTAGTGCGCAGAGAATTAAATATTCGTCGGGAGATGATTATCAAACTATTGATTATAGATGTTCTTGCATTTCCAGGCAATTCTCTTTTTGAGCGGAACCCTTTCATGTCACAGCAGATATTCTGTGTTGCGCTGCGTTTTTTTGCAAACGGGAGTTTTTTTTATACAACGTATAAAAATCATTCAGTAGGTCTACATTAGAAGTTATATTAGGTGGTGACTATTTACACTACCATGGCATGTCCTTTTGATAACTATCCCGTGGATGAAGGTGACGCATTAGTGCGCAGAGAATTAAATATTCGTCGGGAGATGATTATCAGACCGCGCATAGACGTCCTTAATATACTGCAGCCATAATTACAAAATGAATGAAATGGATCTTTTGAGCAAGTTGAATGTATTTGAAGTTGAATGTATTTGAGTATTTGCGTTTTTTTGCAAATAGGAGTTTTTTATACAACATTTATATGTTGAATAAAAAACAGCCACTTACGGTAATATTTACTTTACCATGTAAAACCTGCTCAAAATGAGGCGTCACCATGAGATTTTGCCCATGTTTTACCTGTTTGAATACCTGTATGTTTTTATGTTTCATCTTAGTGTGCGCTTCTCCCCCGTGGGAATGCACTTAAATGAAATAAACTAATAGGCTCCCACTCAAGCAGTTTCCCCTGTGATATTACTGTGATTACAACAGGACTACATTTAAACTTATGCACTGACCCGAGCCGCAATGTTCTCCTGCACCGTCTCCCTCTCTTTTGCTGCTGCAGCGGTGTAAACTTGCTCAAACTCTCCGTATGAGCGCATTAATATTTCCATTTCCAGTTGTAGCGTAGCCCTCCCCTTCCCCGTTGCTATGGTGACTCGTCGAATCAGGGCTCCATTGATGCTGTCTTTTTTTACTTGTGGTGCACGCGCTTAACTCCAGGTCAAACTACTCTGAGTTGATCAACCTAACGCAAATCTGCTGTTCTGGAACCGAAAACTCAGAGTTTCCTATCTCAGAGTAGATCAACTCAGAGTTCAGGGTTAAACTCAGAGTTTTTTGAACCTGCTTTGTGAAACAGGCCCTAGGTAAAGACCACACTCAATGACTTATTTATGATTTACATAGACCCAACAATTCCTCTGTAGAGTACGGTGGCAACGAAAAACCTTCCCTTTAACAGGCAGGAACGTCAGACAGACCCAGCTCTGTGGAGGACGGCCATCTGTCTTGACCGGTTGGGGAAGTAGAAAAGGAGAGAGAAAGAGAGAAAAGACACACAGAAGGACAGAGAGAAACAGACAGACACACTTGCAGAGATGCAAGCAAAGCCTAACAGTAACTATAATAATATTTATAGTAATGTGAATATGACGTATATGTTAAGACAGTTAATACAACAGAATAGTAGAAACAAGCACAGCTAAGGTGACAGAACATGAAAATGATAATTATGGTGGCAAACATGATCAATGATGAGTAGTGGCAATAACAGCTACGATACAGCTACAAATTTTATAGTTTATTAAACTAGTGATAGTTAAATGAGTAACAGTGATAATAGCAGCAGGAAGCGTCATGTAGGACCACGGCAGCAGGCACCACCACGATCAGCAGAGACCTGCGAGACGACAAAGCACAAACAACTCCGGGGAAGAAGCTGAATTAGTAACATGCATTGATGAGACATGAATGGTACAGACAGAGAGGAGAGAAGCTCAGAGTATCAGGAAAAGTATTATCCCCCGGCAGACTAGGCCTATAGCAGCATAATTAAGCAGAATAAAATCTTATGGTTAGTCCTAGCTGTAAGCTTTATCAAAAAGGAAAGTTTTAAGTTTACTCTTAAATATGGGGACAGTGTCTGCCTCCCGAATAACATTTGGGAGTTTGTTCCACAGGAGAGGAGCTTGGTAGCTGAAGGCTCTGCTTCCAATTCTACTTTTGGAGACTCTAGGAACGACGAGTAGCCCTGCATTCTCAGAGCGCAGAGATCTAGTTGGGTGATACGGTACTATGAGCTCTTTAAGATACCACGGAGCCTGACCAATAAGAGCCTGTACGTAAGGAGAAGGATTTTAAATTCTATTCTAGATTTTACAGGTAGCCAATGCAAAGAAGCTAATACAGGAGAAATATGTTCTCTTCGGTTTGTATTAGCTAGTACACGAGTTGCAGCATTTTGGACCAACTGGAGACTCTTAACAGACTTATTGGAGCAGCCTGATAATAAGGAGTTGCAATAGTCCAGCCTAGAAGTAACAAATGCATGGACTAGTTTCTCTGCATCTTTCTGAGACACAATGTTCCTAATTTTTGCAATATTACGCAGGTGAAAATATGCAGTCCTTGTCGTTTTATGTGAGAATCGAAGGACAAATCCTGATTAAAAAAAACACCCAGATTCCTTACTGTGGTGCTGGAGGACAACACAACATCATCCAGAGTAACAATGTCTTTAGCTATTGAGTTTCGGAGGCCTTTGGGGCCAAGTACAATAACTTCAGTTTTCTCTGAGTTTAACATCAGAAAATTGCCGGTCATCCAGCTTTTTATTTCCTTAATGCACATTTGAAGTTTATCCAACTGATCGGTTTCTTCTGGTTTGATTGACAAATATAATTGTGTATCATCAGCATAACAATGAAAATTTATGGAGTGCTTCCTTATAATATTTCCTATGGGAAGCATATATAAGTCAAGTCAAGTCAAGTCAGTTTTATTGTCAAAAATTGCAATATGCATGACATACAAAATGCAAAAAATGAAATTACAGTCCTCTCAGACCCAGTGCAATTGGCATATTAATAATTAAAAATAAAAATAGACTAAAGAATTAACAATTTTTTTTATATATACAACATAATAAAAATAATTAAAATATACAAAGAGTAAAAAAAAAAATGTAAAGTGGCAGTGGATTGTAAAGTGACAAGTGAAAATGACAGTGGTATGAATCAGAATAAGATAATAATAATAAATAGACAGTAACAATGCAATGACATTTGTTGAATTGAGGTAGAGCGGTATTGTTCATTAAGGTGAGGTAGTGCAGTGAAGTGCAAATAGCAGTTCGAGTCCGAGTTCAGATGTAATGTGTGTGTGTGTGTGTGTGTGTGTGGGGGGGGGGGGGGGGTAGGGGGGGCATGATGTCAGATGACGGAGGGGAGGGGAGGTGTAAGGGTGGCTGTGGCAGGGGGCAGAGTCAGAGGGGGGAGGGGGGGCAGAGTAGGGAGGGAGTTGAGTCTCCTGACTGCCTGGTGGCAGAAACTGACTTTTAGCCTGCTGGTTTTGGCTTGGAGACTCCGCAGTCTCCTCCCCGACGGCAGCAGGCTGAAGAGGCTGTTGGAGGGGTGGGTGGGGTCACCTGCGATCCTGATGGCTCTGCGGGTGAGACGGGTGTTGTAAATGTCCGACAGGGGGGGGGGGGAGAGACACCAATAATCCTCTCAGCTGCCCTCACGATGCGCTGCAGAGTCTTGCGGCAGGACACGGTGCAGGCGCCGTACCACACGGTGATGCAGCTGGAGAGGATGCTCTCGATGGTGCCTCTGTAGAAGGTGTGCATGATGGGGGTCGGGGCTCTTGCTCTCCTGAGCTTGCGGAGGAAGTACAGGCGCTGGTTTGCTCTCTTGGCCAGTGATGCTGAGTTGTTGCTCCAGGACAGGTCTTCAGAGATGTGCACTCCCAGGAACTTGGTGCTGCTTACCTGCTCCACTGCAGCACCGTCGATGGTGAGTGGAACATGCTGGGAGTGCCGTCGTCTGAAGTCCACAACAATCTCCTTCGTCTTCTCCACATTCAGGCAGAGATTGTTGTCCTTGCACCACGTGGCCAGGTGGCTCACCTCGTCCCTGTAGGCGGTCTCCTCATCGTTGCTGATGAGACCGACCACAGTTGTGTCGTCCGCAAACTTGATGAAGAGGTTGGAGCCGGATGATGGTGTGCAGTCGTGGGTCAGCAGAGTGAAGAGGAGGGGGCTCAGCACACACCCCTGGGGGGCCCCTGTGTTGAGCGTGATGGTGCTGGAGGTGTTGCTTCCAACTCGAACTGCCTGTGGTCTCCCCGTCAGGAAGTCCAGCAGCCAGTTGCACAGGGAGGTGTTGAGCCCCAGCTGACTGAGCTTGTGGGTGAGCTGCTGAGGGATGATTGTGTTGAATGCTGAGCTGAAGTAAATGAACAGCATTCTGACATGGAGTCTCTGGTCTCTAGGTGGGTGAGGGCTGAGTGGAGGGCGGTGGAGATGGCATCGTCGGTCGAGCGGTTGGACCGATATGCAAACTGGAAAGGGTCCAGGGTGGGGGGGAGGGCAGACTTGATGTGTTGCATGACTAGCTGCTCGAAGCACTTCATGATGATGGGAGTGAGTGCAACCGGGCGGTAGTCATTGTGGCAGGTGGGGGACGACTTCTTCGGGACCGGGATGATGGTGGTGGCTTTGAGGCACGTGGGGACAGCAGCCTGGCTCAGTGAGGTGTTGAAGATGTCCGTGAGGACATCTGTGAGCTCCTCAGCACAGTCTCTCAGGACACGACCAGGAATGTTGTCGGGACCCGGGGCTTTGCGTGCGTTGGTCCCTCTGAGGGATTTCCTCACGCTGTTCGGGGATAGCGTCAGCACCTGGTCGCCGAGAGGTGGTGAGGTCTTCTGTGCCGGGGTGCTGTTGTCAGCCTCGAAGCGAGCGAAGAAGTCGTTCAGCTGGTCTGGCAGAGTTGAGGAGTTGTCACAGGTCTGTGGAGAGGGCTTGTAGTCTGTGATGGTCTGTATCCCCCGCCACAGGTTCCTGGTGTCTCTGCTGTCTCTGAAGTGGTCGGCGATCCTCCTGGAGTATTGTCTCTTGGCTATCCTGATGCCACGTGACAGGTTTGCCCGGGCTGTCCTCAGGCCCATCTCGTCGCCGGCTTTAAAGGCAACGTTACGAGCCTTCAGGAGCCTGTGGACCTCCTCTGTCAACCATGGCTTCTGGTTGGCCCGGATGGAGATGGTTTTAGTCACCGTGACGTCTTCCATGCACTTCCTCATGTAGGACATGACGGTGTCTGTGTACTCCTGGAGGTCTGTGGTGTTGTCGTAGGTGGCTGCTTGTCTGAACATGCTCCAGTCAGTGGTGGAAAAGCAGTCCTGGAGTGCCTCTGACGACCCCTCAGGCCACACCTGAACCTGCTTCTTGACTGGTTTGATGACCTTCACCAGGGGCCTGTGAGCTGGCATTAGCATGACAGTGGAGTGGTCTGAAGCTCCGAGGTGGGGGAGGGGGAGGGCTTTGTAGGCCCCTCTGTGTGTAGTATAAACATTGTCCAGGATATTGTTTCCCCGTGTCGGAAAAGTGATGTGTCCATGGAGTTGTGGAAACACGCTTTTGGGGTTGGCGTGGTTGAAATCCCCAGCCAGGATGAGGAAGGCATCTGGGTGGGCTGTCTGCTGCTCACTGATGTGCTGGTGGAGTTCATTCAGTGCCTCACTCCTGTTGTTGGTGGAGCCAGGTGGGATGTAAATTGCTACCAGCAATATGGCACTGAATTCCCTCGGCAGGTAGAATGGCCGGCATTTGATGACCATAAGCTCCACCAGTGATGAGCAGTGTTTACAGACCACAGCAGCGTCACGGCACCAGGCATCACTGATGTAAACACAGAGTCCCCCGCCGCGAGTCCTCCCCCCCTCGACGAGCGCTCTGTCTGCCCGGTAGCATGTTAGCCGGGCTAGCTGGATAGCACAGTCTGGTACGCCGTCATTCAGCCATGTTTCCACAAACACAAGAACGCAACAGTCACTCACGCTCTTGGAAGTTGTGCGGAGAAGTCTGATGTAATCCAGTTTATTGTCCAGCGAGCGTACGTTGGCCAGCGTGATGGTAGGGATGGTCGGCCGATGAGGGCTAGCCGCTAGCCTAGCTCGGATACCTCCGCGCTTCCCCCTCTTCTGCCTCCTCATGCACCGCCTGTGGCGCCTCCGCTGTGGGCTGTATACAGGAGTGGGGGTCGGTGGATGAGCCGGCTCCTGGAGCAGGCCGCAGTCGCGTAGCTCTTCCGCGTCAGCTGGTTTGAGTTTTGTAGAGATGGTTCTGCTGATGTTGAGCAGAACCTCACGGGAGTAGATGCGTCTCGGGTGTAGCGAGGACGACTGGGACGAACATATGCACGCGTGTGCATAACACAAAAAACACAAAATTGCCGAATCGACGGGAGAGAGAGGAGCCGCTGCGTGTGCACGCGCCGCCATCTTGGCCATCTTGGAAAAGAATCGGTCCAAGGACAGAACCCTGTGGGACTCCGTGACTATCTTAAGTGTGCATGGAGGATTTGTCATTAACATGTACAAACTGAGATCTATCTGATAAATATGGGAATACATGGCTCAATAGAGCTGTGGCTCTCTGTCAGCCTGGCTACAGTGCTGAAAAGAAATCTAGGATTGTTCTTATTCTCCTCTATTAAAGATGAGTAATAGGCTGCTCTCGCATTATAGAGGGCCTTCCTATATGTTTTAAGACTTTCTTGCCAAACTAAGTGAGATTCCTCCAGTTTAGTTGAGCGCAATTTACTTTCCAACTTTTGCGATATTTGTTTTAATTCACGGGTTTGTAAGTTATACCACGGAGCTAACTTCCTCTGTTTTATCATCTTCTTTTTTAAAGGAGCAACAAAGTCGAGTGTTGTTCGTAGAGAGCCTGCAACACTGTCAACAATGTGATCAATTTCAGAGAAACTAACGTTAGTGCAGGAATCTTGAATATTAGAATAAGGCATTAAAGTAAATGCAGATGGAATCGCTTCCTTAAATTTAGTTATAGCACTATCAGATAAACATCTAGTGTAGACACTTTTACCCAGAGGTGAGTAGTCCTGTAATATGAATTCAAAAGTTATTAAATAATGGTCTGATAAAATAGGATTCTGTGGAAAGACTATTAAATCATTAATTTCCACACCATAGGCCAAAACAAGGTCGAGGGTGTGATTAAAACAGTGAGTAGGTTTATGTACACTCTGACTAAAACCAATCGAATCTAATAGAGAGATAAACGCAATACTAAGACTATTATTATCAACGTCCACATGAATATTAAAATCACCTACAATGATTACTTTGTCAGATTTAAGGACTAAATCTGACAGAAACTCTGAGAATTCAGACAGAAATTCAGAGTACGGACCAGGAGCATGGTACACTATAACAAATATAATTGGCTGCACAGTTTTCCAGGTTGAATGTGAAAGACTAAGAACAAGACTTTCAAATGAATTATAATTTAGTTTAGGTTTAGGGTTTATTAATAGGCCTGAGTCATAAATAGCTGCAACGCCTCCTCCTCGACCACTGCCTCGAGGAATATGACTATTAATATGACTGGGAGGAGTGGATTCATTTAGGCAAACATATTCTTCATGACACAGCCATGTTTTGGTCAGACAGAGTAAATCAATATGGTTATCTGATATCAGATCATTTACTAATACAGCTTTAGATGACAGAGATCTGATGTTTAAAAGTCCACATTTTATTTTCTGATATTGTTGCATTATCGCAGATTTTGCGTTGATTTGTATCAAGTTTTTCTGTATAGCTCCTCTTCTGTTCATTTTTGATCTGTTTAATTTATATGAACGTGGGGCAGACAGTGTTTGTATACTAAACTGAGCTGGAAAATGCTCCACAGGGAGTGCAGAGAGGTGTGTAAGACTGCCACTCTGCTTCCTGGGCACCTGCGATAAGGGCAGCGCAGAGAGGTGTATTAAACTGTGACTCTGCTTCCTGATCCCAACACTGGGTTGTCATGGTTTTAGACCGCTAACAACTGCGTCTAGGTTCTTAGATATGAGAGCAGCACCCTCCAAAGTAGGATGAATACCATCTCTCTTAATAAGACCAGGTTTTCCCCAGAAAGACTGCCAATTATCTACTAAGCCCACATTATTTACTGGGCCCCATCCAGATAGCCAGCGACGGAATGATGACATGCGGCTATACATGTCATCGCAAGTCAAGTTGGGCAGGGGACCAGAGAAAATTACGGAGTCCGACATAGTTTTATGCATAAGCACACACCGACTTCACATTCATTTTAGTGACCTCCGATTGACGTAATCGGGGGTCATTACCGCCGACGTGAATAACAATCCTACCATATTTACGTTTATCCTTAGCCAGAAGTTTCAAATAGGATTCAATGTCGCCCGCTCTGGCCCCTGGGATGCATGTTACTATGGTCCCTGGTGTCACTAAGTTCACGTTTCTCAAAATGGAGCTGCCAATAACCAGTGTTGTTTCCTCAGCAGGTGTGTCACTGAGTGGAGAAAACTTGTTTGAAACGTGAACGGGCGGATGGTTAACCATGGACTTCGATTTAGAACTATTCTTTCCTCTCACAGTCACCCAGGAGGACCCTGGCTGCTCAGGGATTGCCGGGGGAGGGCTAGCAGGAGCTAACGCTACACTATGTGGCTTCGCACCGGCTAAAGTTATAGGTGGCAGGCTAGCTACTGTAGCGTAAGACTGAGCTTCCATGGTGCGGAGCCGTGCCTCTAACTCACTGAGCCTCGCCTCCAGCGCTACAAGTACACTACACTTATTACACTTACCATTATCACTAAAGGAGGCAGAGGAGTAGCTAAACATACGACACTACGAGCAAGAGAGAGCAGGAGAGAGAGCGGGGGAAGCCATCACCAGACGTGATGCTAACTGCTAAGCTTAAGTGGCTAACAGCGTGTAACGTTTAATTAGCAAGAAAGCGGCTGAAAGAAGGAGAGCTGTGAGTGCTTGAGTAGAACTAGTGATGATTAAATGTTAAGCGGTAGTTAGCCGCTGTGGTGAATATTATAGCAAAAACAGTTGAATTTAGTGAGAGCAGCTAACAGTGAAACAACAACGAGTGACCAACACACAAGCACCGGAAATTACGTAATACGTCACCGTAACACGTCAGCCTCACCGTAAATGTAAAGATCAGCAATTAATTACTTATTATTTTATGACCACTGTCTGAAAGGAAAAAAATAACCTACCAGTAGATTTGTTGCATCATACATTTTGTTGATGCTGCAGTTTTTTTTGTGTGTGTTCCCAATCGTGGCCAAATTTCTTCTTTTGATTCTTTATTTTTTTTGTAAGGCTGCTTGGCCCCGCACTGCATACACATCTTGCTGGCCACACCAATCGTTTCCTTGCATGTGATGCATTGTTTTTGAGTAGGCATCTTGAGACAGAAACAGAAATAAGAAATGAGAACACTGCATGCTGTGTTACCAGTGAATAATAAATTAACACAATAAATACAGTGCTCTTACATGTTGGCCTTCAAAGAAAACTGCTACAGCATAATACTACTCAGGACCTGTTTCCCCAAATTAGTTTTTTTCCCAAGTCAATTTATAAAAACTGTATATGTGATAGTTTCTTGAGGGCTCTAGAAGGTAACAATAAATGCTTGTTATGAATTAAGAAATACCTATAGACCTTTTCAAAGATGTAAACTTAAACATTCCAAAACAGTCCTAGTTTATTTCCTGTTGCAGTGAATGTGAATGACACCAGCTGTCAGGAAGTAAACAAGGAACAAGGCTGTTGCCTAGCAATGGAATTCCGTTGAAAAGGTCTATTGAAAACAAAATACGTTAGGTGGTATATTAACAAATGCATTCTTCCTTAAAACATGCACAAATAGTCACAAACATAGTAAATGGGTCACAAATTTGATGGTACACCTGTTTTGTCTGTCCTCTACCGTGTCTTATGTATTCCTGGCTTTGCACCTGTACGTGTCTTTACGTAATCTAGGTCGTCTAAAAATATATTTTAATCTCAACTAGACAGCCTGATTCAAAGAAAAGATTAAATCTAAAATACATATAATTTTAGCTTACCATTTCATGTAACGTAAGACTAATTGGGAGCGTGTAAACGCATATAACGTTAGACACCTATAACAATAACGATGAGCGATCTCTTTCAATTAAAATTAGCTATTGTGAAAACGGATATTTATACAAATCATCATCAAAGTTTAATATCACGTTAGCGGTTGTCCGCGCTAGCTGATGTTGAGATCAACCTGCAGTTGCCTCCCCGGGTCCGTTGATCGGAGGATGGAAGAAGAGATCTTGAGACGATGGCTTGAGATCACACCAATATCTTTATTGGAGCACTTTGCAAAGCGGAGACAAGTTCTGATACAACACCAACCAGGTCATACATCAGACGAGTCTGTTGTGGTCTAAGAGTAGCGGCTTTAAATACACTGGTGGGCTGATGGTAACGCCCCCAAGGTAAAAAGGTGGCAACAGATGTTAATCTGCCTAGCAACATCTTATAACACTAAATGCTGAGAGAAGGAATTTAGTGCATGTCCCTATATGGCTATCTAGAGAGACAGATGTGTCTGTGTTTGCAACACACAAACTTGTTAGTTAAGGAATATGTGTGTGTGCCTAAAATGAGGAAATGAGCATTTCCTCTGTTTGTTAGAATCTTTACGAGGTGATGGGAGAATGGGCCGAGATATCTTACCTTGCACATTCTAGGCTCTGTGTTGCAAGTTTATTATCTGCTCAATCAGCAAGGAATAGTCTCATTCCAGGGGTACTGTGTACCAACTTCAGTTTAGAGCCACATGAAGAGAGCAGCTCATTTCTCTTACTTCCACACTGACTAGCTTTATTGCCTAGTTAAATGAATGTTAACTGAGCTCTTAAAACATTATACAGCCGATGATAATCTAGTTTCTATTACATTACAGTTTTTTTTGATTGCTTTGACGCAGTAGTCGACTCAAAATACAAATTTTTCAAAACTGTTAACGCAAACGCCTAAACAGTGGCACCAACGGTCAAAATGACTCATTTTGCCTGCAAAAGGCTCTACCTCCGCCAAAACTTTTAAAATATCGACCAAAAGCAAATTTTGCCCTCAAACAACACAACTTGCACACAAGTGCATAAGCGCTTCCAATCAGTCATTAGACAAGGGGCATCAAAATACAACATTCAGCTGTCAATGTGAATCAGTGCTGCATTACTGGTCAGCAGCTTACATATCAGTGCCAATTTGCTTTCTTGCAAAAAATAGATCCAGAATCATATACAATGATTTTTCAAATTTTATTGAATGCAGTATTCATTCTTTTTTTTGAGATTGTGGCTAAGAAATGAATTATTCCAACAGAAACCACATATATAGTATGAAAGGAAAAATACAGTAAAATCCATCACTGTGTAAGACATAAGGAAAATGAAAATAAAAATTCTGTACAATAAAGAAAAAAATCTCTTCTAGTCAATTCTCTCTTGACGAATAGGCCACATGGCCTCATCTACATCGCACTCAATATTTTCTCAACGATGCACCTAGGGAAAAATCTTCTTGCATGCCCGATCCAGCCTTGGCATGCCTCTGCATCTATATCTTGGGCAGCAGCGGTCATTGCATCGATCAAGGGCATCTGGTCATAGGGGCGATGATCGTAAACCTTCCATCTCCATGTACTGAAGAATTCCTCTAAAAATGGAGAGTATGGAGGAAGCCTGCAGACTGATTGCAAATTGAAAAGTTTTGTGAAGTAGTGTCAAACAGGTGCTTCAGTGATTTCATACTGGTCAAGAAGTGTCTAAGAGATTGGTAAATATATGTTCTGTTTGGTTACCACAGCTAAAGCAGTGGAGTTTGGACTGCTTGAATGACATCTGCGTTAACTGATTTGCAAAAGGATGCGGGAAGTGTGTCAAAGCAATGACAATGGGTTAACTCATTTGCAAGAGGTGTCTTTTGGTCTGCTGAGAGAGTGATGATGAAGACTGAGAGGTTACCAGTTTCTTCAACCAGGTCAAAGCAATCAAAACAAACTGTAATAGACGGCGAAAGGACATAGAATGCAATGATTTACACATTTGATCGTTCTCAAATCGTTTTTAGCACTATTTATTACTAGCTACTTACCTTTAATAGTCCGTGTGTCAAGTGATGAAAAAAGATGTAATCATATAGACCCACAATGCACCATGGACACATGCGAAAAGAGGCATACGTCCTGCCTACGTTCAAACCCGACGCAGGGGGCTTTCAACTCATTTAAGGACTGCCCTGAGCTTCAAATATGGACGTTTAAGGAGCGCCCTGAGCTTCAAATAGCGACGTTTAAGGAGCGCCCTGAGCTTCAAATATGGACGTTTAAGGAGTGCCCTGAGCTTCAAATAGCGACGTTTAAGGAGCACCCTGAGCTTCAAATAGCGACGTTTAAGGGGCGTCCTGAGCTTCAAATATCGCCGCGGACGGGCTTGCATTGGAATGAGTTGAAAGCCCTCTGCGTGGGTTTGTACGTTTAAGGAGACCTTTTTAGTCAGTAACTAACGCCAAAGGCCCCTGACCAAGCGTCAGTTTTTGACGCGTTGGGTGTGAGACTGTGTTGTAATGGTAGTGTGTGCACGAAAACCTTGTCACTGGGGAAACATGGCTCCTCTGCTTCTCCACTTGTGGACCTTTGTTCACAGTCACATTTTAAACTTGAATAGGCATACAAGCAGGAATGCATTGTGGAGGAAATCGAGTGACAGTCTCTCTTCGTTCATAGAGGGGCGTTTGCTACAAACCATGCCCCTGAAACGGAAATCCAACCCTGTACTGGAGTAACTCGCGTTCCATCACCGTCTCTTTTGTGACATTTGAGGATATTTTTACATGTGTGCCTGTAAAAAATAAACACTGTAGTTTTTGAGTCATGCTGTCAACAGAAAAAACACAAGGGGTTAATATCAATGGAATAACACACTTTTATTGTATATTGCCATAGGCTAAATTTACAGCACAACAGTGTACACTAGACAGAGTGGTGCGCCATTGTGTTATGCGGCATCACCTGCTCGTTTGTGACTCTGGTCGCACTGACTGGTGAAGATTAATGCTACATTTGAAGCATTCAAATCAAGTGCGGTACGTGATAAAAGCTTTAATGCCATCAACTGTACGCGTGGGTTCACAATATCGGTTGGTGCAAGCGAACCTGGTGTACACATGCTGATGAGGTCGAGAGTCAGATACTTGCACAATACACTGATCAAAATGTCAGCGTTTGCAGAGAACAGAGCGCCCTTCAACCTGCAAATTATCTGCTTCTCAGCATCTGCTATTCCCTGTACATCTGCCATGATGGACACGTTGAACCTGGGCTTGCCCGTGTCACTGGAAGGGTCTGTTGCGAGCGCAGTGTACAGTCAGATCCTCCCCGAGGTCAGAGCACGTGGTTATATATCTGTCCATGAGATTTACAGCCGGCAAAAAAAAAGAGCTGTGACTTTTTGTGTTCACCAGTATAATGTTCACCAGTCGACAGTTCTGGTAGTCTGTGACAGCATTGCTAGTTAGCTCCTGAGGGTTTGGGTGATCTATCCCAGTTTTGTTTGCAGCGTTTGTACTGTGCAGATGCAGTTGGTCCTTCAGGGCTCTCATTAATTCATCCTTGCCCATTGTTGACATGCCTTAAGTCCAATTAGGGAAAGGTGAACACATGGCGCTCCTGAGGCGTGACAGGCCAGCTGCCTTGCTCGTCTCTGAACAGCTCCATGGCGAGCAGCCACTGTTTCCTCTTGGATTGCAGAGGGATCCGAGCTGCTACAGTTGTACGAGATGAACATACTATAACTGTATCGTTATCAACATGTTTCCTTTTAGAGGAGACCGGTCTGTTTTCTGAGACAGACTCTTGTGTTGGCTTGTCCTCTGGAGCTTTGGAAGGTGATAGGAGCTGGTTACCTGTGCTCATCTTATCTCATCTCGTCTGTGAAGATTCCTTATGTTGAGGTGTAAACTCTTATAACTTCATCCTTGTATTCATGAAAGCATAAATAGTCTCACAATGGCTGTAATATATACCAGATGATTACATTAAGCCCACTCTAATTGGATAGTCTCAACCCCATGAGACATGACCTCGGTCAGACAAATAAAGCGCCAGTTGCACAGATGTGTATGTGTATTATTTGAGCCAAGTATTTATGACATGGATGTCATGGAGAGAGAGAGAGAGAGAGAGACTTTACTAGCACACCAACACAGTCTGAGACGTGTGTGTTTGTGTGTGTGTGTGTGTGTGGGGGGGGGGGGGTCATTTGTGTGGCCATCATTTATTTCAGCTATATCCTTAGCTGCACTTTCCAGAGCTAGCTCACTGCAGCAGCCAAGACAAATAGCAATCATTAAACACTGGTCTTGTATACATTTTGCACTGTCATTTATCATGTTCCAGTCAAGTCTCACAAAAACACAAAAACAAGTGTTTCTTGGAAGTATTTCACATATGTTACACATATAGCTGAAATAAATGATGGCCACACAAAACTTTTTGGATGTAAACTGGACCCTGGAGCTTGACTTCACAGTCTTTCAAAACTACCTATCTGCATTCTGCAACTCTCGGTTCAGCGATGAAAGGCTCTGGGTTTACGCAAGAGACTTGAGTTGAAGACTGATGCTGTGCCAACATTATTCTGGGACTGCGGGAGCCAGTGGGAGTCGGTATGTATGTATGTATTTCTTCTACTTAATCACCAGTCAAAAGAAAGCTTTATTCATCCTTACTTATAGCAAATGTTAGCTTCTCGCTACTCACGTTAGCATGAGCTAACTGTTGTGTCAGTGCTAACGTTAGCTGCTGCTATTTGTTGGCTAATAACGTCAAGCTTTAAATTTCTGTACTCAAACTCTCACTCGGCACAGGCCAGGAACATGTGTTGCTGAAAGGAGGGTGTTTTTAAAATCGGTACCCGAACTGTGTCATGACACACCAGCAGACGTAGGTCCACAATTGGAGAAGCAGAGGAGCCACGTTTCCCACAGTCGCATTTCTTTTTCATGCACACACTACCATGACACGGCAGTAGAGGTGGGTGTTGCATAGTGCACAGAACAAAAAGCAGCACAATGAGCATCATAATGACCAGCACAATGAAATACACGTACTAATGGTCATAATAAAGTCAGAATGCAGTGAATTATGGCACATTTTACCCCATCATCTTTTAATGCACTCAGATTTCAGCCAAGAAAGGGGAATGACACTAGCGATGACTCAGACGTTGAGTTTATTAGTGACAACTTGGGTAAAGAGCTCGAAAATGAGGCTGCTCAACAAACCCAGTAGATACAACGAAAGAATTGGTCACTGTTGAAAGGATCATGGCGTTTGTTTCAGAAATCAATTCAATTCAATTCAGTGCAACTATACAAAAACATTTTAACCTAACAACAAGAATAAGGTGTAAAAGAGGAATAAGTGTCAGGATGTTAGTGTGTTAGTACAGGTAGAATAAGTGTCAGGATGTTAGTGTGTTAGTACAGGTTAGATACAGAGAACATCGTCGGCGTGAGATGTAGAAAGACATGCGTGTATCAGATGTAAGCAGACATGTGAACGGGTGTATATGATGTAAACAATGTAAACATTCAGTAGACTGTTGAAACAGGTATGAACAGAACTGTAGTGCAGAAAAGATATAAGTGGACAGTGATCGGATTCAGATGAGGTCAGACATGATACATATGTGTAATGAGCAGACGTAAACAGAACTATAGTGCAGTAATAGAGTATAAATATAATATATAACTATAAGCTATGTGCAGATACTAAATAATAAAGTGATAGTGGTGCATGGCAGGAAAACACCAGTCTAAGTATATGCTAGCTCTGTGTAACCAGATGAATACTGAAAAATAAAGTGACCATAGTGCTATGATAGATACAATATAAGACCCGATAGACAGAATAAAGTGGAGTAGTGCATTAATACCATAAATAAACATAACTAACAGAATCAAGTAGACCAGTAAGAACATAGTAACAGAATAAGTCCGGTGTGAACATAATAACAGAATAAATAAGTAAGTGGAGTAGTGCAACAGACCGGAGTAACATAGTAAACAGAATGAATAAGTGGAGTAGTGCAGCAGACCGGAGTAACATAGTAAACAGAATAAATAAGTGGAGTAGTGCAACAAACCAGTAACAGTATAAACAGAGTGAACAGAATAAAGTGGAATAGTGCATCAAACCAGTAGTTCACAGCTTTGAGGACAGGAGTGGAGGTAGATAGCAAGTTCACATGTCCGGTAAGTGTCCAGGGGGTGCCCAGGGGGGGGTGTCCAGGGGGTGAGGTGTCCAGGGAAGGTATCAGGGGTGGGAAGGGGGGGTGATGGTGTCCAGGGTGGGTGTCTGGAGAGGGGAGGAGGAGGGGTGATGGGAGGGATGTCCGGGGTGGAGAGGGGGGTGAGGTGTCCAGGGAGGGTGTCTGGAGTGGGGGGGGGTGGTTGCATGCACGCTGGTGGGGCGCGGTCTCTGAAGATGAGATTAGGTCCTTCATGGACAGAACTAAGGTTCGCGCTGCAGATATCGTTATCTCAGCATGCTTTGAGGACACGCCTGGAGGAGTCTGTTCAATTTCGGTGAAGACCGAGGACTCCGTGCTGGCGTTTCATATGGTCATCAGTCGAGGAAGTTACACATGCACTGGGTTGGTAAATGGGGATTTTTCGGATCCTGCTGACATGATCAGACTGCTGAGAGACAAAATGGAATATGTGAACTTGCTGCTCAGACCGAAACATTACCCAGTACTCCGGAGTGCTTTTCTGTCACACATTTAGTGAAGGAGATGTGTTTCATGATACATATGCTAAAGCTAAAAAACACATGATGGGGAATCACCTTTGCCAACCCAGAAATGTCATTGCGGCACCATCAAGTGATTGAGCGATTACAAATGAAGAAACAACAGTACTCTAACCCAGCTGCAGTTATCCATTATATTGATAATGCGAGTCTGGGACACCTGTTTGAGATTTTAACTACTGTCACAACCTGGCTCCCCGGCTGTGCCAAAACAGTAAGACAGACACAATCTAGCCAATAGCAACAGGCATTTATTTGGTCCAGACACACAACTCAACCACAGCAGAATGTACGACAGATTAGCAACAGTCCTGAAAATGTACAGAACAAAGGTCGAAACCAAAAGGACATGCTGCCATCAGGCCTGCCTATGAGCCGGGAATCAGCTTCCACCAGAGAGAACGTCTGTCGATTGAGGAAAGACTTTGTAGGCAGAGCAAAACCGGCCCAGGTGTAGCCCATGCAGCTGACGACCCTCCACTCAGCACCTGCAAAGCACAACACACCAGGAACAGGGACACCTAGTGCTCGGGAGGAGGGATCGTCACACCCCCCCCCTTAAAAAAAATCCAGCCCAGTCAGGCAGTGATAAGGTACAATATTTAACAATACAGAATTATACTTATCTTATTCAAAAGTTGCTTTGATAACCTAAACATACTGTTCAACCTTTCCTTTGGTTGCAAACCTTTCCCGCTGCTGCAGTGACTTTTCCCCATATCTGCAAGTCCGGTATCACTGGAGCGCCTATAGAGAAGCAACTAAAGAGTGGTATTGAGGGAAAAGGAAGACCAGGAAGATCAAACAGTAAATCAAGAACAAGGTGCTCTTGACAGAGCATCAGCCACAGTATTTTCTGAGCCCTTAATGTGGCGGATATCCAAACAGTATGCTTGCAGAAACAAAAACCATCGCATCAGTCGGCGGTTCAGACAGCACAAAGAATGAAGAAAAGTTATTGGGTTATGATCTGTATAGATCACCAGAGGAGCACTACACTCAACATAAACGTCAAAATGTTGTAACGCCCATACAAGGGCCAGAGTCTCTTTCTCTATGACAGAATAATTCAACTGGTACGAATTAAATTTGCGAGAGAAAAAACACACAGGACGTTCAATACCATTCCTGTCAGACTGAAGCAACACTGCACCGGCCCCTACATCACTTGCATCCACCTGTAGCTCAAACGGACGATCCATACAGGGTGCTGCAAGGACAGGAGGTAAACACAAGACAACTTTAACATTTTCAAAAGCCTGTTGACATGAAGCTGACCAGATGTACTTCGCTTTAGCCTTCAACAAATCAGTCAAGGGAGATACCACAGTTGAAAAGTTCCTGCAAAAACGGCGAAAGTAACCCACCAAACCCAAAAAACGCATAAGCTCCTTCTTGGTGGTGGGCACTGGATATTGCTCAACCGCAGTCACCTTTGCTTGCACTGGCCGCACCTGCCCCTGCCCCACTACGTTCCCAAGGTAAGTAACTGTAGCCTTGGCGAACTCACATTTAGCCAAATTGACTGTCAGATGTGCGTCACGCAGTCGGTCGAACAGCTTCCTAATGCGGTCAACGTGATCCTCCCAATTATTGCTGTAAATAACAACGTCGTCAAGATACACCGCACAACCATCCAGCCCAGACACAACCATATTCATGAGTCTCTGAAAGGTAGCCGGTGCATTCCGCAATCCAAAGCTCATCACAGAGTAGGAAAAGAGACCAAAAGGAGTTATAAAAGCTGAAATCTCTCTAGCTCTCTGAGATAATGGAACCTGCCAATAACCTTTGAGTAAATCAAACTTACTGACAAATTGAGCTGAGCCGACTTGATCCACGCAGTCCTCCATGCGTGGAAGTGGAAAAGCGTCAGGTTTAGTAACCGCGTTTACCTTACGGTAATCTGTACAAAACCTGGGACTCTTGTCAGCCTTGTCAACCAGCAAACAGGGGGATGCCCAACTGGAGAATGAAGGGTTAGCAATATTATTGTCAAGCATATATTTGATTTCTTTCTCCATTACCTGGCGTTTCTGCTCAGACACCCTGTAAAAGCGTCGACGGATTGGCGGGGCATCCCCCACGTCAATATCATGCTCTATCCAATGTGTACAGGTCGGAACATCAGCAAACAAATCCACATAGTTGTTAATCAGAGTTGACAACTCAACACATTCCCCCTTGGACAAATGTCCCAACACTGACTCCAACTTACCCAGCGTTTCCGAGTTCTTTAACCGGCCCAGCAACAAACTCTCGTCAGGTGAGACCACCCCATCATCCTCATCTACTGACAGTTTGGCAGCTGAATGCCTTGCCACAGTTTCTGCCATTACCACTGGTTTAACTGCCTGCTGTTGCCCACTCTCCCCCGTTTTACCAAACAGTGCCTCTCTGGTGTAGTAGGGTTTTAATAGGTTAATGTGGCAAAGTTGAGTGTCTCTTCTACGTTTAGGTGTTGACAACAGATAATTCTGCTCAGAGACCTGACGCAGAACTGTGAATGGACCGTGAAATTTAGCCTGAAATGGAGAGCCGACAAGTGGCAACAAAGCTAAAACTTGGTCACCTGGACTGAACTGGCGAATCTCAGCATTACGGTCATAAAGATTCTTCATTTTTTCCTGTGCTAAGGCTAAACTTTCCTTAGCCCTCTCCCCAGCCACGTACAATCGATGCCGGAAACCATTAACATAATCGATCAGATTCTGAGGTGGTTCAGGCTTTGCGACCGGATCATGCAGCAACGCTAATGGCCCACGCACTGTGTGCCCAAACACCAGCTCATTTGGACTAAACCCCATACTCTCTTGCACAACCTCTCTGGCCGCTAACAACAACCATGGCAACCCCTCCTCCCAGTCCTGATTTAACTCCACACAATACCCCCGCAACAGAGACTTCAGGGTTTGATGAAACCTTTCCAATGCTCCTTGGCTCTGAGCATGATACGCGGAAGCCTGATTATGCTTCACTCGGAGCTGCTTTAAGACTTGAGCAAACAAGTGAGATGAAAAGTTAGAACCCTGATCACTTTGAACAACCTTTGGAATTCCAAAGATTGAAATAAACTGTGTAAGCGCCTTGACCACAGATTTAGCAGTAATGGTACGCAATGGATACGCAGCCGGATACCTGCTACTTTGGCACATTACTGTAAGCAAATAGTTACTTCCCGACTTTGAACGCGGTAAGGGACCAACACAATCTATTATCAGGTGCTCAAAGGGCTGTGCAATCGCTGGAATGGGAGACAGCGGAGCCGGCTTAATGTTCTGATTTGGTTTTCCTGTCATCTGACAAGTATGTCTTAATGTATCTGGACACATCCCGCTTCATACAAGGCCAAAAAAAATACCTGAGGATATACTCATACGTCTTACGGACCCCCATATGTCCTGACTGGTTGTGCGACGCTCTCAGAACCTCCTCGCGAAATTTGGACGGGACAACAACCTGCCAAATAGGTTTACCCCCCAAAGGTTCCCCCAAGTGGCACCCATTTCCTCACCAGCAACTCATCTTGCAGCAGATAACCTTTTGCAGCGCTCTGTCCGTCACCATTCGGAAGCACTTTATCAAACAGCTCACTAAGCGTGGGATCAGTCCGTTGCTCTGCTGACAGGTCACTGCGGGAAATAGACAAGAGAGAGTCAGGTATAGATACAAAGTAAGCCCCCCTCTCCTCCATACTACCCTGCTCCACCTCAGGCTCTGATTCCCCACGGCCCATAGCACGTGTAACTGCACAAGCTGTGAAAACACCCGGAAAACCCAGCGCATTCTCATCAGGTACATTAAAAGAGGGAGAATGGGTTACTATCGGAGTGGGCGGAAAATCAGCCCACACACGCCTCCCAGCCAGATCGTTCCCCAAAATGACCTGAATACCTCGGATTGGTAATGCAGGACGCACACCCATAACCACCTCGCCCTGAACCAACCCACAGTCAAGTTCCAGTTTATGCAATGGAACAGGCAACACATTTAAACCCATTCCTCTCATCAGAATATAATCCCCCGTATCACTTTCCTGTGAAAAAGACAGTGCAGAACTCACAATGAACGAATCAAAAGCTCCAGTATCTCTCAAGATTTTCACTGGTACCCTGATACCACTCCCTACTAGAGACACATGGCCTTTTGACACAAAAGCTGAGAATTCAGACTGCTCCAGGCTGCAATCTGCTCGAGGTTCCATTTTTTCATATGAGGAAATGACACAGGGAGAATTGCTCTTCCTGACTGAAGCAGCAAATGCGACAGGCTTAGCATGAACACTACCAAACCCACTTCTAGCACTGGACTTAAGAGGGCATTCAGCTTTCCAATGCCCCCTACCCTTGCAGTAGTGACACAATTCACCTGGGTCAACCTGCCCCTGACCCCATGTAGCCCGTTCTGACCTACCCAGGCTAGGACTAGCTCCTCCCTCCCACCGTTTACCTGCTGGTCGAAAGTTACTACCATCCCCCCTGAATCGGTCACCACGATGTGTCAACACATACTCATCAGCCAGAGTGGCTGCCTCAATAGCGGTCTTTACCTTGTGTTCATTAATGTAAGTTGCAATGTGACTGGGAACAGAGTTCTTAAATTGCTCCAGAATTATCAAATCGCACAACGCCTCATACGTATGAACCCCCAGTGAAGTACACCAACGATTAAACTGAGTGATTAACTCCCTGGAAAACTCCATATGTGTCTGCTTACCTGATTTCTCCCAAGACCTAAATCTCTGGCGATAAGCCTCAGGCACCAACTCATAAGCCTTCAACACCGCAGCTTTGACGGACGCATAAACCTTACTTTCACCCACACTAAGTGCAGCACAGGCTTCCTGCGCTTTGCCCGTCAAAACACACTGTAATAATAACGTGCGCTCAATGTCAGACCAACCTCTGCTTTCGGCCACGCGCTCAAACAGTAAGAAAAATGTGTCGAGATCTCGCTCACAAAATTGAGGAACCAAGCGCAGACTCTTGGTAACATCAAATGCACCTAAGGGCCCAGAAGAACCAGAGACCTGCCCTACGTTACCCACATTTCCCAGACTTAACTTGCGCCCTTCAAGTTCAAGCTTTTTTATTTCTACTTGTAACAACAACAATTCTTTGCGCTGCTCAAAAGTCAACCCAGTCAACCCAACTTCAGAGACCGACATGTCAGCCGCCTGTAATCCAGCACCAACATCATCTGATTTAGTCTGTAGAACACCTGCTTCTAACAAATTCTCCTTTAAAATATTTCTCACATTCTCCTTTAACCGCCTATCACCGACATCCATCTTAAAATGTTCAGCGATCTTTACCAATTGCTCCCGTGAACAACGCTCCAATAACTCTTCTGACGGAGCTCTCAAAAACTCCTCCAGAGTAGTCATAACTGAGGGAACAAAGATTAACTTTACTTGTCAGAACCAACAAAACTGACAACACACAAGCAATTGAGATCCAACAACCCCTACACAGCCAAACACAAAAACAGGCCACAGCCCTGTCCCTCTAACTGCCTAACAGAAAACTACTTAACTCCCCCCCTAGTCTTCAGGTGTTACTTGTGGTGGGTATTTATGCACTATAACCCAAAAACCCGGTGAAGAAACCAACAATTGGCAACTCCCCCTGCAGCCTCGGACGTGCTCCCAAGACAACTGCTTCAACCACTTTCGTCACCACACTATTAAAGCCCCCCCAACGAATCCCAAAGGGAATTCGCGCTTATGCCTAACTAGGGACAGAACAGCAGCACAGCTATGGCTGTGCACAGATCCACCAGAACTCAATGCCGGACGAGCCCCCACCTGTCACAACCTGGCTCCCCGGCTGTGCCAAAACAGTAAGACAGACACAATCTAGCCAATAGCAACAGGCATTTATTTGGTCCAGACACACAACTCAACCACAACAGAATGTACGACAGATTAGCAACAGTCCTGAAAATGTGCAGAACAAAGGTCGAAACCAAAAGGACATGCTGCTATCAGGCCTGCCGATGAGCCGGGAATCAGCTTCCACCAGAGAGAACGTCTGTCGAATGAGTAAAGACTTTGTAGGCAGAGCAAAACCGGCCCAGGTGTAGCCCATGCAGCTGACGACCCTCCACTCAGCACCTGCAAAGCACAACACACCAGGAACAGGGACACCTAGTGCTCGGGAGGGGGGATCGTCACACTACCAAGGGAATGAATTTCAAGGTGACGTTTGACAAGTAAGGGTTTACATTTGGGACAAGCACACGCTTCTCCGATGTCACAAGTTTACTGTCCGGCTTGTCCATGTCTGAAAATGTCTCCTTTGTGACTGTTCCGCTATGCGAGCGAACCCAGGAGAGCCTTGACCTTGTCTTTGTCAATGATGGTGTTAACGACAAAGAGGTTGATGACAAAGATGTAGGGGTTGACGACGACGATGACAACGAGATTGAGGTTGATGACGAAGACAAGGTTGACGACGGTGGTTATGAGACTAACCCAGCAGATGCAAGGAAGCAATTGGTCTGGCGTTTCATATAGTCATCAGTCGAGGAAGTTACACATGCACCGGGTTGGTAAGCGTGGATTTTTCTGATCCTGCTGACATGATCAGACTGCTGAGAGACAAAATGGAATATGTAAACTTGCTGCCCAGACCGAAAACATTACCCAGTACCCGGTGCTTTTCTGTGACACATTTAGTGAAGGAGATGCATTTCATGATACATATGCTTACGCTTAGAAGCGCATGCTGGGTAATGTCCTATGGTAACCCTGAAACCTTATCGCAGAACCATCAAGTGATTAAGCGGTTACAAATCAGAATCAGAATCAGAAAACCTTTAATGTCCCGCAGACGGGGAAATTCGTTTGTCACAGCAGCAACAGAATATTACAAGCAGGAACATATTACAAAATAAGATAAAATAAGATAAAAGATTTTAAAAAATAGCAAAAATAAGCAATAAAGTTAAATTTAAAAAGGGAAGAAATAGAAATAGACATATATACATATTCACATGATATAGTGCAGTTGTTCTTGTTTTGTTTGTTTTGTAATGATATAGTAGTGAGTAAATAAATATGAGTAAATATGTCCAAATAGTGCAAGTGACCTTAGTAGAGGCATATTGCACAGTGCAGGATACAGGATGAGGTCAATCGTCTATTGGGAGCAGTGCTGATTGTATAGTCTGACAGCAGCAGGAGGGAAGGACCTGCGATACCTCTGCTGTGAGAGTGACCTGCAGGGGGTGGGACTCCTGCACCAGCAGCGATGACAGCTTGTCCATCATCCTGCTCTCTCCCACTACCTGCACCTGAGTCCACAGGGCATCCCAGGATGGAGCCGGCCTTCTTGATAAGTTTATCAAGTCTCCTCCTGTCTGCGGCTGATATGCTGCTGCTCCAGCAGACTACTCCATAGAAAATGGCTGATGCCACCAAAAAGTCATAGAAGGAGGTCAGGAGTGCCCCTTGCACTCCAAAGGACCTGAGCTTCCTCAGAAGATACAGTCTGCCCTGACCTTTCTTGTATGTTGCTGCAGTGTGGTCAGACCAGTCCAGTTTATTGTTCAGGTGAACTTGTAAGATGTCACCATCTCAATGTCTGTTCCCCGGATGTTCACCCGTGTGCAGGATTGTTTGTGCCTGCGGAATGCCACCACCAGCTCTTTGGTCTTCCCGGCGTTGAGCTTGAGGTTTTTCCGCCGGCACCAGTCCACAAAGTTCTGAATAAGTTCTCTGTAGGCTCCGTCGTCACCGTCCCTGATGAGGCCGACGATAGCAGAGTCGTCAGAGAGCTTTTGTAGATGACAGTGAGGGGATTGGTGGTAGAAGTGCTCACCTGCTCCATAAGAAGCCAGCTCTGACTCCACTCCTGTGCCAGATAATTCCGTCTCATCTGTAGAGCTTGTCGCCAGCGTTCTCTGCGTCTTGGTAACACCTTAACATTTGAAGATAATCTTGCCCTAACTCTGTTTTTGTCCTCCTCGTAAGCTCTGTGCCTCGCCGCCCTGCCTGCCACGTGCTTGCCTCCAGCCTCCAGCCGCCTGCCTACGCGGACACCTTGTGTTAATCCCTTTTGGACATATTCTGTTAATCTTTTGGACTTAATAAACTCCTGTGTTCATTCACTCAGTCTTCCGCTTTTGGGTCCTCCTCCTTGATGATTCGTAACAAGAAGTCTGCGGTTTACAGGGTGAACAGGAAAGGAGCCAGGACCATTCCCTGTGGGGCCCCCGTACTGCAGATTATTGTGTCCGACACGTAGTCCCGGGTCCTCACATACTGTGGCCGGTTAGTGAGGTAATCCAGAATCCAGGATGTAAGGTGTTGGTTCACCCCTGCCAGCTCCAGCTTGTCCCCCAGAAGTGCAGGCTGGATGGTGTTAAAGGCACTGGAGAAATCAAACATAATCCTGTTTCCAGCCTTCTCCAGGTGAGACAGTGATCTGTCCAGGAGGAAGATGATGGCGTTGTCAACTCCAATGCCGGGTTGGTATGCAAACTGGAGAGGGTCCAAAAAGGGGCCTACCAGAGGGCAGAGATGGATGAGGACCAGCCGCTCCAGGGTCTTCATCAGGTGTGAAGTAAGAGCAACTGGTCTGCAGCTGTTGAAGTCTTTTGGGTGAGGAATCTTTGGTACAGGTACCACGCCGGAGGTTTTCCACAGCAGTGGCACTTTTCCCAGCTTCAGGCTCATGTTGAAGATGTGCTCTACAATCCTGCACAGCTGGTCTGCACAGGACTTGAGGAGCCTGGAGCTGATCCCATCTGGACCCGTAGACTTCTTCACCTTCATCTTCCTCAGCTCATTCCTCACCTGGAGAGACGAGAGGGACAGAGTGGAGCAGGGGGGCTGAGTGTCGGATATGGGGGGAGGGTGAATGCCAGGGGGGATGGTGGGGGGAGTCCGTGGCATTAGAGCCGTGGAGAGGGAGGTAGAGGTGATAACAGGGCAGTGAGTGTCGGATATGGGGGAAGGGTTAATGTCAGGGGGGGGGGGGGGGGCGGGGGGAGTCTGTGACATGAAAGCCATGGAGAGGGAGGTAGAGGTGATAACGGGGCAATAAACAGGGAGAATGGGAGAGTTGGTGGGGGGCAGCAGAGATGGCTGGGCCGGGGGAGGTCTGATCAAACCTGTTGGAAAACAGGTTCATGTTGTCTACCCACGTCTGATCCCCCGCAGCCTGGGAGCCTGTTGTCCTCTGCCCTGAGATAGTGGCTTTTCCAGACCCCAATGACGTTTCTCTGCTGCAGCTGGTTTTCCATCTTCCTTCTGTAGCTGTTCTCCCCCTCTCTGATCTTCTTCCTCAGCTTCCTCTGCACAGCCTTCAGCTCCTCCTTGTTTCCTGACCTAAAGGCCTTCTTTTTCTCCGGAAGAAGGGCCTTTATGTCAGGATTAATCCAGGGCTTGCTGTTTGAAAAACACCTTACAGTCCTGGTGGGTACAGTGTTATCAACACAAAGGTTTATGTAGTCCATTATGCAGTCTGTTAAGCTGTCAATGTCCTCCCCATGAGAAACACACAGTTCTTCCCACACAGTTGAGTCAAAGCAGTCCCTCAGAGCCTCCTCAGACTCCTTTGTCCATGCTTTAATTGTGCGGACTTCCACTGGTTGCCTGTTTACAAGGGGCTTGTACACAGGCAGAAGATGCAACAGGTTGTGGTCAGATCTTCCCAGGGGAGGGAGGGGGGATGAGTTGTATGCCTCCTGAGGAAGAGGGCCTGTGGGTGCTGTGTCTGCAGTGAGCTTGAGACTGAATGAAGAACATCACAAGCTGCATCAGCGTTAGCAGAGGGGGGGATGTACACAGCTAACACAATCACCTGTGTGAACTCCCTCGGGAGGTGGTACGGCCTCATGCTAACAGCTAAAAGTTCAAAGTCCTTATTGTAGACTTGCTCTTTAACATTGATGTGCCCAGAGTTGCACCAACTGTCATTAACAAACACAGCCACCCCTCCTCTTTTCCTCTTACCGCTCTCTGCCGTCCTGTCTGCCCGCCGTAATTGAATTGTTAGCGTCCGTGTCGGGGGTTAGATCCGTTAGCCACGTCTCAGTGAGCACTATGATGCTGCACTAGCGGTAGTCCCTCTGATGCTGGGTCAGCGCCGTTAGCTCGTCCATCTTGTTGGGAAGAGATCTTACATTCCCCATGATGACAGACGGGCGGACAGGTCTGTAGCATGTCCTCCTGCGACGGCGAGCAGCTCTGGAACGGCACCCGCGTCTCCTCCTCCTCAGCTCCCGGGGGACATCAGGCCACTCGTGCTACTGAGGGCCAACAGCTGATCCCTACTGTAAACAATAGGGCTGCGTACAGGCACCCCGGACACAACAGAAAAAGTTGAAAAAATAAGTATTGAGACCAGAACGAGGTACGCGAGTCTGGTCTCCATACTGCCCAAGAGAGAGCTCAAAAGAGCGTTAAGAAAGAATAGTTAAAAAAGTGCAAAAGAAATATAAAAAGAGGAAAAAGCTCAAAGGTGAGCGAGAGCTGCTGTAACAGGCTGCCACTCACACAGCGCCATCAGAGAAGAAACATGAGTGTTCTAACCTAGCTGCAGTTATCCATTTCACAGATGACGCGAGTCTGGGATACCTGTTGGAAATTGTAACTACCAAGGGAATGAGTTTCAAGGTGACATTTGACAAGTTGGGGTTAACATTTGGGACAAGCGCACGCTTCTCCAAGCTCACAAGTTTACTGTCCCAGTTATTCTTATGCAATATGCGATATGCGTTATTATATGCGAGCGACCCCAGCTGAGCCTCGAGGATGTGACACATACTGTGTAGGCTACCTGATGTACAAATTGATAGCATATGTAATTTCTATTCCTTGCCTGTGTTAAAGAAATGTATAAAATATTATCAGAAATGTTTGTTTCCATGCATGTAATTGAAAAAGTTATTTTCCCTCACTAGGTTGGTATGTGAACCAATTATGTTTGACCCATCTGGAGGAAAGGCTGATAAGACTTTCACTCCCTGTAAAAGAAAATGCTGAATGAGCAAAACCAACTGCGACCTTGTGAAGATAAGATATACTTTGTATGTAACTAGTTAATTATTATTCATGAGTGACTTATGATTATTCATGCAAACTTCAAATAAAAGGACACAGGGAAGAATGGAGAGTCGGAGAGAATTTGCAGAGGGACAAGCCAAGCAGTGCTCGTTGACCTCCTCTCTCCCCGTGTCAGATACGTAAAAGGTGTCTCTTGTTTCTGATTTGATGAATACTGTTTATTCTGCAAAAGAGTATCAGGAAGTCTCCATGTGTTGCCTGTCAAAGCAACTGAAAGATTTTGACATGTGTTGCTCTGTCAAAGCAACAGAAATATTTTGACAGCCTGTTTCACTGTGTCATTTCACCTTCCTTGTGTGTAATCAATGTCCATATCCATATGTGAATAAATGCAAAGTATTTCTGAACCCAGATGGCCATTCACGTTTATTGACACAGTACATAACAACAATACAGCAATTCAGTTCATCAACACATAGGCGAGTAGAGTATTAGACATATAGGTGTTTCACTACGTTTCGGTTTTCTGTCACGGTCAACTGCATAAATGCACAGTGTCTCACATTTGTCAACTCACTCATTTCACCCATAGCAGAAGTTATACCAATCCTTTAAGGACATATGATTATTCAACATAAAGCGCATTCGTGTTCTCCTAATCAACACGTCATTGCTCAACTGAGTGATGTTGACTGGACTGTGTTGTTCTTGTTCCTCACATCCCTCAGCATTGTACAAGCCATGGCTGAGTTTGCTGTAAATGATCAAGAGAGTCGATCCATAGATTATGGTGAGGGATTTCACCTATGTTCTCTGAGGGGCTCACGATCAATACTTTGATGTGAGGCATCTTCTCATCTATGATGGCAAAGGTGTCGGCGTACTCGCTCATGGTCTGGTACAGGGAGGTAATGCGTTGCATCACCGCATGTGGGATTACGATACCCTCCCTGCACATGTGTCTAGGAGGGAAAGATGTAATTGTATGGTTGAGGTCTTTAAAGGACAGGGCGGTGGTCATCTCCTGAGTGATCCGGTCTAAAATAACAAGGTTGTCCAGAGACACAGATTGCAAGAAAGCTAGTAGATATCTGAGATCATCATATTCCTTGTCAGTGCAGGGTTCTTGGGAAGGTATGCACACATAGCAGTCCACACACTGCGGGAAAGAGAATGAGGGAAGTCCGCTGGAGACTTTCGTAATATGGGCAACACTGATCTCCGAACAAAGGTCAAATGTGAACTCTTCTCTGGTAGTGTCAACGAGCGCCTCTAAAGCCCCTCTCGCTCTGTCTGAGGCCCAGAGACTGTTTGACATCATGAAAGACAAGACATTGACGAGAGCCTGCTTGTTTTCTTCATCGTACACATTTAGTTTGCGATTGAAAGGTTCAGTGTCAGTGCCCGCTATCTTCATACAGGAGCCACAGTTAATGTCAACCTGCCACTTCGATGAAAGCTTGCATGGATCGTTTGTCAAGACTCTTTTCTTGTTATTGTTGAGTACTGTGAACTTGACCGTTATTTTTTCCAAAGTGCCTTGCTTGTAGGCAGTAATGCTTATGTTGTCAATGACAAACAGAGGGCTGCACTCGCCGAAGGGTATGAGTCCGTCCAAGTCGATTTTGAACATCGCAGGCTGATGGGCCTGACTGACCTTAGTCATGGTGTGAGAGAACACGCACTCCTTGTGACTGAAAGACATCTTAAACCGAATTTAAGCGTGCTGTAAGGGGGGGGGATACCATTACCAGGTTTAGCTCGATGCCTGCCTACGGAATCATTTATGCAGTGATTGTGTCCATCTCAATCTAAGTTGAGGGGATCAAGTGAGCAACAGTCTTTTGTTGACACACATTCCAATCTTTCGCTTCTTGTCTTGACCATAGACGTGCTGGATAAGCCGGTGGGCCGTGAATTTGTTGGTGAACAGTTCCCTGTAGAAGTTTTTACAGCCTGTGCAATGCTAAGTGACCTCCCTGCAGTCAGCTTGTGCACGTGTCCTCTTTCCGAGCTTCACTGGGATGAGTTTGAGCCACTTCATCTCCTTGAAGGTCTTGATCCACATTCGCATGAGGTTCACATCAGCGCAGGAGTAGGGCATGATGCAAAGAACGGACTCGGGATATATTGCAGCTGTGGAGCTGAACGCGGCGGGAGTGTGTATCTGCAACATGAGTACAGTCTGGTACAGAAGACCAGCCAGGTCAACTAGAGTCCTCTCGCACAACTCACTTGTCGCTATGGAAAGCCCATCACTAGAGGAAGCGATCCCCGCATCTGTCAGCACGACACTCGGCACCGAAAGCAAGATGCACGCGCTTGAACAGGGGACACGAAGAGACTCGTTGTTTCCGAGGAACACTATGCCTTCAGACATGGCTTCAGTGATCCCTTTCCCAAGGAAAGAGCTTAGGTTCCTGTAGACATCACTGGGCTGTAGGGCCACGTCCTCGGTGATCACCTTGAAACAGAGCTTGAGTTTCTCACCTGGCAGACGAGCGACACTCTCCCTGTTCATCCTCAGGAGCTCTAAATCCCGAATCACACAGGCCGGTATCATGTGCTCAGGGCAGTTGTTCATTAAGGTGTTGAAAGCCGCGGTGACCCTCTTCAACCTCCCCCTGATCGAGGTGATCGGGGTGAGCAGGTGGTCTTTGCAATGCTCCAGACTGCGGGTGCCCAGAGCCAAGCTATACATGTAACGGGGCAAATAGTAGTCTATGATGCTGTGAGCCACAAGCTTCCCGGATCGGTTGACCAAGTTACGGTCTGCATGGTGAGCTATCAACAGCCTAGAATTGACGAAACATTTGTTCAAAGGCAGGTAGGGGTGAGAGATGATCTCTGTGTGAGAGGATGGGTCGGTAGGGTGTTCTTGATGCCATTCCCGATGCCCATCCAAGATGCCATTGTCGTCAGAGTCGTGGTCACGATCATACTCGCTGGGAGACTTCGCTGGGTTCGATGCGAACATGGCCTGAAGGTTTAGCGAGCATCACTGGAAAGCAGCTTCGCAGGGGTTGCACTTGTGATACTCGTAGCACTCTACGGGCTTGACGGAGAGTCCTGCAACCTGCAATGTCGTCTCTGTGGCAGTGTACGTCCACGTCCGGCACGTCGCTCTCAGCAGGGTCTCCTGGTCCATATCCAACTGAGACCATGACACTGTCAATGTCTCCGTAGACAGTAGGGCAGCGGTGCTTGTAAAAGGTAGAGACACAGCTGTTTACCACGGAAATCTGTTGCCTCCCAGATATGAGAGCCCCACAGGGGTGAGAGGCCGTCCCATAGAAGGAGTTGGCCAGTACTTTACACTCTCCCTCTTGCATCTTGTAGTAGACCCGCTCGGCCTCACTGATGTCGGGGTTCTTGAGTGTCTTCTTGAAATCCGTCCACTCATTGAGGTAGTACTCGACCGATGAAGAGAATATGGCCGGTGCACGGAAATAGCCGCCTTGGGTTTGGTAGTACTTGCATATGATGCATACTCAAACCCCTCAGCTTCCCAGTTGTAACACACCCAACCAGAATAATCGTGGGGAAAAAACTTAGGAGGCCAGGGGATGGTGGTCTTAGGCGATATATTGAGAGCGCACATGATGGACGGGTACATACTCGAGAAGTCAAACAAGAGCTCCAGGCCCATGCCGGGTCCGGCGTAATGCAGGCCCGTGAGAGGATCACACACAGTTCCCCCCTTCCACCTCTCGCTGTCTCCATTGTTAGACTCGGCATCCCATCGCAGGCGAGTGTTTAGTGTCGCACCCACTGGTCCCGCTTTTACTCTGAGAGCATTGAGTGTAAACCTAAGCTGAGGGATCTGAACCGCGTGAATGCTCTGCACAAAGCCACCAAAAATATCCCCTCTTCCATGAACCACCACGTCTATATTGAGAGTGGTCCTGCATTGATGGTACAGAGCTGATACGGGTTAGAGGACTTTTACCAGCCTCGCGCAGAGCTGCGAGTCGACTAAGTTGTACAGGAGCACGGCAAAGAGACTCTTCCCTTCCATTGCATCCATTTTTGCGTAACCCGGGTCTGCCAGCTTACAAAGCTTTTTGCTGTCCTTTGAGGGCTTTCTGTGCAGCTCCCTAACATTGCCAATGACAAAGGGCGCAACGTCATTCAACTTCATGCTGATGCACGCAAACTTGATCTCCCTGGTCCCCACCATCCTGTACAGGTCTATGATGTTCATACCGCAGCTTTTCATTCTGAAGTGGCCCAGCTTAGCCTTATCTTTGTTGAATTTTTCAATTTGCACAGTCAGAATTAGTAGCTTATACTCGGTCAAGGGGCCTTTTAGCAAGACGGAACCTAAGCCTTTGAGCATCTCCTTGTACATCTCCAGGTAACGTACATTTTCAAACTGGAAGAAAGATTTCACGGCCTCGGCCAGGCCCTGGTCACAAAGAGCTTGTAGCAGTCTTGCAGTAATGCAGAACACCGTTTCTTTGCAGCAAGGTCGACGTGCTTTGCATAGTTCGATTCTGCGTAGAAATGCACACGTTGCTCAATCACCCGCACGTCAAACTCTGCGTTGAACACGTAGAGGAGTTCTATGCTGTATTGATACAGCAGTTTGACCATTTTCTCCAGGAGTGTGAGTTCGCCAGCGCAGGGATGAAACAGAATCCTTGTGACATTGTCAACTCCGGCGCTCCTGGCCAGTTCTCGGTCTGCCTGGGGGTGATGCTGGTGGAAGTCGCTGAGGTAGTCAAACAACTCCACAGTGGCAAAGCCCCAGGGGTTGGTGAGATTCGTCCAGAAATGCTGAAAGCTTTGGGTTTGGAGGGGCTGTCTTAGTTGACACGTCTCTTTAACATTGCGTGGAAGTCTGGGACAGTGCCAAGGGAGTGGCAGACCGGGGTGGTGGTTCCTCTGTTTAAAAAGGGGGACCAGAGGGTGTGTGCCAATTACAGGGGTATCACACTACTCAGCCTCCCTGGTAAAGTCTACTCCAAGGTGCTGGAAAGGAGGGTTTGTCCTATAGTCGAACCTCGGATTGAAGAGGAACAATGTGGATTCCGTCCTGGGCGTGGAACGGACCAGCTCTTTATTCTCGCAAGGATCCTGGAGGGGGCCTGGGAGTATGATCATCCAGTCTACATGTGTTTTGTGGATCTGGAGAAGGCATATGACCGGGTCCCTCGGGAGATACTGTGGGAGGTGCTGCGGGAGTATGGGGTGAGGGGGTCATTTCTGTGGGCCAACCAATCTCTGTACACCCAAAGCGAGAGCTGTATCCGGATCCTCGGCAGTAAGTCGGATTCGTTCCCGGTGGGGGTTGGCCTCCGCCAGGGGTGCGCTTTGTCACCAATCCTGTTCGTGATTTTCATGGACAGGATATCAAGGCGTAGTCGTGGTGGGGAGGGGTTGCAGTTCGGTGGGCTGAGGATCTCGTCTCTGCTTTTTGCAGATGATGTGGTCCTGATGGCATCGTCGGTCAGTGACCTTCAGCACTCACTGGATCGGTTCGCAGCTGAGTGTGAAACGGCTGGGATGAGGATCAGCACCTCTAAATCTGAGGCCATGGCTCTCAGCAGGAAACCAGTGGATTGCTTACTCCAGGTAGGGAATGAGTCCTTACCCCAAGTAAAGGAGTTCAAGTACCTCGGGATCATGTTCACGAGTGAGGGGACGACAGTCAAACGTATTCCCATCGAGCACCCTCCGAAGCGGTGAACGACATGCTCAAGGAGGCGTTCAATGCGTTCATGCGACTGCAATTAGTTAGAAAAAAGGCATCATCTCTCAACAACGCTATGATATCCTCAAAGCAATTTCAGTCAAAAGCAACTGGACTGGTTGTTTGTCTAGGAAGACGTTTCACCTCTCATCCAAGAGGCTTCATCAGTTCATGTACGCATCTGACCAGGCTGGGACTGGGATCCAAGCCTCTTGGATGAGAGGTGAAACGTCTTCCTAGACAAACAACCAGTCCAGTTGCTTTTGACTGAAATTGCTTTGAGGATAACGATGACCTGGACGAATGAGAACATTCACAAAAGCTATGATAGTTATGAGAGATAACAAGGGAAACCTGAGCACCATGTTCGACTGGGTGGACATCTGCAGTGACACACTCAATTTAAACAAGGTGGACAAGAAGAAAGTCAAGGACCTACACTGTTCCATGTACACACCTGCATGTCAGTCAGGCAAGCAAGTGGTCATCTTACCCGCGCCTATAGCTGACCTAAATCTGAAGGTACTGGATAACTCCATTGGTAGGACTACGGACAGCGCCTGTGAAGGGGAAGGTAAAGCGTTGTTACTGGCAATCGTGTCTACACTCATGATCACACAATGGCTGAAACATAAAGTTGTGCAAGCCAGTCATAACTTGGCCTAGACAGAGGACATGAGCTTTGTAGAGCGACTGAAAAAGAGGATTGAGAGGTGGAGTGAGAGAAAGACTAAGGAGGTGCTCCAGCAGACATCCTCTACCGGTAATAACATTTTCTAACGTTCGCTCTTTGAGCAACAAGATGAATGAACTGACCGCTAAAGCTCATTATGATAACGAGTTTTGTCAGAGCAATCTCATTTGTTTTACTGAAAGCTGGTTGTAACAGGAGATGTCAGACCCGAACTTTCCAGGTTACACAATTATTCGGGCTGACAGAGAAAATAATTCATCACGGAAATCTATTGGCGGTGGCTTGTGTGTCTATATGGATACACGCTGGTCTGTCCAGTACACCGTCCGGGAACGTGCGTGCACACATGACTATGAAATCCTGGTGGTCTCATTTGTCCTTTCCACCTCCCGACAGAGTTTGGCCAGATCACAATCATATTGGCCTATGTACCTGGGCCGGACTTCGTGGGAGCTGCGGCAAGGATAGCCGAGAGCTATAACACCGCCCTTTCCCACGCAGTTAATCAACCGGTCCTGATACTCAGGGACTTTGACTCTTGTGACCTGTCCGATCATCTACCCACTTCATACCAGTACGTGGACTGTCCGACCCGCCTGGCACGTACCCTGGATAAGTGCTATGGCAATATACCAGACGCCTATAAATCCATTTGTAGGCCTGTTTTGGGTAAGTCTGACCATAATGTCATACATCTACTTCCACGCTACAGGGCTAAACTGAGACGGTAAAAAACAGTGACTAAGGAAATAGAGACCTGGGGCCTCATGTATCAATGTTGCGTACGCACAAAAACGTGGCGTACGCCATTTTCCACGCCAACGTTCAGATGTATCAAAATTGAAATGACCGTGGAAATGTGCGGTGCGCCACGCAAACTTCATGGCTGTCGTACGCACGTTTCTACAGCTATTGTTTCGTTGGCGACACTTAGAGGTGATGCTGGGAAACTGTTAGTTATGTGAAAACAATTCATCCTCAGTGTAATGTGCGCATCAGAGACACATTAATGGACAATTAACACACACGTGTTTGCAATCATAAGGATATAAAATAAGGATAAGGATATAAAAGCATGCGCAATTTAATGAAAAATAGCATTAACAATGGCAGCCTGTGCCTTGTTAGAAGACATCGCAAATGGTTTTATCAGCCGTGAGAGGGTGTTTAGAGAGCGGGAAGATCTTTTTGCAAATGACGACAACTGGCTCGTTTTGGGTTGCCGAGGCCAGTGTTACTGGAGCTGTGCGCAGAGCTGCGGCCAGACCTAGAACGACACACAGCCAGGAGCCAGGGGTTGTCCATTCCCACACAGGTGCTGACCACTCTGGGGTTTCTGGCAACGCATGACTCATTCAATCTAAACAATAGCATGGTTGGTAACAGGTTGGAGGCTGGCACGGTGCCCGATGGGTGGCTTCTCAGTGAGTAAATAATTTATCCGTTTAATGCGCCCCGAATTTAAACCAGCAAAATGCCCGTTTGGACACGCGCATTCAAATATGTGTATTTGTTTTTTTCCCTGGTGAAAAAAGAATGTCTCCTTGTGTTCATTATTCGTCTCAATAAACGCGTGCGTAAAGTTGGAAATGTCACACTTCAGTAGCCAAGGCGCACCACTGCAGTCATTAATATAAGTGTGATCAGTCTTGTCAATCCTTGTAATGAAGTTGTTTTGTCCTGTTTGTTTTCCCACGAACAGTAGTGTGATTTATATATATATATATGGTTACCCCCTGAGAACGTGGCTGTTGACCCCTCTCACTAACCCCGGCACCGACCAAGAGGGGAGATACAACGACCGCCATTCCCGAACTCGGGCAGTGGTGGAGAGGGCAATTGACCTATTGAAGGGGCGCTGGCGCTGTCTAGACAGGTCGGGCGGGGTGCTGCTGTACACACCTGAGAAGGTGTGCCACATCGTGCTGGCCTATGGTGTCCTGCACAACTTGGCACACCGCCATGGCATACCACTGCCAGAGCACCCCCCCCCCCCACCAGAGGAACCGGACGCGTCAACCTCGACCCACCCCGCGAAGCGATACGGGCCCGGCAGCGTCTCATTTCAACGATGTAAAGAGGCAAGGACAAAATTTACTCTGTAAGTGCATTTATTGCATGGGAAATATCTCCCAGTGCATTGACAATTTGATCTAGACGATCACTGACGCCACGGATTGCTCTCACTATATCCTCCTGTGATTCCAGCACTGCTTGTGAAAGGACACGGCCAGTCGGGCGGACGTCAGCTGGCGTGGAGTCGCCGGGGCGCGTGGTGCTGGAGGTGCCGGTGGAGACGCCAGGGCGCACGGTGCAGAGGGAGGAGCCCACTCCTGTCTCATCGTCTATTGAGAAATAATAATAAAAAAATGAAGTAATTAAACATGAGTCAATGTGTTTATATCCTGGCAACATGTGAGCAGCCTATTGTACGACCAGTATAATGACATTTCTGAGTTTAACACATTTACCTTGAGGATGATCTGTGTCGCCTTCATGGCCCCCCACAACTCCGCTTAGAGCTGTGTCCTCCACAATAGCCGCCACTCTCTGATCAAAAGGGGATCAGTTCCTCCCCTCCTGTCCCCCCGCCCGTTGCGGTGATACTTCGGCGGTGGGCCGAAATCCTCCGCTTCACCTCCACCTTCACGTCGGACCATTTTTTTTTATTTCAGTGGGAGTGCGCTGCTCCGACCCCACAGCGTTCATTGCCCCACACACACACTCCCCAGAAATGTCTTTTTCTATGTGTTTATCCCTGAAAATAGGCTACCAAATAAAACCGCTCTTCGGTCTCCACTTCATTTAATAAAATTTCGAGCTTAGACTCGTTGAAGTTGCGCTTCTTACCTTTACTCATCGTTTAAATCTGATAGTGCAGAGAGGGAATCCCCGGTCCAGGCCCTATTTACATTGATTTGCATATTTAAATAGGGGCGTGGAGAGGGATGAGTTCAGCACTTCTACATGTGCGCTCAATTCCACGTTGATTGGGATGTACAAAGGAAAAGTGCTTGGATCCATGCGTACGCACACATTGATACATCTGAATTTTCTTGTGCTTACGCAAGTTTCTGGATTCTAGCGTACGCCATGTTTTAGTAAGAAAGCCACGCAAGTCTTAGTACATGAGGCCCCTGGACTGAGGACTGTATGGAGGAGATGATATGCGAGTTGGAGACCACTGACTGGCTATTTCTTAACTCATGTGACACTCCTCATGAACTCATTGACACTTTTACATCCTATCTGTTGTTTAATGACAGTAAAATCATTGGAACAAAAACTAACAATATATGGATGTCTAGTGATCTTGAGGAATGTACTCGTGAGAACAAACATTGAATATCACTACTTCTCAGGAAATGCCAAGAAAGCATGAGAAGGTTTAAATGTGATGATGGGCAGGGAAACTAAGCAAAAGCGTACCCCCCTGTCACACCGCGCTCCATCTTTTGCACATTATCTAAATGTCTTTTTCAGTCGTTTTGACAAGAATGATTTCAGTGCTAAATGTGATAGTGACACCCGATTACGTCAATCGGAGGTCACTAAAATGAATGGGGAGTCGTTGTGTGCTTATGCAAAAACTAGGTCGGACTCTGTAATTTTCTCTGGTCCCCTGCCCAACTTGACTTGCGATGACATGTATAGCCGCATGTCATCATTCCGTCGCTGGCTGTCTGGATGGTGCCAGGTAAATAATGTGGGCTTCGTAGATAATTGGCAGTCTATCTGGGGAAAACCTGAGAGATGGTATTCATCCTACTTTGGAGGGTGCTGCTCTCATATCTAAGAACCTGGTCTAAAACCATGACAACCCAGTGTTGGGATCAGGAAGCAGAGTCGCAGTTTAATACACCTCTCTGCGCTGCCCTTATCGCAGGTGCCCAGGAAGCAGAGTGGCAGTCTTACACACCTCTCTGCGCTCCCTGTGGAGCATTTTCCAGCTCAGTTTAGTATACAAACACTGTCTGCCCCACGATCATTTAAATTAAACTGATCAAAAATGAACAGAAGAGGAGCTATAAAGAAAAACTTGATACAAATCAACGCAAAATCTGCGACAATGCAACAATATCAGAAAATAAAATGTGGACTTTTAAACATCAGATCTCTGTCATCTAAAGCTGTATTAGTAAACGATCTGATATCAGATAACCATATTGATTTACTCTGTCTGACCGAAACATGGCTGCGTCCCGAAGAATATGTTAGCCTAAATGAATCCACTCCTCCCAGTCATATTAATACTCATATTCCTCGAGGCAGTGGTCGAGGAGGAGGCGTTGCAGCTATTTATGACTCAGGCCTATTAATAAACCCTAAACCTAAACTAAATTATAATTCATTTGAAAGTCTTGTTCATAGTCTTTCACATTCAACCTGGAAAACTGTGCAGCCAATTATATTTGTTATAGTGTACCGTGCTCCTGGTCCGTACTCTGAATTTCTGTCTGAATTCTCAGAGTTTCTGTCAAATTTAGTCCTTAAATCTGACAAAGTAATCATTGTAGGTGATTTTAATATTCACGTGGATGTTGTTAATAATAGCCTTAGTAACGCGTTTATCTCTCTATTAGATTCGATTGGTTTTAGTCAGTGTGTACATAAACCTACTCACTGTTTTAATCACACCCTCGACTTTGTTTTGGTTTATGGTGTGGGAATTAATGACTTAATAGTCTTTCCACAGAATCCTATTTTATCAGACCATTATTTAATAACTTTTGAATTCATATTACAGGACTACTCACCTCTGGGTAAAAGTGTCTACACTAGATGTTTATCTGATAGAGCTATAACTAAATTTAAGGAAGCGATTCCATCTGCATTTACTTTAATGCCTTATCCTAATATTCAAGACTCCTGCACTAACGTTAGTTTCTCTGAAATTGATCACCTTGTTGAAAGTGTTGCAGGCTCTCTAAGAACAACACTCGACTCTGTTGCTCCTTTAAAAAAGAAGATAATAAAACAGAGGAAGTTAGCTCCGTGGTATAACTCACAAACCTGTGAATTAAAACAAATATCGCGAAAGTTGGAAAGTAAATGGCGCTCCACTAAACTGGAGGAATCTCACTTAGTTTGGCAAGAAAGTCTTAAAACCTATAAGAAGGACCTCCGTAATGCCAGAGCAGCATATTACTCATCTTTAATAGAGGAGAATAAGAACAATCCTAGATTTCTTTTCAGCACTGTAGCCAGACCGACAGAGAGCCACAGCTCTATTGAGCCATGTATTCCTATAACCCTCAGTAGTAACGACTTCATGACCTTCTTTAATGACAAAATTATAACTATTAGAGACAAAATCAACTCGCTTGGCACCAATTTTTCATCAAACCCAGGAACCTTACAAACTGTACGACCTGATATATTCTTGGACTGCTTTTCTACAGTCGACCTTAACAAATTAACCTCTACTATTTCAGCATCAAAACCTTCTACTTGTCTCCTAGACTCAGGACTTATCAGGCTGCTCCAATAAGTCTCTTAAGAGTCTCCAGTTGGTCCAAAATGCTGCAGCTCTTGTACTAACTAAAACAAATAGAAGAGAACATATTTCTTCTGTATTAGCTTCTCTGCACTGGCTACCTGTAGAATCTAGAATAGAATTTAAAATCCTTCTCCTTACGTACAAAGCTCTTATTGGTCAGGCTCCGTCGTATCTTAAAGAGCTCATAGTACCACATCACCCAACTAGATCTCTGCGCTCTGAGAATGCAGGGCTACTCGTCGTTCCTAGAGTCTCCAAAAGTAGAAGTGGAGGCAGAGCCTTCAGCTACCAAGCTCCTCTCCTGTGGAACAAACTCCCAAATGTTATTCTGGAGGCAGACACTGTCCCCTTATTTAAGAGTAAACTTAAAACTTTCCTTTATGATAAAGCTTACAGCTAGGGCTTACGATAAGACTTTATTCTGCTTAATTATGCTGCTATAGGCCTAGTCTGCCGGGGGATAATACTTTTCCTGATACTCTGAGCATCTCTCCTCTCTGTCTGTACCATTCATGTCTCATCAATGCATGTTACTAATTCAGCTTCTTCCCCGGAGCTGTTTGTGCTTTGTCGTCTCGCAGGTCTCTGCTGATCGTGGTGGTGCCTGCTGCCGTGGTCCTACATGACGCTTCCTGCTGCTATTATCACTGTTACTCATATATGCTATCACTAGTTTAATAAACTATAAAATGTCTAGCTGTATCGTACCTGCTATTGCCACTACTCATCATTGATCATGTTTGCCACCATAATTATTATCATTTTCATATTCTGTCACCTTAGCTGTGCTTGTTTCTACTATTCTGTTGTATTAACTGTCTTAACATATACGTTATATTCACATTACTATAAATATTATTATAGTTACTGTTAGGCTTTGCTTGCATCTCTTGAAGTGTGTCTGTCTGTCTCTCTCTGTCCATCTGTGTGTCTTTTCTCTCTTTCTCTCTCCTTTTCTTCCTCCCCAACCGGTCAAGACAGATGGCCGTCCTCCACAGAGCTGGGTCTGTCTGACGTTCCTGCCTGTTAAAGGGAAGGTTTTTCGTTGCCACCGTACTCTACAGAGGAATTGTTGGGTCTATGTAAATCATAAATAAGTCATTGAGTGTGGTCTTTACCTACTCTGTAAAGTGTCCTGAGATAACTTTTGTTATGATTTGACACTATAAATAAAATTGAATTGAATTGAATTGAATAGTGTGTGTAGGTACATTTTGGGATATGCCCCTATCACACTCAATGAACATGAGATTGTAGCCAGCCTGTCTAGTATTAAGCCCAACTCGGCCCTGGGGCCAGATGGCCTGAGAGGTAGAGTATTAAAAGAAAATGTTCATGAACTTAAAGGTATTGTGTAGGAGTTATTCCAGTATTTGCTCAATTCTCTAACAATGCCCTAATTATGGAATATGTCTTATATCGTGCCTCTCCCCTAAAAGCCTGGAGCTACCGAATTAAAAGATGTTAGGCCCATTGCTCTTGTTTGGGAAAATGTTTTGAGTTATAAGCAGACAAATGACAGCGTCGGTTTCTAACAGCTTAGATCATCTCCAGTTTGCTTATAAATGTCAGAGGGGAACTGATGACGCAACTGTCTGTATATTCCACACCCTATCAAAGCACCTTCAAGTCCCCTCCCACCTTGCTAGGGCCCTGTTTCTTGATTTTACTTCTGCTTTTAACAGCATGCAGATTCACACCCTGCTGCAGAGACTTGTTGATATCGGGATAAATGGTGGCATTATCCACCTTGTGAGGGACTTCTTCTCTGACCGCCCTCAACAGGTTCTGGTTAATAATACTCGGCCCGACATCATTGTGCTTAATACTGGTGCTCCGCAGGGGACTATTTTATCCCCATTATTTTTTCTATTCACACAAACAAATTCCGATTAGATCTGGAAAACTTGAGTTTGTTTAAGTATGCGGATGATATGGCCCTGGTTGCCTTCTTGAAGAAGGGGGACATAGTTGGAGAGGAAGTATACAGAGCACATGTGTCAGCTCTCCAGAAGTGGCGTGATGAAAGCTTCTTAGAGATCAATATAACAACTTTTATGAAAAAGGACCCTGTGCAGGGGAACTGCTTCCCTCTGGTAGACGATACAAGGTACCAAGGACAAATAGTAATATTTTTTAAAAATTCCTCCATCCCGAATGCAATTGGAGCACTGAACACCATGTCCCGTTGATGCGTTTTTATTGTTTTTGCCACTGCTGTCCTGCTTTTTGCCCTGAGGATGTTTGCGTGTAAGTGTTGCTGTTGTTATTGCCGTCCTGCTTGTTGCTTTTATGAGACCAAAGACAAATTTCCACATTGTGGACAATAAATGAAACCAAACCAAACCAAACCAAAGGGTTGCATAGAGACGCTCATGTCTTTCACCCCGCAAGCTTTCAAGTACAAGCAGAAGGGGGGCCTGCTTAGTCATGATAGACGATGCGCGCATAACCCATGAGAAGTACATCAAGGCCATTGACAGAGAGTCTAACTTGATCCCCAATACGTTCAAGAACCTCCTGGACACCAGCGTACTAGAGAGACGTGTCCAGAGACATGAGCAGTGGCAAGGTGGACGCCGTGTCTGTGACCAACTGCGGCTTCGTGTGGAACACCAACACGATGGGGTTTGTGGGCGAAGTGTAGGCCGATCGGTGTCTGATCATGGATTCCAAATTACCCGAGCCGGTGAGTCGCACGCATAGCACCAAGCAGATACAGGACACTGTGGAGAGATGTAAGATGGAGCGTATGGCTGCAGTGTGCCTTTACAGACAGAACCTGATCCACTCCACTACGATGATCGGCAAGTCTAATATTATGCAGTTCGGTGTTAGATTCGACATCGCCAGAGATGCCTGCGTGGCGGCAGGGTTGACAGTGATTATCCCGACTTGAGAGGCTACATGAAGCAGATGAACAAGAACAGACTGAAGGCTATGAACATGTTATCATTTGGACAGATCTGCCTGGAGACCAATGCAGTCTATAAGCTGTGCGTAGCGGCCTGTCTTCCAGACCTATGTCCCCGTGCGGTCGACATACAGGGTCGCTTTGCCTGCAAGGTGCTAGGGTACATCTTAACCCAGTTACATCAACAGCGCCTGAAGATGAGTTTAAAAAAATGGACAGCTGTGCATTTCGGGTATGGATGCTATGCATTTCTCTGAGCAAGAAGTCACAGGCTGCAATGATGTTGCACATGAGATGCTCATGCTGGGCTCGACGTGTAAGGTCCCAGCTCACGGGGGTAAGAACCCTGAAGCTGTGCACATACAGATATGCAACCAACCACAATGCTCTGAACACCAAGAGAGGCTGCTCCAAGGCTTACAAGAAAGTAGGTTCTGTCACGGTCCCACTCGAAGCCGTGTACAATATGCTGGCCCTGTACGCCCCAAGTTCTCATTCAGGCTTTTGGTATCAGTTGGGTGCAGCGATGGTTGACGCTTACGAGAAAGGAGACTTTGAAAACAACAATGCTTTTGGTCAGTGTTCAAACAATAGCAACGAGGAGCAGGCGCCGACACACAGATTGGTATTCACCCTTGGATTTTAACATGGACCCAGTGCGCTCTGTGGTACTGGAAGCTACCGCAGTTATCGAACCCCTGAATGAACTTACGTTCAACAAGTCTGTGCTGGGAGGGGAGATATTCCAGTGCTCCGTGCCCTTGAATTATGGGAGAGTTATCAGAAGGGCAATGGCTCATAATGCACCGAGGGAAGCTCACGACAAAAGACACCTGAGGGAATCTAGACTAGGACCGAGAGGCACCTTCCATGGACCCAGACTGAGTGTGTACTCAAGTCAGTACTCTGGCACACCGTGTACCACCAGGACAAGATATGTTTGAGAGTTGACTGCGATGATCGTGGTCACTTATTCGAGCTAGAGGAAGACTGGGAGTGGAAGGACGGCACCGACACATTTAACACCGTTCACGGAGTTGACGTGTTTTCTGTGGAGATGCTAAAACGTGACAACGCTGCGACCATGATGGTCGTGAAGGGAGAGTTGACGATTGCGAGCCCAAAAAAGTCGGCTCAGGGTCATCTTAAGGGCTTTGCGAGAGTCAAACTGTCGCGCAGCACTCGCCTTGAGACAGGGTATGACGCATGGTACCGACATGCAAGAGCGGACTCAAAGGCAACCTCTGGGAGAGTTATGCATAAGAAGTAGCGAGGCACGTAAAAGGACTAATGCTCGGCAGTTGAGAGATTCCGCGCTGAGAGTGAAAAGGACCAACCGCATCACTTTGGAAAATGGAGACACCACAGAAACTACTTAATGCAAGTTTGGATGTAAAGTTGTGCTGTTTTTGTCCATAGATATTGGCTGACAATGTGTTTGGACATGCCATGTGACATCAACAATAAAAGTGTACATGCAAATAAAACACTAACTGGCTAATGCGCAGACTCTTAAATGTAAAAATCTGAGTTGTGACTGTAAAATGTGAATTATGAAAAGTGAATTGTGAAACGTTCAACTAACAACGCTGTAATACTATAAAATAGACTCCTAGATGTGAGGGAAAAAAAGGCCCATGTCACAAGGGTGGGGGCTGATTTCTCCCGCCAGAGGACACACAAAGTGCACGAATAACTAACTAAGAATTGTTTCTCCAACAATTACTGTTTCTCCGACGGTTAGAGTTTGTCCTACAGTTTGTGTTTTCATGCAAGAATGGGGGCTGGTTTCAACCACCAGAGGACATACAGAGTGCACGAACGACCAACTGAGAATTGTTTCTCCAACAATTAGTGTTTCTCCGACGGATAGTGTTTCTCCGACGGTGAGTGTTTTCATGCAAGAGTGGGGGCTGGTTTCACCCACCAGAGGACACACAAGGTAAACGACCGTCACACTGAGAATTGTTTCTCCGACGGATAGTGTTTCTCCGATGGTGAGTATTTTCATGCAAGAGTGGGGGCTGGTTTCACCCACCAGACGACACACAGAGTGCACGACCATCCAACGGAGAATTGTTTCTCCGACGGATAGTGATTCTCCGAGGGTGAGTAATTTCATGCAAGAGCGGGGGCTTGTTTCACCCACCAGACTACACACAGAGTGCACGACCGTCCAACAGAGAATTGTTTCTCCGACGGATAGTGTTTCTCCGATGGTGAGTGTTTTCATGCAAGAGCGGGGGCTAGTTTCACCCATCAGACGACACACAAAGTAAACGACTGTCCAACTGAGAGTTGTTTCTGCGACGGATAATGTTTCTCCGACGATGAGTGTTTTCATGCAAGGGTGGGGGCTGGTTTCACCCGCCAGACAACACACAGAGTGCACGACTGTCCAACGGTAAATTGTTATTCTGATACTAGATAACTATTATGACCTACTAATCTTTCCAAACGGCACACATATCACTTCAGAGCCCATGGGACCATTAATTAGCCTTACAAAAAAGACCTTACAAAAAAACAACAAAATGCATCGAAACAAAATGTTTACAGAGTCTTGTGGTAAGACACACAGTAAGACTTTCAGGACACCAGAGATACAAGACCACCATGACTCCAATGGAATTGAGTAAAGTCTTGGATGAGATATCCAGCTCACCCTTGGAGCACAAGACATACAGCCTGCTTATGCACAAGGTACACTTGCCAGCGGTCTATTATCTGGATAAGGAGAGAGCTGTCACCAATGAGCCACAGAATCCGTTCAATTCGGAGTTCACTAACCCCAGAGAAACATGGACTTTGATTTAGCATTTATTTGAATTTGAATTTGTATTTGAAAGTGTGGTGAAGAGACACGTAACTATCTAGGCTTGCATGCATGAAACTTTCCATAACCTTGTGAGTTTCCTTTAGCCCGGCATACAACCATTATGTGATCCACTTTATTGTTTCTGTTACAAGTGTTATTGGTAATGTACAATGTATTGATTGAGATATAATAAATGTATACAATAATAAAAATGTTCACAGAATCGTCTCCATCTTTTGCTTTGTTGTTCTTGTCTTTGTTTCTGTTGCTGGAGATGGTCTCTGATCATAACTCTGTCCTCCACGGTCAAACTGATCCATTCTGTGTCCCGCAGCAGCTCGTGAGCCAGAAGTCTCTCGTTCTCATGGAAAGCTAGCAGTTGGAACACGATTCTTTTCACTGGTTCACACCCCATCACATTGGGCATTACGGTGACAGGGTCCCAGGTTGTGGTCTTTGGGACATAGAGTTTGTAAAATGAGCTGGTACGTGGACACCTTCCCATGCTGATTTTCACGTGCAATTAATACCATCCTCCCTTCCATGGCGTCTGCTATCATCACACCCAGGCTCCACATGTCATTGGCACATGTGTACTTTATGCTGGTGTTATGTACAACAAACAGTTCCGGAGTGTTTCAGGTAAACATTGTGATACAGTGTCAGTTCTAGCTGTGCATCGTGCTGTGAGGATACTCTGTACAATATGAATTCATGGAGTGCTGAGGGTTACCTTACCTATAAATATGAAGAGCTCTCTTATGTCACATTCTTTTCGTTCAACCAATGTGAGACTGTGAATACAGGGCAAATTTATCATACCAGGAAACATTTGTCAACCCAGGCCCTAAAACAGTTGCGCTCGTACCCAACACCCACGGTCGACCATAACAGTCATGGTCCGTGCTAACAGCTGCGGTTGACCATTACATCAGTGTTCGGACATAACAGCCACGGTCGGCCATAACAACTGTGGTCGGACTAAACAGCCATGGTCCATCCGAACAGCTGAGGTCGGATGACGTGGTTGGGCTGGGACCAATGGACCGTGAGCACTCTTTAAAATTCCCTCTCGTTTACAGATATTGTGTTCCTCGAGCATAAACAACAGATAGGATTTCTCTCTCATAAGCAACCTGGTAAAGATTCACCTGATATATGCAAGTTGACTTTGTGTCACAGTGACATACAGCCATGTCTCGTACACGGGGACCCTGTGTCTCCCAACTGACCATGCTTACTAAACAGATGCTACAGTTTATGGCAACCTTGCAGAAATCCACCAGCAAGTTTACAATCACGCCACTGGATAATAATATCAATTCCACTTCCATGTTATCCCGCGTATTTTCAGCGCTGGAAGGTATTGGACTTTTGCTTATACATGGCCAAGAATACACATCTTTCATGCAACGGGATCGACTACCAAGATTTAAATGGAACAGCAGGCAAAGGAGAATTGAAATTATGTTCCAGCATGTGCGCACTAGACCAGGGGTTTTTAGCGCACAGGACTTGGCTAAGAAATTGAACATTCACGTTTGCCTAGTAACTGACATTACCGCGATTCTGATTGGAATCGGCGTTGTGACACAAACCTGGATCAAACATAAAATCAACCATTACAAAACCGTGGAATGTCCAGACTCTGAATACCATCTGGGGTGACTCGCCTAAAATGCACATTGTCCACAGTGCCCCGCTAGAGGTCGTGCAGACCTCAGAGATCATGGGATCCAACAGCATTCACAGTGTGGCAGCGGAGGACGTTCAGCTTGACGATCTCATCACGTAGTTCCCTGTAAGCAACGTTGATTGCACTGACACTGACAGCCTGCTTCTGTCCTTACTATGGTTAGATAAAGATTTTCACTGCCCAACAAGCAACGTTGGTTGGACCGACACAGAGGGCCTAGAACAGTCCTTATTATTATTATTATTATTATTATTATTTGACAGCCCTCTTCCCCTCCCCAGAGTGCTGTTATAGTTTTGGAGACTAAACTACTTGCTGTAGACTAGAAGATAATATTGATTGTATTTCTGATTTCACTATGTAAATTCACTTTTGATGTATGACATTGTATATTGATTATGAATAAAGAGTATACTGCTGTTTACACCCCTTGTATGCTTCAACCTATGTTCTGGACATGAGCTTTATACGTACACTGCACCTATGTGGGTTTAATAACATTGGAACTGACAAGCATTTACAAAACAGCACAAATGTGTGATCCAATAATTTATTGGGGATGACATTACACAAGACCAACACATCTTTGCAAAGGCAAAAAAAAAAAAACAATTCACCATATTCACATGGTGAAAAAGGCCAATGTTGCCCCAATACCAGCAAAGACAGCAAAGGTCAGTATGTTTTTCAATATGGGCTCCAGGTCTGCTATGTGAAAGTACTCCACAAAGCCGTCCCGGAAAGGAGCAGAATAAACATTACAGTAAAGTCAGACAGTCACGAGGGCAGAATTTGCTCAGAAATTAGTCAACATACCCATGAGTTGTGTTGGACATGCCACTCTTTCTGGTCAGTCAGCAGGTAAGTTGAGATCTCCCATCCCACTAGCTCCACATGGTTCTCCTTACCCTTCTCCTTAAAGTTTTGACACAGCACAACCCCAAAGGCTGCCAGGCTGGCAATGCGGCCCCAGTTGACAGTCCCGTCTGCAAAGAGGCTATGAGCCACTTCACCAAGGTACCTCACATCATCGCCTCTGTCATCCAATGAAAGTTTTTGGATGAAAATGGCCAGGTTAGACACATATCAAAATGACCTGTCTGAGTAGCTAACATTCATCAACATTATCATACTTTTATTGACATTGTGAAACAGAAAATATGGAATACAAAGCATCAGTGTCACATTAATGACAATCCTAGGATACTATAAACTAGGAGTCATCATCTCGACACCATGAATCAACACGTCTTCATCATCGTAGCCCCGCTTCAGAAACACTTCTCCATAGTGAGAGGGTATAACCCTGCCCATACCTGTAAAGAGATCTTTCAACACCAAAGTCACATATTCACTTAACACCAGTCGAACGGTATTGACATTTTGGAATCTGGAATGGAGTTCCAATCCCTCGGGTGTTTCATACATATGGCTTTCGCTACCTTTTAGGGCGATTATACCAAACCCCTTAGCTGTAACTGTAACGGTCACTTGTGTGGTAGAGTTAGAACCCAAAGATACACCAGATACCAATAGGTCACAGTGAATTACATCCCTAGAACCCATTGGAAAATAATCCAAAGCCATGCAGCGATAAGTCACAGTGGACCCAGACCTGTACAAAGATGAGTTTGAGTGAGCCACATCTAGATCCACCACCAAGTCCATAGTGGTGGAACGCTGATCCAAGCTTAGGTGAATGTCTTTATTGCTGTTGTCAACCCTCAGGACTGTTTGCTGGGATTCAGTTGCCATGACTTTATGCCCCTGCGGTGTCGTCACAGCCATTTCAACGAGTCCCGCAGCAACCAGCGCATCAAGTTTCTCTCTCCACAGCCGAGAATTGAACCCTTCTCCTTCCTCCATACTCAGATCCTTGTAGGCACTTCGATATACCATATCGCCTGTGAAACTGCACGTCAACATTACGCCTTCAGGGTCAATAGACACGGCTAAACTCCACTTCTTGAAAAGTACCGCTCCATGTAAAACAAGTCCATCCTCTGTTGCCGAGCATGCACGCTTCACATACTCTGGTTGAGGCACCAACCTAGACTCTGGTCGTAAGACTGAGGTGATCTCGTCCATGTCTACATGGTCACTAGGGCTCACCACCACACCCGTAGTGTCATGTGCTACCAAAATAGATACCGTCATTTGATCATTCACTATAACAGTAGAATTGGAACCCAGGAAACCAGGGGAGGGTCCACCTGAATCGCCGTCAGCTTACTCCCCATCAGAGCAGCCGGATGGTATTGAACGCACTGGAGAAGTCCATGAACAAGATTCTCACAGTTGTCCCCGGACTGTCAAGGTGGGCGCAGGCACGGTCGAGCAAGAAGATGATAGCGTCCTCCACACCTAGTCTTGGCTGGTAGGCAAACTGTAGAGGGTCCAGTGATGAGCTGACCAGGGGAGCTGTAAGCCTCCTTAACATTGGCATACAGCAGGTCCAATGTCTTGTTTTCCCTGGTGGGGCAGTCCACAAACTGCTTGAAAGTGGGCAGTGTTGCAGCCAGAGTGATGTGGTTAAAGTCCCCAGATATCGCAATAAATGAGTCTGGGTGCCGTGTTTGAAGGCCCTCACGCGCTTGTAGTCGGAGGAATGTAAACAACCAGGACGATAACGTGTGAGAACTCCCTCGGCAGATAGAATGGCCGCAGACTCACGGCAAGCAGCTCAATTTTCGGGCTGCACACACGCTCCTTTACAGTCACGTGACCAGGATGACACCACTAGTAGTTAATAAGAATAGCAAGTCCCCCACCTTTCCTCTTGCCACTCTCACGGTAACTCCTGTCCGCCCGAACACTCTGAAAGCCGTCCACAATTACGTTAGAGTCCGGGATGTCCTTGTGGAGCCACGTCTCCGTGAAATACAGCACACTGCTCTCACGATACACCAACTGAGTCCTCACCAGGCCCGCCAGCTCGTCCATCTTATTAGCCAGCGACCTCACGTTCCCCATGGTGATGGAAGGGAGGGATGGTTTATATCTCTTTTTCTCTTCCCGGTGTTTACGTCCAGCCTTACATCCCCTGTACTTTCTCCTAAGTTCTATGGGGATTTCAGGCCTCTCCCGCATCAGCGCCAATGGTGTTAGCGACAACAGCTGTTCACAGGTGTAAACTATAGACCTGTCGCATTGTTGCGTCCAGACGGAGACGCGGTCGGCAAAAATAGTCCAAAGAATAAGACACACGGACAAAAAACATGGAAAGAAGTTCACAAACATAGTTGGCTAAGGTTAGCACAAAGACTTACAGGGAAAAAGCACTAATAAAAAGAAGATAAAATAGCTAAAAGTGCGGAAAAGAGAGAGAGCAACTGTTGCTAGCTGCCGCTCGACACAGCGCCGGAACCGGAAATCTAACATGCCAGAGGCTGTTCTACTTTAGTTTTCAGGAGGTTTCGAAGTTCCACTTTATAGTAACAGCTGTACTGTTTGGCTGGCTCCGAAGTATCGTCCCAGTCTTGTCGCTAACAGGACATGAAAGAAAAACACATATACAGAAAATAAAGGTTCTAGGATGACCCCTGCTCCTGACATATTTAATTGTCTGTAATGTCCTTATTAAACATTTGTTATATATTAATATGTCATGCTACTGTCAGTACTGCTCGAAAGCAATTAAAAGTGTTTGTGAGCACATACTCAAAATGTAACTCTAAAATGGGAGGGTGACCAATGTATCACTGTATACAGTAGATCCTATGTGTTTCACTCCGACAGTTTAATTTTCATTAAAGGAAAAACTTACCACTTGGAGCATGGTGTCCACCTTACTTTGACTTCTTTTTTTACCTGAAAGGCATGACATCAGAAAAAGTGACTTGTAGATATGAGAGAAACATGAATTTCTTATAGACAAATCTTAAATATTTGTGTGATGTAAAAAATGGTCCTGAAAGAAAATGTGTTGATAAAGCAACAATGTAAAACTTGTACTAAATATTTAGAGATAAGAGGCACAGAGTTTCTGCATTGGTGAGCTTGAGTGCATTTAAAGTATTAAGTTAGTAGAAAATAATATTTAAGTATATCTGTGAATTACTATTATAAATGGCAATAATGTTATTAAAAATACATTTTTTTTTATTATCCTATTTTGTAATATGTTTCTGCTTTGTAATATTCTGTTGCTGCTGTGACTAACCAATTTCCCTGTCTGCGGGACATTAAAGGTTTTCTGATTCTGATTCTGGTTCTGTTTTTAAGAAATTGGATGGGAGACATTGTTGCAAAGATAGGAAAGAAGAGTAGAGTCTTATGTGGATTCTGGAAGAATGGCTGAAGCATAGTCACTTAAAAATGTCGGTACTTTGCGAGTGAGAACAGAATTCCATGAAAAACGTGACTTTGATGTAAAAAACAAATTACCTTGATAGACATATGATGTTGAAGGATGTTTAAGAATGTTACTCTTTGAAATACAAAGATACATTTACATTAAAGAACAACTTAACACCTGCCTAACCTTGCCAGTGCTTTTACACTTCATGCATAATACATATGTAATGCATAAAAACTACACTCTTGACTTCAATCAGAGACATTGAAAAGAACTATAGTCAAAAATAAAGGGGACGCCACCATTATTGGCTGATTAAACAACAATGACTTTATATCAGGTGCAAATCAACAATCCACTACTCTACATCAGCAAAACCAAACAGCTGATTGTTGACTTTAGAAAGAAGAAGGAAAAGACACACTGTTCTGTCTACATAAGTGGAGCTGAGGTGGAGCAGGTCAAAAGTTTAGGTTATTAGATGCATAACCACTTTGGTTAAAACACATGAAGGCACAGAAAAGTCTGTACATCCCCTGAATTTTGAAGGCTAAATTCAAACTATTCAAACAATAGCAAACTATTGACAACTTATATATATAGGGATCAATATAAAGCATCCTGTCAGGGAACATCACAAAATAGCACAGTCTGTGCACAGACCAGGACTGGAAGGCTCTGTAGTGGTGATTCAAACTTACCAAAACATCACTGGTACAATAAACAGACCATTAGTGATATCAGTGAAGTGAGATGTCTGCACAGAGCCCAAAAGTTACATACAACAGCCACCTAGCAACAGAGTGTTCACACTTGTAGCGGGTTTGACGTGTTTAAGGAAATGGGGTGCCAGTCAGAGTCACGTCTGAAAAATAATAATTATAACATAGAAAGAAAAGAGCTCCGTCAAACCATACAAAACAATAGAGCAAATAGTACGTAGCAGCAAATTAAATGGCATCAATAACCAGCAGTGCAAAAGACAAACAGACCACAATTCAATTAACTTTTCAATTTGTATTATCCAATGTTGTGTGAAATGCGTTCCACAGTCTCAGAGTTCAATCCACGGACTCAGTCCGTTTTTCTCACAGTCCAAAAACATTTGAAATCCAGTTCACAACAAAAAAAGAAAGGCAACTCAAAACTCCGCTCCGCTGATCTGCGGATCCCCACAACACAAATCAAACCAGGAAATCAAGACCAAAATAGCAGCATCTGTATTCACAGTTCAAACACAGGGATTATTTACAATATATACACCGGGTACTCATATACACCGGGATCAGTCAGTCAGTAGTCAGTAGTCAGTAGTCAGTAGTCAGTAGTCAGTCGTCAGTCGTCAGTCGTCAGTCGGGGATTCAGCGTCGGGCTTAGCTCCACCGGGACCGGCAACTCCAGGAAAAACTCCGACTGGAAATATCCACTGGTTAATTCCTCCTCCTGACACAAACTCCAGAGACTCCCCTTTGCGTGGGGAATTCTCATTGGATGAAGCCAAGCTTGTCGCCGTTAACGGTAAGAAAATATGAATGAACTCTAGGACAGGTGGGCTGTGATGTCATTACGGCTGCCAGTCGCTACACACTGCTGCTGTCTGGATGAAGATAATTAAGTATCCATTGCTGTACCACCAGAGTAAAGAGCAGCTTGAGATAGTCCTCAATCCATCCTCAACAATACACTACTAATACACTTTGCTTTCCTTATACAACTCTATAAATGGTTTAACATTGTATTTTACAAAAAAAAACAAGAGAAAGAAGGGAAAACATACTTACGTTTAAAACCCTTTTGTCCACAATGCTTTAAAAAGGGAACACCTTCTGTGTTCTGGGCTTTCAGCATTCTTAAAAAAGACAAAAATAGGAATAAAATCAAGAGTAATGTAGCAACCCTACGGACTTGACCTTTCATTTTGGGTAATTTTTTTGGAAGAAGATACGGGACACAGAGAGGAGACTAGGGATGGAGGAGGAGACTGAGGCGAGGAGAAGTACTGTTCTTTCCATTAATATCTATTCAGAATATCCTACTTGAGATGACCAACATGGAAGGGAGAAGAGTGTTTGGTGATAGCTGGACAGAGATGGACAAAACACCGCTCGATGCCTACATGGGACTGTTGCTTCTTGCAGGGGTATACAGATCCTGTAATGAAGCTACGGCCAGCTTATGGGATAGTGAGTCAGGACGCCCTATTTTTCGTGCCACAATGTCGCTTCAAGCCTTTCATGTATTATCAAGAGTGCTACGTTTTGACAACAGGGAGCAAGAGTTGCTCGTCGTGAGAATGACAAGCTTGCTCCCATCAGGGAGTGTAACATTAACCCTTTGTGTACAATCCTGGGCCAGAGGTGACAGTGGATGAACGGCTAGTCCCTTTCAGAGGCCACTGTCCCTTCAGGCAGTACATGCCAAACAAGCCTGGAAAATATGGTAAATGGTAAATGGACTTGTACTTATATAGCGCCTTTCCAGTCTTCTGACTACTCAAGGCGCTGCACAGTGTTTGTCACATTCACCCATTCACACAGACATTCACACTGATGGCAGTGGACATCTACATGCCATCTAATCTGATCTAACCATTCACACCACATTTACACACCCATGCGCAGCACGGGGAGCAATTCGGGGTTCAGTGTCTTGCCCAAGGACACTTCGACATGTGGACCGGGGGAAGATGGGGATCGAACCACCAATCTCTCGAACAGCGTACGACCCCCTCTGCCACCAAGCTACAGCCGCCCGTGGTATATATGTATGTATATATGTATATATGTATATATAATATGGTATCAAAATATGGGCAGCACGTGATGCAAAAACGGCCTATGCATGGAATATGCAAATATATACCGGAAAACCTGCCAGCGGAGTGCCAGAGAAGAACCAAGGCAAGCAGGTCGTCCTGGACATGACCAAGGGTCTTCGGGGGCACAACATAACCTGTGATAATTTTTTCACTTCCTATGACCTCGCGCAAGAGCTTCTAAAGAGGAAGCTGAGTATGGTGGGAACAGTCAGGAAGAAGAAACCTGAGCTTCCTGTTAAAGAAATGTATAAAATATTATCAGAAATGTATAAAATATTATCAGAAATGTTTGTTTCCATACATGAAATCGAAAAAGTTATTTCTTCACTAGGTTTGGTATGTGAACCAATTATATTTGACCCATCTGGGAAAGACTTTCACTCCCTGTAAAAGAAAATGCTGAATGAGCAAAACCAACTGCGACCTTGTGAAGATAAGATATACTCTGTATGTAACTAGTTAAAGATTATTCATGAGTGACCTTGCGTGATGTGAAATATTCTGTATGTAACTGGTTAATTATTATTCATGTACTTATGATTATTCATGTAAACTTCAAATAAAAGGACACGAGGAAGAATGGAAGGACGGAGAGGTTTTGTGAGGAATGGACTAGCGGTGTTCCATTACCTCTGCTCTCCCCGTGTCAGATACGTAAAATTGTCTCTTGTCTCTGATTTGATGAAAACTGTTTATTCTTGATTAAGGAATATCAGGAAGTCTCCATGTGTTGTTTTGTCAAGGCAACTGAAATATTTTGACATTTTTGGTCCTTCGAGCCGGATCTCAACACTGCAGAAAAAAGGGTGACTGAGGGGACGTCTGCAAAGACTGTGCACAGCAAAGTCTGTCGGAAAAAACCTGCCGCTGGACAAAGACCACCTTTCAACGTGGCCAGACGTAACCCCTCATCCATCCTTTATACGCAGCAGACGAGATCCGAGCCAGGGGAGGGGAGACATTCATCACGAGAAGGTCAGAGACTGAAAGAGAACAGGGAGCATGAGTCTCCGCAGAAAGACGTCTTTAAAAGTGTGCATGATTGCAGATCTGCAAAGAGTGTGTGTGTGTGTGTGAATAATTGTTGCATGAAAAGGAATTTGGTCTGTTCGGCAGTATTTGGGCCCGAAACCTAACGGTGTAAACAAAAAGCCTATTTGCTTGCTGTAATAGATTAAATTGCATTAAGGACATTAGGTGAAGGGACTAGGGATCTAAAATGCAGATTTATTCCTGGGATAGAACCCCCAGACTGTGTCCGCAAGGAACAATAAGTTCTTTGTAGAAGCTTGACACAGTGGGAATTATCTGTGGTCCTTGAGAAATTTCCCTGAGTCCTGGATCACTCAGTAACTTGATGGAATGGAATAAAACATTTCATGTTGTAGTAAGATGCAATTAAAATAAAAAGTAAAAGACAGATACTTGTAAGTGTAGAGAAAGCTAAAGCAAAAGAGGTGCTGGTTTATATGACGGAGGATGAAGAGACAGGGGAAAGTGAAGAAAAAGGAGCTGCTGCAAAGCCAAAGGTCGTAGTGCAGGGATTATGTAAAGTACATTCTTTCAGGACAGGAAGAGTGGATTTACTACCAAAAAGGGGTAGAGGAGGTTTCAGATAGAGCCAAACAGACAGGGACAGGGGAAGTGCTATTAAACTATCAGGACCTGCTCTCTATGCATAGTATAAAACAAGAGGTCATTTTGTATGTGAACGGTAAACCTTTTTATGTGACATAGGTGCCTGCAGGACTACCTGCAGATAACTAATAGATAAATAAATAGATAAATCGATAGAAATACCATTAAAACAGTGCACAGACGCACAGTACGGAGGACAGAAGCTGCCAAACAAATAATAAATAAATGAACAAGTTGCTTTTTAGTTTAAGAAAACATTTAATTTGTCCGTTTGTGGCTGTAGATTTCTCCTTAATTCATCAAAAGCTAACATTAGATAATACCTATAATATTTTCATATTTAAACAGAACGTTTTAGAAAACATAAAATTATAAAAAATAAGCGCTTTAACCCTCCCGTTATGCTTGGGGTCGATTTGACCCCATTCAATGTTGAACATCTCTAAAAACATGGTTAACATCGTGTTTTTGCTTCATATTTAATGACTTTTCCTAATTTTATGGGGACATATATTATAAATAACACAAAATAGTACCTACAAATATACTTAACACACAAACATATCCCTCGATCAAATTTAAGATCAGTCTAGACAACAGCCTTGGTCCTCGTTAACTTCCTGTCAGCTGATGTCATTCACATTCACTGAAACAGGAATCAAACTGGGTCTAAAGGTATTCTGGATGTATAATGTTTGGGGATTTGGGTTTAATTTAAAATGCTATTTAGGTAATCATCAAATCACACGCAGAAAACCTGACATACAAACTTTGATTCTGATCGTTTTCTGGATGTTTAAATTGTTTAAACGATGTTAGTAAAATTTGAAGGCAGCAGGAGGGTTAACGTCAGTAAAGAACGGGGGAAGTTTCATGGTGATCTCAGCCTGGTTTCTACATAAACATGCAGAAAACAAAACTAACAGTATTTTCTGATTTATGGTTAAAAGAGATTTCTGTAAATATATCTCTATTATAAATATGTCAAAATTAAACAAGAACGTTGAACCTGGTTTTATCAAATTTTCACGTTTCTGTTCTGGAAATGTAAAAAAATAATACCTCATATTTCATACCTTAATGCCTCATTTGCATTTTTAAACATAACGTTTCAAAGAACTTGTAATACAATAAATATTTTAATAATATAATACATTGTACCCTTTTCATCCCTTTATAAAGCCTCGACCTCTTTCTGTACAGCAGACATAACAAATGATGCATTATATTTAATGCAGGGTGGATGCACACCACATGTTTCTTTGACTAAATCCTCAAAGCAAACAGGGAAAGATTTGGATAATGAAAGGCGTCCCACCAGTAGTAATTAAAAGAAAAATAGAATATAGGCTGAGAGTTAAACAATATCCCCTAAAACCTGATGCAGAAGAAGGCATTGAGCCTGTAATTGAAGATCTAAAGAAAGCAGGAATTATAATTCCGTGCCCAGATTCACCCTATAATACACCTATTTTTCCTGTCCGAAAAGCCGCGCCATCAATTTCTTGGCGCATGATACAGGACCTTAGAGCAATTAATGCTGCAGTACAACAAAGGGCACCAAATGTCCCCAATCCACACACATTGCTTAATTCTATGGATCCAAATGCAAAGTATTTCTTGGTCATAGACCTAAGCAATGCGTTCTGGTCAATTCCAATACATAAAGATAGCCAACATTGGTTCGCATTTACGTTTAAAAATAAACGATATACATTCACAAGGCTAGCACAAGGCTATTGTGAAAGTCCTACAATTTTTGCTGAAGCAATTGCCAATTGTCTAGCAGACTTCAACCCCCCTAGAGGGAGCCAAATCCTCTCATATGTAGATGATATCATAATAAACTCCACAACAAAAGAGGATTGTAAAGAAGACACGTTATCTTTACTGAAATTTCTTGCAAAAACTGGCAACAAAGTAAGTAAAAGTAAATTACAATTGTGGAAAGAAGAAGTGAAATACCTAGGTCACACGTTGACCCAAAATGGCAAAACAGTAAATCAAGAAAGAAAAACAGCCATTTTGTCTGCACCAAGACCAATAACAAAAAGACACATGATGTCCTTTTTAGGACTTTGCAACTACTGCCGAACGTGGGTAATGGATTACGCAGAAGTAACAAGACCTCTGCTTGATCTAATTTACTCTACACCTATGGCACTAACAGATAAAATAATTTGGACAGAAACGGCAGAAAAAGCATTTTGTAACATAAAACAAATGCTGGCAGGAACGACGGTACTTGCCTTACCAAACTATGATAAACATTTTATCCAAACTGTAGACTGTAAAAATGGATTTATGACGTCAGTGTTATTACAAATACATGGGCAAAAACACAAACCCTTAGCCTACTATTCAACGCAACTGGACCCAGTGGCTAGAACATCCCCGCCTTGTGTTCAGGCTGTGATCGCAGCAGCAATGGCTGTACAGGCCTCTGCGGAAGTAGTATTATTTCATCCAATAACACTACAAGTGCAGTAGCAGCCCTGTTATTACAAACAAAAATGACCTTTTTATCACCTGCCAGACATCTGTCATGCATGACTACACTTTTGTCGCAACCCCATCTCAATATAGAAAGAAGCACAACATTAAATCCAGCCACGCTGATACCAGTACATGATTGTCTGCATGAAACACATTTATTAGACACACCCTTGACACATGGCCATATAGTATTTGTTGATGGTTCTGCACGTAAGAATGCACAAGGACAAAATTGTGTAGGCTACGCTGTAACAACTATAGATAAATGCCTAAAAACAGGGAAATTACCATGTAATTTATCAGCACAGGCCGCTGAAATAGTAGCATTAACTGAAGCATGTAAATTATTTCAAAATAAGGATGTAACAATTTACACAGATAGTCAATTTGCATATGGAGCAGTACATCTATTCTGCCAACAGTGGAAACTTAGAGGTTTTAAAACGTCAACAGGAAAACCAATAACACATGACAAGTTATTACAAGAACTTTTAAAAGCTATAATGTTACCAAAATCTATTGCAGTGTGCAAGTGTGATGCCCACACAAGAAGAAAAGATATGGTTTCATTCGGCAATGCAATGGCAGACAAAGAAGCTAAATTAGCTGCACATCCTGTTTTGCATGTTTCAACTTCTCAAAATACACCAGTGACGTGTGACATATTACAACAAAGACAACAACAAGCACCACAAATGGAGAAATCAATGTGGCAGAAAAAAGGAGCTACTATACCCGATGGTAAACCCTGGGTACCTCGAATGCTGTTCAAATGGGCTTCAATAATGAGCCATGGGCGTTGCCATGCCTCAAACGGGGGGATGACAGACTTAGTGAACAGCTACTATACTACTTATGGGTTTAATATATATTCAAAAAAAATTTGTAATCAATGTTTAACATGCATTAAACATAACTCACAAGGACAACAACGTCCAAAACGAGGTGCATTTCCAAAACCAGAATATCCTTTTGAAGAAATACATATGGATTTCATAAAACTAAACAAAAGCAAAGGTGTAGAATACTGTTTAGTTATAATAAATGCCTTTTCCAAATGGGTAGAAATGTTTCCATGTGCTAACCCTGATGCCATCACAGTAGCAAAAGCTATATGTAAAAGAATAGTCCCAACCTTTGGGATACCAAAAAGAATACGATCAGATAATGGCTCACATTTTGTAAACGACACAATAAATAAAATAGGAGAAAACCTAAAAATAGACTTGAAATACGATAGTGCTTATCACCCAGCCTCAGCTGGACTTGTTGAGAGGTTCAATGGCACAATTAAAAATAAGCTAACCAAACGCATGAACGAAACTGGAAGACCATGGCCTGAATGTGTTGATTTAGTACAACTAAGATTACACATTATGCCTACAGGCGGATGTAAATTGACTCCTTTTGAAACACTGTATGGTAGACCATATTATTTACCTGACTTACATTTAAAAATAAAAGACGAGCCTGACTCTGAGAAAACATTAGCAGACTATATGAGACAGGCGCTGAGCCATAGAAAATGTAAAGAAACCAATAATCTGCCTGATTTTCCTATATGCCCCCAGGAGGACAAAACTGTGACGCCTGGTGACCACGTGTTCGTGAAGGTGATAAAGCGGAAGTGCTGGTCCAGTCCAAGGTGGGATGGGCCATTCCAAGTTATTCTCTCCACACCCACTGCTGTAAAGATCGCTGAGAGGTCCAGCTGGATACATCTCTCACATTGCAAAGTGAGGACACTTAGTGATCTCGTTCCAACCGCTGAGTAGGGGAAGTCTGACTACAAAGGGGTTTGGAAACGCCTAGGTCCATTCGTCTCAACGTCAGTGAAGAAATAAATGATCCTCTCAGGTTAGTGGAACGAGAGCATTAGTGTGAAACCATGTCAAAATACCATGAAAGATGGCTGGCCTCCTGGACTGCAGGTGCAACGATGGTCGCACTAATGATCTTTGCTGCCTTCGCCCCGTGGATGTGGACAACACCTCAAGACTCAAAGGATGAAGAAATGGTTCCAATGGTAAATACTGTGATTGATGACTGTGATGATTAATTTATTCTCCGTAACAGTACTGGTATGACGAGAGGGATTTCCCTGCAAAAATGCCTTTACGTGGCTCAAAAGTGGGGGATCTGAAAGCACAGCTTGCAGCACGGCAGTCAATCTTCACCAAGCCGCAGGCTTCCTATCGCGTCAGTCACGTCCTTGCTAAACACATGAAGCCATTCAAAGACGGTGATATTGTGAAGGAAGCCTTTCTCGAGGCAGGCAGCGGATAGCCTTTTTGACGACTTTAAAAATAAAAAAATATGCCGATGTGAGGGAATGGCTGTGGATGTAGAGGAGCAACTGAGAAAGGATATTGACGCGTGTGAGTGCTTTTCCCTCCAATTTGACGAGTCGACTGTTATGGTGGCTGTGGCACAATTGTGTGTTTTCATCAGGATGGTTTTTGAAGGCATGAGCGCCAAGGAAGAGCTCATCACCATTTTGCCATTAAAAGGACACACCAGAGGTGAGGATATTTTTAATGCTTTCATGGGATTTGTTGGCGAGACAAAACTGCCGCTCTTCAAGCTAATCTCCATCACAACTGATGGGGCACCTGCTATGGTGGGCCGCACCAGTGGGTTTGTTGCACTGTGCAAAGAAAGTGAATCTTTCCCGGATAAACTGAATAATCATTGTATAATTCACCAGCAAGCGTTGTGTGGAAAAATTTAAAATATGAAAGAAGTTATGGATATTGCGATGAAGATTGTGTGTTCAGTTCGTGCTAGGAGTCTGCAGAGAAGGCTTTTCTGTGCTCACTTGGAGGAGAATGATGCTGAGCACACAGACCTGCTGCTTCACACAGATGTTAGGTGGTTAAGCAGAGGTAAAGATTTACGGAGCTGTTACCTGAAATCAAGGACTTCCTGAAGCTTTCGAAACATGTCGATTACCATGCAAAGCTAGAGGACAACCAGTGGTTTTTAGATTTATCATTCCTCACTGATCTCACTGGCGAGCTCAATGAATTGAATTTAGAGCTACAGGGTAAGGCTAAAGATGTAGTCAACATGATGAGTTCAGTTCAACTTCCCTCACATGCAAGCAGAACTACAACGTCAATGTAAAGGTGTGACACAGCTTGACAGTGCACGCTATGAGGAACATGTTCAGAGCATCTGGTCAGAGTTTGAGAGGCGTTTTACTGACTTTGCATCCATCGAGCCTGTAGCCAGCTATATGTGTTATCCATTTAGTGCAAGTATTGATGTTGGTGACATTGCCACCAAAGTGAAATCACTTTTAGACTTGGAAAGCTCCGCTCTTGAGGATGAGATTCTGACATTGCAAAATGACATCGAGATCAAAGCCAGATCAACATCCGCTCAACCTGGAGAGCATGTAGTGTTCTGGAAACTACTGATGGAGGAGAAGTACCCCAATCTCAGAAGATGTGCCTTGAACCTGACAGCTCTTTTTGGATCAACTTATTTGTGTGAGTCTGCTTTCTCGCACATGAAAATCATCAAGTCCAAGTACAGATCAACAATGACTGATGACCACCTTGCAGCCTGCCTACGCCTTGCAACCAGCTCCTACACTCCTAACTACAAGAAGCTAGCCTCCTCCTCCCAGTGCCAGGTGTCCCACTAAGGTAGGAAGTGATTTTTTTCAAACTCAGAGATCTACCTGTTTTTGTCTGGTTTATTTTTCTGTCTGATTCATATTAAGGTCAGTTATTGCTATTGTTCATCATGTAGATTGGCCTGTGTGTGTGTGTGTGTGTGTGTGTGTGAGAGAGAGAGAGAGAGAGGAGCCGAGAGAGCAGGTTTGTGCTACAGCGCACTATGCAAACTGGCAACTGTGTGAGAGGAATTTGTGTGTGTGTGTGTCTGAGAAAGGGAGGGTTTGTGATGTGATGTCTAGTGGTTGTGTGACAACAAGAAAAGGTGTTGTGGGGTTAGTTACTGCAGGCTGGAAACGATGTGTGTGGGTTTGCGATGTTGACACTGGACTGGTAGATCTTGGGAGGTTGGCTACTTGAAAAGTAGATCTTGGGGCAAAAAAGGTTGGGCACCCCTGGTCTTAACGGTCTTGGGCCCTCTTACCTATCTGATTTGCTTTTACCTTATCGGCCGCCGCGGACCCTGAGGTCCTCCGGCACCGGCCTTTTAACCATACCACAGGTTAGTTCAAAAAAGCACGGGGAGGCGGCTTTCAGTTATTATGGGCCCCGACTGTGGAACAGCCTGCCGGAGAGCCTCAGGGTCGCGGAGACTGCTGAGGTTTTTAAAAAGAGGCTTGAGACCCATCATTTTAACCAGGCTTTTAATTAATTGATTTCTTTTAGGCAGTGCTAATCAGAGCACTTTTTACCCTTTTTTACTGTTTTAATCTCTGTGTTTTAGCCTTCATGCTTTTATTTATTTTTATGGCCTCATGTCTTATGCTCTTATGCTTTTATTTTCTATTTCATGTTTTAGTTTTTATGCTTTTATGTTTTAGTCCCTCATGTTTTTAGCCTCCATATTTTAACCCTTTACTGTTTTAGGCAACAGTTTTTAATCTCCAGTGTTTCCTCAGGGGGCCTGCCAGTTTGGGAGTTGTCTCTGGTCTGGCCGCGGGGGGTGCTGTCCCGTGGACAGTTCCGGCCCGGGCAGCTAGAGGGCTCTGCACTTTGGTGCGGAGGCTCCTGTCTGCCTGGGTCGGGGTGGTCTCTGTGGCGGTGCTCCCTGTGACCTTGGACTGGGACCTCTCCCAGTGTGGTTGGCCCCCCAAAGGTAGCTTCCTCTAGACTCCTCTGTACCTCAGGTCTCGCTGCCCGGCCATGTCTCTGTAGTGACAGCTAGTGTTTGCGTAGGTGTGAGTGTGTGTGTCTGTGTGTCTGTGTGTCAGCGTGGCTGTGTGTGTTTTTGTGAATGTGTGAATGAACGTATATACATTTGTGTATGTCTCTGTGCATGATTGTGGGAGGGTTGGGTTCTTTTAACTTTCTTCTCCTGATTTTTTACTGATGTTTCTCTTTTTCTGTACATCTCTGTAACTCGGCACTTTGCGATACTTTTCTGTATGAAAAGCGCCATATAAATAAAGGTTGATTTGATTTGATTTGATTTGACTTATCCGATGCTGCTTTATGTAGTCTAACTGTTGCGTAAGCTGATTCTAGTACACTCAGCAGGGTCCACATGGGTCCTGAATATTCATGTTATTATTACGAATATTAAGTAGCCATGTGGACCACTGCCAGAGAGAGCAGACCATGAGGTGGGAACACCCAGTCCCCTCACAATATGATATGTATATATTTATATTATATATATATATATATATATATATATATATATATATATATATATATATATATACATACATATATATACCATACATGCGGGGAAGAGGAGATCTCGACCGAAAGATACCAATCGAAAGGCTCAATTATCTTCATACCCTCTACTAAAAAAATGTATGTTTTTATAATTTTAGACCCTACCAAAATGGAGTTATGGGCAGGAGAAGGAGCGTGCGTGGCTAAAAAGAGCTTTAGTGAAACACATCCAGCAGCTTAGTTCCCGTCTCCGTTGAGCCTATTGTAAGGCTCCAGCAGAGACTCAACTCTGCTGCTCACACGTTTAAAACATTGTGTCTGATTTTATTATACTGTCTCATGGACACAGTTAAAGATTTTTCTAGCAGCATGACCTACATGAAATTGATATATGTAATTTTAGGCACAGACGTATTAATTATGGGAAATGATGGTACGTAATTTCCTAACATTGCTAGTAGGCTAATATAAACATTCTAAATACTTTATACGCTACACTTATATATTTTTTTAGGTATGTAGCCTATGCCAGTGTACAATTTAAGTGTATTACAATGTGGGTAGTGAAACCTCATCATACTAAATAGGCCTACTTGTGGTATTCTATTTAGTTAGTGCTTGGCAGACGTACTATTTCTGATAAATATATGAATACAAATATAAAAAATAGTTACAGTTATATTCAAGATAGTGCTTAAGACAGGGCAGTAAAACTAACATTACTATTTTCTTTAGATGGTATTTTGGCACAGTTTAGTCAGGGGATTGAAATTTAAAAATGCTCACTAAAGAATACGAACATTACTTTGCTTGATTCAAACCGTTATTTCGGCTAATTTAAATACATATAAAACATATGCCAATCACATTTACTCAATCTACTGACTATTGAGCCATAGATACCATGGACAGAAAAAAGTCTACAAAAATATCATACTGTTGAAGAATAAGAGTACGATACTCATGAGCATACTGCTTCGTTTGTTCGAGACGGACTCGCTCATGCTTGGCGCTCGGGCTTTTTCTACATCCAGTAAGTCCTCCCGTGTTCACAAGAAGCAAAAATGGCGGCATCCTTAGGGAAGCCTGCGCAGCCTGCGCCACTGAGCCACTGAGCAGCTTTCCATAGGAATGAATGGGGCGCCATTTTTGGTACGCTGTCCCTTCTTTTTTCTATGTCCATGCCCCCGCTGCGCTCAAAAACGTATTTTGTGTCCGAGTTTCCCGAAATATTTAACGTTACATTAAAGGCGTATCACGATCTCAGAAGTAAACGTAATGATGGAGGTTTATAAGCAGTCACATCAGGTTTATGAAGAGGCAGTTTACGAGCTAACGGTTGTTTTAATACTAACGTTGATTAAGCCATTTACTGGGTCTCTGCCAACCTCGCAGTGAGCCGAGCGCAAAACACTTATCATGTGAAGGCCCCTTTATATTTATTTACTATTAAAGGTGCTAAAATACATCCATATAAAGTATCTTGTGCTTGAAAACAATGTGCAATTTGTTACTATCAATACAATAGATTATTTACGTTACAGGTCGATTGTATATTGATATATGTCCCCAGTTAAGGACAACTTGCAGAGCAACTATCGATGTAGTTGGATCGTATGAATATCAATCGTTACACCCCTACTATGGGAAAACAAAGTATAATGTATATATCTTGAACAAGGATGATTTTACTTTTGAGGAGGTGCTCATAGAGTTTCCTCATTTTCTTCACTATCTCCTGGACAACCCCATCAGTCAGAGAAATGTGATGAACCATGTCCCCGCAAATTGCCCCGTTGCGGCCCAGATGCCAAGAAAAAGCATTGGGCAGCAGCCAAGAGCATTTAGTTTTAAAACCTGCAAGAAATACAGTAAAGAAAAATATATGCATTTACACAATGGCTTAACAAATAAGCATAATAATAAATAAGTTTAGGTATGCATAAGCGAGGCTAATCAGCACCCACTCAAGAGCTTCAACTTCCCTCAATTTGCAAATAATGTTAAATTACTTTTTGCTCAGCTCTTAGTAACTAAGCTTTGTACAATCTGTCACAATATTTCGATAATTCATACATGCAATTAAGTCAAACTGTAACAGTCATATTGATCAATGATAAAACTCGTGTTTTTTTACAGCTCTCATAGTGGTTTCACATTCACTAAAAGTAAGACTGATCATTATGTTATTGTCTGATGGGACAAACCCCTTGTTAAATTACAGTGATTAAAACTCACAGATAGCTGAGCCGACTTTATGGTCCTGCAGGAGTTTCTGTGAGTCCTGACAGATGACGCCCATTGACAGTCCTTCGGCTTTGCTTGTTGATTTTTAAATTTTTCATTAACTGGAAGAGGGCAGACACATTCCGAGCATGTCTTTCTCCCAAGGGAGCTTGGGGCCTGGCATGAGGGGCAACAGAGGGTTTATTTAAGTTGTTTGAGGTTCCTCTCATCTTGTCTTATCTTATAGTATAGGAGTTCCGGTTCCGGCGCTGTGTCGAGCAGCAGCCAGCAACAGTTGCTCTCTCTCCTTTCCGCACTTTTTAGCTATTTTATCTTATTTACTGTCTTTTTATTAGTGCTTTTTTCCTGTACGCCGTCGTGCCAACCTTAGCCAACTATGTTTGTGAACTTTTTTACATGTTTTTTGTCAGTTTGTCTCATTCTTGGGACTATTTTTCTCCGTCTGGATGCAACAATGCGGCGGCTCCATTGTTTACACCCGCGAACAGCTGTTGTTGCTAACACCAACAGCGCTGATGCAGGAGAGGCCTGAAATCCCCACAGAACTGAGGAGAAAGTACAGGGGATGTAAGGCTGGACGTAAACACCGGGAAAAGAAGAGGAGATATAAGCCATCTCTCCCTTCCATCACCATGGAGAACGTGAGGTTGCTGGCAAATAAGATGGACGAGCTGGCGGGCCTGGTGAGGACTCAGTGGATGTATCGTGTGAGCAGTGTGCTGTGTTTTACGGAGACGTGGCTCCACGAGGACATCCCGGACTCTAACGTAACTGTGGACGGCTTTCAGACTGTTCGGGCGGACAGGAGTTACCATGAGAGTGGCAAGAGGAAAGGTGGGGGACTTGCTATTCTTATTAACAACAAGTGGTTTCATCCTGGACACGTTACTGTAAAGGAGCGTGTGTGCAGCCCGGACATTGAGCTGCTTGCCGTGAGTCTGCGGCGATACTATCTGCCGAGGGAGTTTTCACACGTGATCGTTCTGGTTGTTTACATTCCTCTGACTGCAAACACGGCGCGCGCGCGAGTGACGTCATCCACACCGCCGGCGCGGGCCTTCAGACACGGCACCCAGACGCATTCATTGCAATATCTGGGGACTTCAACCACATCACTCTGGCTGCAACACTGCCCACTTTCAAGCAGTTTGTGGACTGTCCCACCAGGGGGAACAAGACACTGGACCTGCTGTATGCTAATGTTAAGGAGGCTTACAGCTCCACTGCCCTTCCTCCTCTTGGAAGATCGGACCACAACCTCATCCACCTGCAGCCCCTGTATAAGCCCCAAGTCCAGCGGCTTCCTGTGACCATCAGGACTGTGAGGAGATGGTCACAGGAGACCGATGAAGCTTTACAGGGCTGCTTCGAACTTACAGACTGGGATTTGCTCTGTGATTCACATGGAGAGGACCTTGATGATCTCACGGACTGCATAACAGGGTACATCAATTTCTGTGTGGACAGCGTTGTTCCTACAGTGACTGTACGCTGTTTACCAAAATAACAAGCCGTGGGTCACCAGAGACATCAAGGTCCCGCTGAATGAGAAGAAGAAGGCCTTCAGAGATGGGGACAGAAAGCAGATGAGGCAGGTCCAGAGGGAGCTGAAGTAGAGGATTCAACAGGGCAAAGACACCTACAGGAGGAAGCTGGAGCACAAACCATCTGGTAGCCAGACAGTAGGTGGTGGTACTGAACGTGCCAATGAGCTGAATCTGTTTTTCAACAGATTTGATGAAAGGGCTTTGGAGAACCCCCGATGGCTCCTCCACAACCATCCACCTCCAAACCTCCAGCCCTGTTGACACCCCCCCATCCCCCTCAATTATTTTCTGACTTTGCCCTCCCTGCCCCCCCCCCCCCCCCCCCCCCCCGCCAACACCTTTCTCCACCCCCACCAACGCACACAGCAGACAGACCTTCACTGCAGAGCAGGTGAGGAAGGAGCTGTGCAGACTCCGCCCAGGCAAGGCAGCAGGTCCCGACGGTGTCAGCCCGAGGGTCCTCAAAGCATGTGCGACCCAGCTGAGTGGAGTCCTGGAGTACATCTTCAACCTCAGCCTGAGTCTTGAGAAGGTCCCTGTGCTGTGGAAGACATCCTGCCTGGTACCAGTACCGAAGAAGGTGCGTCCCAGCACCTCCTTAGACTACAGACCGGTGGCGCTGACGTCGCACCTGATGAAGTCCCTGGAGAGGCTGGTCCTGTCACTTCTTCTGCCCCTGGTCAGCTCATCACTGGACCCGCTACTGTTTGCCTACCAGCCGAGACTAGGTGTGGAGGACGCTATCATCTTCCTGCTCCACTGTGCCTGCGCCCACCTGGACAGACCGGGAACCACAGTGAGAATCTTGTTCATGGACTTCTCCAGTGCGTTCAATACCATCCGGCCTGCTCTGCTGGGACGTAAGCTGACGGCGATGCAGGTGAACCCTCCCCTGGTTTCCTGGATTACGGATTACTTAACGGGTCGACCACAGTATGTCAGACTGCAGGACGGAGTGTCTGACACTGTGGTCAGCAGCACTGGAGCTCCACAGGGAACTGTTCTTTCCCCCTTTCTGTTCACCCTGTACACCTCAGACTTTCAGCTCCTCTCTGAGTCCTGCCACCTGCAGAAGTTAGCTGACGATTCTGCAATTTTTGGCTGTGTCAGTGAGGGGAAGGAGGAGGAGTACAGGGGCGAAGTGGACTCCTTCGTCGACTGGTGTGCAGCTAATCACCTGATTAAGACTAAGGAGCTAGTGGTGGATTTCCGCAGGAGTAAATCTGCCCCCATACCCATCTCCATCAACGGCGTGACTGTGGATGTTGTCCAGGATTACAAATACCTTGGAGTATACCTTGATAACAAACTGGACTGGTCCAAGAACACTGAGGCTGTTTACAAGAAGGGCCAGAGTCGTCTCTCTTTCCTGAGGAGGCTTCGGTCATTCAATGTATGTAACACCATGCTGAGGATGTTCTACCAGTCGGTGGTAGCCAGTGCCATCTTCTTTGCTGTTGTGTGCTGGGGCAGCAGACTGAGGGCAGCAGAAGCCAATAAGATCAGGACGATCATCAGGAAGGCTGGCTCTGTCCTGGGGGTCAAACTGGACTCTTTGGTGGCAGTGTCTGAGAGGAGGATGCTGTCTAAACTGCACAGCATCCAGGACAACAACTCTCACCCTCTCCACCAGCTGCTGTCCTCCAGCAGAAGCAGCTTCAGTCATAGACTCATTCTCCCCCGGTGTAACACTGAATGCCGGAGGAAGTCTTTTCTTCCGGTGGCCATCAAACTGTATAATTAATCTCCCCCCGGTCAGGTAAGGAACAGTGGAGACACTGTATCCTGAGAAAATGTCACTTTGTCACTTTGTCACTTTATATCACCACTGCATCACTTTTTATAGTTGTATTGTAACTTACTTCAGTCAGAAATGCTGCTATACTTTACTGTACTTAACTGTAACTTAGTCCAGCAGAAGCACCTTCAGTCATAGACTCATTCTCATTCTCTCTTCCTTATCACTTATTTAGTTTGTACTTATTTTATTTCAATATGCTGCTAAACTGCACGCTGGGTATTGTTGTATATTGTATATACCTACGCTTAACCACAATTTCTGTTGCACTCTGTCACACTTAGTTATTGTTTGATTTATTTTATGTTAGCTTTATTTTGATTTGATTATGTCAGCTTATTGTCACTCTGATCCTTTCCCACCTTTGTATTGAAACTGTTGCACAATAATTTCCCTCGGGATAAATAAAGCTTCTTGAATCTTGAATCTTAGAAATGTTTGCTTTCAGTTGATTACAGTATCGAAAACACAAATAAAGTATGTGCTTTTGTTCATGCATAATAGTCTATGGTAACATTAACAAATTACCAACAGCACAAAATAAAATCTGCTAAATGACAATGTCATTTATACTATCTACATGTCTAATACATTTCTACAGAAGGACAATAAGACACTTAAACCCAATATTCCGAAAATACTTCAGTATGCATCTTCAATAGTTATTTATGTATCTCAGACAGGGGATAAGCAACTCTGTCACCATGTTGTTCCTGACAACAGTATGCTTTACTGCACTTACAAGTCAATTTTTGTCCTTATTAGTGCACAAAACTGTTGTACTAATAAGTAGACAGTACAAAATGTGCGCAATCTATCTCCCAGCTGCCCTATTTTATCAGTTCCTTAATCCCAATGTTACCTGGTGTGCTGTGATTCTGTCAGTGGCACACATTGCCATATGCTTAGAGTATGATTGCAGGTCACAGAAGGGTCAAGGTATAGAGTAGTTTCAAAATACTTTTTCCATGCTCTTCGGTAGGCTACTATACATTTATTTTCTGTAAATTGCTGTATAACTCTGAATATATGGGTCAATCTATGACTTCTTCTCTCCAGAAAAAAACCTGTAGAATATTTAATTAAATTTTTAAACTGTGCTTAATTCACATGCAAGGACACCACTGGTATCCTCAATTAAGCTAAAAAAACAAACAAACATGGTGACAACATAATGAGTTGAGTGTCTATCGGGATGTGTTTATACTTTTTTTTTTTTTTTTTTTAAATCAGCTTAATATTAAATTCCATATATAACAATACTAATAATGATTTGGGTTTGGGTATAACATTGTAGGCTACTGTAATAAGCTAGCTAGCCAAGCAAGAGGCTTTCAAATGAACACACTTGTGTGTATCGTGACACGTGTTTAGTGCGGCTACACTCTCTCTCTGTCTCTCTCCTAGCAGCTTCAGAGGAAGTGAACCCGGTCTGATCAGGTCAATGGGCGGGAGCTTCTCTCCGATTGGATGAAGGAACATCTCCAACCCAGCTCTTACAAATTTAAACTCTAAATAGCTTATTTTATTACAGTTCTAGTTCTCTTTTTTTTTATATCTGTTTTCAAATCATAAACAAAATTCAATTCAATTCAATTCAATTTCAATTCAATATTGTAACGTCCGACCGGACGAAAGAAGAATGAGGAGGAGTTGGTCTCACCTTTCTTTATTAACAGAACGAACAGTTACTGTCGGCCGTAACTACGCCAAAAGAAAAAGTAACAGCGTTGAGCTCGTCTCCAGCGCTCTCTCCATCACATCCAGTCATACACTCACTTCCTACCTCCTTTCCGCCCCCTGCTCACTCATCCAACCACATACCTGTCTACCTTAAACACGTTCACTGACAATCGGAAATCACAGAACTTTAGAACACAACCATTATAACAGACACATTACTGCAGGGTCGCTACATTGCCCCCCCCCTTACAAAGACCCTCGCCCCGAGGGATCACATAAAAAGTCCCTGAGGTGGCCTAGGGGCCGTATCTTCCTCCGAGGCCGCTTTGGAGTGAAAGAAAGCGGCTGCGCCTGCAGTCCTGGAGCAACCTGCTGATGAGCAGGAGGTGAGTTTAGGGGCGTGGGAGAATGTGGGGGGTTGACAGGGGAAACAGACAATAAACCTGGGGGTGCGGCTGTCTGGGTCCTCTGGGAAGGTGGTGGGGGTCCTGGGCGTTGAGGTGGACGTGCATCACCTCTGTAAGGGGCCAGTCTGTCCCTGTGGAGGGCCACTCGTCTCCCCCTAGGTGGCAGCTGCAGCCTGTATACCACCTCACCCAGCTTCTCCAATACCTCACAAGGCCCTACCCAGTGACTATCCAGTTTTGGGCACCGGCCCTTCTTTCTCCTTGGACTGTACACCCACACAAGATCTCCAGCCGTAAGGTCTCTCCCTTTAGCCCTCATGTCATAGTTTCTTTTCTGTCTCATGCCCGCTTTCTGCAACTGGTCACGAGCGAAAGCATGAGCTGACTCCATTCGGTCCTGGAGCCTTCTGGTGTATTCTGGTCCCGGGGGCAGCGCCGGCGAGTCTGGGGTTCTGCCAAAAGCCATTTCTGCTGGCGTCCGCAGCTCTCGTCCCAACATGAGCAGGGCAGGTGTGCATGAGGTGGAGTCCTGCACCGCTGACCTGTAGGCCAATAAGATGAGAGGCAGGTGCATGTCCCAATCACGTTGATGCTCTGCAGTGAGGATGGCGAGTTGTTTTGCCAGGGTTCTGTTAAATCGTTCGACGAGTCCATCACTCTGCGGGTGTAAAGGAGTAGTTCGGGTCTTCTGCATGCCCAGCCGCTCACACATGGCAGAAAACACGCCTGACTCAAAGTTTCTTCCTTGGTCACTATGAATGACCTCAGCAGCCCCAAACCTGGAAAACATGCCCTCAACCAGAGCATCTGCAACAGTCCCTGCCTCTTGATCTGGTATAGCATACGCCTCTGTTTTTTTTGTGAAATAGTCCATGGCGGCTAGAACATAACGGTTGCCCCTGTCTGTGCGAGGAAATGGGCCCATTATGTCCATGGCCACCCTCTCCATCGGGGCCCCCACTGCGAGCTGCTGAAGCTGGGCGCGGGACTGATCCGGGGGACCTTTGTGTGCTGTGCATAGGTCACAGCGGCGACAAAAGTCCTCTACGTCTCTCCTCAGCTTACCCCAGTAAAAACTTTGCCGGATGCGACGCAGGGTTTTTGAGACTCCAAAGTGTCCTGCCCCAGTAGTTCCATGAGAGGCTTTTAGCACCGTCTCTCTCAGTGCCGTTGGTACCACTACCTGCCACCTCCCTTCTCCTGTAGCTGGCTTTTTCCGGGCTCTCTCGAGTACTCCATCCTTTACCCGGAGATCCTCAAACTTTGCAAACAGTCCTTTAGTGGCAGGCGAGCACCCAGCGACCTCATTCCACTGTGGCTTTTGTCCTGACCCCACCCACTGCAGCACTGGGTGCAGATCAGCATCCTGCTCCTGCAGCAGTCTCCATTCAGGTGGGTTAACAACCTGCATCTCGCTGCAGGCAGGCCCTTCTTCCTCATGCACGTGGCCTTGCTCCTCCACACGGAGCTCTTTCTCACGGACCTTCCTCTTTTCGCAGTATCGACAGCCGTTGAGAGCACAGGGGCGCCGGGACATGCCGTCAGCATTGGCATGGCGAGTTCCAGCCCTGTACTCCACTTTGAAGAAATACTGCGCCAGTTCTTCCAGCCCGCGTGCAATCTGTCCTTCTGGCTCTTTGAAGGACATTAACCACTGGAGGGCAGAGTGGTCAGTTCGGACAGTGAAGGGCAGACCGCACAGATAGTACTTGAAGTGGCCTATTGCTCTCACAATTGCCAGAAGTTCTCTGCGTGTCACACAATAGCGCCGTTCAGCTTTGTTGAAGGTTTTACTGAAGTACGCCACCACTTTCTCCCCCTCCGCCCCCACCTGGCTCAATACTGCTCCCATCCCAACATCGCTGGCGTCCGTGTCCAGGACGAACGGCAGGTTGGGGTCCGGGGAATGAGGATGGGAGACTCTGTCAAGGCTTTCTTCAAAGAGCTGAAGGCCTGCCCGCACTCAGGTGTCCAGGAAAAATCACTGTCTTTCTGCTGCAGGCGGAAGAGGGGCGCAGCTATGCATGAGAAGCCGCGCGCAAACCGCCCGTAGTAGGATGCTAGTCCAATAAAGCTCTTCAGCTCTCGCAAGTTGGTGGGGACCGGCCAGTCTCTCACTGCCTGCACTTTTTCCTTTAATGTGCTAATGCCCTCTGCTCCAACCTTGTGCCCCAGAAACTCCAGCTCCTTTCTCATGAAGCAGCACTTATCTGGGTGCAGTTTCAGCCCAGCTGCCGATATCCTCTGTAGGACACGTCTCAGGGCCCCCAAGGCTGCATGGAAGGAGCCCCAATGGACCAGTATGTCATCCAAGTAGACCAGACATTCCTGTCGGGGGATGTCAGCCGTTCAAACGTGGCCGGGGCGTTGCATAGGCCGAAACTGAGGACTCGAAATGGCCACAATCCTCTGCCGGTACAGAAAGCGGTCTTTGGTCTGGCTGAGGGGCTGAGGGGCACCTGCCAATACCCACTGCGCAAGTCCAATGAGGAGAACCAGGATCACCAAGTCCAGAAACTCGTCGATGCGAGGTAGTGGGTACGAGTCTTTCTTGGTCACACTGTTTAGAGGCCTGTAGTCGACACAGAACCTCATCTTAGCACTCTTTTTCTTATTGACCATCACAACCCCCGAGGCCCATGGGCTGTCAGATGGCTCAATGATGCCAGCCTTCTGCATCTCGTCAATAGCGCTGTCAGCAGCTGCCTGGTGTGCCAGGGGAAGGCGGCGGGGGCGCGTCCTGATGGGCCGTGCATCGCCGGTGTCAATTTCGTGCTGCACCAGGTGTGTCAGGCCCACTTCCTCCTCCGTTAGGGCGAAAATGTCCTTAAAGTCCAGCAACACCCGCCACAGCTCATCCTGCTGTCTTGGCTCCAAGTTATCACAGCTGCGTTTCCACACCTCTCGTACTGCTGCCAGTCTGTCGACTCCGTTCGCCGTGGGTTGCTGGTCGAGGGCAGGGGGCTGCACATCAACTGGGGTGTGGCTTGTGGGGGGAGAGGGTGTAGGGGGGGGAGCTTCGAGTGGGGGGTCTGGCCCATGACGTGCCTCTGCTGCTCGCGAGGTAGGTGGGTGTGGTCTTTGGGCCTGTGTGGGGTGCACCATTTCAACTGTGGGTCCCCGTGGAAAGGCCAGTGTGTTCCTCCCCAGGTCTAACACACAGCAGGCAGCCCGCAGGAAGTCCAGTCCTAATATGCAGGGGTCCTGCACTGCCGCAACCCACACCTTAAAGTTCACTGATAGCCCCCCAATTTGCACAGCCACCACCCCTCTTCCAAGCATAGGGGCTAACTCACCAGTCACTGTTCGCAGCTTTACCACAGTAGGTTCCAACTGTATCCCTGCTGGGACCACGTCAGGTCTCATCGGCGTTGCTGTGGAGCCGGTGTCAACAAGGGCTATGCATGGAGCGACTGCCAGGGTGATGGGAACATGGCAAAAGCCTCCCACGTGGGTCCAGCCCACCACTCTCGCAGATTCAGCGGTGATGTCTGCTTCTGGGGGGAGTGGAGCCTCGCTCCCCCGTCTGTACAGCTGGGCTCCGTCCAGAGGAGGCGTGGCATGGTGGGACACAGGGGCAAGGGTCTGCGTCGTCCCTTTTACACAGACCCCGGGGCGTTTCCCTGAACACCAGCCTGCTTGGGGCACCGCACGCTGATATGGCCAGGCTGGCGACATGTCCAACACACAGGAGGGCCCCGGCGAGGACGGGTGTTGTTGTGCTGCTGCGATTGCAGTGACACAGCACGGATGACCTCAGTCAACTCATTCACCGATGCTGGCTTCTCTTGGCCCGGGCCCTCCTGCACCACAGTTCTCACAACAGGGCTGCCCCTGACGTGGTCGCTCTCCGAAGCCTCACCTACGACCTCCCTCTCCAAGGCCAGCTCCAGTGCCTCCTGCAGAGTGCGGGGGTGCGCTAGCTGTGTCTGAATGCGCAGTTCCCTAGGCTTTATGGCTCGGATGAACTGGTCCCTGGCCAGCTCACTTTGAACTTCAGTGGGCATGTGGGCGTATGCTCTCCTCACCATAGTCTCAATGTCATTAGCCAACCCACGTAGCGGCTCCCCGGCTTGCCTCTGTTTATTTGATAGCTCTGAGCGTAGGACACTGGGTTGGTTGCATTGTCCAAAACGCCTCTGCAGAGCACCAACTAAAGCCCCATAGTCATCTCTTTCAGCTGGGCTAAGCAGCAGCAAGCATGTCAAAGCTTCATCTGTAAGGCACAGGGCCAGCTGGAGTGCTTTACTGTCCTCTGACCAGCCTGCCGCCTTTGCTAAGAGTTCAAATTGGGCATGGAAGGCCTCCCAGTCCGCCTTACCGGAGTATTTCGGCGTCTTCACTTGGAAGTTACCACAGCGGGCGACGCCATCTTTGTTTACATTCGGCGTCGCGATGTCCCCAGCACACATTCTCCCGCCGGCGCTCTTTCCGGTGTTCGAGCCGAAGCCGGCATCGGCAGCTAGCCTCCTGGCAGTCTGTCTCAGGCGAGCAACATGCTCCGAAGAAGCACGGTCGAACTCCGCCTCACGTCCCGACCACACATTGTAAGCATCATCCACCACCTCTTCCTTGACTCTCGGACGAGCGTCGGTCTTTTCCCGCCGCGCAGCCATACCGCAAGCTGACCACAGAGTTAGCTGTGACGGGGCTAGCCGCGGTGGATGGTAGCAAGTCAAACTCCGGCGTTTTTTTACTTCTGACACCAATGTAACGTCCGACCGGACGAAAGAAGAATGAGGAGGAGTTGGTCTCACCTTTCTTTATTAACAGAACGAACAGTTACTGTCGCCAAAAGAAAAAGTAACAGCGTTGAGCTCGTCTCCAGCGCTCTTTCCATCACATCCAGTCATACACTCACTTCCTACCTCCTTTCCGCCCCCTGCTCACTCATCCAACCACATACCTGTCTACCTTAAACACGTTCACTGACAATCGGAAATCACAGAACTTTAGAACACAACCATTATAACAGTCACATTACTGCAGGGTCGCTACAATATTATTTATAGGGCCAAATCATAAAAAAAGTTATCTCAGTGTGGCACCCCTGAGAGGGAATGGCCACATTAATATTATTTTGTATAAAATGTCATGGGCACTTTCATTAATATATCTATTTATTTTCATTGATTTTATTAAAATATCGAGAACCATATGAAAGGGGTCATTTTATTTTGAATAGAAGTGGGGCGGAACATTTGCGGTTGCTCCAGGTGTTTGGGGGGTACGGTAAAGGAGCCCCATCTTCCGCTGCTACCTCAGACACGTTCTGGAGGAAAACGGAGACGCATGGTGTCCTTATTACTCCGCTCTTCACCTGCTTCTACAGGTCGGTAAACGGTGTGAGAACCGGACAATGTTGTTTGTGTTGTCGCCTTTTATCTATGCTAATGTTAACAAGAGAGTTTAAGATGGTTTGCTTGAGTTATTTACGGGTAAAATGCACTAGAAACGGGAGAAAGTTCCCGAGCGCCCGCCAGTACGGGCGAGTTCATTCAGGTCAAATGCTCATTAATGAGAGTCTGTGCCTATTGTACACTATTGTACACAAAAACCAAAGGGTTATCTTTTTTTATTGAAATTTATTTTTGTTAATGTAAATGTTTACAGTTATGTTTAAAAGTGACTGAGTTTATTAGCTAGTGTAGCACAAGCACTATGAGCACTTTTGTGTAGTAATTAAAGGGTTATTCCAACATGCTGGATTTTCATGATACACTGTGGATAGTGATTTCTACCAGTAAAATACTGAATTGGACAAACATGTGATGAATTTACTGATACTGTTTATTGAACATAACTGTGTAGGAGAAGAAATGTGATACATGTGATGATTAGAGAAACTGAAATAGCTAAAGAGAACATATTTCACTGAGATTGTGGAATAGTGTGTAAATGACTAAGAACTAAGAACCAGCTGAATTGCGTAGTGAAAACTTGTGTAGTGTTTACATGGCTAATATTTTGTGTAAAAATAAATGAGACACGTTCTGGAGGAAAACGGAGACGCATGGTGTCCTTATTACTCCGCTCTTTACCTGCTTCTACAGGTAACATATTTGTCACCACGGTCCTCATCCTTGGGACCCGTAACATCAGGACACTTTACAGAGTAGGTATAGACCCAACAATTCCCCCATAGAGTACGGTGGCAACGAAAACCTTCCCTATAACAGGCAGGAACGTCGGACAGACCCAGCTCTGTGGAGGACGGACATCTGTCTTGACCGGTTGGGGAGGAAGAAAAGGAGAGAGAAAGATAGAAAGACAAAGACAGACAAAAGACAGAGAGACAGACACACTTCCAGAGATGCAAGCAGCCAAAGAGTATCAGTAAAATTAACAATATCTATAGTAATGTGAATATGACTTATATGTTATGGCAGTTAATACAGCAGAATAGTAGTAACAATCACATCTAAGGTGATATAATATGAAAATGATAATAATTCTGGCAAACATGATCAATGATGAGTAGGGGCAATAGCAGCTGCGATATAGCGAGACATACCACTGATGGTGTTTTTATGGCTACAAATTTTATAACTTATAAGACTAGTGACAGTATAAATTACTAATAGTTATAGAAGTAAAGAAGTAAACAAAACATTATATTTCATGAATTGATTTTTTCCACTATGAAATTTCAGTGTTTTTAATTCAAACATCTTGGTTATAATATGCAATGAATTATTTGTTATACATTTACCTGGTTTATATATAAGTCTGATTTCCTGTTGCCAGTAGATGGCGCTGTGTCTGTTAGTCGATATTGGCATGTGTCACATCATGAGGAGTGTCCTGTCTTGGGTTTTTTGTCTTGTGAAATTCATGTTTTATTTTGAAAATTAACTCTCCTCTCGTTTCAGGTCACTAGCCCTTCCTCTTGTGTCACTGGTCTGGCGTCTCCCCTGATCCCTGATTGTTTCCACCTGTGTCATCCCTCCTCATGTGTATATAGTCTTTGTCTTCCCCTGTCTGCGTTGCCAGAGTATTTTGTGCGTCTCGTCGAGTACCTCCAGCCTTCTTCACAGCCTTGTTCACAGTCCTGATCGTTATCCAGTTAAGTATTGCCAAGTTTTGTTTTCTGTCTAGTTTGCCTCTGAAGAAGAGTGATTTTTTGTTAATAATATTTTTGATCAGTCTTTTGGTTCTAGTTAGGTAATTATATAGCTTTTGTTTCTCCCTTCGTTTGGAGCGCTTTTCTTTCCCTCAAAGTTTGTACTCAGTTAGAGTAGCTTAATTTTCATAGCCCACGAGCCTTCCTTGAGAAGTGATTTTCTGTTTGATACATTTTCATAGATATAGATTTTGAGAATAGAGTAGTTCTTTTTTCCTCCTTTGGGAGCGTCCTTTGTTCTTCTGTGTTGTCTGTCATCCTGTGTCTAGTCTTCCGTGTTTTGAGATTTTCATAGTCTGTTGTTTTATCATTCTGTCTGAAGAGTTGCTACTCTAATAAAACATTATTACTGCCGCCTATCTGCATCTGAGTCCTCTCTTTCTGCCAAGCCTGACAGTATACTCTGGCCAGAAATGGACCCAGCAGAGGTGGAACGGCTGACAAACATTCTGCGCACCCAGGAAGCACGTCTTGTTCGCCAGGAGGAATTTCAGACGGCCATGGCCGCGAACATGGGCCATCTCTCCTCCCAGCTACAAGATCTGCTTGGACAACTTGCTCGACCGGGTGCGGCAGCCCAGGCTCCGACAACGCCCCCCCCCAGCACCTACTCTGCCGGTCAGTGGGGCCGGTTGTAAGTTGGCTTCCCCAGTTCCGTATACAGGAGCACCGGGGTTATGCAAAGTGTTTTTAATTGACTGTTCGATTCACTTTGAACTCATGCCCCATGCATTTCCCCCAGATCGGGCTAAAGTAGCCTTCATGATTTCTCATCTGACCGACAGAGCCAAGGCATGGGCTTCCGCAGAATGGGGGCGGGGCTCAGCGATTTGTGACTCTCTCAAAGACTTTCAGGCTGCACTAACAAAAACTTTTGACCCGGTTACCTCTGACAGGGAGAAGGCTCAAGAGCCGAGCAGCCTGAAGCAGGGCAGTGGGTCTGTTTGTGACTATGCCATCCGCTTCCGCACGCTGGCGGCGGAGAGCGGGTGGAATGCCACAGCGTTGTACGACGTTTTCATGAAGGGGCTGGCAGCGCCTATACAAGACCTCCTCGTCCCTCTGGAATTACCCGCTGATGTGGATTCCCTCATGCCATTAGGACGTACAACCGACTCGTCCAGCTCAGACGGCAACGGAGCGAGAGACCGGCAGTTACGGGAGGGTCGTCGCACTCACCTCAACAGAACTGGCCGGCTATTCCTAGACCTCCGCCGGAGTGGCATCATTCCCCCCGCAACGAGCGGGAGGAGGAACCCATGCAGCTGCGAAGGGCCAGACTAACACCGGAGGAGCGACGAAAGCGGCAGCTGGAGGGGAGGTGTTTTTACTGCGGAGAAATCGGCCATCTTGTCAGCGCCTGTCCAGCCAAGGGATCCCAGGTGGTGAGTCATGTCGTGAAATCAAACTCGGTGCCACGCACCCTCACAAAAGTCACCGTGATACACCACACTGCCACCGAATTGGAGGCATTCATTGACTCGGGGGCAGACGAGAGTCTTATGGACTGGGGTTTAGCTAAAAAATTAGGACTTGATGCAGAATTGCTAGCTAAACCCATCAGGGCTAGGTCGCTAAATGATAAGGAACTGTTTGAGATCACAACCCATTCACATGCACATTGACTGTCACTTTGAAAGCATTCGCTTTTATTTGATCAATTCACCCTCCCATTCCCTGATCTTGGGACAGCCATGGCTGTTCCAACATAACCCGCACATCAACTGGAAAACAGGAAAGATCAGAGAATGGGGAAAGGGATGTGCTAACTGTGTTTCTCCTATGGATCAGGACAAGACGCCCACAGAAATTAACCTTTTTTCTGCCTACCCTGCCACAGACCCAGACTACCCGGATTTGAACCTGGTTCCTCCCACCTATCACCACCTATGGGAGGTTTTCAGCAAGACTAGGGCCCTGTCACTCCCACCTCATCGCCTCTATGACTGCGCCATAGACCTGATCCCCGGTTCTACGATTCCTAAGGGCCGCTTGTATTCCGTCTCGGGACCAGAGAGAGAAGCCATGAGGGATTACATTTACGCGTCACTTAAAGCCGTCCTGATTCGCCCCTCCTCATCTACTGCAGGGGCGGGATTCTTCTTTGTGGGGAAGAGAGACGGGTCCCTAAGACCCTGCATCGATTACAGCCCCCTGAATGATATCACGATAAAGAACCGTTACCCCCTTCCTCTCATGTCCTCTGTTTTTGACCAGCTTCAACAAGCTAAAGTGTTCACGAAGCTAGACCTTCGAAATGCGTACCACCTTGTTCGGATACGAGAGGGGGACGAGTGAAAGATGGGCTTTAACACTCCTAGTGGCCACTATGAATATAGGGTTATGCCCTGTGGCCTTACCAATGCTCCTGCTGTATTCCAAGCTATGATTAATGACGTACTCAGAGACTTCCTTGACCATTTCGTGTATGTTTATTTGGACGATATCCTGATTTACTCTCCTGACCTCGACACACACCACAAGCACGTGACCCAAGTTCTTGAAAGACTGTTAAAAAACCAGCTGTATGTCAAAGCAGAAAAAAGTGTTTCATGTCGATACCGTCTCCTTCCTGGGCTTCATCGTAGCCCCTGGAAAGGTTCAGATGGAATTCTTGGGATTTGCTAACTTTTACAGGCGGTTTGTCAGAGGCTTCAGCGCAATAGCCGCTCCTCTTCATGCTCTTACCTCCACACAGGTGCAGTTCTGCTGGGCTCCAGAAGCAGAGAGAGCATTCAAGACCCTCAAGCACCGCTTCACTACGGCTCCAATCCTCACCATGCCGGACCCCCAACGCCAGTTCGTGGTGGAGGTGGACGCCTCTAACGAGGGAGTGGGAGCAGTTCTGTCCCAGTGTTCAGAGAAGGTAAAATGCACCCATGCGCGTTCCTGTCGCAACGGCTGTCCAAGGCAGAGCGTAACTACAATGTCGGCAACCGGGAGCTGTTGGCTGTCAAGCTTGCCTTGGAGGAGTGGAGGCATTGGCTGGAGGGGGCGACCACCCATTCATAGTCTGGACCGACCACAAGAACCTAGAATATATCCGAAAGGCTAAGAGACTAAACTCTCGCCAGGCCAGGTGGGCGCTTTTCTTTAACCGCTTTAACTTCTCTCTCTCTTACAGGCCGGGGTCCCGTAACATCAAACCGGACGTCCTGTCACGGCTATTTGACCCCGAGCTTGGTGCCAAGCAACCAGAAACCATCCTGCCACTGAACCGTGTGGTAGGGGCGGTGACTTGGCCGATAGAATCTGAGGTAAAGCAAGCTAATGGTGGAGCCCCATCACCTAGTGGACGCCCTGATAATCGTTTGTTTGTTCCCCCTGAGCTGCGTCCACAGGTGATCCATTGGGCTCACACCTCGCTGCTTTCATGTCACCCGGGAGTGAAAAGAACAAAGTTTGTCATTTCGCGGCGGTTCTGGTTGCCGTCCATGGAACCGGAGGTCCGGGAGTACGTGGAGGCATGTTCGGTCTGCGCACGGAACAAGACATCATCCAGGTCCCACATGGGCCTCCTACAGCCGCTCCCGATCCCCTCCAGACCATGGTCGGACATATCCATTGACTTCGTCACAGGGCTCCCGGTCTCTCAAGGAAATACCAGTGTCCTTACCGTGGTCGACAAATTCTCCAAGATGGTTCGATTCATCGCTTTGCACAAGTTGCCACCACCAAAGAGACGGCGGAGGTCATGATGAGTCAGGTGAGCAAACACGTGGTCTGGGTAGAGTATGCTCACAATTCATTGCCCACATCAGCCACTGGTCTCTCGCCATTTCACTGTCTCGGTTATCAGCCCCCGCTTTTTCCAGATAATGAGCTGGAAGTATCGGTCCCCTCTGCCCATGCCATGGTTCGACATTGTCGCCGCATCTGGACCGCTGCACGCCAGGTGCTAACCAGACAGGGGGACCGAGTGAAGAAGGCAGCAGACCGCAAGCGACGCCCTGCTCCTGACTACCAGCCCGGCCAAAGGGTGTGGCTGTCCGCCAAGGACTTGCACCTCAAGGTGCCCTCCAGGAAGCTGGCGCTGCGGCCCATTGGCCCATTGGCCCATTCCCAGTCACCAGACTCGTCGGTCCAGCAGCGGTCCGGCTTCGTCTGCCCCGGTCTCTCCGCATTCATCCCACCTTCCATGTCAGCCAGGTGAAACCAGCCAAGGAGAGTTCCATGGTTCCAGCCGCCGCCCCTCCACCACCACCAGAGGTGATCGACGGAGGACCAGTATGCAAGGTCAAGCAGCTGTTGGCAGTACGCAACCGTGGCCGGGGCAGACAGTTTCTGGTAGACTGGGAGGGCTACGGGCCAGAGGAAAGACAATGGGTTCCATGGCGCCACATCGTAGACCACACCCTCATTGATGACTTTTACAGAAACCATCCTGAACAGGCTGGGCCGTAAGGTGCCGGCCCTAGAGGTGGGGGTACTGTCACATCGCGGTGAGGAGTGTCCTGTCTTGGGTTTTTTGTCTTGTGAAATTCATGTTTTATTTTGAAAAGTAACTCTCCTCTCGTTTCAGGTCACTAGCCCTTCCTCTTGTGTCACCGGTCTGGCGTCTCCCCTGATCTCTGATTGTTTCCACCTGTGTCATCCCACCTCATGTGTATATAGTCTTTGTCTTCCCCTGTCTGCGTTGCCAGAGTATTTTGTGCGTCTCGTCGAGTACCTCCAGCCTTCTTCACAGCCTTGTTTACAGTCTTGATCGTTTTCCAGTATTGCCAAGTTTTGTTTTCTGTCTAGTTTGCCTCTGAAGAAGAGTGTCGACGAAGGAGTCCACAATGCCCCTGTACTCCTCCTCCTTCCCCTCACTGACACAGCCAACAATTGCAGAATCGTCAGCAAACTTCTGCAGGTGGCAGGACTCAGAGAGGAGCTGAAAGTCTGAGGTGTACAGGGTGAACAGAAAGGGGGAAAGAACAGTTCCCTGTGGAGCTCCAGTGCTGCTGACCACAGTGTCAGACACTCCATCCTGCAGTCTGACATACTGTGGTCGACCCGTCAAGTAATCCGTAATCCAGGAAATCAGGGGAGGGTCCACCTGCATCGCCGTCAGTTTACGTCCCAGCAGAGATGGCCGGATGGTATTGAACGCACTGGAGAAGTCCATGAACAAGATTCTCACTGTGGTTCCCGGTCTGTCCAGGTGGGCGCAGTCACGGTTGAGCAGGAAGATGATAGCGTCCTCCACACCTAGTTTCGGCTGGTAGGCAAACTGTAGAGGGTCCAGTGATGAGCTGACCAGGGGCCGAAGAAGTGAAAGGACCAGCCTCTCCAGGGACTTCATCAGGTGCGACGTCAGCGCCACCGGTCAGTAGTCTTCGGAGGGGCTCGGACGCACCTTCTTTGGTACTGGTACCAGGCAGGATGTCTTCCACAGCACAGGGACCTTCTCAAGACTCAGGCTGAGGTTGAAGATGTACTGCAGGACTCCACACAGCTGGGTCGTACATGCTTTGAGGACCCTCGGGCTGACACCGTCAGGTATGTCTGCTGTGTGCATTGGTGGGGGTGGAGAGAGGTGATGGCGGGGGGGAGGGGAAGGTAGGGCAAAATCAGGAAGGAATTGAGGGGGGGTGTCAGCAGGGCTGGAGGTTTGGAGGTGGATGGTTGTGGAGGAGCCGTGGGGGGGGGGGTGGTCCAGAGCCCTTTCATCAAATCTGTTGAAGAACAGATTGAGCTTATTGGCACGTTCAGTACCCCCTCCTACTGTCGGGCTACCGGATGGTTTGTAGCCAGAGATGCTCCTCATTTCGCTCCACACGTCCTTTAAATTGTTCTGCTGGAGTTTGTACTCCAGCTTCCTTCTGTAGGTGTCTTTGCCCTGTTGAATCCTCTCCTTAAGCTCCCTCTGGACCTGCCTCATCCGCTCTCTGTCCCCATCTCTGAAGGCCCTCTTCTTCTCATTCAGCAGGACCTTGATGTCTTCGGTGACCCATGGTTTGTTGTTGGGGAAAACGCGTACAGTCACTATGGGAACAACGCTGTCCACACAGAAATTGATGTACCCTGTTATGCAGTCCGGGAGATCATCAAGGTCGTCTCCGTGTGAATCACAGAGCAAATCCCAGTCCGTAAGTTCGAAGCAGCCCTGTAAAGCTTCATCAGTCTACTGTGACCATCTCCTCACAGTCCTGGTGGTCACAGGAAGCCGCTGGACTTGGGGCTTATACAGGGGCTGCAGGTGGATGAGGTTGTGGTCTGATCTTCCAAGAGGAGGAAGGGCAGTGGAGCTGTAAGCCTCGTTAACATTAGCACACAGCAGGTCCAGTGTCTTGTTTTCCCTGGTGGGACAGTCCACAAACTGCTTTGAAAGTGGGCAGTGTTGCAGCCAGAGTGATGTGGTTGAAGTCCCCAGATATTCCCATGAATGCATCTGGGTGCAGTGTCTGAAGGCCCGCGACGACGGTGTGGATGACGTCACTCGCGCGCCGCGTTTGCAGTCAGAGGAATGTAAACAACCAGAACGATCACGTGTGAAAACTCCCTCGGCAAATAGAATGGTCGCAGACTCACGGCAAGCAGCTCAATGTCCGGGCTGCACACACGCTCCTTTACAGTAACGTGTCCAGGATGACACCACTTGTTGTTAATAAGAATAGCAAGTCCCCCACCTTTCCTCTTGCCACTCTCACGGTGACTCCTGTCCGCCCGAACAGTCTGAAAGCCGTCCACAGTTACGTTCGAGTCAGGGATGTCCTCGTGGAGCCACGTCTCCGTGAAACACAGCACACCTCTCACACGATACATCCACTGAGTCTTCACCAGGCCCGCCAGCTCGTCCATCTTATTAGCCAGCGACCTCACGTTTTCCATGGTGATGGAAGGGAGAGATGGCTTATATCTCCTCTTCTTTTCCCGGTGTTTACGTCCAGCCTTACATCCCCTGTACTTTCTCCTCAGTTCTGTGGGGATTTCAGGCCTCTCCCACATTAGCGCCGTTGGTGTTAGCGACAACAGCTGTTCGCGGGTGTAAACAATGGAGCCGCCGCATTGTTGCGTCCAGACGGAGACGCGGTCGGCATATATAGTCCCAAGAATGAGACAAACGGACATAAAACATGTAAGATAAGTTAACGAACATAGTTGGCTAAGGTTAGCACAACGACTTACAGGGAAAAGCACTAATAAAAAAGACAGTAAATAAGATAAAATAGCTTAAAAGTGCGGAAAAGAGAGAGAGCAACTGTTGCTGGCTGCCGCTTAACACAGCGCCGGAACCTGTTCATGGGGGGCAGGACAAAAGGCCTGCCATGCCATTACCCAACATGCATTGTGTTACCCTAAACCAAGTGTAGAACCCACAATAAAAGTTTCATGTAAATCAGTAGATATTTGTTATTTTTCCTGTTGCCAGTAGGGGGCGCTATGCTTATGACTGAATATTGAGATGCAGATGTGTTCAGGCCTGGACTGTTATGAATCATGAGAAATTTGGGGCATATTGGTCAATGTATGTAAAAGTTACAACCACTTCCTGTTTCACTGCGAATGATGGTCGTCACGACAACAGAATTTAATAAAAAGCCAAAAGCTACATGATCAAGCATCATGAAGGTCTCAAGTATGTGCCGACAGGATTTGAGGTGGATGTGTTCAACCGGACACAAAAGACATCAAAATATATCAAATGTAACTTCCTGTCGCCAGTAGGGGCACTATGACAATGATTAAAAATTGTCCTACATCTGTGTTCAGGGCGAGTGTGTTATCAAACATGTGAAGTTTGGAAAAGATCTGAACACCTGGGGCTTCATGTATCAATGTTGCGTACGCACAAAAACGAGGCGTACGCCATTTTCCACGGCAACGTTCAGATGTATCAAAAGTGAAATGACCGTGGAAATGTGCGGTGCGCCACGCAAACTTCATGGCTGTCGTACGCACGTTTCTACAGCTATTGTTTCGTTGGTGACACTTAGAGGTGATGCTGGGAAACTGTTAGTTATGTGAAAACAATTCATCCTCAGTGTAATGTGCGCATCAGAGACACATTAATGGACAATTAACACACACGTGTTTGCAATCATATGGATGGATATAAAAGCATGCGCAAAGTGATGAAAAATTGGCATTAACAATGGCAGCCATGGCCTTGTTAGAGGACATCGCAAATGGTTATATCAGACGTGAGAGGGTGTTTAGAGAACGGAAAGATCTGTTGGAAAATGACGCCAACTGGCTCATGAGTCGTTTCAGGTTGCCGAGGCCAGTGTTACTGGAGCTGCAGCCAGCCCTAGAACGACACACAGCCAGGAGCCAGGGGTTGTCCGTTACCACACAGGTGCAATTTGCAGCAAGAGCCAGTTTCCCTAATGTTATCGGAGCTATTGACTGCACACATGTTTCTATAAAAGCGCCGTCACAGGAGGAATTTGTTTGTGTGAACAGGAAACATTTTCGATCAATAAATGTTCAAATAATATGTGATGCGAAAATGCAGCTCACCAACATCGTGGCAAGGTGGCCTGGTTCAACACATGACTCGTTCATTCTAACCAATAGCATGGTGGGTAACAGGTTGGAGGCTGGCAGGGTGCGCGATGGGTGGCTTCTCACTGAGTAAATCATTTATCCGTTTAATTGCGCCCCAAATTTAAACCAGCACAATGCCCGTTTGGGCACGTGCATTCAAATATGTGTATTTGTTTTTCCCTTGTGAAAATAGAGTGGCAGAGCTATCTAGTCAGCCTTTTTTGTCTCCTTGTGTTCAGTATTTGTCTCAATAAACGCGTGCGTAAAGTTGTATATGTCACACTGCAGTAGCCACGGCGCACCTCTGCAGTCATTAATATAAGTATGATCAGTCTTGTCAATCCTTGTAATGAAGTTGTTTTGTCCTGTTTGTTTTCCAGCGAACAGTAGTGTGATTTTTTTATATATATATACTGTATATATGGTTACCCCCTGAGAACGTGGCTGTTGACCCCTCTCACTAACCCCGGCACCGACCAAGAGGGGAGGTACAACGACCGCCATTCCCAAACTCGGGCAGTGGTGGAGAGGGCAATTGGCCTATTGAAGGTGCGCTGGCGCTGTCTAGACAGGTCGGGCGGGGTGCTGCTGTACACACCTGAGAAGGTGTGCCGCATCGGGCTGGGCTATGGTGCCCTGCATAACTTGGCACACCGCCATGGCATACCACTGCCAGAGCACATCCCCCCACCAGAGGAACCGGATGCCGGACCCGTCAACCTTGACCCACCCCGCGAAGCGATACGGGCCCGGCATCATCTGATTTCAACGATGTAAAGAGGCAAGGACCCAATTCACTTTGTAAGTGCATTTATTGCATGATAAATATCTCCCAGTGCATTGACAATTTGATCTAGACGATCACTGACGCCACGGATTGCTCTCACTATTTCCTCCTGGGATTCCAGCACAGCTTGTGAAAGGACACGGCCAGTCGGGTGGACGTCAGCTGGCGTGGAGCCGCTGGGGCGCGTGGTGCTGGAGGTGCCGGTGGAGTCGCCGGGGCGCGTGGTGCTGGAGGTGCCGGTTGACACGCCAGGGCGCACGGTGCAGAGGGAGGAGCCCTCTCCTGTCTCATCGTCTATTGAGAAATAATAATAAAAAAATGAAGTAATTAAACATGAGTCAATGTGTTTATATCCTGGCAACTTAACGCACAAGCATGTGTAATGTGAGCAGCCTATTGTGCGACCAGTATAATGACATTTCTGAGTTTAACACATTTACCTTGAGGATGATCTGTGACGCCTTCATGGCCCCTCACAACTCCGCTTAGCGCTGTGTCCCCCACAATAGCCGCCACTCTCTGATCAAAGGGGGTCAGTTCCTCCCCTCCTCACCCCGCCCGTTGCGGTGATACTTAGGTGGCTGGAAGAAATCCTCCGCTTCACCTCCACCTTCATGTCGGACCTTTTTTTTTTTTTTTTTCAGTGGGTGTGCGCACACACACACTCCCACTCAAATGTCTTTTTCTTTTTGTTTATCCCTGAAAAGAGGCTACCAAATAACACAGCTATTCGGGTCTCCACTTCATTTAATAACATTTCGACCTTAGACTTGTTGAAGTTGCGCTTCTTACCTTTACTCATCGTTTAAATCTGATGGTGCAGAGAGGGAATGCCCGGTGCAGGCCCTATTTACATTGATTTGCATATTTAAATGGGGGCGTGGACAGGGAGGAGTTTAGCACTTCTACATGTGCGCTCAATTCCACGTTGATTGGGATGTACAAAGGAAAAGTGCTTGGATCCATGCGTACGCACACTTTGATACATCAGATTTTTTTTGTGCGTACGCCAGTTTCTGGATTCTAGCGTACACCATGTTTTAGTAAGAAATCCACGCAAGTCTTAGTACATGAGGCCTCTGGTGTGCAGTTTCAGGGGTGTCTTTTGTCATGGCGTTGCATCGAAATTCGCTGTGCTGCCACAGCTGTGCCGTTACACGACATCGTCCCATGGTCACAGTGAAGCATAATTCATGTCTTAAGGCTCTAATCACTACTTTTGAGGAGGATGTGATGAACCAGTCAAGCCAAGGACATCAAAGTATAAAACATGTAATTTCCTGTTACCAGCAGGAGGGTGCTATGACTATACGTAAATATTGTCACAAAGATGTGTTCAGGCCGAGAGTCCAATCATGCCTGAGAAGTTTGGGACAGATTGGACAATGTATGGTCATGATTTTAAAGTGTTAAAGACCACTTTCTGGTTCATAGCGTGGGGGCGAAATTTGAGGACCTGTCACGGCCAGGCTGATTGATGAAAAGGCGTATGCTCCGCAATTTAGCGCCGGCCATATCTGGAAGGTGTACAGACCACCTTTGAAGTAGTTTAGTTGAAATCTCTAGGACAAGTTTGTTAAAGTACAGAGCAAAGTTTAAAAAATGAACCAAAATGACATGATTAAATCAAAATGGCGGACTTCCTGTTGTGTTTAGGGCATACCTCCAAGAGGAAATTTTGTGTGTCTCTGCATTCTTCACATGCCTACCAATTTTCATACATGTAGGTGAACGAGCATTGAGGGGCTCAACAAAGTTTAAAAAATAGTTATACATGTTTAGGCCCTCATTCCAACTACAATAGGGTTCTCACCGACTTTGTTGGTGCTTGGGGCCCTAGCAGTGTTGTAATGTAACGAAGTACAAAAACTTTAAGTAGAATTTCCACGTATCTGTACTTTACTTCGATATTTATGTTATTGACAACTTTCACTTTTACTCCACTACATTTCCTTAATAAAATGTATACTTTTACTCCGATACATTTCCCCTCAGCATCTTCGTCACTCGTTACTACAAAAATCCAAATCAGAAGAAATTTGTTAGACTGCATGTTTGCGAATCATTGCTCCTAGATATATGCATTCAGTTGGTGACATAACTCCTTTTTGTGCCAAGCCACAAAACTAGAAGAAGAGGAACAATGGAAGCACCTGCTGAAGGCTCTGCGACAGAAGATGAAGTCGGTGAAGACTTTATGTGTAACGCTGATGTTACTCACCCGTGGCCGTATTTAAACGAAATGTTTTCGTACATTGGAGTAAAGTATTCACCTTACCGCATGAAGTGCCTCTTATGCCTACCTAAAGTCAAGGAATAATTGGCATTCAAAAACTTCCTATCCAACCTAAAGAAGCACATCGAGGTAGGTTAAATGAATGTGTATTCAGTGAAACAACAATGTCAATGTTGTTCAGTGTTAACGATAGTCATGCGATTGGCAGGCTAACGTTTAACTCACGTTAGCTAACATTTGTAAGCTAAAGTTGCTGATTGCTGGAATTAATTAACCCTCCTGTTGCCCTCAAATTTGACTAACCCTTTTTATCCTTGAGGTCAATTTGACCCTAACAGTTTAAACATCCAGAAAATGATCATAATCAAAGTTGTTACTTAAGTCTTTAAGTCTGGTACTCTAAGGGTATTTGTTGACGGCCTAAATAGCATTTTAAATTAAACACAGCACCAAACATCTTCTTATATATACACATCCAGAATAGCTACAACGTGACTTGGGAAATACACAGAAAACTAAATGAATTATTGTACAGAGACACCGGAAATTGGATGGAGGGATATTTGTTTGTGTGTTTTAAAGTAAGTATATTATTTGTAAGGCCTATTTTTTGTTATCTATAATATTTGGACATGAAATCAATGTCCAATATCAAGGGCTGTGGCGTGTACAGGGTCAATTCAACGACAAAATATCATCATGTCACTTTTAGGTTTTTCCCAGTTGTCCTTATAAAATTAGGAAAAGTTATTAAATATGAAGCAAACAAAACAGATGTCAACCATGTTTTTAGAGATGTTAAACATTGAATTGGGTCAAATTGACCCCAAGGATAACAGGAGGGTTAAACAAACAACCCTCACGAACGTGTCTATAATACTGAAACGCGGAACTGTTTCTGATATAGGATTATTCACATCTTCAAAAGCACCATAGATTTTGTTAGCAATATTGATATATGTGGTGCAAGGACTCCAGCCATTCCTTGTTGTCGAACAACAACCATTTCAAGATTTTGTGAAGACACTGCAGCCTAACGCAAGAATTATGTCACAGCTGACTCTGCGCTCCAAGATTGATGATGTCTCCAAGGAAATGAAGAGGGCAGTCACTGAAGCCATGAGGGGAGTGAACCATATTGCCACAACCACCGACTGCTGGTCTGCCAGAAGGCAGAGCTTCATTGGCGTCATTGCCCATGGGATTGACCCTGACCTTCTCAAAAGATGCTCAGCAGCCCTAGCCTGTAAACAACTGATAGGTTCAAACACATTTGATGTGTTGGCAAGTGCCCTGAATGACATCCACTCCGAATTTGAAATTAGGGGGAAGATTATGCGAACAACAGACAATGGCTCTAACTTCATAAAAAGCGTTTTAAGTTTTCGGTGAAGATGAGAACAATAATGAACTCGGAAGTGATGGTGATCATGGCAATGCATCTCAACCAGTAGAGGAAGAAGAGAATCAAGAGATCTGAGTGAAGATGATGGTTTAGAGTTCCAGCTCCAAAAGCACCAGCGCTGTGCTTGTCACCTACTCAACCTAGTAGCTACGGTTGATGCCATAAAAGCAACATCTGATCCGGTGTAGAAGAAAGTGTACCGGTCATCATTTGGCAAGTGTAATGCACTGTGTAGTGTAATGTAGAATATCCACACTCGCAGCCGAAACTGTGGAAGATCCCTCCAGCTGCTGTGCCCAAATGCTACTAGATGGAACTCCTTGTTCCTGGCAGTTACTTAATTACTTATCAAGACATTATTTCTTTTAATCCATTAAATGGTTGTAGTGTTATAAAAACAATGATGATGTGTTTTTCTTTTCATCACAGGGTCAATCCAGCTGAACTCGTCTTTCTCGCAGAGTTTACTTCTGTCATGAGCCCAGTTGCCCAGGCAACCAACATCTTGCAAGCAGAAGCAAATGCCATGATGGGGTGGCTACTTCCGACCATCAAACTTGGCAGAATCAAGTTGCCACTGAAGTACTGCACTCCTCTGGTGGATGCTGTACAGGTAACTTATTTTCTATTGTCTTAACTCTTTAATGATTATTTTTATTTATATTTAAATGTCATGATGTATTTCTTTGGCACTTTGTATCAATGCATATTGTTACGGCCTCCTCCAGTATCTGTGTATCTGTGTTGTGCATCTATGCTAAGCAGGATGTGGGATCCCTTGCCGAGGATTGGCTGGCACGGGACCTGCCTACTTCCTGGTTCTGCCGGTGATTTGATTGGTGCGGCGTCTGGCAATCTCCTCCAACCACCTACCTGCCTACTTCCTAGTTCTGCCGGTGATTTGATTGGTGCTGCGTCTGGCAATCTCCTCCAACCACCTACCACCCTCCAGACCATCCCTCTGCTTAAATAGTTGCCCTCGCTGTGATTTTGGCCCTTTGTCTTTGACCAACTGGCCGTGTGTGCAGAGCTCTTTGAGTTTCTTTGTGTTATCTCTAAAATTGCAGTAAGGAAATTGGGCGAGGTTTTAGTGGGGGTTTACAGATACCAACCTGACACCTGTAGTATATTGATGTTAGAGACACTAGGTTTGAGAGGGTGCTGCTTATTTTGTATTTTCTGATTTTTGTTGACATTGAGTAATTATTTTTGGAAGTGGCTAGTAGTTATCTCTTATTTTGGAGAGACCCCTTTAAGTTATATTTATTTCTTTGAGTTGAGCAGCATCCAACATGCCCTTTTCCCTGTTCTTTTTTTGAATCCTGCAAATAAATCATTTATTTTACCAAAAACATTCTGGTTTATGTTGCTTCCCTTTTCCCCATGAGCCGGGTCGTAACAATATGCTTTATGCAAAGCACATCTTAAATTGCCTTGTTGCTAAAATGTGTTATAAAAATAAACTTGCCTTAGAGGTGGGAATCTAGAACCGTTTGTCATACGTCAGGAGACCCGGAGTTCATCGCAGCTGCGATTCTGCTTCCGAAATTCCGAACAGTATGGACAAAGGATGAATCCACAATCAAAGAGTGTAAGATATTGTGAGGATAGTGAAAAAATAAGTGTGTATTTTAACAATTGGTCATATTTGCAAGTTCCAAATCAAGAAGTTGAATGCTGAATCTCTCTGCACAACAAATTTACCCTTGGGTACTAATAAAGAAGCCTTGAATTATGGATGCATAGATAGTACATGTAACTAAAATTACAAACCTTAAATTAAGTTTGAGTTGGGGCCATGACAGGTTAGAGAGTTGCATTAGTTCTCAACTTTATATCGTCATCCTCACTATTTCAGGTATTGACTAAATCAGGCAGCAACTGGAGGCAGGAGCCTCCCTGCAGCTAGGTGATACCAGCAGGTCCAGTTCGTCTGATGAAGATGACTTCTTCTCTGCCATGCAGTCATCACAAACACAAGATGGCACCAAACAGCTCGATGGGTACTTGGCCTATTCAGCAGATCACATGGACTTGCACTTTCTGAAGTCCTTGCCAGCAGAGTGCAAGCTTTCTGTAAAGCTGAACACTCCTACCTGCCTCAGCGGTCTGTGAAAGGCTTTTTAGCATCGCAGGGCTTGTCTTCAGTCCAAGAAGCGCAAGACTGAATTCTGGCAACTTGGAAACCAGCTTCTTCTGAGGATGAACAGACATCTTTTCGGTTTTAACTAATGACCGGGTTGTTACCAGCTGCTGGTCTGTGTGTGTGGCAGAGGTCCTGCCTCCACCTCCTATCTCTGCAGTGGTTGAGAATGAGACGGTGACCTGGGGAGTAGGCCCTACAATTGTTCAGCCCATGCGACGCAAATTTTTTCCCTACCAGCTGGACCTAGTTTGCGTAGGAATAGGAATCATAAGTTCTTGTTTATTTTTTCATTTATCATTTCTTATGTCGATTGCTCTCAGAGGAGAATAGCTCAAACTGCTGGGTATCACATGTAGATGGATTTTAGATATTTTTAGCTGAGCTAACACCGACACGCAGGGTAAAGACAGATCAGAGCTGGTCATATTTATTCCTTCTAAAGATCCCACTTGCAAACCCATATGTGAATTTCTTGCGAGGTTCAGAGAAACCAGAGGTTTTTAGACATGTGTGTGGTTGAAGCATTTTGATGGTTTTTTTTAGTCCTTAATTGTCCAAAGATAGTTTTTTGTACTTTTACTTTTGATACTTAAGTACAACAAATATCCAATACTTTAAGACTTTTACTCAAGTAATATTCTAAAACTAAGTAAGTAAAGTCATTTTCTGGTAAGCTACTTGTACTTTTACTCAAGTATTGCATTCAAGTACTTTATACAAGACTGGGCCATAGTAATAATTATAATAATCATTCCAATTACAATAGGGTCCTCGCTGCTTCTGCCACAACTCATGTCAAGAGATCCACTCTACACAGATGGGATAAGGTCGCAGGATTCTTTCAACAAGCATGGCATGTATTGTTCTGTGTGCACATCCCACTGTTAAAGGTTGCATTTTACCTCAGCACGGCAAGATTATCAGAGATGTATCTAGGCACAATGCCAGTATCCTGCTAATGTCCAAACAGTTGTACTTTTTGTTATAAAAACCTTGGAACGCTTTGGTTGAAACAGTTGCATTTGGCTTTTTTTGTTTTTATATTTCTGACGGTCGTTGTGGGCAACAGAAAAAATACATTTGTTTATCAATGCATTTGTGAGCACTTCTAACATTCCCCTCATCCAGTGAGAGGATCTATATCCATTAATATTCCTCTTAAGTTCCAGACGAGTAAAATAAAATCAGAAATCAGTAGGCTGCCCGCTGAAGGGAGGTGGTCTCTTTCGGGGTCACTCTTCTGACAAGGCTGTTGATTCTAGTTGACAACATACAATACAGAAATCAAGGAAAATATGAGGAAAGGTTAATAATGTTAAAGTCTGTGGAGTCCTCTGACTCACACACAAAGCTACTTTAGTGACAGAGTGTCTCTAGTGCTTGTTTCAGCACGTGTCCCTTCGCGTACTCAGTTTGTGTCCATGTGGTCATCAGCTTCTTCTGGAGGTCCTCCAAGCGAGGCCGAAGGCTGAGGTTTAGCGGTTGCTTCCTCGTCTCTGCGCTGATAGAACAGCACATAGGCTGCTTTAGTCTGCAAGGGTTGACAAAGGTAGGATTAGACTACAAACAAACAAAAAGAACAGGGACACTCGACACCAAGGACAGAAAGCCAAAAAGGCTGAGGGGGATCTTCATCAAATATCCGTCGATGATTAAAAAACATACAAGGGAAAACACTTTTAACAGGTCATTGAAAACTTAGTTTCTAAGGACTTTCTGTGTGGTATCTTAGAGTAAGATTTAATTATTGATTTCAACTGTTTTGTGGCATATTAGATCTAGGACAGATAAGGATGGATAGGGGAACTGTTTATTTTACCTTTATTAATAAAAAGAAAAATATTTTAATCACCACAATCTGGTCCTCTGAGGCAGAGGAGACACTGCTGTCATCAAAGTAATACCACTTTCCATCCACTTTGTTCTTGCCATAAGCTGTGTCTGTTAGAGGGAAAGAAAATGTTAAACAGCTATTCAGTTCATTTGTTTGTCCAGGAAGAGATACAAAAATAACACTAGTTCACTATGAATGGTCAAAGCAAATATTAAAAACAAACTAAAACAAAGACTTGACACTGTCTACAGAGAACTAAAATATTAAGATTAAAATGTAACTGATTAGTGTCCATGGAGACACAGTTGTCGTTCAGCAGACCATCTGTTGACACATATTGGGTATAGGTGTGAATACTGACAAACAACCTATGTTGGCATAAGAACTACTACTATTCAGTAGATAAAAATGGCAGAGAAAAAATTGAACAGTGACTTACAGTGACCACCTCCCATTCCTCCATAGTGGTTTGACACGGCGGTGAGGTCATATACATAGGGGCCGGCCTCAGGGTCACACACAAACTCGGAAATGTTCAGATCCCTGACAAAGAAAATATAATTTGTCACAGAAACGTAAAATGGCACCACACTGATATTCAGTTATTAAACTTACAACAGCCAACAAATAAAAACTAGAGCCTCTTAAAGTCACATTTAATGTACAACACCTACGGGACGTTTAAGCCCACCTTAAAGTGTAATTCCGACGCAAATTCATCCCATGGTTTTTTTCAGCAACAAGACAATTTTTTTTTCGTGTAACAACTATTACTGGAGAAATCCTGGAGAGTCGCTAATTACACTTAAAGCCCCTTTCACACATGCACTGCAAACCTGAAGTTAGAAATTATCAGAGCTGTATGTGAGAACACAAATGTCCGATTAAGTTGGACCGGGCATGAAATGGAGTTTACCCTGCCAGCTCCCTGGTACGACCATGTTTAATCTCAGAGTGAGTCCATAAGTAAATAGAGCTGCTCACTGCGTTGCGGCATAAAGTGGAAGAAAACAAAATTCTGACGGTGAGGAAGAAGGGCGATTTACATAAAGACGGCAACGAAAACTTATAACTGGAGAGAAGATGAGATTCAGGAATACTTCTTTCTGTGAGGACATATTCAAAATTCATCAGACAAATTCTAAGAATGTCAAAAGAGTAGTGTTGCTTTCGTCAACGAAAATGATGACGAAATATCTTGGTCAACGAACCTCTATCACGTGACGAAAACTAGACGAGACGAAACGAAAATGCTGGGCATGTGACGATGACTAAGACGAAATATATAATGAAATTTCGTTGACGAATAAAAACCAGACGAAATGTCTCTTCATTTTCGTTGACGAAAACGAGACGAAATAACGTTGTTTCGTCTCGTTTAGTCACGTTATTATTATTATTATTTTGAAGTTTTCTCCCAGTCTCGCGTCTGGGCAACGTCACTTCCTCAATCCCCACACGCACATTATTTTGATTCTGAAGATGCCGCTGCTGTGGCTCAGCGTTAGAGTTAACTAAACTAAAGAAACATGAGAACAAAGTGTGACACCAGCCGGGGAGGAAAAGAAGAAACACTTTCATTACATAGACGTGGAAAGCGAAACGGAATGGGTTTGGATAAAGAAAGAGATAAATGCAGCCAAAAAATCACAGGAAACACCACGGGTCTTAAGAGACACCTCAGGGCATCCCATAATGAACTTTAGGTAAGTCAAGACAAAACATAACGGTACTTTCAGTTTTATTAAGCTCATGCGACATGAGGCTACGGTTAATGTATCGGGTTTTAACGCTAGCTTTAGACGTTAGCCACTGGAGGTGTGTGTGCGCGCGTGTGCGTGCGTGAGAGACTAGCGTGTTTGTGAGAGAGAGACTAGCGCGTGTGTGTGTGTGCGTCAGAGAGACTAGCATGTGACTTTTAGTCGACTAAAACTAGACTAAAACTCTCAGACTTTTAGTCGACTAAAACTAGACTAAAACTCTCAGACTTTAGTCGACTAAAACTAGACTAAAACTCTCAGACTTTTAGTCGACTAAAACTAGACTAAAACTCTCAGACTTTTAGTCGACTTAAACTAGACTAAAACTCTCAGACTTTAAGTCGACTAAAACTAGACTAGACTAAAAGTAAAACAGGCCGTAAAAAACAACACTACAAAAGAGACTCTGTTGGTAATAATGAAATTAAGAACCGGCTCTGCCTGTGCAGTGTTATCTGCGCCATGTCCTCCCTCCTGTATGCTCTTCCCAGGCACAACCCTTTGTCTAAATAATACAGAGTACTTACAGTAAATAACACATCTGAGACGTAGAATCTTCTGTCGTGTGTTGAATGTATGAAAGAGACTACGTCCAGACCCAATTCTCGGTTTCCTATGTGAAAGCGGCTTAGGTGAGCATGACTCAGTTCAGTTTTTTTCTCTGCCTCCTGGTTTCTAGTGGCTCAAGTGCTTCAGAGATGTAAACACAGGGCCAAGAGTTAGACATGTAGCCACATCTTCTCTAATATAAAAAAGACAGGAAAAACGTGCCTGTGAAAACGGGTTAATGACTCATGCAGGGGTGAAAGGCATTAGTTACATAACAGTTAAGGACAGAGGTGTAATTGTTCTTTGGAGTCTATCAGTTCCCTGAGGCAAGAGTCAATTTCTTGAAAGTACAACTAATACAGTATTTCCTCAGTTAGACCTCAGGTCACTTTTTTTTGTGTGTTTCAGATTACAGCTCCCCCTCGTGTAAAAAAATGCCAGTGATACTGCAGTGTTTCTAAGTTCCTTTGGCGCAATCTATGACAAACACTATGCTTAAAATGTAATAAAAAAACAGCAACTACAGCTCATCACTACCTGAGCTGTATTTCTAATTGATTTCAGTTAGAGAATTAAATCAATTATTACAAATTTGCATTGAATTAGGATTCTTTAAGTTTGTTGCAAAAATAACTTCATGGACTGTCCACCTTTACAATTGTCAATTGGTTTGAATGCTCAAATCTTTTCTCAGGACATCTGGAACCACTAAAAAAAAATAAAAATGGTGCCTTTCATCATTATCAGACTAAAGCATTGTTCTTAAACGTATTCATTATAATTGTTATGACAACGGGTGGTTTAGGTTTTGTTGTGTGTATTTGAGTGTGTTTGGGTAGTTAATGAGAGTGGCAGTGAAGGTGAGGGGCCTCGAAGGACCAGACATGGGAAGCAGAGGCTGGCTCTGGGGAGGTGGAGCGTCATCTCTCTGTGGTGGAAAGAGCCGGAGCATGTTCTACCAGTTAGATCTGGTGGGGCTTACCTCCACACAGAGTTTCGGTTCTGGAACCATAAACATGGATAGGGGTTGGACCCTATTCTTCTCTGGAGTTGCCCAGGGTGTGAGGCACCAGGTGGGTGTGGGGATACTCACAAATCTCCGGCTGACATCCTCAATGTCATGATCGCACACACACACACATTTGCTGTTAGCTTTAGTTAGCTTATTGTGTTTTGTTTGTTGCATTTTTTCATTTGTTAATAAATGTTTGTGTCTGTTTATTTAATATTACACAAAGATGAATCAGCCAGCCTCTACTAAGAAAATAACTTTTAAATCCTTTAACTGATTAAACTATTACATTTATCGGTGTTCAACCCTTAATTAGTAGTTTAATATATTTGAGACTTTTTATATAAGTTGTCACTCTATTACTCCATTATTATCTTTGATAATTATTGGTGATAGCTAATATTTACTTGATTAACAATAAGTTTATTGAGAATACTCAATCTCATAATCTGAACGTAAGTCAAGGCCCTACATTTAATTGGTTCTCCGTGTGAAGTTTTTAATAAATTAAAGTTATTAGTTTAATTTTAATAGTTTAATTAGTTTTTAGTAATTTTTCTTTATCAATTTTCTTTTTCAAATATTTCATTTGATAGTAGCACTTTTGATCCAATTAACCTAAAGTACCTATAAGGGTGACTGCGCCAGCCAGACGAGAGTGGACATCAAACGCCCCGGTTCCTTCCACATTAAGGCAAAAGCCTGCAGTGTGGCATAACTGAGGCTGATGGTGGATGCGTCCACTTCGGCCCGCTGCAGGGAAGCCGATAGGGCGAGCATAAGATGCGAGAGTGAATTGCCAATACGACCCATCCGTGTCGCCGTGCCATAGGCCTTCTAAAGAAGGTCGTCCGTGACCCAACATTGCGGGCGAGGGCAACTGGCATCTGGCCTCAGGCCTCGTCGGGGGAAACTATGAGCAAAGCGATTGTCGGCTCAACCGCCGGCATGTGGTCAAGGCCATATTTTGCCGCATCCTGCATCGCAGCCAGAGTCCGGCCATCTGCTGTAAGGTGGGAGAGAGCCTTAGAGTCTCTCCAGCATGCGTGCAACTCCCTCAGATTTTCCTCAGAGGAAGGAACGGTGAAGGTGGCAGGGGCGCCTGAAAAAAGCACTAGCAGGCGCCGGCTCCCCCTGCTGGAGATCCAGCTGCAGGCGTGCCAGGGCTGCACGGATGATGGATCCCATGGAGCCATCTTTCTGCACCAGCACCAGAATGGAGGGACAGGAGGAGAGACTTTATCTGAGCTAGCTCTGTCGCCAGCAGATCCACCTTCGAGGACAGCTCGTCAGACTTAGCTGTTTTCCTGGAGGGAGCACCGGCAGTTTCCATGGCACCCTGCTTGGAACGGGCAGGGACAATGTGGAACGGCCATCAGGCTCTCCCCCCTCAGCCTTACGGCAGCTCGAGCGAGGGCACTTCGCCAACCGTGGGTTCCCTTTTAACAGGTCAAAGCTACTGATATGTCAGCTGTCAATAAAAAGCTAGCAGCGAGCACGCGTTCCTGCTAGCATCCTTTCAGGGCAGCCTGAGTGAGAGCACTCCGCTAGCCGTTACAGGACATGTTACAACACTAACGTAACAAAAATTAGCTTGCTTCATTAGCGAAAAACACCATGAAGTAAGTAAATGATACAGGCAAGGAGAGGGGAGCGAGAGCACTCACTTCACTGATACCGTATCAACATTTGCTAACTCCTGCTAGCATAATATAACAAACCAATCAACCTTACCAGATGAAGGTAGTTTGTTGGCTACAAGCGAAGAGCTGACAGTATAGTTAAAGCTAACGATACCGCAGTAACAAGCGTTAACCTGCAAAGTGAGAAGATGAAAGGAAGTGATCTCGTGGATGACACCGGAACTTATATACTTATACCCGAGCCGGGGGTCATCTGAGGTCACATCTGACTTTGTTAGGATTGGATGTGGATCAGCACCTCTAAATCTGAGGCCATGGCTCTCAGCAGGAAACCGGTGGATTGCTTACTACGGGTAGGGGCTGAGTCCTTACCCCAAGGGAAGGAGTTCAAGTATCTCAGGATCTTGTTAACGAGTGAGGGGACGATGGAGCGTGAGTTTGGCCGGAGAATCGGAGCAGCGGGGGCGGTATTGCAGTTACTCTACCGCACCGAAAAGAGAGCTGACCGTTAAGACACTTAAAAACTAGTAGAAGAACTTTAAAATCAATCCTGAAACGCATGGGGAGCCAATGCAGTGACTTTAAAATTGGTGTTATGTGCTCCCGCCCTCTGGTCCTTGTCAGCACTCGTGCAGCTGAGTTTTGTAATAATTGTAGATTCGAAATGCTCTTTTTGGGAAGGCCAGAGAGCAGGGCATTACAGTAGTCTATACGACAAGAGATAAAATCATGCATCAGCACCTCCATGCTGGCCTGAGAGAGAAACGGACGGACTCTGGCTATGTTCTTAAGATGGTAAAAACCTATTTTTGTTATATTTTTGATGTGTGGAATAAAACTGAGCTCAGAGTCAAAAATCACACCCAGATTTTTTACAGATTGTGATAGTTTAAAATTCTTTAACTTTGGTAAAAGTTTCTCTTTCTGGCCCTCAGGACAAATGAGTAAAATCTCTGTTTTGTCCTGGTTGAGCTGTAGGAAATTCCCTGCAATCCATGTCTTGATATCTAAAATGCAGTTTAAAAGCACATCAATAGGCCCTGTGTCATCAGGAGACACAGCGATATACAGTTGCGTATCATCAGCATATCTATGAAAGCTGATGCCGTGCCTCCTGATGACGTCCCGGAGGGGAAGCATAAAAAGATTAAAAAGAGTTGGACCTAAAATTGACCCTTGGGGAACACCACACTTTATCTTGTGGGTTTCTGAGGAACATGTATCCATAGTTGCAAAGAAGTGTCGATCTGTGAGGTAAGAAATGAACCAGTTAAGAACAGTACCAGAGAGGCCGACCAGGTTCTTCAGTCTATCTAATAAAATGTGATGGTCTACTGTATAGAAGGCGTCGGTTAGATCCAGTAGTACCAAGACTGTGAGTTCATTGTTATCCAAGTTGCACCTGATGTCGTTTAAAATCTTTAAAAGGGCTGTCTCTGTACTGTGGTTCGCCCTGAAACCAGACTGACACTTCTCAAAAATGTTGTTTGCAATTAAAAAGTCATTTAGAAGAAGAAGAAGAATTCCTTTATTCGTCCCTCAATGGAGAAATTCAATTTACTTGATTGAAAACAAGTTTTTCCAAAATTTTACTTAAAAACGGTAAGTTGGATACAGGCCGATAATTATTAAAGATGTTGGGATCTAAATTGCTCTTCTTCAGAAGGGGCTTCACCACCGCCGTTTTAAAGGAGGCGGGGAAGACCCCCGTCTGAAGAGAGCAATTCACCATGTATAAAAGCTGATCGTTACTTGGGAGAGGACTCAACCAAGTGTCCCCGCATCAACCAGGGCAAAACTTTCCAGTGTTTCCTCGGGTAAAATCAATGATCCAGGTGTGTCAACATTGGAAATCTGTTGGGGTAAAAGACTCGATCTGATGTCATTGATTTTATTTCTGAAGTGGTGTGCAAAGTCCTCACAAAGGGCGTCAGTTGGGGTTTTGGAGGATCTATTAAAATTTTTGTTTGTTAAAAGGTCAATTGTGGAGAAGAGGAATTTGTGGTGGTTTTTATGTTCGTTGATTAGTTTATGGAAATGGGAGATTCTTGACTGTTTGATTGCGTTATTGTATGTTTTGAGATGTCCACATAAAATTTCATAGTGAACTGTCAGTTTTGTTTTTCTCCATCTCCTCTCAGCACTCCTGCAATTCTCTCTTTAGTTTTTTAGTTTCTGCATTTCTCCACGGGGGTGTCGGTCTTATCATATTTCTTTTTAATGAGAGTGGAGCCACCAAGTCCAGCATTGATTTTATTTTATGGTTAAAATTGTCAACAATAAAATCACATGGTGCTGGTAAAATTTCTGCAGGAGTGCTCTGTAAAATCTGGATAAAATTTGCAGCCACTTCAGAAGTTAGGTAGCGTTTCCTCACTGTTCTCACTGGGGCCTCCTGCTGGCTAAAACTGGTGATTGTAAAAAACACACAAAAGTGGTCAGACACAGCCAGGTCCACAAAAAAGGGCGCACCAATGGACAGGCCATAGGTTATGACCAGGTCCAAGGTGCGCCCCCTGCTGTGGGTCTGCTGCGTGACATGTTGATTAAAATCATGGCAATGGAGAAGGTTTAAAAATTCTCTCGACAAAGGATCTGAGGAATTTTCTATGTGTAAATTAAAATCACCGGTTATTAGTATTCTGTTATACATGCTATGTGTTATTGACAGTAGCTTTGAGAATTCACTGTTAAAAGAGGTGGAATCGCGGGGTGGTCTGTAGACTGTCATACAGAGGATGGGGGGGGCTGCTAAAAACAAAGGCATGATACTCAAATGATAAATATTTGTTGAAAAAACTTCATTTGACAACATGGTGTCTTTGGTGATTGATGCAGTTCTGCCTTCTTTTTGTCCCATTCTAGTAGAAAATAAAAAGTTAAAATTTGGTGGGGAAGCCTCAGTGAGAACAACAGGTCTATCAGTGCCAAGCCATGTCTCTGTAAGGAGAATGCTGTCTAGGTTGTTAACTAAAATTACATCGTTAATGATAAAGGATTGGTTTAAAAGAGAGCGCACGTTCAGCACAGACATTAAAAATGGCTGTGCGCTCATCATGTCTTTCTAAAGGAATGTTAAAAACAAGTCCTGGGTGTAATTTGTCTGTGTCAGATTCTGGTTTTGATGGTGTGGATGTTGTTCTATGCCTCAGGTGCAACTGAACAGGGGGCGTGCGTAGTGTAGGAGGGGGAGGGTGAAGGTGAGTGAGGGGCAGAGGGGGTGTGTGTAGTGTAAGAGGGGGAGGGTGAAGGTGAGTGTGGGGCAGAGGGTCCGTGTGCACGTGTATCAGTAGTGAGTCGGTAGGTCGCTTGTGTTGTCAACTATTAATCTTTGTATAAAGATTAATACTAATCTTTGTTAAGTTTTTGTGAGCAAAGAAACCTTTTTATTTAGTTCAGTCCTAGTAGGTAGGGATGGATAGGTCAGTTAGTTTCAATTGAAAGATATTTTGTTTGTTATTTTGGCCTTGCTCACCCTGAAATTCCTACCTTTTGCTAAAAATAAATTTGTATTGGACTGCAACTCTGGTCGTCTTCATTTCCGGTAGTTGGGAAAAAGAGAGGGCACTTTGTGTTACACTCAGGTTACCCCTAAGCCGGCGTGTAACATAAAGTTAATGAGCAATAATACTGTCTGCATACCTGATGGGAAAGTCCACCACTGTGTCCAGCTTGTCCCTCCAACACCGGTTGTAGGACAACCGCTTTAAATGAACTACCAGGATGCGAGGCAGCGACCACAAGTCAAACTTTTTTGTGGCCTGTTGGTTTTTTTTACATGTTGGACAATACCTGCATAAAAAAAAGATAATTATTATGAATATGATAAACATAGAGAGAAAAGTGGTGGTTTGACACTGAACTAGGCTGTAGTTGTGGACCAGTGGCGATTCCTCTAAGACTGCAAGGGAAGCTCAGCTCTCCCTAGAATATCACAAAAAAAAAAGTGGTGAAATACTGTATGTACTGCTGTGTGTATATTTCATTGACTAAATACGCGCTAAAAAGCCTTCTTCTTTTGTTCAGAATCAACTACTTATCACAGGTATTCGACGCAACGTCCCCACAGCACTTTACACAGTCGGACGCTCTATTGACTTCAATGGGGCAGCGTAGAGCGGGTTGTTCCAATGCAGCGAAACTAGGCGGTGGATAAATGCTGGGCTTTGTCCCCGCCCATCGGACGCTCAGCGTCTCCGGGAGTCTATGGGACAGTGGACTGGCCCGGACGCTATGCTTCTGCATGATAACTGGATGAGCCGTCTATGGCGGAATCCTTTTTTGCTAACAGCTAAAAGAGCAAATCAGCGATCTTAAAGAATAAACATCCAGCAGAACATTTTCCAAGTTTTTCATTCCGTTGTTCTGAACCTATCCGGAGACTTCCCTGCGTGTTGTGTTTGGCGACTCTTATGTCACTCTGTGGTTTCTTTCCCCAATGAGCAGTGGTAGCTGCGGACCTTCTCCCCCGTCACTCACACTCACACTCACACTCACAGGCGGTCACACTTCACACTAGCCTGGCGCAGCAGCTCCAGCTGGGCCAAGGCTGTTAAAGCAGCCTAGCTCTGCTGGCCATTGAGGACACTGGTCAACTCCCTTGAAAAGACGCCTAGTTGGTACGACAAGGTCATAGATCCTTTTCTTGAAAAAGAATGAAGGATAGAATTTACATATAAATCAACAAACACATTTTTAACATAGGCTGGAAAAGATCAGCAGCTGCCACAGTTGTGAACCCCTTACCATGGGTCGTGTTCTCCAAGTGTCTCCATGGTTGTAAAGAGCTTGATGCATTCCCTCAGAGCCACGGTAGCTTTCTTCTTCTGGGGCTGGAGCATGCTCTTGTGCTTCTCATAGGCCTGCACACAATATTCATACAAATATAAACAAACTGTTTGCAGTTTCTTATCACAGTATTTTCCGATGATGAACCTACTGACCTCTGCTTCCTGTTCATCGTAACAAAGCTTCATTGACTCTGTGTCCCAGTCGATTGCCACTGTGGAATGTGCTGCAGAGAGAGGAGACGAGAGAAACTGTGTCGACACGCAGTGGCTTTGAAAAATAAAACTATCAATGCAATTGTAAGTTTTTAAAGAAAAAATTAGCACTGACGATTCAGTTTGAGGACATTTCCATCACAGGGCAGCGGGCTGATGGTAGCTGTTTCGTAAGAGTTGACAATGCTGAAAGTGAAGAGCTTGGCTGGCAAAGAGCACTGCTTGGCTGCGTCTCCTTTAGACCCGTTTTCCAAGTCAGAGTTCTCCTCTTCCAACTGGCCATTCTCTGACTCTGGACCCACCTGATGATCCATGGCTTCCTCTTCACCTGAACAGACATCAATCATCAATCATCGCAAAAACTACCACTCGATTAATGTACAGGTGATTTGTGATGCCAAGCTATTGCTTTTAAACGTGGTGGCCAGGGGGACACACACGATTCTTTTATTTCAAAACAGCTCGGCACCAGCTCCTCGCGACCCCGACAGGGACAAGTGGTTGAAGATGAATTAATGAATGTGTTGGCGCGCGGCTGCAGGAAAGCACACTGCAGAGCCAAAGTAATCTCCTCGGTAAGTGGCTACCCTCGATAAATTGCATTAAATCAAACAAGGTATCAGATGATTAACATTTTGGTATGGTTCTTCTAGGTGACAAAGGTTATCCTCTAACGGAATACCTAATAACCCCGCTGGCAAACCCCGCTACAGAGCAGGAACGCAGGTTCAGCAGTGCGCACACGGGTCACAGTGGAGAGCTGCTTCGGGTTGACTGCCTCCGTTATTCTTTTCCATACAGTGTTTTCACGGGCCCCTTTTATTCCACTCTTAAGACTGCCAAAAAGCACATCTTTATTTTGCTCCATCTCGGATGTCAGGATGCCGATCTGTCGGAAAATTTTCTTTTTTCGTACCAGCGTTTCTTCTCTCCATGTTTGACCTCAGTGGGCGAGGCCTCCGAACCAGGAATATTTAAGGGCGTAACATGTTAATGACGATCGAATTCAGCCGCCACATTTATCAAGGCCCGCTCATTCGTACGCTGAGATTGGTCAGATACGAATGTTTCATGAATCACACGTGTGTCCTGTCATACGACCAATTCTGCGCTCAGATCTGCGCCCATTTCACGCAAGATTGATAAATGAGGGCCAATGTCTCCATCTCTAACCTTTTCACCAAACCACAAGGAAATAATCTCAGACTATTTAAACGTTATTGAACAGTTCTGTCACAGTTCAGTCATCCAGCCCTCAGTAGTTTTCCATTAATCCTGCCTCTGCCCCACTCAGCCTGTCAGGCACACCCACCTCGTCAGTTCACCCTACTCACCTGTGCACACAGCTGCCTCTCATCACATGCAATCAGCCCAGCATATAATCACCAGCTCAACACTCACTCCTTTGCCAGATTGTTCTATGCCATGCAAGACTTTTCAGCGTTCTTCTGCCTGTCTTCCCAGTACCGACCTCGCCTGTCCTTGATTCCCTGCTTCGTCTGCATCCTGGTAAATCGACCAAGCCTTCTGTCCCTGACCAAGAGTTTAGCTTCTCTCCTGATTTGCCGTTTTCCGAACTGTTGGCCTGTCTGCGTGAGTCTGAGTAAACCGTTGAACTTTACCATTGTTTCTGAGTCCTTTGTACTGCAATTGGGTCCATACACCACCCATTACAAGTTCTCCACATTAGGGATGCAAACAATCGATTAATTGTGAATCGCAAATGATTGCAAATTGTAAATGAATTGCAATTAATTCTCCCCAAAACAATTTCAGTCAAAAGCAACTGGGCTTGGTTATTTGTCTAGGAAGACGTTTCACCTCTCATCAAAGAGGCTTCATCAGTTCATGTACGCATCTGAACAGGCTGGGACTGGTCCAACTAACTGGTGTGGAGATCTAGGTATTTAACCTTTCACAAGACCGAAGATGTCACTGGAAACCCTTTGTGCTTTAAGGGCCAATGACCATCTTTAGAGTGACAGTCGTTGGTGGGAAATAGGTTTCGACTTCGTTGGTGCTCTATATCGCAGGGGGCCATTTGTGAACAGTTGTTCTTTGAGGTTAGATTGTTGAATCTCCTGGGAAGGGATGAAAGGGCAGCATTGTAAATTGGAGATAAGTGGTGTCTCAGACCTCCTCCTCTTTTTAGCGATGGTTTCTGTATAAATGGCTTCTTTTACTCCTTTCAAACCATCTGTCCTCTCTGTCCACAATGTGGACATTGTTGTCATCAAATGAGTGGGCTTTCTCCTTGAGATGTAAGTGGACAGCAGAGTCCAGGCCTGAGGAGTTAGCTGGGGGCTCGGCATCTCCCCCAAGGGGCTACTATGGGTCTCAGCACTCTACCAGGAGGTCTGTCCTCAGCCATCAGGAGCCTGCATGCTTTCCCTCCAGACAGCCTCAGGCCACGGTGCATAACCGTCGCCTCCCAGGGCCCCTAAGGACCGGGGGGCCAGAAATTGAAGTCTCCGGGCCGGCTGTCAGGCATTTCTCCCGGCAGCAGCTAGATTGGGCAGGGCAAACTTAGGATCCCTGGGCAAGCATGTGCTTCCCTGGTCAGACAACACTGAGGCGGATTTTCATATAAGCCATCAAGGGGGCACCAAGTCTGCACGATTACTGCAGGTGACCCAGGCTCTTCTAACATGGGCCGCCCCTCGCCTGACCAGCCTATTTGCCGGGAGATCGGAATCCAGTCATGGACTCCCCCCCCGTCGCAGGCCCCCACCAGGAGAGTGGCGGCTTCATCCAGAGATGGGGCACAACATTTTGGGTCTCTTCGGCAGAGCAGAGGCTGACCCCTTTGCCCCAGTCAAGTCAGCCCTCTGCCCACTCTGGTTCTCCTTAATGGAGATGACCAGCCCTCTGGGTCAGGAGGGACAGCCTTCTCTATGCCTTTGCACCGCTTCCCCTGATCTTCTAAACGCGTCTCAGGGTGCTTCGTCAGGGTCACAGGTTTCTCCTTGTGGCCCCATTCTGGCCTGCCAGGACCTGTTTTACCCTGCTCCACAAACTCCGTTGCGGGAAACCCTGGCGCCTGACGACACCCTGGTGCCAGAGAGGACATGCCTCTTGACGAGTTTGGCATCCAAACCCTTGCTGCCTTTCGCTGTGGGTTTGGCCCCTGCAGGGCCCAATCGGCTGCTGAGTGAATGCATAGAGCCTGTCAGGGGAACTATTTGGGTGCCAGAGCTCCCTCTACCCGTCTGCAGTATCAGAACAGGTGGAAACTGTTTTCTAACGGGTCTTCAGTTGAGAATGTTGATCCAGTACACTGCTTTGTGCCTACCTTTCCCAAGTTTTCGCAAATCGCTCCTAGATGATGATCGGCCTCATTCTACACTGAGGGTGTATGTGGCTGCTATTTCATCGCAGCACACCAGAATTGACAATAACACAGTGGGAATTATTCACAAAGTCAAATACAATGACCACACCAATCCACTTTTCCTTAAGTCATTTAACTTAAAATTAGCTGACTTGGTAAATTATAAAACTGCGCAAATTATGTACAGGGCATCAAAAAATATGCTGCCGGGTAACATTCAAAACCTATTTAGAGATAGAGATGCTCATCACACATATAATTTGATATTATAAGGATGGATGTAATCAATTGTGCCAACCAAATGTAAGGACAGCCCTTAAATCTATGTGTGTCTCTGTGAGGGGAGTCATTGTGTGGAACAAACTGGCAGAGGAAGCGAAAAGTTGTGGAAATCTCATTCCGTTTAAAATAATATTCAAAAGAAATGTGATGTGAGTACCAGAAGGAGTTGCTGGACTGACGCCCTTTTTTTGCGCGCTCCTCCAACTGGGGCTCCATTGGCCACACACACACACACACACACACACACACACACACACACACACACACACACACACACACACACACACACACACACACACACACACACACACACACACACACACACACACACACACACACAGACACACCCATTGTCCGTCTAGGCGTCTGTCTATTGCTCTGCCTACCTGTCTGTCTAAACACCTGTCTGTATAGATGCCTGCCTGTCTCTCAGTCTGAGGGTCTGTCTGTTTGTCTAAATACCTGTCTGTCTGAATGCCTGTCTATCTGTCTTATTGCCTGTCTGGCATTTGCTCTGTTGCCTATATGTTCTGGAGGGAAGAGGGGGTGTAGAAGCAGAAAAAGTTTGGGCCTGTCTGTCTGTTTGTCTGTCTGTTTGTCTATATGTCTGTTTTGTTTGTCATGTATGTCTTTGTGTCACTACAATATATTGTATTGTTATAATACGTTATTTTGGGTTGGGTGGTGCTGGGTGAGGGGTTGGAAATGTATAAGCGTTGCTTCCTTCCATCCCCTTTTCAGACTGTATGTGTAAATTGTTAATTTTTCTTTCTTTTTTTCTTTCTTTCTATATCTTTTTAAGTTTCAATGTGATTTTTTTTCATCTTTGGATTACAAGTCTGAAATAAATGAATAAATAAAATAAAATAAATAAAGCCACAGGCTGGTGTCCCTCTTCTTGACAGGGGCACTGAGATTACGCCCTACTAGCGCCCCTAGAGCTTCTGCATGGGACCTGCCCCTGGTGTTGGACGCCCTATGCTTGCCACCTTTGAACTGTTGGCACAGTCGTTGTCTGCCAGAACTGCCTTACTACTGGCCAGCGCTTTGGCGGTGTAGGTGAGCTGCACGCCTTGTCTGTGAGCAATTTATGCTTGAGGTGGAACTCAGATGGCTCTGGCGTTACTTTGTGGCCAAACATGGCTTTTCTTCCTAAGTTGCTGGCATGCTCGCACCTCAACCAGCCAATCAACTGGCATGATTTGAACCCCCATTAGGTAAGGGGTGATAACTCTGAGCTGCTGTGCCCGGCGCGGGCCCTTAGAGCCCATTAGGCTGTCCGATCAGCTCTTTATCTGTCACAGTGGGCCTAGGAAAGGTTGTGCTGTGACTAAGCAACACCTGTCCCACTGGATTGTGGACGTCATAGCCCTGGTCCTGCAAGCCTGCACCAACGATTTAAAGAACCACCAGTCCGAGGTCCTCAAGCAGGACTTCAGGTCCATGGTGGACCGCCTGTTAAACACAGGGAAGCGTCTGATTATCTCCGGCCCGCTTCCCCCATCGCGTTTTGGTGACGTCATGTACAGCCACCTCCGCCAACTGCACCTGTGGCTTAAAGGATACTGCCTGGGGAAAAGCATTCCATTTGTGGACAACTTCACGGCCTTTTTTAACAGACCCAGGCGTTTTAAACATGACAGCCTGCACCATAACCAGGAGGGGTCAAGACTTTTATCTACCAACATTGACCTGACTGTCGAGTCCTGCACCACCACCACCTCCTGACAAAAACCCAGTGTTGGGATCAGTATACAGTGTCACAGTTTAATACACCTCTGTGCTGCCCTTACCACAGACGCACAGCAAGCAGAGCTGCAGTCTTACACACCTCTCCACGCGCTCTGTGGATCACTTTCCAGCCCAGTATCCTATACAAACCCTGTATGCCTCACGATCATCTATATTAATGAAATAAAAAATGAACAGAAGAGGAGCTATACAGAAAAAACTTGATACAAATCAACACCAAATCTGCGATATTGCAACAAAATCAGAAAATAAAATGTGGACTTTTAAACATCAGATCTCTGTCATCTAAAGCTGTATTAGTAAATGATTTGATATCAGATAACCATATTGATTTACTCTGTCTGACTGAAACCTGGTTGTGTTATGAAGATTATGTTAGCCTAAATGAATCCACTTCTCCCAGTCATATTAATACTCATATTCCTCGAGGCAGTGGACGAGGAGGAGGCGTTGCAGCTATTTATGACTCAGGCCTATTAATCAACCCTAAACCTAAACTAAACTATAATTAATTTGAAAGTCTTGTACTTTGTCTTTCACATTCAACCTGAAAAACTGTGCAGCCAATTATATTTGTTATAGTGTACCGTGCTCCTGGTCCGTACTCTGAATTTCTGTCTGAATTCTCAGTTTCTGTCAAATTTAGTCCTTAAATCTGATAAAGTGATCATTGTAGGAGATTTTAATATTCACGTGGACAAACATGCGTTTATCTCTCTATTAGATTCGATTGGTTTTAGTGTACATAAACCTCCTCATTGTTTTAATCACACCCTTGACCTTGTTTTGGCTTATGGTGTGTAAATCAAAGACTTAAAAGTCTTTCCACAGAATCCTATTTTATCAGACCATTATTTAATAACTTTTGAATTCATTTTACAGGACTACTCACCTCTGGGCAAAAGTTTCTACACTAGATGTTTATCTGATAGTGCTGTAACTAGATTTAAGGAATCGATTCCATCTGCATTTAATTGAATGCCTTATCCTAATATTCCAGATTCCTGCACTAACGTTTGTTTCTTTGAAATTGATCACCTTGTTGACAGTATTGCAGGCTCACTACAAACAACACTTGACTCTGTTGCTCTGTTAAAAAAGAAGATAATAAAACAGGAAGTTAGCTCCGTGGTACAACTCACAAACCCTTGAACTAAAACAAATATCGCGAAAATTGGAAAGTGGCTTTCTACTAAATTGGAGGAATCTCGCTTAGTTTGGCATGAAAGACTAAAAACATATAGGAAGGCCCTCTGTAATGGCAGAGGAGCCTATTACGCATCTTTAATAGAGGAGAATAAGAACAATCCTTGATTTCTTTTCAGCACTGTAGCCAGGCTGATAGAGAGCCACAGATCCATTGAGCCATGTATTCCTCTAACCCTCAGTAGTAACGACTTCATGGCCTTCTTTAATGACAAAATTATAACTATTAGAGACAAAATCCACTCACTTTGCACTAATTTTTCTTCAAACCCAGGAACTTTAGAAACAACTGTACGACCTGATATGTTTTTGGACTGTTTTTCTACAGTTGACCTTAACAAATTAACCTCTACTATTTACGTATCAAAGCCCTCTACTTTTCGCCTAGACTCTATTCCATCTAAGTTACTTATAGAAGTGTTACCTTTAGACAGCACTCCTGTATTAGATATGATTAATATGTCTTTATCAGCAGGTTATGTACCACAATCCTTGAGAAATTAGTCGCCAATCAGCTGTGTGACTTTTGACATAATGAGTTATTTGAGGATTTAGAGCGAATCATAGCACTGAGACAGCACTGGTAAAAATTACTAATGACCTTCTTATAGCTTCAGACAAAGGACATGTCTCTGTACTTGTTTTACTAGATCTTAGTGCTGCATTCAACACTATTGACCATCGCATCCTGCTACAGAGACTAGAGCATCTAATTGGCATTAAAGGAACCGCACTGAGCTGGTATAAGTCTTATTTATCAGATAGATTTCAGTTTGTACATGTTAACGACAAATCCTCCATGCACACTAAAGTCAGTCACGGAGTCCCACAGGGTTCTGTCCTTGGGACGATTCTATTCACCTTATATATGCTTCCCTTAGGAAATATTATGTGTTGGAGTTTGGCCACAGCTCAGCTGTGGCCTCAAGGTCTTAGGTGCCTCAAGGGGTGGTATCCCTCGAACACCGGTGGACACCGGTGGTCAGTGAAGCTGTCCAACTGAAGAAGGAGGCCTTCTGGGATATGTTATCCCAGAAGACTCCGGAGGCAGTTGCAAGGTACCGACGGGCCAGAAGGGCTGAAGCCTCTGCTGTGTCAGAGGCAAAGCAGCAGGTATGGGAGGAGTTCGGAGAAGTCATGGAGAAGGACTCTCGGGCTGCACTTCACAAGGTGCTTCTGGAAAACCATTCGACATCTCAGGAGGGGGAAACGGGGAACCGTCCAAGCCGTTTACAGTAAGGACGGGACGCTGGTGACCTCAGCTGATGGGGTAATCGGGCGGTGGAAGGAGCACTTTGAGGAACTCCTTAATCCGACCAACACACCCTCTTTTGTAGAGGCAGAGCTGGAGGCCGATGGGGAATCATTTCAATATCTCTGGCGGAAGTCACTGAGGTAGTCAAACAACTCCACAGTGGCAAAGCCCCAGGGATTGATCGCCCAGAAATGCTGAAAGCTTTGGGTTTGGAGGGGCTTCTTGACACGTCTCTTCAACATTGCATGGAAGTCTGGGACAGTGCCAAGGGAGTGGCAGACTGGGGTGGTGGTTCCCCTATTTAAAAAAGGGGGACCAGAGGGTGTGTGCCAATTACAAGGGTATCAAACTACTCAGCCTCCCTGGTAAAGTCTACTCCAAGGTGCTGGAAAGGAGGGTTCGTCCTATAGTCGAACCTCAGATTGAAGAGGAACAATGCGGATTCCGTCCTGGACATGGAACAACGGAACAGCTCTTCACTCTCGCAAGGATCCTGGAGGGGGCCCATCCAGTTTACATGTGCTTTGTGGATCTGGAGAAGGCATATGATCGGGTTCCTCGGGAGATACTGTGGGAGGTGCTGCGGGAGTATGGGGTGAGGGGGTCACTTCTGTGGGCCATCCAATCTCTGTACACCCAAAGCGAGAGCTGTGTCCGGATCCTCGGCAGTAGGTCGGATTCGTTCCCGATGGGGGTTGGCCTCCGCCAGGGGTGCGCTTTGTCACCAATCCTGTTTGTGATTTTCATGGACAGGATATCGAGGCGTAGTCGTGGTGGGGAGGGGTTGCAGTTCGGTGGGCTGAGGATCTCGTCTCTGCTTTTTGCAGATGATGTGGTCCGGATGGCATTGTCGGTCAGTGACCTGCAGCACTCACTGGATCGGTTCGCAGCCGAGTGTGAAACGGCTGGGATGAGGATCAGCACCTCTAAATCTGAGGCCATGGCTCTCAGCAGGAAACCGGTGGATTGCTTACTCCGGGTAGGGAATGAGTCCTTACCGAAGTGAAGGTGTTCAAGTACCTCGGGATCACGTTTACGAGTGAGGGGACGATGGAGCGTGAGTTTGGCCGGAGAATCGGAGCAGCGGGGGCGGTGTTGCAGTCGCTCTACCGCACCGTTGTGACGAAAAGAGAGCTGAGTCAGAAGGCATAGCTCTTGATCTACCGGTCAATCTTCGTTCCTACCCTCACCTATGGTCATGAAAGCTAGGTCATGACAGAAAGAACGAGGTCGCGGGTACAAGCGGTCGAAATGGGTATTCTCAAGAGGGTGGCTGGAGTCTCCCCTAGAGATAGGGTGAGAAGTTCAGCCATCCGGGAGGAACTCGGAGTAGAGCCGCTGCTACTTTTCGTTGAAAGGAGCCAATTAAGGTGGTTCGGGCATCTAGTAAGGATGAACCCTGGGGGCCTCCCTAGGGAGGTGTTCCAGGCACGTCTGGGAGGAGGCCTCGGGGAAGACTCAGGACTAGGTGGAGAGATTATATCTCCACACTGGCCTGGGAACACCTCGGGATCCTCCAGTTAGAGCTGGTTAATGTGGCCCGGGAAAGGGAAGTTTGGGGTCCCCTGCTAAAGCTGCTGCCCACGCGACCCGACCCCGGATAAGCGTTTGAAGATGACATGAGAAAAAACCCTGTTTACATTTCTTTAAATCCGGGGACAGGTTACGTTAGCAGCTTACCATCATATATCCCGTTAGTTTCATTGCAGGTCCCTGAGTGTTTGCTGCCGTTAATGGAGCTGGAGCTGCACAAGGCCCTGTCTGACAGAGGCCTGCCATAGGCACCAAGGCTGGCGTTTTGACGCGACAATGTGGAACATTCAGGAGCCTGGCTGCAGTTGGCTGAGGCTGAGGCCCGACTTTTACCATGAGGGCTCTGGGTTTGTTTTACATAGCGCCTGCAACAGGGAATGGAGATTAGTTAACCAGCACATGCATCTACAGCTCACTTTTTTTATTAGCAGTCACTGCACTTGCATGCGGTTTCCTTCCTCACAATCCACACAGTAGGTCCTTACCCAATCCTCTCTAGGATCTTGTCATAAAGAATGTCTGCTATGAGGTTGTGTCTGGGCACGGTGATGAGTAAAGGCTGGCCAAACAGCATGGCGCTTGTGGAACTGCCAGCATGCTTTGAGTGCCGGTCCCTGAAATATACAGGCAGGTTCATCCTTTCACTGTCCTCTTCCTGCACCTCATACCTGTAAACAACAATAACACACACATATTACATACACCTAGTATTAAACAGAAACCACAGTAACTCACATAGGAAATATCATCTTTCAGTCAAGAACAAGACGCACACGAAGATGTCATCTTTTTCCATGATTTGGTTGAGGCCATCGTCCCGTCTATAAATTTTGTGGAACCTATGATTGTAAACGTCCACCACCACCATCTAGACACAGAAGTGAATTGCAAAGTTAGAACACACTACTTCCAATTTCAAACCTAGATAGAGACAAAGAAAATGTAAAGCTGGAAGTATAAAAAGATACAATGCTAACATTTTCATAGGGGAATCCAGAGAGTTTGGACAACGCGCTGCACAGGTCTATCACTGTACCCAGTTTGGGGACCACTACTCGATACTGTAGAAAAGAGATGTTATGATCTAAGTCAGTGAGCAGATTAGTTAAATTCTTGAGCTTTCAGAAACATCAATTGCAAGTACGAAGCCAATTCTGTTTTTTAAAACGCAGTTGGTATTTATTACTATTCGTAAAATTGTATGTTAAATTCCAGCTTACCTGAGTTGGTCTCGACTGAGGGTCTGATCGCACCAGGAAAATCTCCATAGTACGGTCCTTCTTCATGGGTAGAGGCAGTGTGAGGTAGCAGAATGGGTCAAAGGTCACAGACACCTTGAAGCACTCTGGGCACACCAGAGTTGATTTGAAGAGGCCATGGAAAATATCAACTATAATAGAGTCATTGCGCAAGCGGTGGTTCGTCCAGGCTTCTTTTGCAACAATCTGTAATACAACAATAAAGAAAAAAATTCCAATAGATGCAATTTTAAAACCTTTTAAAAGTGATATATTTAGTATAACATCAATATATAAAATAGTGTACATTAAAGCAAACAATGTGCAGCTTCAAAACAAAAACACATGCTATGTCCAGCAGCTCAGTTAATCTCTTTGAAATGTAAAGCCAATTTCATAGATCAAAAGACATAAATAAAAGGAGTGCTGCAATATAAATATTCAGGCAACACCATATTCTGGCATCAGACAGAGCCTCTAAATGCAGTTTTTAGTTTCTTTTTCACCCTTTTTCACCCTTTTCAAAATCACCCTCAAAATGCCCACAGTTTGAAAACCAGTATCACACAATATCTATGTAATTGTACTATACCTCGTCTGGTCGTCCCTCTGCATCCCTCAGAGCCAGATAAGGCTTATTTTTGACACGGTTCAGATCTTCGTGGAGCCCGTCAAGCAGGAAAGCCAACAGCTCCTGCGAGTCCTGCTGCTGGTAGCCTGAAAACTGGGGGGCAAATCGTCCAACCTGGGTCTGGAAACAAAAAAGTGAGTTTTGATAAACTTTGTTTGGAGCTTTAAGATTGTGAGGGATATATTTTAACCCCTTGATTTGCAACGGCCCGCTGCCGGGCCCTGTTGACCAACCATGTTCTGCTTACTTGTCAAGAAGAGGGTTAAACAGGGTTTTTTCTGGCCAGAATTTGGGCATGCACGAAAGCCTAATCGTGCACGTGTTACAGATCCCAAGGATGACGACCGCGGTGACAAATATGTTACCTGTAGAAGCAGGTGAAGAGCGGAGTAATAAGGACACCATGCGTCTCCGTTTTCCTCCAGAACGTGTCTGAGTCTGATTTATTTTACACAACATAAAAGCTATGTAAAGACTACACAAGTTTTCACTATGCAATTCAGCTGGTTCTTAGTCATTTACATTCAACTATTCCACAACCTCAGTGGAATATGTTCTCTTTAAGCTATTTCAGTTTCTCTCATTATCACATTTCTTCTCCTACACAGTTATATTCAATAAACAGTATCAGTAAATACATCACATTTGTCTAATTCAGTATTTTACTAGTAGAAATCACTATCCACCGTGCATCATGAAAATCCAGCATGTTGGAATAACCCTTTAAATGCATCTGTTAGCTACATGGAAGTGCTCATAGTGCTTGTGCTACACTAGCTAATAAACTCAGTCACTTTTAAATATAACTAAATATTCACATTAACAAAAATATATTTAAATAAAAAAGATAAAAAACATTGGGTTCTTTAGAGTGTACAAAGGGCACAGACTCTCATTAACGAGCACTTGATCTGAACCAACTCGCCCCGTACTGGCGGGCGCTCTGGAAATTTCTCCCATTTTCAGTGAATTTTACCCGTAAAAAACTCAAGCGAACCATCTTAAACTCTCTTGTTAACATTAGCATTGAATAGGTGAGTATTTGGCTCGAGTGGATCGACTGAGTGGGGTTGGTGGGCTAGACTGAGAGTCTGTTATCTGCTCCTCAGTACACCTATGCTGAGGGGACTCCGGCTCGGCATCTGACTGAGGTAAGTTAAGGGGCTGCTGAACTATCACTGCTCTCTAAGTCATCTTGGTAAGTCTCAACTTCATCCCTCAATTGCCACTCATCTCGACCTGCCTCCTCCATCAACACCACATCGTCCACTAGTAGTGTGGGAACAGTCTTGTGTGCCAGCTGACCCTCTCTTCCTAGTTGACATTTGTCATGGACCCCAGCCATATCTGGCAGGCCCTCAACAATGTCTGCGGGCTCCATTACAGGCATCCTTCGCCCAGACTCATCATGACACCTCAAACCCTGAACAGAATTTTCTTCAGACTGAACCTGTGTCTGCCTCACTGGTTCCCTCCCGTTCTGGCTAACAGCTAGCTTCTTAGGAGCAACTGCTGTTCTGGGTTCAGTCCGGGTTGGTGGTATTCTCAACCAATAGCCACTACCTGAATCATCATCTGAATCAGAGGTCTCAACACCCTCTGGGTGAACGACATACACTGGGTTATCTGAAACCTGTTCCCTGACCACATATATCCTGTTCTCCCTGTAGGAGCGTAATTTGCCAGGTCCGCCCCGCTCTCCTAGGTTCCTACCCAACACCCTATCCCCTGGTTTCGGTACTACTCCCCTCACCTTCTGATCATAGTACGACTTTCCCTTAGCACTAGCTGAGAGGCTATTTTTGTTAGCAACCTGATAGGCCTCTGTCATTCTTTGACGCCATTTTTCAGCATACCCCTTGTGCGACACAGGGTCAGCCTGCTCAGGTAAACCAAACAAGAGATCCACCGGAAGACGGGGGTGACAACCAAAAAGCAAGAAGTGTGGCGAGTAACCGGTAGACTCATGACGAGTACAGTTATACGCGTGTATGACTTGCGGAAGATGATCCTTCCATGTTTCTTTTTCTTTGGCTGTCAGGGTACGCAACATCTGTAGCAAAGTGAGGTTAAAGCGTTCTGTTGGATTTCCCTGGGGGTGGTATGGGGATGTTTGAGAATGACCAACCCCTGAGAGCTGCCCGAGAGTTCGGAAGAGCACATTCTCGAATTCTCGCCCCTGATCGTGATGGAGCTTGTTGGGGAACCCAAAGCGAGGTATGAAATCATTATAGATCCTCTTAGCTGCTGTACGACCGGATTTGTTCTTGGTCGGGTAGGCTTGAGCAAAACCGCGTAAAGTGGTTGACCATAACCAAAAAGTATTCTCTTTTCTCGAGATGCAGGTAGTCGATACAAACAAGTTCGAGTGGCGAGTTGGACTTCAAGCTACTCATGGGTGCACGCACATGAACTGTTGGCTTTCTTTGTTTAATGCAACAGCATTTCTTTGTTACTCAGTCCTCGATACACCTTTTCATGTGAGGCCAATAGAAACTCTCTCTCGCGAGATGAAGTACCCTCTCGGTACAAACATGGCCCATGTGGTCATGAAGATGCTTTAAGACCATGGACTGGTACAGGAGAGGTAAGACTAGTTGTTTCCTTTCCGGTGTTCGGTCGGTACAAGATCCCGTTCTCAAGGTGTAATCGATCCCACTCGAGGAGGAGTTTACAAGCGGATCCTCTCAACGACCTCCTGATATTTTCAGTGAGTCGGACATTAGACTCTTTAAGTCTAATGACTTCCTTCATTGTGGGGTCATCCCTTTGCGCCTCTATCAGATCATCAGGTTTGATTTCCTGGAGGGGTGCACAAGGCTGCAACACAACGTCCTGAGAAGAAGCCAAAAGGACAGCCACCCAAGCAACCTCTTTCTGCTGGGCTACTCGTGTTCCCTCCCAAGCTGCGCTTACCACCTCATGTGATAGCTCTTCTGTGCACACTGACGTGAAGTTGTTTATGTCAGGAGGAACACGGGACAGTGTATCTGCATCTATGTTATTTTTTCCCAGTCTGTACTTAATGCTAAATCGAAAAATCTGACAGTTCCCCAACCCAACGATGACTGACCGCGTTGAGTTTAGCTGTGCTCATGATATATGTAAGTGGGTTGTTGTCAGTGTAAATTGTGAAATGTGGTGCATAGAAAAGATAGTCTCTAAACTTTTCGCACACTGCCCACTAAAGAGCCAGGAACTCTGACTGGTGACCGGGTCAGTGATCTATAACCAATAACCCGCAACTTCCCGTCCTGTTGTTGGTAGAGATCAGCGCCAAGTCCGTGCTCGGATGCATCAGTGTGCAAGACGAACGGCTGGTCAAAGTTTAGATATACTACAACTGGAGGATGGGTTAGCATGTCGACCAGTTGCTCAAGTGTCCTCTGACGTTCAGAAGACTAGACTATGGGCGCCCTAGATGGCATTTGGGGCCGTTTGGTCCTCCCCTGACGATCATGAGCGGTCTGCTCTAAAGACTTGCCCTGAAGTAACTCGTACAGTGGCTGAGCTATTCTTGAGAAGTTCTGAATGTACGAACGATAGTAGCTAAGGAAGCCAAGGACACGCCGAAGATCACCTACAGTCTGTGGTGCTTTGGCCTTCAAAGCAAAGACGGCCTCAGGATCTTTTGGGTCAACCCTGAGGCCCTAAGCACTAACCAGGCGCCCCACATAACATACTTCAGCTTTAAATAGCTCACATTTTTCAGGCTGAAGCTTCACACCATGAACTTGTAAGGCCTGAAGCACCCTGCGGACCACCTCGACATGAGCCTCAAAAGATTGCGAGTAGCAAAGGATGTCATTAAGGTATGGTATGCAACAGTCATCCCTCAGAGAACACAGTGGCCCTCATTTATCAAACGAACGTACGGCAGAAAAACGTGTGTACGACCATTTCCACGCAAACTTCGGCATTTATCAATTTGGACGCGAGCGGGAGCTAAGATCAAATCTCACGTCAGGTCTGAGATCGTGTACGCAAATTTGAGGCTGTGGATTTGCGGTGCAGCCCAGCAAAATCTGGCTGAAAATAATTAACAAACCTCAGCTGTCATTAAGCATAAGCAGTCACATAAGAACAGATCAAAACGGATTCTTAAAACGAATTAAAAAAAAATTGTGGTTGGAGCAATTGATTGTACTCATGTGCGTCTGAAGGCACCATCCATGAATGATTACACATTCATCAATCGCAAAAACTACCACTCGATAAATGTACAGGTGATTTGTGATGCCAAGCTATCGCTTTTAAGCGTGGTGGCCAGGTGGCAAGGGGGGACACACACGATGATTTTATATTTCAAAACAGCTCGGCTCCAGCCCCCCGCGACCCCGACAGGGACAAGCGGTTGAAGATGAATGAATGAAAGTTTTGGCGCGCGGCTGCCGGAAGGCGCACTGCAGAGCCAAAGTCATCTCCTCTTTAAGTGGCTACCCTCGATAAATTGCATTAAATCAAACAAGGTATCATATGATTAACATTTTGGTATGGTTCTTCTAGGTGACAAAGGTTATCCTCTAACGGAATACCTAATAACCCCGCTGGCAAACCCCGCTACAGAGCAGGAGCGCAGGTTCAACAGTGTGCACACACGTACACGGGTCACAGTGGAGCGCTGCTTCGGGTTGACTGCCTCCGTTTTTCTTTTCCATACAGTGTTTTTATGGGCCCCTTTTATTCCACTCTTAAGACTGCCAAAAAGCACATCTTTATTTTGCTCCATCTCGGATGTCTGTGTCGGAAAAGTTTATTTTCTTACCAGTGTTTCTTCTCTCCATGTTTTACCTCAGTGGGCGAGGCCTCCGAACCAGGAATATTTAAGGGCGTAACATGTTAATGATAATCGAATTCAGCTGCCGCATTTATCAAGGCCCGCTCATTCGTACGCTGAGATTGGTCAGATACAAATGTTTCATAAATCACACGTGTGTCCTGTCGTACGACCAATTCTGCGCCCAGATCCGGGCCCGTTTTCACGCAAGATTTATAAATGAGGGCCATCTCTTCCATACTTCTCTGGAAGGCGGCGGGTGCGTAAGTGAGACCGAACGGGATTCTCACCCATTCGTATAGGCCCCAGGGTGTGGTGAAGGTGGTGAGATGGCGGCCGCCTTCATCCACAAACCCTTGGTGGTAGGCCTTACCCTGGTCAAGGATACTGAACCAAGAGTATCCACCTAAGGTATCGAGCAGGTCTCGCATCCGAGGTAGTAGGTGTCGGTCCGGCACTGTTTTCTGGTTCAATAAACGATATTCTATGCAGAGACAAAGTGAACCGTCTTTCTTCCGCACGCACACAATGGGAGCAGCATAAGAGGACTTGGATTTCTCCATCCTTTCACCAGGAGGTCTTGAACATATTCTTTAACCTCTGGCAGCAGTGGCTTCGGTATGGAACTGTATGCTCTCTGCACTGGTATATCATCTTTTAAATTTATCACCATTATCAGATCAGGATTACAACCAATGTCATTTGCGAAAGCCCTGCACTCATCAAACAACATTTTCTTGACAATCTCTTGTTGTTTCTCCTCCAATTGATCAAGGTTCATCGGTGGATGCCACAAAGGTGGTGGAGGTTCAGCTGGTTCGACTGTCACCTCGCGAACTGTTACGGTAGGCTGAGGTTCGTTTGGGGCTTCAGCCTCCACAATACGTTCAACTGGCTGTAAAGTGCCCAGGCAGTCTTTCTTGTCACAGTAATGTCATGTTTAGTGTTGTTTCTTAGAGCGTTTGTGAGGTAGGGCTTAGCTTGATTTGTATTTGAACTAACCCTGTCAAGACAACTAACTGCTCTAGGGCCTGGCTGCCCTCATCAGCCTCAAACAACACCAGGCAATTGGACGGGTTCATGGTTGATGGAACCCGGCACCTTACCCAGGTGACCTGTCCAGCAGGGATAACCACATCCCTTTCACCTGTTCTTAAGCACCCCTGTGTCATGTTTGGCTCTACCGTCTGGATGAAGCTTACGATCACTTCCGCTTTCTCAGGGGTAAGACGAATGGCATTACAAAGCAAGGTGACAAGAGTAGGTATCAACTGTTCTGGTTGTCCCCCAATGATCTGTTCCAGAACATTGAAACCAATCAATTGTTTGTCCATAGGCAAAGTGCTGATGAGGACCGGGGTACTGATGGAGAGTTTGGGGTCCTCACCCCCAGGCAAGTTGATCATGATTGGTATCCAGCCGTCAAATGGTATGGTTTCCCTGTTGACCGCGCACACTTTCAACTCGTCCATTTCCCCGATGAACTCTGACAGAGGTTGAATGACTAAGTCGGGTAAGTATTTGTCTTTCCAATGTCGACTTATGATACTAATTTTAGCACCTGTGTCAAGTAATGCTTTCACTGCTAAGCTGTTCAAATTACATTGTATAAGGGCTTTCTTTCCGATTAGCTAAGCAACTGCTCGACGTTTAGTGTGGAGTGACATAACACGAGACGGAGTACGTGACTCACCTTGCTGATGGTTAGCTACTGCTGGTGTTACTGACAAGGGGGAACCCGAGTTTTTTTTATGCAGCCAACTGCCCTGTGACCTTCTTCCCCACGGATGAAACAATGGCCACAATCTGTGCGGTTCTGTTCAACACAATTTGGACACCCATAGGTTTTGTATTTTCTGTTTCCTGCCCTGTTTTGTGAATATGGGTTCACTGGATCTACAGGTCGCAATAGGGTCTGCTTTCTCATTGCTTCCACCAGACCAGCGAGTGTATTAACTTTAGCTGTGAGTTCTTTAATTGGGTCAGTCTTTGTTGTGTGAACTGGTCTATCTTGCTTACTGCACTCCTGGACGGTGTTAAGCTCTGACTGAGCACTGTGTGTGCTAGTTGTGTTCTGTCTACGAGACGAACCTATTCTTTTTTGACCTTTCGCTTTCCTCACTAGTGATTTTCATTTTGTGGCGCAAGATTGTCTCGCCACTCACCTCCCCATTTGACAATAGAGGTTTTAACTCTCGTGGAATGTCACCGTGCTTATACCGTAGCCCCTGGTAGACTGAGGTTTAGAAAACATCCTGAACAGTAGCTGGACTGTACTTTATGCCTGCATCTGACAGTTTGGATGTGAAGAGGACCCACTGCTTCAACCCTATCACACCGTAAAGGAACTGCTGCGGTGTCCCACTCTCGTCTTGTCTAGCACACATTATCTCTTGAAATAACTCTGTGCTGTTGTTCTCTCTCAGGTGGGCCTGGAAGAGCCCCTTCAGTTCTGTTAAGGTGAGATCATCTTTATTGATTAGCATATCTTTAAAAATTCCAGGCTTTATTATTCTGAGAACACCACAACCTATTTCTGCATCAGGGAAGCCTCCTCTAATCCCCTCATCCATCCGTTTGTAAATATTGTTGTAGCTAATGTCTGATGAATGATCCCCAACTTGACCTCCTTGAACTTTAAACTTTCTTCTCTGGAGATAAGATAGATCTCTCAGAGAGATTGTCCCCTCACGGGTGGGCTGGGCCCTTGGCTGCCCGTGTGGACTGGGTGAGAATGGGTCACTTTCGGTTTGGTTAGTTTGGACTGGTAACCCTGTAGAATGTTGTGGTGACTGTTCAGTAGGCACCATCATGCTCTGCCTAAGTATCTTACCAAGCTCCTCATACATATCAGAGACAGTTTTGGCTAATGTTCTCACAGAGCTAACTGTTGAAGCATCACTGGACTTGCCATCAGGAATAGAGCTGACTGGGCCAGTCTGGCTAGCCGCACCTACAACTTGTGGCTGGTTAACCATGCTAGCTGTAGTGGTCACAGGAACAATCTGTATAGGGCCAACACCCATGTCAACTGAAGAGTGAGTTGGTTGCACAGTTGGTGTAAGTGCCTGTGTAGTACATGAATCTACAGCCTCACTATCATCACTTGTATGTTGTGCTTGTCGATTCTTAATCACCTCATCTATGTAGTCCTTTAACATTAACAAGTTCACCATCCTCTGACTCAATGGCTTACTGTACATAAAAGAACTGATGTGTTCGAAGCAGTCCTCCTGGTCTTCTGCGTTGAGCTCTGGCTGATCCGGTCCTGCTGAACCCACGTTTTTGGCGACCTCGTAGAGTTCTTCTGCTGACAGGGTGAGTAGGCTTTTCCTATTGTCCCACACTAGGCTCTTCCTCCCACTCTCGGCCATGGCTGTAGCTCCTCACTGTCCCCCTCAATGGGTCACTCAGCACGATGACAGATCAGACTCTGCTCCAGCTCACTGCTCGCTCAACCAGCCTCAGCTCCAGTCCTGGTCCCAGATGTCATTAGTGGATCAGCCCCGAACCGGAAGGTGGCGCCCATCCCGGACGAGCCCCCATGATTTGTTACAGGTCCCAAGGATGAGGACCGCGGTGACAAATATGTTACCTGTAGAAGCAGGTGAAGAGCGGAGTAATGAAGACACCATGCGTCTGTTTTCCTCCAGAACATGTCTGAGGTAGCAGCGGAAGGTGGGGCTCCTTTACCGTACCCCCCGAACACCTGGAGCAACCACAAATGTTCCGCCCCACTGCTATTCAAAATAAAATTACCCCTTTCATATGGTTCTCTAGATTAAGATAAAATGAATAATAATAAATACATATATTAATGAAAGTGTCCCATAACACGTTATACAAAATAATAATGATGCCATTCCCTCTCAGGGGTGCCACACACACTCGCCAAGAAACACGTGCAGCCACTGAATACTGAACTAAAGTTATGTGCACAAAACCACGGACACCTGACCTTTCACATTCATACAACTCTGTCATCCACAGCCCAAGAACCAAAACAGTTCCCTACAAAATATCACTCACTGTTTACATTGTTATTATTTACACCCTTATTATTTGCAGTAAGCGTGTAAGGGTTGACGGCAAAATCTGAAGTTTAGCATCGCGCTGGTTCGCATAATCGAAAACAAATTACCTCAGAAATAAGATGTGTGACTCACGTTTATGATACTTACACGTTTTATTCAGTCACTCCACACACCGGCAGGGCAGCTGGAAGCAGAGGGTGCTGTGAAAAAACTGTTGGTTTGGTTTTTTTTTGGATTAAAAAAAACCTATGAGCCTATAGGCCTATATAAAATACATTTTAAAAATAGATGAGATTCACTACTTTGTCATATACACAGTGCACACAGCCACGGTCTGTAACACACAGATGTCATTAGTTCTCAGATGAATATGCCCTATTAATTAAACGTTACAATAACTTAAAGTGATATAAATATGTTATCGCAGCAGAGTGTGAAACGGCTGGGATGAGAATCAGCACCTCTAAATCGGAGGCCATGGCTCTCAGCCGGTGGATTGCTTACTCCAGGTAGGGAATGAGTCCTTACCCCAAGTGAAGGAGTTCAAGTACCTTGGGATCTTGTTAACGAGTGAGTGGACAATGGAGCGTGAGTTTGGCCGGAGAATCGGAGCAGCGGGGGCGGTATTGCAGTTGCTCTACCACACCGTTGTGACGAAGAGAGAGCTGAGCCGGAAGGCAAAGCTCTCGATCTACCGGTCAATCTTCGTTCCTACCCTCACCTATGGTCATGAAAGCTGGGTCATGACCAAAAGAACGAGGTCGCGGGTACTGGCGGCCGAAATGGGTTTTCTCAGGAGGGTGGCTGGAGTCTCCCTTAGAGATAGGATTGAGAAGTTCAGCCATCCGTGAGGAACTCGGAGTAGAGCCGCTGCTCCTCTGCGTTGAAAGGAGCCAGTTGAGGTGGTTTGGGCATCTAGTAAGGATGCCCCCTGGGCGCCTCCCTAGGGAGGTGTTCCAGGCACGTCCAGCTGGGAGGAGGCCTCAGGGAAGACCCAGGACTAGGTGGAGAGATTATATCTCCACACTGGCCTGGGAATGCCTCAGGATCCCCAGTTAGAGCTGGTTAATGGGGCCCGGGAAAGGGAAGTTTGGGGTCCCCTGCTAGAGCTGCTGCCCCCGCGACCCAACCCCGGATAAGCGGTTGAAGATGAGTGATGAGTGTCTCTGAAAACATGGCTCTTGTTTGTGACTGGAGCTCTGTCAAACATGATGCTACATCTTGGACTGTGACACACTTAGGCCCTCTGTCTTTTATGAGATTGGCAGGTGGAATTCCAAGTACCAAGCAGGTGCCACAGAACGTGAGAACCATTACCACAATGCCGTGCAGGAAATCTGAAACTGGATGTTGGCTGGAAAGGCTCTACTAATCCAATCACGCTGGGCTGGGTTGCGGGTGCTTACTGTTGTCGTTGGGGTACTAGTGTTCTTCTTCACTGGTGGTGGTGGTTTTCCCAAAAAATCAGAAATGCGTTTCTGTGCCATATTTCCTCCTTGTTCTGTCGTTAGACTGAAAATTTACTAGTCTGCTGCTGCCATGGATGTTTGCTGATGGAACGAGCGGGAAACCTCTTTACTCTGCGACCACGAGCCTGCCTGACGTTGACATGGTAACTTCCGTGAACCTTTGTTAAAAAATCTCCCTCGGTGGTGAGAGGGAAAACTATATTGATTTTAAATCAAGATTTCAGCAAGGAGGCCGCCTCCAAATTTATCATGCAGAAAAAACCTTGTTAAAACGCTCCAAAGTCGCTCCAAAGCTAAACTTGGTAAGGGGGAAGGGGTTAATCTGTACACATGCACTTCAGATGAAATAGTTTGACGACTTCCAACTTACTTTGAAGGTACGTGGGGCAACATAGCTGATTCGGCTCAACCACATCTGCTTTACCAGATCTGCATAGGCCTCTGCAATCTTTCCCCTCATTCCCAGGGGATTCTCTCTGTTAATCTCTGCCTCGTACTGATCATTGAGGAAGTACTCTGTGAGATGAGATGCATTGCTCAGGCACTGAAAGCAGAGGAAATGAGAGTTGATTATGTGAACATAAACCCCCAAAACCTGGCAAATGACCTTCTTTAAATGGAAGATGCAACTACAGCATTAGTCGTTTTTTGTTTTTTTTTACCTGGAGGGCAGAGTTCATGAAGCATGTGTTGCCCAAATTACTGAGACCACACAGGCCAGGCTGTGACTGTCTGTAGTTGTTGGAGGAGCTGTATGAATTGTAGCCCCCCAATCTGTTGAAAGAGCAGATCTGTTACCGTGGGCATCTAAAAACACACTGGCCCTCATTTATCAAACGAACGTACGGCAGAAAAAACGTGCGTACGACCATTTCCTGGCAAACTTCGGCATTTATCAATTTGGACGTGAGCGGGAGCTACGATCTCACAAATCTCACGTCTGGTCTGAGGTCGTGTACGCACATTTCAGCCTGTGTATTTGCGGTGCAGCACAGCAAAATCAGGTGATTTGTGATGCCAAGCTATCGCTTTTAAACGTGGTGGCTAGGGGGACACACACGATTCTTTTATATTTCAAAACAGCTCGGCTCCAGCCCCCCGCGACCCCGACAGGGACAAGCGGTTGAAGATGAATGAATGAAAAGGAAAGCACACTGCAGAGCCGAAGTCATCTCCTCGGTAAGTGGCTACCCTCGATAAATTGCATTAAATCAAACCAGGTATCAGATGATTAACATTTTGGTATGGTTCTTCTAGGTGACAGAGGTTATCCTCTAACAGAATACCTAATAACCCCGCTGGCAAACCCCACTACAGAGCAGGAGCGCAGGTTCAGCAGTGCACACACACGCACACGGGTCACAGTGGAGCGCTGCTTCGGGTTGACTGCCTCCGTTATTCTTTTCCATACAGCGTTTTTATGGGCCCCTTTTATTCCACTCTTAAGACTGCCAAAAAGCACATCTTTATTTTGCTCCATCTTGGATGTCAGGATGCTGATGTGTGTCGGAAAAGTTTCTTTTCTTACCAGTGTTTCTTCTCTCCGTGTTTGACCTCAGTGGGCGAGGCCTCCGAAACCAGGAATATTTAAGGGCGTAACATGTTAATGACGATCCAATTCAGCCGCCGCATTTATCAAGGCCCGCTCATTATCATAAATCACATGTGGGACCTTTCCTACGACCAATTCTGCGCTCAGATCTGCGCCCGTTTTCACGCAAGATTGATAAATGAGGGCCACTGTGTTTTCAAGCATTTCAAGGTGCATTTTCATGCTTTTCCAGCACCTTGTAGTTGGAGTAAACTACATATTTACTCAGTTTTCAGTATACTTATTATTGCACTTGTTCATCACATAAATTAGATGTTACTGTCCTATAAACAACCAGCATGATGTTTTGAGACAACTTTCTACAGAAGGAAGACAAATGAAAGGAAAACTAACTCGACTAACAGATCACAGATCAGCAAATATAATCACCAACTAGTTTCAGAATCATACCTTATATTTTTTTTATCTCTAGGAAAAGTGGTGCGTGCCAGAGGCGGTCACCAAAGCTAAGGGTGGGCAGGCAAAAGATCCACTGTCAGATTGACAGGGAGGTCAATCGTTAAGAGACAGTCTCTATTTTGTTCAAACTTATTTCAAAGTTTTAAAACCCAATTAGTAATAAATTATTTAATTGCTTTCAAATTCCTTTCCAAGTTAATATTAAAAGGTTTTTATTGAACTTTGAAGTTAATTTCATCAATTTAATTTGGAGTTGACCCAATTTAGCAAAAAGAAACAAACACAGAAGACTCTTTGAGGGCATCAGAAGCACCGAGGCACGTTTCAGTGCCGTGTCTCTTCCAGAACTAGTGGGAGCAGTATAGCGAGTGTTCCTGTACTTGGATTCAGAAGTAGGAGGTCACGAAGAAGTGGAACTCACAGGCATAACAAACCCCATGTGGAAGTGAACAGCAGCGATCGTTTTGCCCAGTCTCGTTGATAAAAAAGGAACCAGGAGTCGTGTATGGAAGTACTTTGCGTGTGAGGCGGATGGCCGTGGATTTCAATCAATCGGCTGAAGCCACTATGCAAACGACGCTACTGCGCTCTTCAGACCAAGGGAGGAAGTGCTTCAATTTTAGTGTTAACCATAACATCAAGCAGCGTTCAAAACACGACTGACACATTTCCTCAAACAAAACTATAATGACGGATCAGATAGGTAACGTTATGTTTAACATTGTGATGAAAAACTAAACAAGGAGGCATTCACAAGGACAGCTAAGGTACATACATGATGTTTGGATGCTTGTGAAAATCCTAGTAAAGATAAGTAAAATCATAGTCTTAGCAGTATAAAATAATTTATTATGTGGTGTTTGTGAACACCTTGTGAGCTTTTATAAAGTTCCTAATTTGATTTGAAGGTGGGGAGCTATGACACCTATGATTCAAATCTTAATATCTAGTTTTAAGGTTGGAGGGAATCTGATCGAAATATCAAGACACCTGAAAAGAAATAGTCTTCACTAAGTAGCATTGGTTAGGGAGAACCAAAGTGGAAGTTGGGCACATGGGAACTTTTAATGAATTCCTTAATTAAGTTCAACTTATGTGCTAGTGATATGATGAGAATCAATATCAAGCATGTATGTCTTGATCAAACAAATTCAATTTGCACCTTGGTGCAGCCCGAGAGTCCTTCTCCATGACTTCTCCGGGCTTCTCTCACACTCGCTGCTTTGCCTCTGACACGGCAGAGGCTGCAGCCCTTCTGGCCTGTTGGTACCTTGCAACCGCCTCCAGAGTCTTCCTTGATAACATATCCTTCAGTCGGACAGCTTCCCTGACCACCGGTGATCACCACGGTGTTCGCGGGTTACCGCCCCTTGAGGCACCTAAGACCTTGAGGCCACAGCTCACCTCTGCAGCTTCAGCAATGGAAGATTTGAACATTGCCCACTCCGGTTCAATGCCCTGAACCTCCACAGGGATGCCAGAAAGCTCCGCCGGAGGTGTGAGTTGAAGATCTCTAGGACAGGGGCCTTCTCCAGACGTTCCCAGTTCGCCCGCACTACTCGTTTGGGCTTACCTGGTCTGTCCAGAATCTTCCCCCATCCTCTGACCCAACTCATCACCAGATGGTGATCAGTTGACAGCTCTGCCCCTCTCTTCACTCGAGTGTCCAAAACATACGGCCTCAGATTAGATGATACGATCACAAAATCGTGGTTTGTAAGAAGGGTACCCACCCCCAAGGGAGGCCCGCTCTTAGTAGAGCCACCCACTCAATCTAGTCTACCTAGTGGTTTGTCTTTTGTAGTTATTTTATGTCAAGCCCTCAGCAAACATGTTTCAAAGTCCCCATTTTGCTCAAGAACAAGACTGCACACAACATACAGTTCCCCCAAACCATAGCGTAGCAGAGTTCTCCATCCCACACACTCTCTCTCTCCTCTATCCACCTCATCAGACAAAGTTGAAGAGGATCAGGTGTCACAACCCCTCAGCAGTACAGCTGAAAGAACAACTATGGGTTCCACAAACCACAGACACCATAACTTTCAACTTCGCTGATTCTTCGCTTTCGGAGGAATGGAAAGCGAGGATCACAGAAAAACTGAACTCGATGCCTGCACTTTTTGCAAGAGGTGACCTTGATTATGGTCATACCACTGCAGTCAAACATAAGATCCGTCTCTCGGATCCAACACCATTTAAGCAGAGAGCGAGGTCCATTTACCCGTCAGATTATGAGGCTGTGAGGCTTCATCTCAAAGAACTTTTGGATGAAGGCATTATAAGAGAATCAGAAAGCCCTTTTGCTTCAACGATAGTTGTGGTAAAGAAAAAGATCGGTGCCATCTGCTTATGTGTCGACTACAGAAAGTTGAACGATCAGACCATAAAGGATGGGGAGGTTCGGCTGTTGATGTTCTTTTTTCCATGTCCATCAGGTTCCAAAGACAAGTAGTCCATGCATACGAGTTCAAGTGGTCGACTTGAGCCGAACCTCCCCAATCGACGTGGCATCCGGACTCAATCCAGAAAGACACAAGAAAATCACACACAAAAAATGAGGGAAAACCTGCAAGAAAACTACAAGCTTGCCATTGAACACAGTGGAAAAAAACTGCTCAGCGTAACAAGCAAAGTCCCCCCTTGAAGAAGGAGACCATGTCCCTGTCAAAAATGTCTCTTTCAGAGGTAAGCACAAGATAGCAGACTGATGGAGTAGCACAGTCTACAAAGTTATCAAGCACATTGATGGTTCTCCAGTAGGGATGCTCGATATTGGCTTTTCTGCCGATATCCGATATTCCGATATTGTCCAACCCTTAATTTCCGATACCGATATCACCCGATACCGATATATGCAGCCTTTTTACACCAAAATTCATCACACATCACCTATTATGGAATTAACACATTATGCCTCATTTTATTGTGATGCCCCATTGGATGCATACATAGATGCAACAGGGCTTTTCAAATGTAAACACAGTCTGTACAAAATAAGTTATTGAAAAAAAGTGCCATTCATTTATTTGTTTGTGTTTTTAGAGAGAATATTTTGCCTCAAACACACTACAGACAACATCACAACAAGGAAGATGCATATCTTCAGTCCAGAGTAGTAAACAAACATAGTCCTCTTTTTCCAGACTGAGTAACCGGCTGTAACTTGACAAATAATACAATCAATAAATTAGCAGTCAAGCTCAACATGCTAACCTGTATTGGATCTAATGGATACAGCACCAGAAATTACCTTCTCGACGTGACTGTAAACAATGCTGTACAATTCAGGTCAGCACTGGTCTGAGAAACACTCTGACTGGGCGTTATACAGACATAACGGGGCTCGAGGAACTCCACACGTTTGGTGAATCCGGCATCCTGAACGATAGAAAAAGTTTGTTTCTCTGTGTCGGCTGTTGCTTCTTTTCATCACTTTGCTGCACAGATGTAGCGAATAACTCTGCATTATTCTTCTTCAGGTGGGTGATCAAATTAGATGTATTAAAGGAAGACGCCTTGTTTCCTCCTCTCATAACCAACGCCTTGCAGTCATTGCAAAGCGCACATTCACTGTTAGTAGATGACACTTGGAAATACTTCCAAACCACGGACATCTCATGCACCGGGAGAGCTGAAGCTTGTTAGCTACAGTTAGCAACCTACGAGTGAAGCGTGTTGTTGTTGTTATACGTCATCAAGCACGCGCCTGTAAACGGCCCGTGTTGCATTCAGGTACACTCGGAAATGCTGAAGCCTACAGAACTAACATCGGTTGTAAAAACCAGATACCGATAATTCCCGATATTACATTTTTAACTCAATATCAGCCCTATTCCTATTCTCCAGTCTATGTTGTTGCTCCTGTGAACTCTGAAGGTCCAGAGAGGACACTTTATAGAGACTCGTTGCTACCCTGGGATTCCTAGCGTCCTCTGTTCAAGATGAGTTGAGGCAAGACACAGAAAAAAGGACTAAAACTCCAACTCCCCAGACACGCAAAATCCCTCAAGAGCCCGCTGAACCATAGCAGTCATGGGAAAATCAAGAGGAAATAAATTACTATTTCCCGCAAAAGAGGATGTCAAATTCCCAACGATGACCATTGTTCGTGAAATCCCTCATTCAAAAGTTGACATGACTGAAGTGAACAAGTAGGATGAACTGAACTCTGAAGTGTCAGGTCTAAACCCGGAAGCTGGTGTGTTTCATACCATGGGAAACCAGGAAGTGAGTACACCTGAGGAAGAGGAGGAAAACTTACTTGTGGAAATAAATTCACCTGTGGAAAAAGACTTACCTGTTGAGGATGCTCCAGGAGCCGAAATTGAAACAGACCAAGATTAATCAGTGGAAGGAAACACACATGAGATTAATGATGGAATTGTGGAAGAGGAAAAAGATGAGGACAAATATTTCCTGACGACGAGAGAGGAATCCAGAGTGGAGGAAAATGATGGAAATTAATTAAGATTGAAGATAATCCTGTTCAAGAGGAAATTGGAAGTTCAGAAGATCAACAAGACAAAGACCTGAACCTGATAGACTGACATACAAAACACTAGGGAACCCCTTAGCCTTTGTTATGCACTCTATTCTGAACAGTTTAGACCAAGTTGTCATGCAAGCTTTTGACTTTACTTCTGCACCAGAGGTTGGTCACATGTTACATGTTTAAGGTTAAGCATGCAATATTTTTAGTTTAACCATGTTGAGCCATATAGTCTGTTTGAGTTCTGTGGATGTAGTTCTTTCATTTCACCAGCAGGGTGCGCAGGGTGCATATTCCCTATTTGTAGTTCCTTTTTTCCCGTTTTTTTTTTTCCTTCACTGATGCCGATGAAGAAAGACACACAACTACTTTGTGTCTAATTAAAAACATTTGCAAGCTCTCTCTCTGTTGTAAAGACTCCATTGATCCGTGAGGTATCCGCAACCGTGAGGAGATTTTTTCGAGTGCCGGACATTACCATGTTGTTTTGTTTTTGTCTAGCGAAAAAACACTTTTTTTTGTTTTTTTTCGGTGTATGAAATGATTCGGATGGTGAGCCAGAGCCCAAACCCAAGGAGCGTGGAGCAGGACACTGGATTACATGCGTGGAGGGTGTGACATCGAAACAGCTGATCGTGCATCTGGAGAAAGTGCACCTATCGTATCATACAGATAAGAAACAAAATCACACTACCCGCGTAGATGAACAATTGCACCACGATACATTAAAGGACTAACACACAAAATGTGGACGCTGACTGAATTGGACATTTGACTTGTTTTTGGACTTTATTGGACTGTGTTTCATTTATTATTTTGGGCCCAATAATTCATATGTACTTTGAACAATGTTTTTCTATTCCATTTGCACTTTGAACACCTTTTTTTGTAAGTTGTACATTTGTTTATGTTGTTGTTTACAACTGAGGTCGTTGAATGGTAAATACCTGGTTGAATTTACTTGGTTTAAGAGTTAAGAGTGACTTTACTGCCAATAAAGAACAATTTTGTCAGTCTTTTCTAAACTGTGGTCCATGTCATTTAAATCCTCCATGAGCGAAACTATATCTTTTGATTTTGGCCTAACATTTAAAGTACATGATGATCACCTTAGCTCATGTACAGTAAACACGCGTTACAGAAACCTAGTCACCTGCAGTCAGTTATCAATCAATTAATTCTATCAATCTATTTCTATCAATCTCAATCTGAAAACATTTGTTCTCGTAAAGAAGTGACCTCAAAACTTTGCAAAACAGAATGAAAGATCACAGACAACACCTGGGGTTTTGGGTGTTTTACTAAAAAAAAAGAAAATATTTATATACATAATATATGTGCCAGATTATGAAATGACACACATGAGAATAACACAGAAAACGAATGGGCATGGTAAAAGCTATGATATGGAAATGCAATTTCTAATCATACCTTTATGGAAAGTAAAGTTTAATATCAAATAGCCAGTGGTCACCAGATCTGCTCATTAAAGTACCAGCAACGTCATCTAACCAACTCCGCTTTCTAGAAGGGGGATCCAAGAGAAAGAAGGTGTATTACACAGCTCCAGTATCCCGGGTCTCTCCCAAGGTGCAGGGCTGGCAAAACCAGATCGTCAGAGGATTCGTCAGAGGCCAAGGAGTGGACGGGCTGTCCAACAGGGAGGAATGCGACAGCCTCTCGATAGGGGCGCACGGATATTCAGCGTCAAAGGGTCGTTGTGAGCCCTAAATCTTCAGCTTTAAGCCAAAAAGAGTCTCTCTGGATTCTTCAACTTCGACAGCTTTGAGTAAGGTGAATGAGATTTGGTTTCTTCTTGCAAGCTCTTGGTGAAAACTGGATTTCTATAAACTTCAAGGGTAACTTCACGCTGTTGACTAAAGCCTAATTTCTCTCGCCGGAATAAAAATAAGCTTGTACTCAAAAAGACGAGCAGTAACTTAAAACAACGTTTTACTGATTAATAAAATATTATTAACAAAAAAAAACACTGAACTTCGTTGAAACAATCAGGCAGAAAGGCATCAGGGATTTATGATCATGATGACGACACATAGGGCAATTATCGGTGAATCTTGATGCATCATTTTTGTCTATACAGAATTTATTTTTTCACACTGTGACTACTTAGACTATAACAGCTGCTGGGAAGGAAGCCCAAGGCGCAACACTCCGGCATCCGACAACCCCCAATAAGAGGTTACATGGACGACCTTACTGTGACGACCACAACCCATGTGGGGGCGAGGTGGGTGCTTACTGTTCTAGACCGCATGGCAACGTGGGCCAGAATGAAGTTTAAGCCAAAGGAATCCAGGTGCATGGTGATCAAGAAAGGTAAACTGACGAACATGGTCACGCTGCATGTGCAAGGGGAAGTGATTCCAACTATAAAGGAAAATCCAATTAAGTGCCTCGAGAAGTGATTTGACGACTCACTTACCGACAGGAACAACATTAACAGTACAGAGAAGCAGACAGAGGAATGGCTGAGGAGGATCGAAAAATCAGGGCTCCCAGAGAAGTTCAAAACATGGCTTTACCAACATGGGTTGCTGCCAAGACTCATGTGGCTGTTAACGGTGTATGAAGTTCCGATGACAAGCGTTGAAGGAGTGGAGAGGAAGATCAACAAGCACCTCCGAAGGTGGCTGGGAATTCCTCCAAGCTTCACTTCAGTAGGCCTCTACATAAGATCAGGGCAGCTCCAACTTCCTCTGTTATCCGTGGTGGAGGAATTTAAGGTAGCAAAGTGCAGAGCCATATTAACATACAGAGACTTCAAGGATGAACAAGTCAGGCATGCAGGCATCCTCACAAGATCAGGACGCAAGTGGGCAGCCGACTCATCTGTTGCACAAGCTGAAAGCATGTTGAAGCTACGTGACATCATTGGAACGCCATGCACAGGAAGACAGGGTCTTGGAACTTCCTATGCCCAGCAATGGCGGAAGGCAGGATCCAAGGACAAAAGGGCCATGATCCAGGAGGAGGTACGGAACCTGGAGAAGGACGGACGAAGGGCAAGGGCAGTGGAGCTAGCGTCCCAGGGAGCATGGACCAAGTGGGACCTGCCCAAGAGGAAGATCACATAGGGAGATCTGTGAAGATTGGAACCTTTCCGCATCTCATTCATGCTAAGGTCGGTGTATGACACACTCCCGACTCCGACAAACTTGCACAAATAGTGCTTGAGGGAGGACCCATTGTGCAAGCTTTGCGGGGAAAAGGGTACCATGGCACACATCCTGTCAGGGTGTAAAACAGCACTTTCCCAAAGAAGATACAGGTGGCGCCATGACACGGTGCTCATGACACTTGCTAACAGCCTGGAGCAAGAGAGACGCAAGAAACGGCAACCACATGGGAGAGCAACACCATCAATTAAGTTTTGGTCAGTGTGGAGGATGCTCACAGCCATTGGTGTAACGGGGAGGGAGAGAAAGACGGCAGTTCGCAGAATGGGGGAGGCAGCAGAAAGAGCCTCTTGCTGGTTATGGAGCAGGAGAGAGGAGCTTAGCTGGAAGCCAGGGGGAGCTGATGGGCAGTGATTTGGCCACCAATGCCGACCCACCAATATTGAGGGTGTTGCGGTTCAGGGTTGAAACGCCCAATGATCGTTTGATACCGCCTGATGACATCAACTCTTCCTGGCCAAGGCTACATTCACCAAAAAGTGAATGAAGGAGAAGCATCTCTGGATGTAGTTGTCATCAATTTTTTTTTAAGCAAAGTATTAGTAATGAACCACAATTAATTTACTTCCAATACATATTATTAATAAAAAACAATAGAAGTGATGTGATGATTCAACTGGAAGGTTACATTTGCCAGCATACTGTATATCCCTGCATTGCAAAGAACTTACAGAAAAAGTAAAGTCTGCCTGCAGCAGCATACTTTCAAATGGGTGTTGACAGTCGGCCGGTGTTGCAAAACAAATTTACAAATGGAAATGCTGACAAAAATGAAAGCAATGAAATGCAGAAGTACTGTAAGATAAGAACGGGATGATATTATGGTTAGAGGAAACAAAATGTTTTAATTATGCTGTGTGTAACAGAAAATAGATGACGTGTTCTTTCAAAAAAGACCTCATGTTCTGTTGAAGGTAAGATCTGTGTAAGACTGATCTGATGTACTGATTAAATAAATGTCTTAAATACAAGTTTAATGTGTGACTCTCTCCTGTTAAATCTCCTCTTCAACACACCGTCATGAGAAATACTGTTGTACTGCAAGTTTCGTCGGGACATATAATGAAACTTTGGAGATGTACCAACTAAAAACCACAGAAGCTGAGGAAGTGGAACTGGTACAAAATCACATTAAGTCAAGTTAAGTGCTGGTTGTTATAAGTTTGTTTCAAAACCATGTGATGCTCACTGAAAAGTTCTCTGCCACATAAAGCACACAGTAAATGCCCAGGAGAGGTAACGGACGGTACTCTGTACATGGGGTAAAAAGTGAAGTGGGAATAAAACAGAAAAGGACTCTTACCTTATGCAATCGGAGGGACTGTTGTCAAGTGTGTATCCAGGGCTACAGCTGCTGTCTCCATTGGTTACTGTTGAGGAGATGCTGGCTGCTGAATTGGAGGAGAGTTTTGGGGAGGTAGTGAAATTCCTGGATGCGGTTGTACTGGAACTGGTGAACAAGAGCAAAACCATGTTTTAGAAAAGCACATTTGTAACAATAACTTCAAATGTCAATGTTGTGTAAACTGGGACATCATTTAAACACATAGACTGCATATAAAGATGGACAACACCTCTCCACTTCCTCAAAAGTGAAGCCAAAATATCCCGAAACAGGTGCCACCAAGTTGTAATTTTGCAACCAGAGTACGCGCAGCAGAGTTCGGGCACGTCATCGAAGTCCCATCCATAGACCTGCTGGACCAATCGGGAGTTGATAGCAGCTGTCAATCATGACGTTTCACCCCGTTTTCATAGGATGAAGTAACTACTTAAGACCAAAATTATCAAAGCACTGGAACACTGGAATAAACACCAGCATGATCAAATAAACTACCTTAAATTACAGAAAACATCTAAAATAATTATTTGACGCATACGCTCACTGTTTAGTTTGGCCCAGGTACCATCAGCAAACATGGAGGGGGCGGGATTTAGGACCTATACTCCAACCAGCTACCAGGTGGGCGATTGTGATTTTTGGGCCTCCCTTTTGAGGAGCTATCCAAGCTATCCATCTGTATATACAGTCTATGATTTTACATCTATATTTAAATGTTCTAAAACTCTATACTAGGATACAATTCCTCTTTTTACTGAAGGACAAAAACAACAAGTTATTAGTTTACTTGGGATGAGAGGATTGTTGGGGCCAGTTGCCATCTTCATTCTTCTGCTCGATCACAAGCACCTGTGGGTAGACAAGCTGAATGAGAGCCGGAGTGGCACAACTGCCCTTCATGTCAGAGCTATCATGTTTCAGGCTTGAATTTAATACCAACCGTTAAACGTGTGATGCCAAGCTTTAGCAGCTGCAGGTAGTTCTATCATCTGAACTTACTTTGATGTGTGATTCATCTGTTTTTGAACAGTAGTTTACAGTTTTAGGACAATAGCTTGATGTGATAAATTAAACCTTTATCGCATGCCTTTCCCATTGCAACTTGTGACTACAAGTACGGGCCCAGTAGCATGAACACTTTTACAGTTTAATGTAATTCAATATAATTAAATGGTAAAACTTCCAAAGCTCAATTTTTTGGTTAGAAGGTTTTAACTCATCTCTACAGTAACACTTGAGAACATAGTTTGTAGTGTTGTGAGATTGAAGTGAATGGTGTTATATGGTAAGATGTCATTCTTTTTTCTACACCCAGTACAGTGATCATTAATGTCAAGCGAAGATATTAATGATACCTTTAATTTTCCTTGCAATACTACACCATCACAAACTTCCGCATCAAAAATGATCATAAAGATGTTCCTCCTTTCATCCTACCGCATCACGCGGTAAGCGGGGTGGACTGCACTTGATAACCTTAGACAATAGGGGGCAGCAGTAAGCTTTAAATCTGCTGACAGGATTTAAGGAAAATACAGCCTCCGACCAAAAGGACTTGATATGTTGGACTGATAATCATATTTATTCAGCCGATTCTCCACTGTGGAGCCAAATCAACGGTTAAACGTGACATGACCGCCCTGTTGTCCTTTCCATTTCATCATTGTTTACATGTGTTTTTAAAATCAAACTATTTGTCGACCAAAATGGACACTTCAGCGAGCGTTAATGTGGCAGAGAGTATATTGAAATGCATTTGCTCAGCTGTTTTTCTTTATACAATATAGTATATTTCCAGATACAACCGTATATCTACATGTATTTGCTGAGTAGTCTTTAAATAGTCTAAACTTAACTTTCATAATTACTGATAACCCCTTTACCACTTATTTTATTATAAGTCTATGGTCATAACACATAACATAACATGTTACAATTAAGACTCTGTAATCTGTGAGTACACTGTAAAAGGTAGTGTTTCCCACAGACCAGGTATCAATGTGTGGGGCAGGGCCGTACGGAGACCTTTTGAGGGACCGGAGCTCTGACAAAGGATATGTGAACTGCTTTTATCTGAATCATAATGTGCAAATATACAGGTCCATAACAATATGTCTGTGGGTATAGCAAAGATATGTCTTTTTTTTTTTTTAAACTTCAGTGTTTCTTGGAACTTAATAATCACGATCCCATATAAAGTTTGTTGCGTGATGGGGCTGACATTTATGTGGTTAAGACATCTATTAGGCTATACTTGTATATTTATGTGGGACACATTAGAGCCACCCAGTCCCTTTGATCTGCAGAAATACTTTTTTATTTGACTGAAATATCTTTTTGTCACCATGGCGTAAATGACAGAGCTTTTCTTTTGCTTTATTATTGTGTTTGTTTGAACAATCTTTAACCAGGCCAGGTGCCTGACAACAGTAACCGTAAGAACGATAACAATACTGCAGCTGGACCAGAAGTCTGTTATTAAACACAGTTTAATGAGACTGATCAGTAGGGATGGAAGGATACACTGACTCAACTCACCATTGGATTCCATTCACAATACGGTGTTTTTAACAAAAAGTGATAAAATCTACAAAATATACAGGCTATTCTCTTCTCTTTTTCAAATGAGAGAATGATTATTTCTGAGGTATAAACTGCAAAACAGTGCACAATTCCTTTTCTTTGTAAAAGTTAAACTGAACTTATCAGAATCAGAAATACTTTAATTATCCCTGGGGGGAAGCAATAATTGAATCAAAAACAAAGATACTAAGTGTATCGTGACTATGAAAAACCAAATTAGTCACTGAGAGGGGAACACAGGGTTCTGTCCAACGCGCTTTATCCAAAAAGGAAACGTGAAGCCGTCACTGCAGTTTGTGGGTGTTTATTTATCTTGTCAATGAAAAGTACTTTTGTACATACAGTTTTAGCATGGACTATATGATGGTAACAAGCTTTAGCGGTCAACAGAAATATAAGCACCCTGCCTCTCCACTCGCTGCATCAAGCAAACAATTTCCCAGTCAGACGCAGGTGGCATTCATCAAGCAATCAGTCAGCTCCAGTGACACACACACACACACATACACACCCTTGACTCCGCCCACACATAGACATACCTCCAGACACCCATATTACCTCCTAGTGACAAGCAACACATCCATGCCACATTCCGGCCCCTAATTATTATAACATAATAATAATAATTACTGAACAATAATAGCAGCATGGAATAACTCAATGCAAAAAAACATGCAAAATGATTAACAATTCAATTTCTTTCTTTTTTTTCTTTTTTTTACAAATATGAGAATAATCCATTTTTAAAGTCCTTAAAGAGCGGGTCCGAATCTTTTAGTGTCTCTAGGCCGGAGGTTCCAGAACTTACAAAGCCTAGATAGAGTGTGACCCGTGCCACAAGTCTTATGTTCAAAGTCGTGTCATGTCAAAACAAGTCACGTCAACAAAAAATCCATCAGGTGTCCTCGGCTTCCTGAAGCAAACAAATCTTGGTGACAGGCCTGTCCAGACAGCTTGTCCTGGTCGAACGAGTCCTCCTTTATCTTTTAAGGTTTTGACAACCCTCCCCATGATCCAAGAGTTGCAAGGCGCAGAATCATCTACCACGACCACAATGTCTCCAGGAATTAAATTGCGCTTGTTTTGATCATTGCTTTGTTCCATTTTTGGCGCTCCTGAAGCTGTGGTAAGTATTCCCTTGTCCATCTCTTCCAAAACAAATCAGACATGTACTGTATTTGTCTCCATCTACGTACAGAATACAAGTCTTCATTTTGAAAAACACCAGGGGGAAAAGATGGCTGACCTTTGAGGAGGAGAGGATGGTTGGGAGTCAGAGCCTCTAGGTCATCAGGTTCTGTGGATGCTTTTGTTATTGGTCTGCTATTGAGAATAGCTTCAATTTCGCACGGCACAGTTTGGAGACCGTCATCATCCAGAGTTTGTACTCTTAAAGTAGAGTTGAGGACTTTCCTGATTGAACAAATTTATCTCTCCCAGGCTCCCCCATGATGGGAACCAATTGGAGGATTGAACTTCCACTTTATCCCTTTCTGTAGGAGTTCATCATGGATCTGAGACTGGTTCCACTGTTCCAAAGATCTTTTCAACTCTCGATCAGCGCCGACAAAGTTGGTTCCGTTGTCTGAGCAGAGTTCTTTGATTTGGCCTCTTCTTGCTATAAAGCGACGTAAGGTGTTGATGAAGGAATCTGTCTCCAATGATGCAGCTACTTCGATATGCACAGCTCTTAGAGCTAAGCAGGTGAATATTACTCCATATCTTTTCACCTTAGATCTTCCACGTTTCACCTCGAATGGACCAAAGCAATCAACTCCCACTGAGGTGAATGGTGGTTCATCTGGAGAAGTCCTGTTGAGTGGCAAGTCTGCCATCTGTTGGCTGGCTGGCCAGGACCCGTCTGCAAACAACACATTTGGCCAAGATCTTTTGTATAGCCACGCTGGCCCCAGTAATCCAGTACTTCAGGCGTAGCTTTGCCAACATGTGGGTTCTTCCACCATGGCCGACTTCTTGGTGTACCTGTCTCAGAATTAGGTCAGAGATTTGGTCAATATGATTGGATGCTTTGACTCTTCAGGCATTGCTGCCCTACTGAGCCTTCCACCGACTCTCAAGAAGCCATTATAGAGCACTGGATTTAGTTTGTAAATATGGCTCGTCTGTTTCACATTCTGATTCTTTAGGAGGCTGGAAAACTCCTCTTGGAATCTTTTCCTTTGGCATGATTGAATTATTTCCAGCTCTGCCTCTCTTACTTCCTCCACAGTGAGAGAAACATCAAACAGATCTTTGACATTCTGCAGCTCGGTTTTCAGAACATCCTTCTGCCCTCGTCTCATCTCTCTGATAGCAGCTCTTTGACCTCCTTCCTCTTCTTCCAGAGGCTTAAGAGTCTTTTTTTGAATCTTAAGACCAAACCCATGACTCTTTTCAGACGGTTCCACGATGAGGTACGGTCAATCAATTGAGATACTGAGTCAACTTCTATGCTCATTCTAAACTCAGGATCATCTTGCTCTGATAATTCTTCTGAGCTGTCTGGGTTTGTAGGCCATTGCTCCTCTGATAGCAGAAATTGTGGGCCACACAGCCATTGTTCATCCTTGAGGAATGATCTTACTCCTAGTCCCCTCGAAGCAATATCGGCTGGATTGGACAAGGTGTTCACATATCTCCACTGAGCTGCATAAGATGCTTTAAGGATCTCCGCGACCCTGTAGGCCACAAATGTTTTAAATCTGAAGGTTTCATTTTTGACATACTTGAGCACCGAGGTGCTGTCGGTCCAAAAGACGGAGTCAAGCAATGTCATCTGTAGCTCCTTTCTTCACAACCTGTCCATACGTGCCGCTACTACTGCTGCTGTTAGCTCCAGTCTGGGAATGGTGATTGGTTTTAATTGATGAACTCTGCTTTTCTTGAAATCGTGGAGAAGGTGGAGCTCCTGTATCCAATTTGTCCACTCCAGTGCAATGGGTGTGGGTACGACGTCATCCCACCCAAGACCTTTACGACAGAGATCCTGCAAAATTAGTTTGGCTTAACACCACTGGCACAAGCACTCAAAGTGGATCGTAAATGGAACTAACAACAGACAAGATGCCTCTCCGGGTCAAAGGTCGCTCCAAATCTTGAACTTGAATGCATCTGATAGTACACACCATTGCACACCGAGTACTCTCTCAACGGGGAGTGTGTCATGATCCAGATCCATCTCTTTCGGATCCACTGCCCTCTCTTCTTCAGGAATTGCAGCCAACACATTTTGATTGTCACTTATCCACTTCTTTAGCTGAAAACCACCTCTGGTGCAAATGGCTCGAAGGTCATGGTAGAGGGCTACAGCCTCAAACTAAGAGGGCCCTGAAACAAGACAATCATCCACGTAGAAGCTGTGCCTAATGGTATCCACCACCTGCTGACTAAAGGAGTTGCTGTTATCCTCTGCACACCTTCGCAGAGCAAAGTTTGCACAACTCTGTGATGACGTTGCCCCGAATAGATGCACACACATCCTGTACTCCTCCAAAAGTTTGAGAGAGATCCCCACTGGGCCACCAGAGAAACCTTAGCAGGTTACAGTCCTCCAGCTGGTACACGTACTTGGCAGATATCGAGGCCATGTATCACCATCAAAACAAGGGGTTCTTTCCGGAACCTGGTTATGACTCAGATTAATGAGCTGGTAAGATCGGGTGCTTGCAACAGCTGTGTGTTCAATGACATCCCTTGGAATGAATTTCCCCGTCTGCGGGACATTAAAGGTTTTCTGATTCTGATGATGCAGCACAATCAAACACCACTCTGATCTTCTTTTGTGGATGGTATACACCATGGTGTGGAATATACCATGTTTTGCCACAGCTGTATGGCAGTTCATCAGCAGGAACCTTTTCAGCATTACCGCAAGAAATGATGTTGTGGATAAAGGTGGTGTAATCTGCATGAAAAAAGGCATCTTTCTGGAACCTTCTTTTCAGACTCAAGGTGCGTTGCTCTGCTAGCTTGCGATTATCAGGCATATACACGTTTCTATTTTTTAGAGGCAAACCAATGGTATAGTGACCATCCACCATCTGAACAGTGCCTTTCACCATTTCCATAAACTGGTGATCTTCTCTTGATGGACCCAGTTGCTCTTCATAGCTGCATTCAGGGAAGTCTAGTTGAAATTGCTGCTTCCACAGTTCATCCAATCTCACAACAGAGATGCTGTTAACAGTGATGCTGGGAGGCTCCAAGTCTGCTTCACCATACATTGGCCTGTTAACAGTCCATCCCAACAACGTCTGGACAGCATATGGCCCTCCTTCACTTGGAATCACCTTTATTGGTTCCAGGACTCTTGGTACATTCAAGCCGATCAAAAGCTCAATTTCTGCATCAATTTCAGGTAGGTGTACCCCTCGCAAATATGGCCATCTTACCAGATCCTGCTCCCGTGCTATATTGCTTCTGCACACAGGCATTCTTTTTTGTGTAAAGACATGTGGCAAGTCACAGTAAAGGTCGCTTTCCAAGCAAGCTACCTCCAGATCTGATACAATGCAACTTCCCACAAGTGCGTAGGAGAATTTTAGTTCCTCTTCCTGAAACCTTCAGTTTATTCATAAGACCTGCTGTACAAAATGAGCCAGAGCTGCCTTGGTCCAAGAAGGCATATGTTTACACAACTTTGTGACCCTTTTTAGACTTGACCTTGACTGGCACGATGGAGAGCTTACAGTCATGGTCACCGGCCCCAGTGAGACCACTACTTTGCACCGCCACCAGAGAGCAGCCCACTGCTGTGTTTGTATCTGCCACGTTTACTTGATTTTTATCATGGTCATTGTTCTTTGAGTGAATATGAAGCATGCTAGGGTGTCTAGCTCCACATGTTTTACATGACAGTCGCCTCCTGCAGTCCTTATTCATGTGCCCTATGCACAGACAACCAAAGCAGACTCCATGCTCTTTCAGAAAAGTGATCTTCTCTTTATGCGCCCTCTTTCCCAATTGAGAACACAACTCCAGTGCGTGTTCACCCCTGCAGTATAAGCAGGTCTTTTTCTCCAATGGGGCTCCTTCCTTTTGCACATGGGCCTTTCCATCAGCTGATGTTACCGTAGTTGCAAAACTACTTCCTTGGTGTCGTGTGCGACGCTGATAGTTACCTTTGCTGCCATCTTTCATTTGTATAGTCTTTTGTGTGTCCTGTATATTGCCAAATACAGGGTCTGCAATGATTTTTACCTGACACTCAATGAAACTCACAATGTCAGGGAAAGTAGCTCTTCGATGGTGGGTCTCTTGAATACCACAAGCTACTGACCTCCATTTATCTTTCAGCTTGTATGGCAACTTCTTGATCACTGTCAGCATGTTTGTCAGCATCACTGTCTCCAGCATCACCTGTCCTCTATTCTACATTGCGCAAGAAGGCTCTTATAAAGGCGCGATATTGCAGAGGATCTCCATCAAACACCTGGCTCTCTCTTTTTGCCAAATGAGATATATTATGTTGTTGCACCAGCAGAGCAGAAATTTCAGTTTGTCTCGCCATTAAGGATAGCAAAATGTTACTGTTAACAACTTCCACCTGAGCATGTGGACTGACTGCAAACTGAGAAGCTGAAACATCATTGTTCACATTAGGAGCCATCAGGAACCCAGGCAGCCTCTGCTGGACTATTTGAGATCCAGCATCAACAGTAATTTTCCTTTCATTTGCCTTAGTTGAGACCCGAATGTCATATAGTGTTCGGCCACCAGGCACAAATGAATCAGCCTCAAGAGCCCCTCTGGCCATGTAGGATTCCATGCCATCCGATTTTTTACAACTGCTGCCTCTCACACTGCTTCCTGAAACTTTTAGGACCTCCATCCTCGCCTGGGCAGATGCTATCTCCACTTCAAGTTCAAATCTCTCATTTCTTCTCTTTATTTCCTCTTCTTGCTGGTCCAGCTCTTGTTTTTGTTGGAGTAACTTCTGACGAGTGAGAAGAGCAGCCATTTCAGCCTCTGCTTTGACACGAGAAGAGGAAATAGAGGAGCTGGAAGTTCTTGCAGTCCCAGTTTTTTAACCATATTTTCTGCTTCCAACATTTAAAATACTGTCATTTGGCTGAATGTCACATTGTCACATTTTACTGTTCAGATGTGGCTCATGCAGTGGCAAGATTGGAGGATTTTCACGTTCTTTATTATTTGGTTGTCTCTCAACATTGTCATTTGTTGCATGTCTTGAGGCTGGTCTGGTCATTTTAGAGAGCCTTCTTGTATTCTTTGTTGTATTTATTGATGCTTGCAAACCAGACTTTTTGTTTTTCCTTTTCAACGTCAGGTATTATTTCCATCAGTGATACATGCAGGGAAGTTGCCTCCCCGTGCAATTGCATCAAAATGTCCAGTTGACTTTGCACCTGTGAAACATTGTCATCATTCTCCATGAGCAGCAGCCACAGCATCGGTGTGCATCCAATATGCAGTAGCAACCAGCATCAACTGCATCCAGGCAAGGCATAAACTTTGCAGTATTGATAAGCTGAGTTCAACATACCGTGGCTTGCGCTGCGCTCCGTCACCATCGAAAGTGGCTGAGTGGTCCATTGTTTTAAGTTCATCAATCCAGCAAAGCATCAACCGATGTCGGATATGTAGCCGGATTTCTGTTGACTTTGTATCGTGACTATCAAAAACCAAATTAGTCACTGAGAGGGGAGCACAGGGTTCTGTCCGACGCGCTTTATCCAAAAAGGAAACGTGAAGCCGTCACTGCAGTTTGTGGGTGTTTATTTATCCTGTCAATGAAAAGTACTTTTGTACATACAGTTTGCAAGAATTGACTATATGATGGTAACAAGCTTTATCGATCAACAGAAATATGAGCACCCTGCCTCTCCACTCTCTGCATCAGGCAAACAGTTTCCTAGTCAGACGCAGGTGGCTTTCATCAAGCAATCAGTCAGCTCCAGTGACACACACGAACACACCCTTGACTTCCACACACATAGACAAACCTCCAGACACACATATTACCTCCTAGTGACAAGCAACACATACATGCCACTACACTAAGGCTTCGCCTGTGTTCCTACGGTAATTAAGAATTTGCATGTTTTTTAAAGAATATCAGCATATCTATATTTTCAGAAGATGAGGTCTCGGCACATTCACAAATGAGTGTGTTTACATAGACATGAATATCCAGTTTATGAGGATTATGATCATATTCAGGATATGGTGTTTACATGAGCACAGAGAACTCAGGTTACCATCTTTGCACCGCTGTCCTACAGACTTACTGCTGGAGAACGTCAACAAACAAAGTCAAAAGTAGATAGCGGCATCTGATTTATTTTTCATCTCAACCAATTTGAATCGTCACATATTTGAATCGATTTTAACTGTCTCAAAATGCATCGTTACATTCCTAGCTCAGATTTCAGCACCAACCAGAAGTTAAAGTGAAACTGTGCACACAGACACACACCGGTGTTAGAACAAGAATGACAGGGAAAAAGAGTGCTATGCGGAGATCAATTAACGGAACAATATCTATATTTCAAAATGCGTCGAAAAAAAATGGAATCAATCTGTGGTGCTCAGGGATGGTTGGTCTGTGTATGGGAAACACTGGAGTGCCAGTGATTCATTACTAAAGTGTTTTCATCTTGTTTCTTCTATTGCCGGCTGTATATGGTACAGACGGCAATAGACTGCATAACTCATCTTAGCAGCTCACAATAGCCGCCTGGTGGGCACTGCAGCTACTGCAGCCAGTAAAATAATTTGTGTAGTAATGTCACAAATACAAAATGTATGCAGTTGACACCATTATTTATAGATCTGCCTTATCTTTAGAAAGTGCAATTAAGGACCTTCAATCTGCCTTTCATGTAGTTCAGAAAAATCTTTGTCGATTGAGACTATTAAATGTTGATAAAACTAAAATGATCTGCTTCTCAAGACTTAAGACAGTTGTACGTCAGACAAATGTAAAGAACTTACAGATTGTTACTCTCAATAATAAGGTGATTGAGAAAGTCAATAAATATTCTTGGCTTTCTTGAGAGAAATCTGTCTTTTAAATACCATATCAAGTGCCTTACTAAAAAACTCAGAGTGAAGTTGGGTTTTTTGTATAGAAATAAATGTTTTTTTTCTTTTAGTGCAAGAAAAAAAATCATCCAAGCCGCTCTTTAATCTGTTATTGACTACAGTGATAATTTGTAAATGCACGCAAATAAGTCATCTTTAAAAATGCTGGATTCTGTGAACCATGCTGCTTTACGATTCATCTCTAATTCTGGTTTCCGAACTATCTTCATTACATACCCGTAGAATGGAGCATTGGTATGTGTTTCTTTATAAGGCTATTTTACATCAACTTCCATCCTATCTGTGTTCTCTACTGGCTCCTAGAAACACCAGAACCTGCAGCACCCGCTCCAGCAGCCTGATTATGTTCAATGTTCCTCGAACCAACACTGTATTTGGTGAAAGTGCTTTTAAATATTTAGCTCCTTTATATTGGAATAAACTACAGGATCATTTCAAACTGGAATCCCTCATCAGCATGGACCATTTCAAAAGCAGGATTAAGGACTTTTTAAACTGTCTCTGAGCACTGATCTGCTTTTTTTTTATTTTTAATGCTGTTTTAGCATGTTTAGTTGTGTATCATGTTGAGTTGTGTGTTGTTCTGGTTTTAAATGTGAAACTTGTATGTTTATGCTGCTGTCTCTGCCAGGACTCCCTTGGAAAAGAGATTTTATATCTCAATGGGATTATCCTGGTTAAATAAAGGGTAATACAAAATACAAAAAAAAAAAAAAACACGCTGACCCCCCCTTAATGACGCTACAGCATTCATGCAAAGCTCTCTCTGACACAAGACATACACTTTATAACCATAACAATATATATCTGAAGGGCTAATTTATTTCTTGTATTGCAACAGACTCTCAGATTTCCTGTTATTCTGTACAATTTCTGTAATTGAATAATGTATGCATGGTGAGTACCAGTATGTTACTGGGTCATGATTCAAAATAATTGAAGAACAGAGAGTATCACTAATCTGAAGGTTATTTGAATAACCCTGAGACTTAAAAACATTGAGGAGTGAGGATAGATTCAGATGGAGGGGAAATGCTCATGCGCATCGTCGCTACATTTTGCTGGATGTCCTGCCACCTCAGCTACAGAAAATATTGTTTTTAACACAGTTTTAGTATTGTTTTTATATTTGGAATCACTCATGCTCAGATTTTATTGTTTTTATTTTTGTGAGTGGCAGTGCTCCATCAGGGAGCACAGATCGGTGGCTCCGGGTCTGGTTAGCTCAACTCCACGCATGTGAGGGTACACGGCGGCCAGACCTTCTGCCCTGGAGCCCACGTCAGGGAGGTTGAGTCCTCCGCCCTCCAGCTGTGTTCATAGCACAGCTCGGCCTCCACACTGGTCCTGCAGGCCAGTAGCAACTATCTAAAGAACCACCAGTCTGAGGTCCTCAAGCAGGACTTCAAGTCCATGGTGAACCGCCTGCTAGACACGGGGAAACGACTGATTATTTCCAGCCTGCCTCCGCCAGCAGCACCTGTAGCTTTAAGGATACTGCCTGGGGGAAAATATAAAAAAAAACAACGGCCTGCACCCTAACCAGGAGGAGTCAAGACTTTTATCTACCAACATTGACTGACTGTCCAGTCCTGCACCACCACCACCTCCTGACAAAAACCCAGTGTTAAGATCCCTTACCACAAACGCACAGCAAGCAGAGCTGCCGTCTTACACACCTCTCCACGCTCCCTGTGGAGCACTTTCCAGCTCAGTATCCTATACAAACGCTGTGTGCCTCACGATCATCTACATTAATTCAATCAAAAATGAACAGAAGAGGAGCTATACAGAAAAAACTTGATACAAATCAACACCAAATCTGCGACTATGCAACAATATCAGAAAATAAAATGTGGACTTTTAAACATCAGATCTCTGTCATCTAAAGCTGTATTAGTAAATTATTTGATATCAGATAACCATATTGATTTACTCTGCCTGACTGAAACCTGGTTGTGTCATGAAGATTATGTTAGATTAAATTAATCCACTTCTCCCAGTCATATTAATACTCATATTCCTCGAGGCAGTGGACGAGGAGGAGGCGCTGCAGCTATTTATGACTCAGGCCTTTTAATCAACCCTTAACCTAAACTAAATTATAATTCATTTGAAAGTCTTGTTCTTAGTCTGTCACATTCAACCTGGAAAACTGTGCAGCCAATTAAACTTGTTATATTTCTTTCTGAATTCTCAGAGTTTCTGTCAAATTTATTCCTTAAATCTGATAAAGTAATCATTGTAGGAGATTTTAATATTCATGTGGATGTTGTTAATAATAGCCTTAGTAGGCTACTCCGTTTATCTCTCTATTAGATTTGATTGTTTTAGTCAGAGTGTACATAAACCTTCTCATTGTTTTAATCACACCCTTAACCTTGTTTTGGCTTATGGTATGGAAATCAAAGACTTAAAAGTCTTTCCACAGAATCCTATTTTATCAAACCATTATTTAATAACTTTTGAATTCATTTTACAGGACTTCTCACCTCTGGGCAAAAGTTTCTACACTAGATGTTTATCTGATAGTGCTGTAACTAAATTTAAGGAAGCGATTCCATCTGCGTTTAATTTAATGTACTAATGTCAGTTTCTCTGAAATTGATCACCTTGTTGACAGTGTTGCAGGCTCACTACGAACAACACTCGACTCTGTTGCTGCTTTAAAAAAGAAGATAATGAAACAGAGGAAGTTAGCTCCGTGGTATAACTTACAAACCTGTGAATTAAAACAAGTACCGCGAAAATTGGAAAGTAAGAGGAGTTCTACTAAATTGGAGGAATCTCGCTTAGTTTGACAAGATAGTCTAAAAACATATAGGAAGGCCCTCCGTAATGCCAGAGCAGCATATTACTCATCTTTAATAGAGGAGAATAAGAACAATCCTAGATTTCTTTTCAGCACTGTAGCCAGGCTGACAGAGAGCCACAGCTCTATTGAGCCATGTATTCCTATAACCCTCAGTAGTAACGACTTCATGACCTTCTTTAATGACAAAATTATAACTATTAGAGACAAAATCAACTCGCTTTGCACTAATTTGTCTTCAAACCAGGAACCTTAGAAACAACTGTACGACCTGATATATTCTTGGATTTCTTTTCTACAGTCGACCTTAACAAATTAAACTCTACTATTTCAGCATCAAAGACCTCTACTTGTCTCCTAGACTCTATCCCAACTAGGTTACTTAAAGAAGTGTTACCTTTAGTTAGTACTCATGTATTAGATATGATTAATATGTCTTTATCAGCAGGTTATGTACCACAGTCTTTTAAAGTAGCTGTAATTAAACTTCTTATTAAAACGCCCAGCCTTGATCCAGGGGTCCTAGCCAACTATAGACCTATATCTAACCTTCCTTTTTTCTCTAAAATCCTCGAGAAATTAGTCGCCAATCAGCTGTGTGACTTTTTACATAATAATGAATTATTTGAGGACTTCCAATCAGGATTAAGAGCGAATCATAGCACTGAGACAGCACTGCTAAAAATGACTAAAGACTAGGGATGCTCGATATTGGCTTTTCTGCCGATATCCGATATTCCGATATTGTCCAACCCTTAATTTCCGATACCGATATCACCCGATACCGATATATGTAGCCTTTTTACACCAAAATTCATCACACATCACCTATTATGGAATTAACACATTATGCCTAATTTTATTGTGATGCCCCACTGGATGCATACATAGATGCAACACGGCTTTCCAAATGTAAACACAGTCTGTACAAAATAAGTTATTGAAAAAAGTGCCATTCATTTATTTGTTTGTGTTTTTAGAGAGAATATTTTGCCTCAAACACACTACAGACAACATCACAACAAGGAAGATGCATATCTTCAGTCCAGAGTAGTAAACAAACTTAGTTTTCTTTTTCCAGACTGAGTAACCGGCCGGAACTTGACAAATAATACAATCAATAAATCAGCAGTCAAGCTCAACATGCTAACCCTGTATTGGATCTAACGGATACAGCACCAGAAATTACCTTCTCGACGTGACTGTAAACAATGCTGTACAATTCAGGTCAGCACTGGTCTGAGAAACACTCTGACTGGGCGTTATACAGACATAACGGGGCTCAAGGAACTCCACACGTTTGGTGAATCCGGCATCCTGAACGATAGAAAAAGTTTGTTTCTCGGTGTCGGCTGTTGCTTCTTTTCATCACTTTGCTGCACAGATGTAGCGAATAACTCCGCATTATTCTTCTTCAGGTGGGTGATCAAATTAGATGTATTAAAGGAAGACTCCTTGTTTCCTTCTCTCATAACCAACGCCTTGCAGTCATTGCAAAGCGCACATTCACTGTTAGTAGATGACACTTGGAAATACTTCCAAACCACGGACATCTCATGCACCGGGAGAGCTGAAGCTTGTTAGCCACAGTTAGCAACCTACGAGTGAAGCGTGTTGTTGTTGTTATACGTCATCAAGCACGCGCCTGTAAACGGCCCGTGTTGCATTCAGGTACACTCGGAAATGCTGAAGCCTACAGGACTAACATCGGTTGTAAAAACCAGATACCAATAATTCCCGATATTACAGTTTTAACTCAATATCAGCCGATAATATCGGTGGGCCGATATTATCGGACATCCCTACTAAAGACCTTTTAATAGCTTCAGACAAAGGACTCGCCTCTGTACTTGTTATACTAGATCTTAGTGCTGCCTTTGACACTATTGACCATCGCATCCTGCTACAGAGATTGGAACATCTTATTGACATTAAAGGAACCGCACTGAGCTGGTTTAAGCCTTATTTATCAGATAGAGCTCAGTTTGTACATGTTAATGACAAATCCTCCATGCACACTAAAGTTAGTCACAGAGTTCCTCAGGGTTCTGTCCTTGGACCGATTCTATTCACCTTATATATGCTTCCCTTAGGAAATATTATAAGGAAGCGCTCCATAAATTTTCATTGTTATGCTGATGATACACAATTGTATTTGTCGATCAAACCAGAAGAAACCGATCAGTTAGATAAAATTCAAATGTCCATTAAGGAAATGTAGGTGCAACCGGCACCCAAAGATGATTGTTCATTTCTGGATTAACTCGAACTTTCAGTTTAACTATGAGAAGGCCTCAGCCTTGCTTAGACAAAGGAGAAAAGACTAGGCCCAAAGCCTGGCTGCCTTTGTCTCTGAGGACATGGCCACAAAACAAAGGCCTGCCATGCCTTCTCACCCACAAATCACACCCAGGTGTGATTCTCCAAGGGACCCCCAAACTGTTCATTGGCTGACTTGACCACTGACTATGACATCACCAGGGCCTATATAAAGTGTAAAAACCTGCACTCCCCTCTTTTTCTCCCACTCTCTTCCTCCCGCTCTCTCTCCCGGATCACTCAACTCAACGCGATCCTGCGGATCCAGGAGACCAGCTTCCAGCTGTCCCCTCGGCCCTGAACCTGGCGTATGGCGTAGGCAGCAAAGGTTAACCAACCGGTTATCCTCAACAGAGCACAAGACTGAGCGATCTGAGTTTCCTCTTTTGCCTAAGAGCAACAATAAGACAAGAACCATTCTTCAAAGCTTCCTTCCTGAAACCAGCCACTGGCATCAAGCAACGCAAACATCTCCCATCTCATGGACTGGTAACTAATCACCAACTGGGCATTACTACATGTTATAGGACTTTATGAACGGTTAAATAGAATTGTAACTTTGTCATAAGAACTGAGAGATCAGGCTTTTGGTGCTTTGTGTAACTTAAATGTTCACACCTTCTCTGCAGGGGTCCGAGCCCCCACCTCTCTTCTTTGTCTCTCCCACACACACACACACATGCACGCCCACACACACGGTTGCTGTTAGCTTTAGTTAGTTTATTGTGTTTTGTTTGTTGCATTTATTAATTTGTTAATAAATGTTTGTGTTTACCATATGTCTGTTTATTTAATATTACACAAAGATGAATGAGCCAGCTTCGACTAAGAAAAGAACTTCTAAATCCTTCAACTAATTAAACTTACATTTATCGGTGTTTAACCCTTGATTAGTAGTTTAATATATTTAATGTCTATGACGGTGGTGCCCCGAGGAACTCTGGTTTGACTAGAGTCATTTTTATTATTATCTTTGATAATTATTGGTGATAACTAATATTTCCTTTATTAACGATACGTTTATTGAGAATACTCAATCTCATAATCTGAACGTGAGTCAAGGCCCTACATTTGATTGGTTCTCTGTGTGAAGTTTAAATAAATTAAAGTTATTAATTTTTATTTATTAATTTTCTTTATCAAATATTTATTTTGATAGTCACACACATTGATTGATCCAATTAAACCCAAAGTACCTACAGAAATAAAAAGCTGGATGACCTGCAATTTTCTGATGTTAAACTCAGATAAAACTGAAGTTATTGTACTTGGCCCCAAAGGCCTCCGAAACTCAAAAGCTAAAGACATTGTTACTCTGGATGATGTTGTGTTGTCCTCCAGCACCACAGTAAGGAATCTGGGTGTTATTTTTGATCAGGATTTGTCCTTCGATTCTTACATAAAACTAACAACAAGGACTGCATATTTTCACCTGCGTAATATTGCAAAATTAGGAACATTGTGTCTCAGAAATATGCAGAAAAACTAGTCCATGCATTTGTTACTTCTAGGCTGGACTATTGCAACTCCTTATTATCAGGCTGCTCCAATAAGTCTGTTAAGAGTCTCCAGTTGGTCCAAAATGCTGCAGCTCGAGTACTAACTAAAACAAACCGAAGAGAACAAATTTCTCCTGTCTTTGCTTCTTTGCACTGGCTTCCTGTAAAATCTAGAATAGAATTTAAAATCCTTCTCCTAGCCTACAAAGCTCTTATTGGTCAGGCTCCGTCGTATTTTAAAGAGCTCTTAGTACCGCATTACCCGACTAGATCGCTGCGCTCTGAGAATGCAGGGGTACTTATCGTTCCTAGAGTCTCCAAAAGTAGAGAGGGAGGCAGAGCCTTCAGCTACCAAGCTCCTCTCCTGTGGAACAAACTCCCAAGTGTTATTCTGGAGGCAGACACTGTCCCCATATTTAAGAGTAAACTTAAAGCTTTCCTCTTTGATAAAGCTTACAGATAGGGCTTACAAGCCCTTAGCCATGTTGTTATTGGAATTCAATTTCTCTTAGAGCCTGCATGTACGGGGCCTAAGCTGATTTTGTCATGCTTAATGATGCTGCTATAGGCCTAGTCTGCCGGGCGATAATACTGTTCCTGATCCTCTGAGCTTTTATCCTGTCTGCATCATTCACGTCTCATCAATGCATGTTACTAAGTCAACTCCATGTTTGCACCATAATTATTATTATTGCCATGTTCTGTCACTCTGGCTGTGCCTGTTTCTTGCTGTTCTGCTGTATTAACTGCCATAACTTGTAAGTCATATTCACATTGCTTTAGCTATCACTATCGTTAATGTTACTTTTGTGGTTGCTTGCATCCCTGGAAGTGTGTCTGTCTGTCTGTCTGTCTTTGTGTCTGTCTTTGTCTCTCTCTGTCCATCTTTCCATCCTCCACAGAGCTGGGTCTGTCCGACGTTCCTGCCTGTTATAGGGAAAGTTTTCGTTGCCACCATACTCAATGGGGGAATTGTTGGGTCTATGTAAATCATAAATAAGTCAGAGTGTGGTCTATACCTACTCTGTAAAGTGTCCTGAGATAACTTTTGTAATAAATAAAATAAACATGTAAATAAAATTGAATTGAATAACACAGCTGTACACTACCTGCCCCTGGAAGAGATCAGCATCCTGTAGAGTGATATCTGGCTTGTTCAGCTGCTCGTAGGTGTTGTTCATGTATTTGTTACAGAGCCGTGTCGCCTTCTCTGATGGGATATTGAACAGCACCCTCATCTCCTTTTCTATAGTATCTAGAAAGAAGGGATTTTTAGGGCTTGCTTATTTATCTTTCCTACTTTTACTTTTTTTGTTTCACAATACACATATCATATTGGACAGTGTATGATATCATCTATATCCTTATTTCTAATGCAAAGTTGATTCCATAGGACATTCATGTAGACTCTCACCTATAGTATCAGCTTTACTAAAATGGCGCTTGACAACATTGTCTATATTGTCATTCTCACACAAGTTCAACTCCAGAAAATAGACCTCCACCTTGCTGTGCTTGACAAACATGCCATGTTCAACAACCTGGAGAAGAAGGACGACATTTAGGATCCCGAGCCATAAATGAATGGTCAAAGTAAAAAAAAAAAAATTCTTCAACAGCATTACCTTCCTGACGATGGGTCTCTGGCGCTCAAGACAGCCGTACCAGCTGACAAGCTTGTTCCATGCCTCAGTTGGTACGAGGACATAGTCCAGCTCATCTATAAGGTGCTCTTTCAGTGCCTGAGTCTCCTGGTCTTTAAGGAAACATAAACAAAATGATGACTACAGGCTGAATAACAGTTCTTTTAAACTCTATGTGGTATCTGTTCTCAAGAGCAAGCAAATCAACGTATCTAAGTACCTGAGAACAGCCCGGAGTTATCAATTGGTCCTGGATAGAGGCTACGTTCTCCAGCATTGTACATGTCCCAGCTGTCAAATCCGACATATTTCTTCCATTGTTTGAACCACCGGCTGTCTGTTAGATACCTAAAACAAATAGGTTGGTAACAGTTAATGAGAACCATATCACACTTTGAGGGACGCCTGACTGATTCTTCTGAACCTTTAAATATTTTTTGATCGCAGCATATGTTTATGATATCCAGCAAGGACAGAAAAGAGTTAATAGATGATGCAATGTGTGATGTTTGGAAAGACACTGTACTCATTCTAATGCCAACTCGGAACATTACAGAACACCAAACTGCCTTGGCATTTGCAGATAAAGTAACAGCGAGCTAGTTTGACTTAATCTCCTCCCAAAACGAGAATCTGCTTTAGTTAATAGGCTTGTTAGCAAATATTCACATGACAAGACGCTGAAGTCATGGAACTCTGTTTTGTTTGACGACTGTCAAAACTAATGCAATAGCCTCAAATGGCTGGTTTCTCAGTCTAAGTCAGGTGTATGACATTTAACCTAATTTCCCCAAATCTATGCAACTGCTGTAACGTGCTTGTGGAAAACCATTCAGGTCAGTTTGAATTCCATGGGATAGCATTTCATATTATTGGCATATCATGGAACACTATTTATAAGCAGCAACTGACTAGTAATTCCAACATCTATTTGAGTAGCTGACAGACATACCAATTGGCATATTCTTCCCTCGATGCAGATTTCTTTCAACAAAGAAAGCAACAGAAATTCAGTGTTTCGCCTACCGTCATATTAGGGGGGCGCCCCGCCCTCCCTACAACCCCCCCCCCCCCCCCCCCCTTATTTAAATTTTATTTTCTATGTAGCGCCTGTTGTGAATTCTTCGTTCAGAGACTTTTACTTTGAAATTGTTTGTTGTGAAGTCGCGCTGTATTTCCGTTTCCTGTTAACGCACGCATTTCATTACTTTTCCTGCCGACAATCGCGGTGCAGTCGTCACTGATGATTAAAGTTATGATCATGAAGCACAATAACATGATTTTATGATGTTTTACTGAAGCGTATGCACTGGGTTTAGTCTGTTGATTGTGTTGCTGTAAGACACACGTTTCAGTAATTAGTCTGATCCCAAACTAGTTGCACTAAGTGATAAGCTAACTGGCTAGCTCCTATAGCTGCCTTGTATTCCTGTAAATGTTCAGGTAACGTGGTTCAATGTGATCTTATAACATAAGAGGGGACATTATTACCTTTTGTGTTTAACACTGATGTAGAGAAGATGCAGATTTAATTTATAATGCTGGATATAAGAAATAACTCATATTCATGCATTTGTTTATTTGTGTTTTATTTCAGAAACTGTACATGCACTGACAAGCTTATTCACTGACTGCTTGTATTTACTGTTACCATGCAATCACACCAAAAGCGATGAAGGCGATTAAATCGCCCAGAACGCAAGTTACGCCTCGCTTGCTCACATTTGTCACATTTTTGATCATCGCTTCACCGCGTCTATCGCAGGTAGCAGTCGAACAGAAACTCTCAGAGGAAGTGTGTGGCTGTTGTGTTGTAGTGAGATCAGGCCGTCAGTGATTTAACCTCCGCAGCTGTACAAGAGCTGCCCGATCTCCTGTAGATCAGACCGGGATACGCTTCACTCTGCAATGACGGATTTCTTCTTCTTCTTCTGGATTTCCGGCAGACTAGATGCCTAAAGGCATGTCACTGCCACCCACAGTTCATAGTTATATCCATTTTTTTTATATCCATAGGAACAGTCTGGTTTCCCCCAAGGACTGCAACAATGGCGTCTTTGGTGAGCCCCTGGCTGTTACACGGAGAACTTTGATGACGCTTAACGCAATCTCAACGCTGATTGGCTGTCGTGGCACATCTTCACGCGATGTCACTTGAAAAGTTCAAATTTTTCAACTTCAAGCGACACATCGCTTCGCTCTTATCGCTGGAACACGTCGCCCATCGTGTGTCATTGCATAATTTACATTGATTTTGAATGGCAGTTTGACGCTTTCTTCGCCTCCATCGCTTTTGGTGTGAATGCCCGGTTACTCTGGGAGTAAAAGAGTTAAATCAACCGATGACTCACTGACCGGGGCCCTCTGAGGGCCACAATCACAGAGAAGTCATTTAAGAAGGATAAAGGATATCTAAAAAGCAGAGCCGGCCCTGGGCATAGGCAGTATAGGCAAATGCTAGGGGCGCCGTCAATTGCTGGGGGCGACCCAAACGGGCGGAGGAAAAAACAAAAAAAACAGTATATATGTATATACATTCTTATTTTTACCAGCGCCATTACAAAATATTATATAAGCCCACAGCAACATAACTTAGTAGTGAAGACTATTAAATAATGAAGAGGCCTTTTTTCTGGTTCCTGGCTTTCTGCACTGTACCTGCCCTCCGTGAGGGGGGCGGGTCGAAAGGCCAGTTGCCTGAATCTGACCAGACTGTGACCCCAAGACGAAGAAGATTAATGACACTGTAGCGGAATTATGTCTAAAAGACTGAAACCGTCGGGCGCCCAGGGAAGGAAAAGAAGGAAAGAAGAGGAAGAAAAACGCGAAAAAGATAGAGGTACAGTTACGTCGATGTGATGAAGTAAATGAAATAAATAGTTTAATGATCGTAGTAACCGTTGTTGGAGCAGAGTGTTAGCTTGCTAGCTTACTTTGGACGATAGCAGCATCGTTTACTAATCAATAAATAGCTGAGTCGACATGTGTTAATGTTACTCCACCTTAAATTCATCAGGGACGTTTGAAAAGTTAACGTTATACCTGTTCAGGTCAGTGACGTGCAGTGAGGGTTGGGGTTGGGGAGGCACTGACTCACAAGTCAGATTTACAAACATACAGTAGGATGCCAATAGGATAGGAGGAGAGAATAGGAGCGAATAGGATGCTGAAAACCATTTTAAAACACCAGTGCCACTGTATATTGCAGTATATCTTACCTTTACTTATAAATGACTTCTTGCTTTGACTGAAGGTCCAGCTTTGAAAAATTTCTTAGTTTAGAAATCAAATCCTCCATTTTCAGGGGGACAAATGACAGCTTGTGGCTAAGCTCTACAGCATCGCACAGCACACTTCTGTGTTTACTTTTTGCACACGGGTTAGAGTTCACCGTGACCTGGCTGCAGGCTATCAGGCTGCTCACTATCGCCACCCTCCTTGAGGCAGAGGTACTGCCTGCCTCAGGGCAGCATTTTCCCTGTGGATTTATGTCTTATCATTAAGATGTACATATTACACACATACGTAAAATACATTACTGAACACCATGAAAAGAAGGCGTATGTTTTTAGTACATAAAAGTGTCCTCAACCATCATATTGGAAACATACACAGAAATGGGAACAAGCACGCGCCGTTTGCACGCGTCCCAATCCAGTTTGTGAGTGATTGCGCAATCTGGAGGGAGGCTCGGCTGTCCGTGCCTCACCTCTCGTCTCCGAAGAGACTCCGTTTATTTAAGCAGGAAATACAGAATTTTCTGCGATTTTTACTATAAAAACGGTCAAAATACATTAAGAACCACACCAAAATCATAGTCCAGAGGATAAATATTAATACTTGTGTTATTTTATTATTTTGTTTCTTTTTCCTCTCATGATGCCAGGGGAGGCATAGCCTCACCTGCCTCCCCTGACTGCACGTCACTGGTTCAGGTGTTATTTCACAGGTGTCTACTGCTGGTATGTCAGTTAAAATGCTTTTAGTTTTCCACCCCCTTTGTAATAGTATAGCTGTAAGCCTTTGTTAATTGTGCCGCAGTTATGTTTGTTAAAGTTCAGTGTTTAAGTGCAGTTAAAGTGTAATACTGTTTATACTCCACACCTTAGCTTTCCCATATCATTCATAGACGAAATATACATATTAATTCCACTGCACATTACTGCTTTTTGCTCTCTGGTTAGACTGATGATTGTATTGCAATGACAAAGTTTAATGAATCTCGTCGTATTTTCATTTTAGTCTTATAGCTAACCAAACATCTGTTTGTTATTAAAATGTAACATCCAGCAGTCACATTTCTTTTCTTCTCTCCTCAGATGCACTTTTAAAGTATTTCAGTACCATCCCAAGTGACACAGCATCAGGTGCTCCTGTCCCACCTACCTCTGCACAGCCCAGTGACACAGCATCAGGTGCTCCTGTCCCATCTACCTCTGCACAGCCCAGTGACACAGCATCAGGTGCTCCTGTCCCATCTACCTCTGCACAGCCCAGTGACACAGCATCAGGTGCTCCTGTCCCATCTACCTCTGCACAGCCCAGTGACACAGCATCAGGTGCTCCTGTCCCATCTACCTCTGCACAGGCCAGTGACACAGCATCAGGTGCTTCTGTCCCATCTACCTCTGCACAGCCCAGTGACACAGCATCAGGTGCTTCTGTCCCATCTACCTCTGCACAGCCCAGTGACACAGCATCAGGTGCTTCTGTCCCATCTACCTCTGCACAGCCCAGTGACACAGCATCAGGTGCTTCTGTCCCATCTACCTCTGCACAGCCCAGTGACACAGCATCAGGTGCTTCTGTCCCATCTACCTCTGAACAGCCCAGTGACACAGCATCAGGTGCTTCTGTCCCATCTACCTCTGCACAGCCCAGTGACACAGCATCAGGTGCTTCTGTCCCATCTACCTCTGCGCAGCCCAGTGACACAGCATCAGGTGCTCCTGTCCCATCTACCACTGCGCAGCCCAGTGACACAGCATCAGGTGCTCCTGTCCCATCTACCTCTGCGCAGCCCAGTGACACAGCATACGGTGCTCCTGTCCCATCTACCTCTGCGCAGCCCAGTGACACAGCATAAGGTGCTCCTGTCCCATCTACCTCTGCACAGCCCAGTGACACAGCATCAGGTGCTCCTGTCCTATCTAACTGCTGACTGGCCAGCTCTTCTTACAGACAAAGTAAGAAGAGAGTTAGTACACAGAGGACCATTTCAAACAAAAAACAGTTACACGTTTCCAAAAAATAAAGATGGGAGAAGGTGTCAACATGACTGTTTTAAAAGAGTCTTAGTTAATGGGGAAACAATCAAAAGAAGCTGGATGATGTATTCAAAAAAGAATGATAGCTTGCACTGCTTTTGCTGCAAAATGTTCTCTACAGAAGATTACAAACTTAACAAAGAAGGACTGAAGGACTGGAAAAATGCAAGCCAGTTGCTGAACGCTCATGAGGATAGCCAGGAGCATAATACCCACATAGCAACATGGAAGGAGTTGGAGGTCTGTTTTGCAAAGGGGTTAACAATAGATAGGCAAGAGATGGCACTCGCTGAGGCTCAGAGAAATAGGTGGCGTGATGTTCTCTCTGTTAGGCTAGCTGGTTTTGACCCAAAAGCAGACCAGGTGAGAAACGGATTCAATGATAAGGTTTATTTTCAGTTAGTCCAGAAGAGTCAAAGCTCCGAAGGCACAAAATCCAAACTAAGGTTTTAAATAAACAAAGTCCAACAAGTGTCCAGGGAACAGAGGCAGAGCAATCCACAGAGCAATCGGGTAACAAAGGGTAAACCTCTTTCTGGCAGTGCAAAAAATCAAAACTAACAGAGTGAATCCAATACAGGCAGAGTAATCAGAACAACGACAGAGAAAATCCAAGACAGGCAGTGTGGCAAACAATCTTACAAAACAATCTGACAAAGGACACTGAGAAGGCTGAACTTAAATAGGGAGACAGAGATCAATCATTGGGCAGGAGAAAACAAGGTAACAAGCAAACTAATTGGCAGGACAGGTGTGGACAATAAGTGGTGGAAAAAAAAACAGGGGGAGTGGCGTCACAGCCACAAACACAAAAGCACATGGTCTGCAAACAAAGGCATGGCCAACAGTACACAAACAGACCAGCAGAGTGCACTGGACCCAAAACCCTGACACTCTCGATTGGTGGCAATAATTCAGTCCCTAGCTGAAAAGAAACATGGCATTAAGGGGGTCCACAGATACATTAAATAAACCAGACAATGGCAACTTTCTGAAAGAGGTGGAACTCATGGCCAAATTTGATCCAGTAATGAAGCAGCATGTTGGGAGGGTGGAAAATGGAGCTAGCAGTCACACACATTATCTGGGCAAAACAATCCAAAATGAACTGATAGACTCCATCAGCTCAAAAATACTGGAAAGCATTGTGGATGAAATCAAAACAATTAAATATTTCTCAATTATCCTATATTGCACCCCTGATCTGAGTCATAAGGAGCAGCTGTCTGTCATTGTCAGGACAGTATCACTAGGCGACTTACCACAAGTTAAAGAACATTTCTTGTGCTTTCTTGTGGCAGAGGAGACAACACGGGAAAGTTTGTCTTTGAGAACTGCAGAGGACAATCCTATGATAACGGGGCCAACATGAAGGGAAAGAATAAAGGTGTTCAGGCTCGGTTGCTTCAACAGAACCCGAGAGCTTTTTTTGTTGCATGTGGTGCTCACAATTGTACAGCCATATGGTAGGACATCCTCAACCAAATCCAGCATGTGAGTAAATTATTGCAGTCACCCTCCATGCAGCTAGATGTGGCTGTAGACTTGCTGAAGAAAACCAGAGATTCCATGGCCTGCTACAGAACCACTGGGTTTTCTGATGCACAGACAACTTCAAAGGGGATGTGTGAAGAGATGAACGTGGAGACTGTACTGAAACAACAGCGGTTGAGAACAACAAAAAAGCACTTTGCATACGAGTCTCCAGATGAGCCTATCAATGATGCACTCAGAAGAATGGAAACCACATTTTTTAATGTGGTCGTGGATACAGTTGTCTCTTCACTTGATGAGAGATTTCAGAACCTTGGAGCTGTAAAGGACAAGTTTGGAGTGCTCCTCAACTTCCCCAACGCAGCAAAAAAAGCGTTGCTGCAACAGTGTCAGAACCTGAGCACTGCTCTGACCCATGACAGGCAGCCAGACATTAATGACAGGGAACTTTGTGTGGAAATGCAAAACTTTCCACATTTGCCAGCAAAGAACATGACAGCCATGGAACTCCTGACTTTCTTGCACGAGAAAAAGCTAACAGAGATGTATCCCAACATGTGGGTTGCTCTGAGGATCTCTGCCACTCTTCCTGTTACAGTGGCTTCTGCGGAAAGAAGCTTCTCTAAGCTCAAGCTTATTAAAACCTACCTGAGATCAACGATGGCACAAGAGCGTCTCAGTGGGCTTTCTATTATAGGAATCAACCATACTGTTGGAAAACAGCTGTCATATGATGACATTATAGATGACTTTGCATCTAGAAAGTCAAGAAGAGTAAGGCTGTAAAGTGAGTTTCTTGAGGTGTTGTTGAGACCTTTAATACAGTCAACATGCAGATAGCCCCCTCTGTTGGAATCATGTAAACAGCGGTGTATCAAGAGGTCTCTCATTTTTCTTTACTGGGTGCAATAGTGTGTGCTGTCATATGTGAACTGGTTTCATTATTTATTTTGTGCAATACCATATTTATATTGTATTTTAATTCATATTATGTCACTTGTTTACATGTGCACTATGGGCGAAACTGTTCACACAATCCACTGTTCGGTTCATATCATGGTTTTGGGGTCGCGGTTTTTCGGTTCGGTTGTTTTTTTCTATTTCTTTTAGATTCTAAAAATACCATGTATCAGATCTGTAGCCTAATAATTAAAAAAAAAAATCAGATATTCTTAAGGACATGTCATGCAATCATGCAAAAACTGAAATATTGAGGCGGGTTGCTTAGGGATTACTGTAACAATCTTAAATGAAAGTGAAGTGAGATTTTGAAACAGTGGGAGAGACATTGCTGCATTTACGCATTTATATATTAATTTAGCAAAAAGGTAAGCAATTGTTTGCCTTCTAGGTAATAAGATAATCACTTTTACTTTATCAAATCTTAGAACAAATGAAGAAAATAGGTTTCTTTCACTAAAATACTCACAAACAGCAATCACTGAACTGACTGAAATAGGCTACATCAGGGCTATTCAATTAATTTGGAATTGAGGCCGGTTGACGAAAATGATCCAAAATGGGGAGCTGTAAGAATATGAGCATCACATTAATGGATATTGTAAAACAATGCAGCACATAGGAGTACATACAGTATATGGTCTTTATTTTATCGGTGTAAATATTAGTCATGACCTTAAAGTGCAACAAGCTTGTCAAAAAACAATCCTTGTTGAATGAACAAACCTGTTAACCAGAGGTTTACACTTAATTATTGGACTAAAGTAAAGTTTGCGGCTCTTGTCCTTTACTTGAGTATTTTATTTACATGCTGCTTTATTCTTCTACTCCTCTACAAATCAGTGGAAATATTCTACTTTTTACTCCACTACATTTATCTGATTACTTCAGTAACTAGTTACTTTACCAGGCTGACGAGCACATATGAAACATTAGTTTATTCATCAAAAACTGGACTGACACAAATGAATGTAACATAAATGCAGAGTAGCATGATTTTTCTGAAAATGCCTTCTCAACTTATCCTCTTTACACTCAGATATGGCTGCAGAGTAAACACAGGCTTCACAGAGACAGACACAAAAACTTCCCGGTCCGTTCTCTGGTGAACTGACGGTTTTCTGTGACACTTTTCTTTTTTTCAGAGTAGAAAGAGACATTGATGTGGTGATTTAACCACCGATTTAACCACAGAAAAACAAACCGAGCGGAGCTTAGCGAGCTGTTGCCAAGAGGATTCACAAACCCACGAAGAAGAGCGTAGCAGGAGCATGCGTAGCGCTGTTGCCGTGCGCCTACAGGGAGCGCGTGGAGCAAGTCAACCAGCATGATGGGATTTGACGCGCTGTGTCTCAGCGCTGAGACGGATATGAGAGAGGACAGCGGTCACGTGTACCGAACCGTGACATGCGTACCGAACGGGACGGATTATTTTAATATATATATATATATAAAAGGAGAGAGCGAAAGAGAAACATATATATGTCTAGATAGATAGATAGATAGATAGATGGAAACTCAGACTCCATTGACAGCACAGCAGACTGTTTACAGACACAGGGCATAATTACCGACTAAAAGCAGCATAACGAGCCAACTTTAATATGACACTAAATTATGGAATCATCATCCCGTCTGGTGCAGGGCAAGAAGACATCTCCAACAAAATGAGATGAAAACAAAGTATACGGATGTATACACTCTATACAATCATCCTGTGTGAAGCAGAACATATAACAGAGTAACAAGGCATTATGACTTACATAGGTGGCATAACTGAGGAGAAGAAATGTTAAAATGTCACTGAACATCATAGTGCACAGAGGGTCATTTATGAACGGCCCTCATTTTTTTAATCAACATCATCTACATCTGAGTCTGTCAGGTGTGCTCTTCCTCACTGCATTGGTTGGCACAGGTTTTTCAGTGGTCTCCTAATGCACATAAAGGCCTGTATTTCCTGCTTCAGTGTGCTGGGAATTTCTTTTTATCTGGGCACACAATTACAGCACATTTCAAATAGTTCCACATTGTTTATTCTCTCTTGTGGACTCTGTATGTTCTTAAAAGTGCATCTTGGTCTTATGTTGCCATATTCAGGCTATGTAAATGCATGTTAATACTTAAAACCAAATTCAGCCTCATTGGGTTATGTATTATATTATTACCAGCATAACAGACAGCGTGGAAGAGTGATGCATTAAGTGGGATTTAAAGCTGCACCTCAGTAGGGAACTGCGTCACAAACTGACACTCTTACCATACTATTGTCAAGACATAAATTCAATTCAATTCAATTCAATTCAAAAAACTTTATTTGTCCCTGGGGGGCAATTCAGGGCACACAGAGTAGCAAATAACGACAGTGCAATTATACAAAAACATTTTAACCTAACAACAAGAATAAAGTGTAAGAGAAGAAAAGTGTCGGGATGTTAGTGTGTTAGTACAGGTAGAACAAGTGTCAGGATGTTAGTGTGTTAGTACAGGTAGAATAAGTGTCAGGATGTTAGTGTGTTAGTACAGGTAGAATAAGTGTCAGGATGTTAGTGTGTTAGTACAGGTTAGAATAAGTGTCAGGATGTTAGTGTGTTAGTACAGGTAGAATAAGTGTCAGGATGTTAGTGTGTTAGTACAGGTTAGAATAAGTGTCAGGATGTTAGTGTGTTAGTACAGGTTAGAATAAGTGTCAGGATGTTAGTGTGTTAGTACAGGTAGAATAAGTGTCAGGATGTTAGTGTGTTAGTACAGGTTAGAATAAGTGTCAGGATGTTAGTGTGTTAGTACAGGTAGAATAAGTGTCAGGATGTTAGTGTGTTAGTACAGGTTAGAATAAGTGTCAGGATGTTAGTGTGTTAGTACAGGTTAGAATAAGTGTCAGGATGTTAGTGTGTTAGTACAGGTTAGAATAAGTGTCAGGATGTTAGTGTGTTAGTACAGGTTAGAATAAGTGTCAGGATGTTAGTGTGTTAGTACAGGTAGAATAAGTGTCAGGATGTTAGTGTGTTAGTACAGGTTAGAATAAGTGTCAGGATGTTAGTGTGTTAGTACAGGTAGAATAAGTGTCAGGATGTTAGTGTGTTAGTACAGGTTAGATACAGAGAACATCGTCGGCGTGAGATGTAGAAAGACATGTGTGTATCAGATGTAAGCAGACATGTGAACGGGTGTATATGATGTAAACAGTGTAAACATGCAGTAGACTGTTGAAACAGGTATAAACAGAACTGTAGTGCAGAAAAGATATAAGTGGACAGTGATCGGATTCAGATGAGGTCAGACATGATACATATGTGTAATGAGCAGACGTAAACAGAACTATAGTGCAGTAATAGAGTATAAATATAATATATAACTATAAGCTAGATAATAAAGTGATAGTGGTGCATGGCAGGAAAACAGCAGTCTGAGTATATGCTAGCTCTGTGTAACAGATGAATACTGAAGAATAAAGTGACCATAGTGCTGTGATGGATACAATATAAGACCTGATAGACAGAATAAAGTGGAGTAGTGCATTAATACCATAAATTAACATAACTAACAGAATCAAGTGGACCAGTAAGAACATAGTAACAGAATAAGTCCGGTGTGTGAACATTATAAACAGAGTAAATAAGTGGAGTAGTGCAACAGACCGGAGTAACATTATAAACAGAGGAAATAAGTGGCGTAGTGCAACAGACCGGAGTAACATTATAAACAGAATAAATAAGTGGCGTAGTGCAACAGTCCAGTAACATTATAAACCGAGTGAACAGAATAAGTGGAATTGTGCATCAAACCACTAGTTCACAGCTTTGAGGACAGGAGTGGAGGTAGATAGCCAGTTCACGTGTCCGGCAAGTGTTCAGGGGGGGGTGTCCAGGGGGTGGGGGTGTCCAGGGAAGGTGTCAGGGGTGGGAAGGGGGGGTGATGGTGATCAGGGAGGGTGTCTGGACAGGGGAGGAGGAGGGGAGAAGGGAGGGGTGTCCGGGGGGGAGGGGGTGAGGTGTCCAGGGAGGGTGTCTGGAGTGGGGGGGGGGATGGTCAGAGGGGTCAGGAGTTGAGGAGCTGGACAGCCCTGGGGATGAAGGTTGCTCTTCTCCTCTGTGTCCTGCAGCAGGGACAGCGAAGACGGCGTCCTGAGGGGAGCCACTCAAACGCTGAGAAGAGAGCGTGAGAGGGGTCCTGCATGATCCGACCAGCTAACCTGAGTGTCTGCTGCTCATAGGTGGTCGACAGAGTTTTAACAGGAAGTCCAATGATCTTAGAGCAGACAGTGGCTACGCTCTGCAGGCGGTTTCTGTTCTGGAGGCTGGTGGAGTAGAACCAGCATGTGATGGAGAACGTGATGATGCTCTCGATGGAGTAGTAAAAGGTCAGGAGGATGTTCTTGCTGACTCCAAAGGAATTGAGCTTCCTAAGGAGGTATTTCCGCTGCTGACATTTCCTGAGAATCTCCTCTGTGTTGGAGGAGAATTTCAGCAGGCTGTCGAAGATGGTGCCCAGGTACCTGTACTCCTCAACTGCTCCAACAGGCTTCCCGTGGATCACAGTGTTTGCTGATGCAGCCAGTTCCCTCTGCTTGTTGGAGAAGGTCACCACCATGTCTTTGGTTTTGTTGACATTCAGCTCCAGGCAGGAGCTGTCACACCACTCCACAAACTCCTGAAGAGCTGGTCCGTGGTGCAGAGATGGGCCTGACAGCAGAGACAGGAGGACAGTGTCGTCAGCGTACTTCACCAGATGACAGTTAGGCTGTGTGGTTCTGCAGTCATCGGTGTAGAGGATGAAGAGCAGAGGTGAGAGCACACAGCCCTGAGGGGAGCCGGTTGAGGTGTGTTGGAGGTCGGAGAAGGTGCTGTTGACCAGGACTCTCTGTGAACGGTTGGTCAGGAAGTCCAGTATCCACAGGATTAGCAGTTGGTCCAGATGAAAGAGGGCTGAGAGTTTGTCAGCCAGGATGTGGGGCTGCATGGTGTTAAATGCAGAAGAGAAGTCTGCAAACAGGAGTCTGGCTGAGGTGTTGGGGCGCTCCAGGTGTTTGTGAACAGTGTCTATTATGAATGTTTTTGCATCATCGACGCCCCTGCCAGCTCGATAAGCGAATTGGAGCGGGTCCATCTGGGAGTGGGTTTCCCTGATGATGTGTTGTTTTATGATCCTCTCCATGGCCTTCATCACAAGAGAGGTGAGGGCCACCGGCCGGAGGTCATTCAGACATCTGACGGCACTCTTCTTGGGGATGGGGATAACTGTAGAGTGTTTCCATTGCTGGGGGACTATGCTGCTGTCCATGGATCTTTGGAACAGGGTCTGAAACACGCCCCCTAGCTGCTCAGCACAGTGCTTCAGGACGCGGCCGCTGATGTTGTCTGGGCCAGGTGAGCCGTTCTCCCTTGTCTTCCTGAGGGCTTTCACCACGTCCTCTGCGCTGAAGGTGAAGGCTGCTGAGTCACTGGGCTTGAGCTTGGACATCGCTTCTTCCAGCTGGGTGGTGTTGTCCTGCTCGAACCTTGTTTAGAAAGAGTTAAGGTCGTTGGGGAGAGATGAAGAGCTGCTGCCTGAAACCTGGATGGTTTTTGTGTTGCTGGCAGCAGTGTTCACAGCAGCCATGTTCTTGAGTCCCTGCCAGGCTGAGCGGAGGATACCCTGCGTGAAGCAATCCACTTTGTTCTTGTACTCCAGCTTGGCAGTTTTTATAGCAGCTTGACCTCTCTGTTGACCTCCTTTTTCTCCGTTTCAGAGCCGGTGAAGAAGACCCTTTTCTTCTTGTTGAGGATCTCCTTGAGCTCTTTGGTGATCCAGGGTTTGTTGTTGGGGTAGATAGTGACCGTTTTGGAGGGGATGATGTTGTCCACACAGAAGGAAATCTACGATGACAGTGTCCACATGTTCATTAATGTCATCAGAGGGGGCCAGGAGGTTGTCCCAGTCAGTGGATTCAAAGCATCCTTGGAGTGTGATGATGCTTTCATTGCACTGCTTGATGTTCTTGACAACTTTCTTCACCCTTCTCATGACAGAGATGTAAGCCGGAGCAAGCAGGATGGCATGGTGATCAGCAGAGCCCAGAGGGGGGAGGGCGACAGATCTGTATGCGTCGGGTAGTAAACCATAGCACTTGTCCAGTGTCCTCTCCAGGCGTGTGTGGCATGTGATATACTGTTGATAACCTTTTAATGATTTGTCCGGGGAGCAGTGGTTGAAATCACCCAAGATGAATTAGGGAGAGTCCGGTGAAATGTGGTCCAGTTTGTTTAAAGAGTCTGTGATGTGTTCAGTGGCTGTGACTGCGTGGATGGGGTGGATGTAAACCAGGATGACAAAGAGCTGAGGAAACTCTCTGGGTAGGTAGAAAGGGCGAAGGGAGACAGCCAGAAGCTCAATGTCCGGGGTGCACAGTTACTCCCTCACGACGATCGTTGAGCACCAGCGTGTGTCTACATACAGACACACGCCGCCGCCATGTTTACCGGTGAGCTCACTGTCTCGATCAAGTCTTAGAGGGGGGCCGAAGCCATCAACGTGCAGGGCATTGACATCGTCGTTCTTATTTAACGACGTCTCAGTGAAAGCAAGAACCGAGGCAGTCCTGTACTCATGCATGTGGTTAACGTTAGCATGTAGCTCGTCCGTTTTATTCCAGAGGGATCTAACATTAGCTAGGACGATAGATGGAAGCGGCCGTTGTTTACAAGTCTCCCGTTTGAGCCTGGCCCTGATTCCGCTCTTTCTCTTCCCCCTTCTGGTTACCTTATTGTTCTTGTGTGTGGACTTGTCATGGCTGGTTGAGTTACTCCGCAGTAATTCCTTCGGTAGCGAGTCTACGGCGAAGGCGTGTGGAGGATGGTGTCCGAGCTACAGTAGGGTCTCTCTGGAGTACGCGTGGAGGTCGTTGTTTCTGCTCGCCGTCACAAACTCCAGGAGAAACCCCACTTGAAGAATGGCCATGAAAAACACGGGTATATCCATGCCGAGTGGAATTAAAGTGCCGGGTGAAATAGGAAAGAAAACAAGGAGAATAACTTCCGCGTTGTCCGGCAGTCACGGGGTTAACAGGAAGGTAAACAAAGAGAGCGTCACGAGGGGACGGGCAGGAAAAAAAATCTGCTACGTCTATGTAGCGTAGTTAAAAAGTTAGAAAACACACTCGGCGTGTGTGGCATGCAGACGGTAAACTAAAAAGTAACAATATATATAAATACAACAAGTAGAAAAACGTAATAAATGCTAAATAACGCTAAAAGTTGCTCTGTGCTCCGTCCGGTCGACCACACGAGCAGCGACCCGGAACCGGGCTAGCAAAAATATATTTTGAATATCTTTGAACACAACACAAAATGTCAACAAATGTTAGATATGTGATTTTTTTTCAAGCACACTAAACACACACCATAAACAAGTAGTCCTGTAGTAGTTTGTAGTAGTAGTATTTAAACAAAGATCTGCCCAAAGGAGATCTGGCATCTACTGATGTGGTCTGTTTTCCCTGGCATATGATTGGTGGAAAGCGGTTCACATCTATTGGCTGATGTGCAGCGCGTCCTAGAAGACTACTTGACGCGTACTTAACAAGCGTCAAAAAGCGGGTTTGAAATGCATTACGGCGTAAATTACGCGTTGCGGGACGCGCAAAGTCGGTCAGAACGCCCGAAAATTACCTGCGAATCGTGGCACATTCGGCCTGCCTAGTGTAGTGGGCTGCATGTCCACAGTTTGATGTTTTAATAGCTTTTTGACTGATCTTATCTAAGGTATATTGTCATTGATATACCTATACTGTGTGCATACCAATGTTAACAGCGTATGCCAGTGTAATATTTTCGAAGTCCTACCTACCCTTCATCTTCAGTCTTGTTTAGCTGCAAGTTCAAAACCCATATTCGGGCAAAGGACATTTGACATTATTAAGGCTATATAGTTGTTTTTAAATAAGAAATGTTAATTTCACCTTGATGTTAATCTTCTCTTTTGATTATGGTAGATGTGAGTTACAGAGATGTGTAGGTGCTAATGTTTTCTATACTTTATATTCTTAAGTATTTATAGAAATAAGTAAAATGCAGTATGTGGACAAAAATACTAGCAAAACACAACTAGACATATTTACAGCATTGTAAGACCTTGATATACTTATGGCTCTTTTCACTCAGTTATTAAAATGACACAAACGTAAATGAATGCATTTTGTTGTTTTTTAGACAATCTTCAGAATAAATAAACATGAAAATTTGACATCAAGTCACGACACTGCCAGAGATGGTCACAAGTTACTTTTTGCAAGTCCAAGTCAAGTCTCTGTGGGCAGCAGCAAGCCCTAATCAAGTCTCTTATGGTTTTAATGAATAATAGAATAGAGTAGCAGTGCAACTGTTTTGTATAAATACACAAGCTCGCAACTAATGACAGTTTATAATCTATTGTAAATTAACGCAGTTTTACCTGGAACTAATTCCAGACACCTGAAACTTCAGGCCCTGCTCTCATTGGAGGATTTGAAGACATTTATAATAACCTGGAGGCAGACACATCTGGCTGTAGATATCCTGCATGATATATTCATGGTTATGGTCAATTTGGATGTATATTTGAAGTTTTCACTTATTTGAGAGATATATCTATATATATGTAGTATTATAGTCATGTATTTTTAATTGGCTGCTCATTATGTTTGTCAGAAATGTCAGTCGTGCTGCGGTCTGTCTCAGGACACTCTGAAAAAAGAGAGGTTTATGTTAATGTCAGCAAGAAAACACTTTTCAAAAATATGTAATTCAATGAACACCAGTCTAAAAGTTAATCCCTCACAAAGCTAACATTAGTAGCAAGTTAACGTGGATAGCTTATGAATGAGTTTAATACAGACATTGCGTTCAGAGATTCTTTTGTTTCGGCTGTGCCTGAAGTTATTAAAGCCAAACAATATGACGAACAGTAATGTTACTGCAGTAACTTAGTTTCAAGTTGGATATTTGGATAGGCTGGGACTGGGGTGGGTCCGTTGATTATCCAACTTGGAACTAACTTCACCCCGGTCAGCAGCAGCAGCAGGGGATGTGTCATCGGTGGAGTGTGGCCCCTTGAACACCTCTGTGGGAGAGAATGACTTTCTGCTCCTGATGTTCATGCTCCAAACACTACATAAACAAAAAGATTGTGCACGAGTCTCAAATCTCGAGTCCGAGTCGAGTCTGAAGTCTCATTTATGTGCGACTTAAGGGGGTCTCGAGTTGAGGCTCGGCTCGGAGCCTCAACTCTAGTGCTCATCTCTGGACACTGCAGGTGAATAGGGTAAAATATTTTACTTATAGATATCCTCTATGTGTTCAAATGTTTGAATAAAATATAAATAAAAAATACTATGTAACTTAAAACAGGGGATATTTCATTTAAAGACACTCCAGGAGGGCAGAGGGGATTTTGTCCGGGTTCTTGGAGCATCGAGGGCCCTTGTCCATCCAGGTTCCTTATTGCATGTGGAGCGGAGGTGCAGAAGAGTGGAAGTCAAAAAGCGGCCTACATTAAAGACAGACATAAATAAAAAATAGAGAAATACTTTAAAGTAAATTAAAATGAGCAAAAGATATATACATACCCCCTTCCCACTTTCCCTTTTCAGCCTCCCATCTCTTCTTTTCCATCTCATAAAACGGAGACTGACAGAACTCTTTCCAGGTCATCTCCATCTCCATGCCCTGGTCACTATAAATGGACAGTGCTTTGGCAGGGCAGTACACACACTACAACAGTGCCAAATCATAACAACAGTTATCTCAGGACACTTTACAGAGTAGGTATAGACCACACTATGACTTATTTATAATTTACATAGACCCAACAATTCCCCCATGAGTATGCAGTGGCATGAAAAACCTTCCCCTTTAACAGGCAGGAACGTGGGACAGACCCAGCTCTGTGGAGGACGGACATCTGCCTGCACCGGTTGGGGAGGAAGAAAAGAAGAGAGAAAGAGAAAAAAGAGACAGCTGGACAGACAGTTCCAGAGATGCAAGCAACCACCACTATAGTAATATCTATAGTAATGAGAATATGACTTATGTTATAGCAGCCAATATAGTAGAATAGTAGAAACAAGCACAGCTAAGGTGACAGAATATGACAATGATAATAATTATGATGGTAAATATGATCAATGAGTCGTGGTAACAACAGCTGTGATACAATAAGATCTATCACTAATGATGTTTTTATGGCTACAAATATAATAATTTATAAAACGAGTGACAGTATATATGAGTAACAGTGATAATAGCAGCAGGAAGCGTCATGCAGGATCACGGCAGCAGGCACCACCACGATCAGCAGAGACCTGACAGATGACAAAACAAACAACTCCGGGGGAGAAGTGAATTAGTAACATGCATTGATGAGACATAATGATACAGATAGAGAGGAGAGAAGGTCAGAGTATCAGGAAAAGTAGTATCCCCGGCAGACTAGGCCTATAGCAGCATCATTAAGCAGAACAAAATCAGCTTAGACCCCATACATGCAGGCTCTAAGACAAACTGAATGCCAATAACAACATAGCTAAGGGTTAGGAAGCCCTAGCTATAAGTTTTATCAGAAAGGAAAGTTTTTATCGTACTCTCAAATAAGGGGACAGCGTCTGCCTCCTGAATAACACTCGGGAGTTGGTTCCACAGGAGAGGAGCTTGGTAGCTGAAGGCTTTGCCTCCAGTTCTACTTTTGGAGACTCTAGGAACGACAAGTAGCCCTGCATTCTCAGAGCGCAGCGATCTACTCGGGTAATACGGTACTAAGAGCTCTTTAAAATACGACGGAGCCTTACCAATAAGAGCTTTATAGGTAAGGAGAAGGACTTTAAATTCTATTCTAGATTTCACAGGTAGCCAGTGCAAAGAAGCTAATACAGGAGAAATATGTTCTTCCTTTTTTTTTTAGTTAGTGCTAAAGCTGCGGCATTTTGGACCAACTGGAGACTCTTAACAGACTTATAGGAGCAGCCTGATAATAAGGAGTGCATCTATTGTCTAATTGGACTTCCAGTTTGGCTGAGATGGAGTAGACACGAGTTGAGTCTCACTCCCGCAACTTTTGATATTTTTTACGCTTCAGGAGCCCGAAAATCACAACAATATTAATATTTGTCTCGTTCAACGGATACACCACCTAAATATGCCGACACATTCGACCAGACAGACTGTCTCTCCCGAACTGATCACTTTTCACTCGATAATCTCCTCGACTGTTACTCCTGATGATGCTGAGGACGATTCCTAGTGTTTGGAAGGAGAGATCACCCACGGCTCTGGCAGGAGCAGGTGAGGTGCCTGCTGTTTATTTTGGCAATGTAGTGTTTCGTCTAGTGTTCTCTGACAGTAACATGCACATCCGTTTGTCAAAACAAATGCAAAACAAGACTCACCCACGGCTCTGGCAGGAGCAGGTGGGGAGCCGGAGGCTGACTGCAGCTTTCTCTTCAGGTACTGCTGCACGTTCTGCATCCTGGTTCCCTAAACACAGCTTTTCTTGAGTATGAAAGCAGCATAGCCATCATCCCTGCTGTCCCAAAACTGTCTCCAGGATGTCTTTAGCATGAATGCAAAAACCTATCAGCTGGTTATCCTGGGATGCTGCTGCTGTCACAACTGGCTTCTCTGACTCGTAGCGGAGAAGAGACTGGATATTTTAAAGCCGAGGGCATAACTCAGAAATGCCAGGAGGCTATCCTTGCTGTGTTACCCAGCTATGAATACTCCTGCAGCCTCTTCTTTTTGCTGGTTCTAGATCAGGTATACAGTGTACCCGATGTCATTTTCAAGAGCCAGCAAAAAAGTTTTCCCCTCGTATTTTCCAAACTGTAGGATGTACTCTCCCATCATTTCTGTTTTGTCTGAGGCATCACCCCCTCTCATGACAACCACAATCCAAGCATTATCCCTGACCTGCTCCTCCTTCGACGCAGCAGACCTGTCCTGCAGTGACGGGTTGTCCTTTAGCAGTTTGGCTGCCTCGGTGGGATCCTGGTGGAGATATCCGAGCAGTCCGGTACGAAAGACCACACTGACTTTCCCAGGGAAGAAGACGTGTTTGTGCATTTTCCCTATAATGAAGAAAACAATTTTGTCTTTCAATAGGTTATAGACAGGCACTGTTTTGTGTAACACATGTTGAAAGATCAGGGCTCAATGGGAATCAGGAAACAGAGAGGTTTGACTCTTAGGCCCTGCACTTTTAGGGCCCATGCACACGGAGATGTGTTTTCCTCTAAACGCACAACTTTAGTATCGCTTTGGACCGACCATCCACATGCAGCCAGCGAAACTAGATACTTCCTCTACCCCCATATACCTCTAACCCCACAGCCTCACATAACAACAACAGTGCTGCTGCGTGAGAGGAGAGCGACGGACCCATAGACTGTTTACTGAACTGGACTCTGAGCCACATGCATGGGAATGAATTAGGCCGAGCACAGATTTCTCCCTTTTCCCTGATGCTCTGAATAAGGAGCTAAACTGCTCTCTAGGCTCTGTTTCTAAATCCAGTTCTAAGGTGTGAAAAGTCTCTAAACGTAGGGAGAAAGTGGCGCCTGTGAGTGCTTTGGGACGGGGAAGGGGCTCACAGCAGCAGCCTCTGCTCGTTGAGGACACTAACTGCAGAGTGATCGGTGCATCAGAGTCCAAAACGGCACAAAAGTCTCCACTAACACCAGAAACAGGGACACATTTGTCTCTAGGATGGAGGAGGATTTGGGAAGTCTCCAGATTTGGAGAGAAACTCTCTGGTGTTTGTATTCTCCACAGCGTCTCCCCGTCTCTTCTTCTCCGTTGTAGGTGTATTTCTGTGACAGTTACAGCGCCACATCCAGGCCTGGCATGTGTACTACAGCGTTTTTAGCCGGTTTCACTAGTTTCGTGTTGACGCAGATATTTCTTGAGTCCAGGCCAGGTGGACGGAAAACTTTTTAACAACAACTGAGGGAAAAAAGGTTGTTTTTGATCGTGTGGACGTACCCTTACTATCTGAATATTCTCACTGTATTTGCCTCGAACTTGATAACATGTCTGCCTTCCTATTTGTCCTGACCTGCTGTGTTGAGGACTGTTAGGGCGCACTCACACTGTCCTTCCACACCGGGCCAAAACCGTTTTTTCAGCTAAAGCCTAGTGCGTTTGATCAGTGCGAGTGCACCCGCTCCGCGCATAACTGCGACCAGCGGGCGGTCCACGGCCAGCCTGAGAGAGGTGGGCTTTTGTAGAGCGTGTTTGCACATGTACGAGCGTGCGCACGTGTACGAGCACGATGCCTACGGCGGTTCTGACGTCATTTATGTGCGCCTGTTCGGACAAAGAAAATAGAAGGACGGACCATGCGCGGACATTTAACAACAACAACGGCGGCGAAAGGTTCACGTTGGTGTGATGCGGAGGTGGAGTGTTTACTGCAGATTTGGTCGATTCAAATATTCAAAAAAAGTCGACAAGACGCACAAAAACTCCGAGGTCTATGGAAAGATTTGTAAACAAAGAGACGCATCGCGATGACGTCAATCATTGCGTGTGACGTGTTACGGCGTGATGACGTATGGACAGCGAGAAGCATTTGCGCAAGGCCCAGGCAGTGTGAGTACAAACGGGCCTGGGGCGCGGGGGGAGAGGGAGGGGGGACAAGTACCCTAAAGCCCGGGGCGCGGTGCGGAAGGACAGTGTGAGTGCGCCCTTAAACTCCTACTTGACCTCTGTGGGTGAAACCCTTTAAACTACAGTTCAAAGAAGTTCAAAGAACTTGGTAAGTAGTGTGAGGGAGCCCAGTCATCATGTGACACAAGTAACACACGTATGCACTGTCTTAACCTTTTGATCACCTCAGGTATCAAAGCTTATTTCTTCTTCTATTTTAAGTTTATTTTCAAAAAAACCTACACCTTCTACATTGCCTAAAAAAATATAAACGTATATGGTGCATGTGTATTTTACTTACAGTTTGTCCAAACTGTCACTGCAACTGAACTGAAAGATCCACTGATTTACCTTTACCTGCAAAAAAATAAATAAATAAATACATAAAGTGACAGTATTGTAGCATACACAGTGACAGTGACATGACAGTATGAAAAACCCTGAGAGTTGTTGTTGCAGTGGTGGAAAGTACATTTACTACATTACCTATTAGGTACAATTTTGAGGTACTTGTACATTAGTAATTCCATTTTAATTGGATGGTTATTTTTCTAGGAAGACGTTTCACCTCTGATCCAAGAGGCTTCATCAGTTCATGTACTCATCTGAGACACTAGCTGGTGTGAGATCCTGGTATTTAACCTCTCACAAGGCCGGTGATGTCACTGAGACCCTTTGTGCTCCAAGTGCCAACGGCCGTCGTTAGAGTAGCAGTCGTTGGTGGGAAGTTGGTTTGGACTTCGTTAGTGCTCTATTGAGTCTTAACGACCGTTGGGGTCACAGGAGGCCTTTTGTGAACAGTTGTTCTTTGAGGTTAGATTGTTGAATCTCCTGAAGGGATGAAAGGGCAGCATTGTAAATTGGAGATAAGTGGTGTCTCAGCCCTTCTCCTCTGTTTAGCGATGGTTTCTCTACTTTTACGTAGATGGCTTCTTTCACTCCTCTTTCAAACCATCTGTCCTCTCTGTCCAAGATTTGGACATTGTTGTCATCAAAGGAGTGGACTCCAACGACGGTCGTTAAGACTCAATAGAGCACTAACAAAGTCGAAATCTACTTCCACCATCGACTGTCACTCTAATGACGGTCGTTGGCACTTGGAGCACAAAGGGTTTCAGTGACATCATCGGCCTTGTAAGAGGTTAAATACCTGGATCTCACACCAGTTAGCTGGAACAGTCCCAGCCTGGTCAGATGTGTACATGAACTGATGAAGCCTCTTGGATGAGAGGTGAAACGTCTTCCTAGACAAATAACCAAGTCCAGTTGCTTTTGACTGAAATTTCTTTGAGGATAACGATGACCTGTACAAATGAGAACATTCACAGGCCCTACCTTTATTAGCTGCAACATTAAAGTGTTAATTACATTAACCTATCAACAATTATAATACAATACTACTCTGGAATAAACCATTCTGCCTAATGAACACATACTTTTTTGGATGCCTGGCTCATTTTGAAGGTGTTGAATGGACTAACCCCTCCACTATTACAGGCCATCAGAAAGAAAAAACACTCCAGAGTAAACACCAGAGCACTGAGTGGAGGAGAGTGTGATTTAAAATGGCGCAGGACTACATTTGGCCAAATGTTTAGAAATTTAGCAACTATGCTAACTCCTATGCTACGAGACAAAATATCCCAAGTAGTCAGTTCACTGTTAATTAATTTATCATAAAATAACTATTTAATGTAAATAACTTACCTTTTTAACTGTATAATTTTCCACAGAGCGAACTCGAGTTGACCTGCTGTCTCTTCATAATCCAGAGGAGTAGTGACTGAAGGAAGCCGGAAAGTCTGTTTGCCCTGATATGATTGGTTCACATGACATCGCATTCTAAGCATGATCAGCACGAGATTGGGACGCGTTCTGAACGGGATCTTGTATGAGATTTGATTCTGCTAACCTGAATCTAGCCCTTTTTTTACACACACACAGAGAGAGAGAGAGAGAGAGAGAGAGAGAGAATATAACTGGCTGTTTAAATATTGATGACATTAATATTTAAGCATCATTTTCAGTTCAGAGAGAGAGAGAGAGAGAGAGAGAGAGAGAGAGAGAGAGAGAGAGAGAGAGAGAGAGAGAGAGAGAGAGAGAGAGAGAGAGAGAGAGAGAGAGAGAGAGAGAGAGAGAGAGAGAGAGAGAGAGAGAGAGAGAGAGAGAGAGAGACTCAGACTCCATTGACAGCACAGCAGACTGTTTACAGACATAGGACAGGTGCATCTTGGTCTTATGTTGCCATCTTCAGGCTATGTAAATGCATGTTAATACTTAAAACCAAATTCAAACTGACACTCTTACCATACTATTGTCAAGACATAAATAGCAAAAATATATTTTGAATATCTTTAAACACAACACAAAATGTCAACAAATGTTAAATATGTGATTTTTTTTCAAGCACACTAAACACACCATAAACAAGTAGTCCTGTAGTAGTTTGTAGTAGTAGTATTTAAACAAAGATCTGCCCAAAGGAGATCTGGCATCGACTGATGTGGTCTGTTTTACCTGGCATATGATTGGTGGAAAGCAGTTCACATCTATTGGCTGAGAAAATCAAGGGGAGGAGATCATTGGCATCGGACTGTTTAATATGCAACGCGTCCTAGAGGAGTACTTAACGCATCCTTAACACGCGTCAAAAAGCGCGTTTGAAAGTTGGTCAGAATGCGCTCCGGCACGCGTAAAGCGCGCAAATTGTGGCACATTCGACCTGCCATACATGCCTACAGGGAGTGCATGGAGCAAGACTCCCAGCGCGCCGGGATTTGACGCGCTGAGACGTAGCACTGAGATGGATACGAGAAAGGACAGCGGTCATGAAGGCTTACTCTACGTTGCACCTCATAAACCGAACGGTACACACGTGTACCGAACCGTGACATGCGTACCGAACGGTACGGATTATTTTAATAAACAGTTCCACCCCTAATGTGCACTGTTTAGCTTAATGTTTGTCTTATTTATTTTGTTCTTTTAATTTATCACTTGTTTATGTGTGCACTGTTTAGCTTAATGTTTGTCTTATTTATTTTGTATTTTTAATTTATCACTTGTTTATGTGTGCACTGTTTAGCTTAATATGTTTGCCTTATTTATTTTGTATTTTTAATTTATCACTTGTTTATGTGTGCACTGTTTAGCTTAATATGTTTGCCTTATTTATGTGTGCACTGTTTAGCTTAATATGTTTGCCTTATTTATGTGTGCACTGTTTAGCTTAATATGTTTGCCTTATTTATGTGTGCACTGTTTAGCTTAATATGTTTGCCTTATTTATGTGTGCACTGTTTAGCTTAATATGTTTGCCTTATTTATGTGTGCACTGTTTAGCTTAATGTTTGCCTTATTTATGTGTGCACTGTTTAGCTTAATATGTTTGCCTTATTTATGTGTGCACTGTTTAGCTTAATGTTTGCCTTATTTATGTGTGCACTGTTTAGCTTAATATGTTTGCCTTATTTATGTGTGCACTGTTTAGCTTAATGTTTGCCTTATTTATGTGTGCACTGTTTAGCTTAATATGTTTGCACTGTTTAGCTTAATATGTTTGCCTTATTTATGTGTGCACTGTTTAGCTCAATATGTTTGCCTTATTTATGTGTGCACTGTTTAGCTTAATATGTTTGCCTTATTTATGTTTGCACTGTTTAGCTTAATATGTTTGCCTTATTTATGTGTGCACTGTTTAGTTTAATATGTTTGCCTTGGGCACCAAATTACTCAGGGCCGGCATTTCTAAAAAGGATACCTTTCCCATAGAACAGGTCTTTATCTTGTGCTTAAATTATAGTCTCATGTTTTTTATCCATTTGCATGTCCTTACTGTCTCTATATGGTCGCATGTTTACGATTCTCCTCTGCTCTCTTTATCGTGCACGGCGGCCGATGTGGACAAACATCTGCGTTTTTGAAAAAAATGCCCCAACACAAACACTAAACACACCTAGCTCCAGCATGCCCAGGCCTGAGTAGTCTTTATGATCTGAAATAATTAGCCAGTTAAGAGAACCTGTCAGACAACTTACAACTGGCATGCCACTCTAAGCAATATAACCACGTAGCCAGCACATCAGCCAACGTCCCTTATAGTGAAATTCCGGTGTCTGTAGCAAACCACAACGTTTACGTGTTTTGCTGGAATAAATCATCAATGGGCTCCTTCCCTTTGGGTTGCATTTGGTAATTGACTTGAATGGAGCAGCTGGTACCGGGGCCAGTAGTTAAGTCTTTAAAACACTCTTAATAAATTCTGTGTTCACATACTACGTTGTTGCTGCTTTGTTTTAGATGTAGAGACTCTTCTCATGGGATTTGGTGTTATTTAAGGCAGTATGAGTGGTTAAAAAAGACGTTTGAATCCGTTCAACTCACCGCCCCGACCTAATCAGTGTTAGCCGCGGCTGTCTCTCCGGAAAATCTACATTAACAGCTCATACACAAAAAATGTCTCGATGGCTTATTTGATGACCGAATTTGCCTGGAAAAAAAACGGAATTACACTTTAACTTGTCACAAAACAAGCATTAACGTTTAAATACTGCACAAATGAGCCACTCGGCTAACTTACACTGGTTTGGTTGTGTACGGCCAACGTTAATAGGCGTTGTTAGAGGCAGCACTCATAACAGGAACATTTTCGGACTGGTTAGCGCAGGGGTAGGCAATTCCGGTGTTGTTCCGTATTTAGCACCCCTGCCGTGAAATGCACCCCCGCGCATTATAGGTGATATTCTGGATCAGAAGGCTGTTGTTTCCACCTATAGGAGTAGTTTATATACAGGTAACCCACAACGGTCAGAACATTGGTTACCTACAGTCTTTAAACTATTTTAAAGAGTTTAAAGTCACAAACTTGGATAATAGCGAACACAAAACAACACCTTTTTGTATGTTCTGTGGAAATATACTGCAGCCATAATTACAAAATGAATGAAATGGATCTTTTGAGCAAGTTGAATGTATTTGACTTAACGTTTCCTAAATATAATCCCAGCTTTTCTTGCAATTCATAGGTTCAAAGGTATGCGTGTTTGGTTACCTGTATATAAACTACTCATATCAAATAACAGCATTCTGATCCAGAGTATCACCTATAATGCGAGGGGGTGCATTTCACGGCAGGGGTGCTGAATACGGCACAACACCGGAATTGCCCATCCCTGCGCTAGCAGCTAGCGTGCTAACTTGTTCAACATTAGCTGGGAGCACAGCAGCATTCGATTTCAGACCCGCAAACGTCGGCGCCGTTAGCGTGCTCGCGTTAGCATTTCCTGTTTCGCAAGCTAACGCTTAGCTAAGCGCCCATGTAACGTAGCAAAGTCTTACCATTCGTCGCCCTTTCTTAGAGTTGTTTTCAAAAGTGACCCAATAATCTGTTTTTGATTTTCGGCTGAAGGGGTTGGCATCTGTGCGGCAACCGGCTCGGGTCCGCCTCCCTCGGCCATCATGCAACTGAGTGTCGGACTCTGATGTGAATGGAGGCTGCTATTCTTCTTCTTCTTCTTCTTCTTTGCGGTTCTTCGGCAGCCGGCATCCAAACGTTGCATTGCTGCCACCTATGGGACTAGCACCTTAGAATCTGAAAAAACAGCCCCCCCCCCCCCCGCTTGACCCCACTTCCAAAATACTTTTAAGAGATACTTCAATTTTTCGCAATTCTCTAAGAAGGTCTTGTCTTTGGCGGTTATATTTTCTGCAAGACATCAAAACATGTTGTACTGTCTCAGGTTCCAGACAGGAACACAAGACACTCTGGTGTTTCCCTAGAATAAACAAAGTGCTGTTCAGATACGTGTGACCAATTCTCATTCTAGAAATAATAACCTCTTCCTAACGTCTAAACCCCCCTCTTTTGCAGATGTTAACTGAATAAGTTACCCTACTAGATAATGCGAATAGGTGCCTGCCTTTGTGTTCTTGCTCTTCTTCTTCTTCTTCTTTGTGGTTTTACGGCAGCCGGCAACCAAAAGTTGCATTGCTGCCACCTATGGGACTAGTACCTTAGTGCTCTATATTCTACTATACAGCCCAGTGTCTTTTAAGAATCTGAAAAAACTGCTTTTTCCCCTCCTGCTTGATCCCACTTCCAAAATACTTTCAAGAGAAACTTCATTTAATCCAATTTCTTGCAATTCTCTAAGAAGGTCTTGTCTCTGGCGATCATGTTTTCTGCAAGACATCAAAACATGTTGTACTGTTTCAGGTTCCAGACAGGAACACAAGCCACTCTGGTGTTTCCCTAAAATAAACAAGGTGCTGTTCAGATATGTGTGCCCAATTCTCAATCTAGAAATAGTAACCTGTTCCTTACGTCTTAACCCCCCTCTTTTGCAGATGTTAACTGAATCAGTTACCCTACTAGATAATGAGAACAGGTGCCTGCCTTTGTGTTCTTGCTCCCAGAGCTGCTGCCATTTTAAAATGGTTTCCTGCCAAACTATACTTTTACCCTCTGCCTTTGATAAATGTATGTTGATATCTACAGTTTCCTTAAGAGCAGCTTCCTTGGCCAACTTATCAACCTTTTCATTTGTCGCAATACCGACATGAGCTGGGACCCATAGAAACGATATTTCTACCCCTCTCCTTTTCACATGTCTTATGGCCAGAAGAATGTCATATACTAGATCTTGCCGACTCTTTGACGATCCTCTCCCAACACTATTGATCGCTGACACAGAGTCACTGCATATCAACACCTTATGGTTCTGGATCTGCTCTGTCCATTGCACTGCCATCAGGATTGCGTATAATTCCACAGTGAACACGCTTAGGAAATTTGAGGTTCTCTTCAAAGCTTGAGCATTCCATCCCTGCACAATAAATGCTGCTCCTGTAACACCTGTTTCTGGGTCCTTTGAGCCATCAGTGAAAATTAATATGTGATCTTGATATTGTCCTACTACATGACACTGGAAGTGATGCACCAAATTTGAGTCAGGATTATGTGATTTGATCTCAAGTACCTCTAAGTCGATCTTTGGTACCTCCAGTTCCCATAAAGGTACTGATGGCCACAGTACTCCTGTACAAAAGTTTTTATCATGTATGGACATTTCCTGTGCCACTGCCTTCCCGGTCCATCCAAAACTTGGGAATCTTGCCACCTCTCTCTCCCAGCTTTCCTGTATTGTTATTTTAACTGGGTGGTCATCCCTTTGACCCATCAAGCTGACCCAATAGTTAGCCTGAAGCTGCTTTCTCCTTAGACAGAGTGGCATTTCTCCTGTTTCTACCTGCAAAGAGCATACTGGAGAGGATCGCACCGCTCCTGTACATATTCTCAGTGCCATAGCTTGGACTTTATCTAATCCAGCTAAAACTGATTTGGCTGCAGATCCATAAACCAAACACCCATATTCAATTCTTGCTCTGATTAAATAAACATAAATTTGCTTCAAAGAAGATATATCTGCTCCCCATACTGTTCCAGCAAGACATCTCATTAAATTCATTACTTTTTTACATTTATCTACTAATTTTGATACATGGTCCCTCCATGTAAGTCCTGCATCAAAAAACACACCAAGAAATTTAAAACTTTTAACCCTCTCCAAATTCCTACCATACAGCTCCAGTTTTATATTTTCATCTATTTTCTTTCGAGTAAAAAACACAACCTTAGTCTTCTCAATAGAGAATCTCAAGCCCCATTTCCTTCCCCAGTTCTCCACTAGTGTTAGAGCTTCCTGTACCTTCTTCAGGGTGTACTTTATATTTTTCCCCCTTTTCCATAAGCTACCATCGTCTGCAAATAGTGATTTTCCAATACCTGGCTGAACATTAGCGAAAATGTCATTAATCATGATGTTGAACAGTAATGGACTAATCACACTTCCTTGCGGTGTCCCGTTTTCTACCAAGCACCTTCTAGATGTTTCTTTCCCTATTTTCACCTGAATACTTCTATTATTTAAAAAGTCCATTACCCAGTTAAACATATTTCCTCCAATTCCTAACATATGCATTTTGATTAAAAGGCCCTCTACCCATAGCATATCATACGCTTTTTCCACATCTAAAAATACTGCCACAGCAGTCTCTTTCTTTACCTGTGCTTTTCTGATTTCGTCCTCAAGACATATGACTGAATCAATAGTACTTCTCCCCTTTCTAAAACCACTCTGACAACTAGTCATACCCCCCCTCTCTTCAATAAAGTGCATTATCCTTCCATTCACCAACCTTTCCATTAATTTACCTAAGTGAGAAGTTAGAGCTATTGGCCTATAATTAGCTGGATTACTAGCATCCTTTCCTGGTTTTCTTATTGGAACAATAACGGCCTCCTTCCATCCTGTAGGGATCTTTCCTTCTTCCCATACTTTATTAAATACATTTAAAACCTTCTGAATTCCTGTTTCACTTAAATGTCTTAACATGCTATAACAGATTTCATCTTTACCAGGAGCAGAGTTCTTACACTTATCCAAAGCATTTCTTAACTCTCTCAGTGTGAATGGAACATTATATTTATCCTCTGTTTTGTCTTTCTTTTGAATAATCTCAGTATATAGACTCCTTGTTTCTTCCCTACCCCTTCTTTCTTCTTCTGATAAATTACTTGAACTATGTACCTTACTCAGTGTGTTCACCATCATGTCTGCTTTCTCTAGGTTTGATATAGCCAACTGTTCTGGATAATTCCATTCTCTTCTATTACCTTCCATTTTCTTGATCATTCCCCATACATCATTTATATTAATAGCACTTCCAATTGAGGTACAATAATCTCTCCAGTATGTTCTTTTTCTTTGCCTTATAGACCTTCTCACTACTGCCTGTGCTTGTTTATAATCAATCAGATGTTGAAAGTTATGAGTTCTTTTTAACCTTCTAAATGCTCTGTTCCTTTTCCGAACTGCCTCTTCACATTTAGCATTCAACCATGGAACCACTTTTCTTACTAGTTTTCCTGAACTTTTTGGTATTGAAGCCAGTGCAGCCATATAAATACTGTGTCGTAACTCACTTTCATTTCTTTCAACATCATTTGTTTCTTGGATTGAACTAATGTACAAATCACTTTCTTCCTTAAATTTCTTCCACTCTGCTTTTTTTGAAAATCCACCTTCCATGGCGATCTTCTGAGCTCAACCTTACATCAATATCCAGTTTACATAGAATTGGATAGTGATCACTTCCAATAGTGCCTTTTCCGTGCACTTCCCATTCACATTTTGGAGCCATTCTACTGGACAGAATTGTGAGGTCTAGTACAGACTCTTTACCAGTTCTAATATCAATCCTAGTGCTTCTACCATCATTCAAACAAACTAAGTTCCTATCATTCATTAAATCTTCAATTACCTGCCCATTGTTGTCCGTCTTCCCCCCTCCCCACAGTGTATTATGGGCATTAAAATCTCCACACCATACAACATTATCTCTATCCTGACCTTCTATTTTCTCTAGTTCATTTAATGCTAGCTTTTTACAAGGGTTATAATAATTAATCACTACTATTTTCTTTTTATCTGCCCATACTTCCACTACCAAATATTCTTGTTCCTTCCCTGTACCCAACACCCTATAGGGAACACCCTTCCTTACAAAGGTAGCACATCCCCCACCACTTCCTTGTTCTCTGTCGTGTCTGATGACAGTATAGTCAGATAAAACAAAATCAAATCTAGGTTTTAACCATGTTTCTTGAACACACATTATTTCTGGTTTTATACTCCTACTATCTATAAACTTTTTAAAATCTTGACCATTTGCCAACAGACTCCTTGCGTTCCATTGTAAAATTAACATATCATCCTTTCCCTACTTCCTGGTTTGAGTGCACAGCAAGACAGTCCCTTACTTCTTCCCATTTTAAGTCTACCATGCCCAAATGTTGAGTTGCTGCCTTTGTAATGATTTGAATCCTTTCAGTTTTAGATTTAACCTCAGCTGTTGCATTGATTACTCCAGCAATAAAGATAACCAAGTCCCTCTTTTCCTCCCTCTGCTTTTCCTCCTTCTCTCTGAATTGTTCTTGCCTCTGTATCCACACATTTCCTGTCGGTGTTTCCCCTCTATCATTACCTTCATTCTTATTCTTTGTTTGTTCCACTCTTTTAACTGCTTCGGCATAAGAAACTCTATCCTTCCTTTTCACACTCTGAATCTCAGTCTCCTTTCTCATTACTTCGCACCCCCAGTAGGCCGCACTGTGTCCCCCTCCACAATTACAGCATTTAGGTCTTACCCCCTCTCCACATTCTCCATAGTCATGCTCCCCACCACATTTCGCACATCTTTTTGTCCCTTTACACAGTTTAGCTACATGACCAAACTTCTGGCACTTGTAGCATCTTATTGGCTTATGAGTGAACTCTCTTACCCTGTACCTCATGAATCCAAAGTATAGCTCAGTGGGCAACTCTTTTATACTGAACTGTATCAGAACTGATTCAGATTCTTTTTTCTCAGCTCCCTTGGTTAAGCGCTTTGCACTCTGAACTGCATCACACTTTACTTTTAAGGTCTTTACCAGCTCTGTCATCTCAATTGCCAACGGAATCCCATAAATCACTCCTTTACTCCCTTGTTCACCCACTTTTACCACCTTTACTACCACTGCTCTCCCAATAGCTTGCAGCTTTAGAGCTCTTCCAATCTGCTCTTCAGAGTTGCATCCTATTAACAAATTTCCATCATTTAGAATTCTAGCGTATTTAACCTCGCCAACCTGATTCTTAATTATTTTTGTCAGTTTTATTGGATCTAAATTCTTCACTCCTGGCTCTTCAAACCTCACCACGACATTCAATTTATCCTCACTCTCTTTCACTTCCCTAGTCCGTTTTGCTTTATTTATCCTCCTTGTCTGCCAGTGCCCATCGTCTTGATCCACTTCATCCATACTGCAACAACTATCTTCCTGATTTTCTGCCATGGTAGAGAATATGTACAAGCGTATCGTATACCGGACCTATACAGGTCGTCGGCCGATACTCTCGCAAAATACTCTCTCCACTAAATCTACTCTACTTCTACCTATCCTTGAAAAATTATTGTGACTTTTATTTATACAAACAAAGCAAAGCAATGCAAACTTCTTCTAATCGCCGAACTCAAACGCATACACCGCTCCTCCCCTGGACCAAAATTCCACGTCCTGTGTTCTTGCTCCCAGAGCTGCTGCCATTTTAAAATGGTTCTTCTTCTTCTTTGCGGTTTTACGGCAGCCGGCATCCAAAAGTTGCATTGCTGCCACCTATGGTACTAGCACCTTAGTGCTCTATACTCTTCTATACAGCCCAGTGTCTTTTAAGAATCTGAAAAAAACTGCTTTTTCCCCTCCTGCTTGATTCCACTTCCAAAATACTTTAAAGAGAAACTTAATTTAATCCAATTTCTTGCAATTCTCTTAGAAGGTCTTGTCTTTGGCGATCATGTTTTCTGCAAGACATCAAAACATGCTGTTTTGTCTCAGGTTCCAGAAAGGAACACAAGCCACTCTGGTGTTTCCCTAGAATAAACAAAGTGCTGTTCAGATACGTGTGACCAATTCTCAATCTAGAAATAATAACCACTCCCTAACGTCTAAATCCCCCTCTTTTGCAGATGTTAACTGAATCAGTTACCCTACTAGATAATGCGAATAGGTGCCTGCCTTTGTGTTCTTGCTCCAAGAGCTGCTGCCATTTTAAAATGGTTTCCTGCCAAACTATACTTTTACCCTCTGCCTTTGATAGATTTATGTTGACATCTACAGTTTCCTTTAGAGCAGCTTCCTTGGCCAACATATCAACCTTTTCATTTGTTGCAATACCGACATGAGCTGGGACCCATAGAAACGATATTTCTACCCCTCGCCCATATTCGTGACTGTCGAGCACGCGCGTCATAACCTGGCCCGGAGCCGCGCAGCTCGCACACCTACCAGGAGCGAGTCTCACGCGAGTTCACGTGCATTGACCGAGAAAGCAGCAGCTAAAGCTAAACGAGTAGCATTGCTTACAGGCCCCGAGTATTCACCACCGTCGTTCATTTTGTTCAGGCGGACCTCTCGTTCAGTGGGTATTAGAAAACGTGCCAGATTGTGAAGGGGGGAAGACTAGCGCAAGATGGTTCGGGAAACCAGACACCTTTGGGTGGGAAATTTACCCGAACATGTCCGAGATGTGAAAATCGCGGAGCATTTTAAACGGTAGGTCACGCAAGATTGTCGATCGAACAGCGCGCGCTAGTTGCAGCACGAACGTTAGCTGGTTGCGATGGGCGGAACGTTAGCATTTTAAAAAAGTTTTACAAGTGAGGGTGTCTTTAAGTGCTGCCTGTACTGTACTTCAGCACATGGGTGTTTATTGAATCGGAGTATCTGGACGGAACCACTTAAGTGTAAATGTTTACGGTTTACCGTAATTTGGCCAACTTTTGCTAAAGGAGGCGAGTAGTTTAGGTTTGTTGGCCGCTAAGCTAGCACCCAAACAAACAATCAACTATTCTGTGGGAGGTCAAAGCGTTTTCAAAGGCAGCTAACGTTTAGCTGGACAGCAGGTCAAATAACTAGACATGACTTCTGTTGTTTTAAACACTGGAAAGCGTCTGACCCATAAAGTACCATTATTTGTCATCTCAACTGGGTTTGTTATAGAAATAATGAAATGTAGATCAACAAATTCTGCGATCGATCTGATGATACGTCGGTAGCAATCACTAACGGTATACTTGAACTAGGCGATGGTATTGTTTTTCAAATTGGCCCATCTTCACGTTTATTGGTTTTGCAGCCGCTTGTAACTTGCGACTTGAAAGAGAGCCAACAGCTTAAACCTGTGCTCCCCTGTGTTCGTAGAAGTAATTTCAAAAGCATGTAATGTTATGTCTTTATCTATAACTCCTAAACTCCATAAACTCCTCTGCACCGCAATAAACAGTAACAGTGTGTTAGGTCCCAGAAGGATGTTTGATTAACGCTATTACTTTGACGATTAAGGAACCGCTTAACACTCCCTACAATACATCTACCATAACGATTGCAGATAGTATTTTTTTTTTTTTGACAGTCTGTTACTATTGAAACGAAACATTACTGTTGACTTGCTTTGGTTCATGATTGGTGGTGAACCATTACTGTTTGCTTAGTATCAATCCCTCCTCTAATCTCCATTTATAAGACTCTGACATACAGAAACAACTGCATTTACCCTGATATATGCCGGTGTATGTGAAATTTCCCCTTTGTTTTCATTGTAATTTCCTCAGGTATGGGCGTGTGGAAAGTGTTAAAGTTCTCCGTAAGCGAGGGGCAGAGGGTGGTGTTGCAGCCTTTGTGGATTTTGTGGATATCAAAAGTGCGCAGAAGGCTCACAATGCTGTCAACAAGATGGGAGACAGGGACCTTCGAACTGACTACAATGAACCTGGGTCAGTCCCCAGTGCTGTACAGGGCCTTGAAGACAGCTCCCCCTCAAGCAGTCGAGGCGGTACAGGATTCCCTAGGGGAACAGTTGGTCCAGTTTTTGGCCCACCTGTGTCCCTTCACACCAGAGAGGGACGTTATGAATGGAGAATAGATGGGTAAGTGGACACAGCCCCCCCCTTTAAAATCCAGGGGAATCTAGGTATTGGATAAGTTTAATACCTAAACACATAGTGGGGTTATTCGTATGGGATAAGGCCTCAAGGGGGTTGCACAAAGGTAATTAGGGATCGTTCCACTTTTCATCATAATTGACTCCTCTTTCCCACGGGATCTTAGTAAATTAAATACACTATCATTTGGTAAGGTAACTATAGTTCAAAGTGTGACATCTGGTTTGGATATCAACCATCAACCAATACATTGGGGAGGAGAGTTTTAGATTTATTTCATTTTGTGGGAAACTACCTTGGGGAATCATTTGGATACTTTTCATATGTATTTGCCTCCAAAATATGGGATCCAACCACAACTTTTACTTGGATCAGCTTGTGACTGGAAGTAAATCCCTATAATGAAGGCTGTACTTGTCTTTGAAGAGTCTTTTCAAGTCATTACGTCAATCTATCTGGAGTTGTCAACTTTTTTTCCTTTTCAGCAACAGCCAATGGATGGACTACTTTTACAATTTTTTTAAATCTGTGGATACGGCCTGTTCTGGATTTAAGTTTTGAACAAGTGGATAAAGGAACTTAACATTTCTTACACCTCACAAGAAAGACAGATGTAGTGCATATATCCTAGGCTATCTCAGTCATTTTAGGGTGAGATTAACTGTATATTATTAACAGCGTTTGTCCCAGATATGGAAGCTATTCCAGGAAGATTGTGGACGAACACGTAGGGTCCAAACAACACATTTGTGTAGATATTTTTGTTTTGGATTTATTGCCACAAAGACAAATGAAGACTGCATAGTTGGGATGTACTGATGTGGGCCCTAGTATGGATGGGTGAAGCTGCCATTTATTTGGATTACTCGAGTGTGGATGTAGCTGTGTCAGGTCTCAGCTCAGTGAGGAGAAGAGCACGCTGGGTATGTTACAGAGAGCTGTAGATCACTTTTCAAAGTAACTTGAAATGGCTCTACAAAAAGATGAAGTCTTCCAGTACATATAAGATTCATGGAGTGTGGAATTAAGACATGACTATGATCCAATAAGGAGTTCATTGGGCTATGATCATAGTTTCTGTGAGTCTTCAAGCGTGGGTGATGTTAAACAACTGGATATTTTTGGTGGAATACATTTGTCCCGTAACATAACTTTTTGAACATACTGCTTCCTCATACTGTAAGTCAGCTGTGAAACAATAAGAATACAAACTTTTACTACAGCTCAACACCAACTTTATTTGCCATCATGGCTGGTCACCAACAACAACAACCCCGGCATTTTCCAACACAACATCCGGTCCCTTCACAATAAACGTTATCTTTTCCATACAGGTTGATATTTGTCGAACTGAATATATTAGAATAGTACAACAATACACAGTAAGCTAACAAACTCACTCTCCATAAAAATAAAAAAATCATTGTACTCCTAGTACTCAACAAGAGCCCAGTTACCTTATTTTTTAAACACGCTCATACACATTCTTGTTTAACACAGATAAACCACAAAATTGATGACATAAATCATAACATACCACTTAAATTTTTTTAACTGTGTTTGTTTGGATGTTTATTTAAGTTCCCATCGTCTATCATTAAGTGCCTTCAGTAGCTGTAGAGCCGAAGCACCTTTCTTTGTGAGACAGTCCGCAAGTTGTTCTCTTGTGCTGTACCAAGGACCCGCTCAACTTTTTTGGTTTGAATAAGTTATTTGATGCTGCTTATCTCCAGATGCAATCTTTTTTCAGTGACTGACTTAGTAGACTGCAGTGCGTCTACCAGTGAATGCAACACTAACAGTCAGTTCAGAAAAGAGTGTGAACAGAAAGATGGCATTGTCAATCCCATCCGACATTGCCAATGTTTCACCTGCCAGTGTACTGCGAACAACTGACTTGACTCTCTTTGACTGCCAAGCAAGAGGTGAGAACTTTCCACTCTCCCCCATTAGGAAGATAAGGTGTCCTCCCTGAGTGCCTCCATCTGAGAGATTTCCAAATGAGGCATCACTGAACACGATCAGCCTTAGGGTATTGTCACTAAGGGCCAGTTGTTCAAAACATTTAATCTGGATCAAAATTATCCAGATTTGGAAATCCCATTTTTTGCTATCCAGGATCAGGTAATCCGTCTTACTTTTATGCCGGTTTTTCAGAGCAACATTGGATTGGATCACTCTGATCCAGATACACAGTTGTCAAGATTACCAAATCCGGATTGACAGTGCTCTAAATAGGAGTTGGCTACAGCTATGTAAAGAACAACAGGTAGAAGAGCCAACATGGGGTCACTGTAAGTGTTTTTTTATTTTGAGACAAACACAAATATAACAAACATCCACTTCTATTCATAATTTCTTTTATGACCCCTCATCCGATCCACAACAAATACAAAACAAATATGCAAATGCATAGTGGGTATTTTAAAAAAAGCTCTTAAATGGAAAAAAAAAAAGAAGAATGTTCAGGGTTCTTCGTCATTTGTGGAGGAGAGACCAGCATTTTCAAGCCCTGCTTCTAGGAGGCGGATCTGAAGTTTCACTGGTTTGCTGCAGTTTGGTCAGCTTGATTTGTTCCTTTGCTAGGAGTATCTGTGCTTCTGCTCTTTCAGTTTCTCATTGAAAAGTGATTGATAGGAATCATCATTGTTATTTGGCAAAGGACACTTCAAGCCTCTTTTCTCAGCTCCTGAGCCTGCTGAAGAACCAGACCAACCTCTGGTTCTGTCAGAATGAGAGACTGACTGGACGTGTAGTAAGGGATACCATTGTTAGACATTATTTTCATCTGTGATAATTGTTTGTTTGAAATTAATATACAGTGATGACAGAAAAATTGAGTATTATTTTTGTTTGTTATTGAAATCTGGGGGATTGTTTCATTGTAATAATGCAAGATAATTTTTATTTTATTTTATTTTGACTTTACTATACTGAAAGGCTTATTTGGTAGCCTATGTCTACTTTATTCACTTTAACCGTCAAACAAGTGCAAAATATAAATAAAAGTATGTACACTAAATGATACAAATGTATTATTTTACCAATTTAACCGTTTTACTACATTTTCTTCCTGAAATCCACCTTGAAATCCTACCTCCTGTTGTGATCAGGATAATCCTGTTTTTTTGGATCAAAGTTATCCAAACTGTTATTTTGGATCAAAGTTATCCTACTGAAAAGTTTTGAACAACACAAAGTGAAGATTTGATCCAGATTCAAACTAGGATTGGATTCCGTGATCTACCGTACTTTCCGGACTATAAAGCGCACCTGACTATAAGCCTCACCAGCTTAATTTAGGGTAAAATACAGATTGCTCCATATAAAAGCCGCACCCGACTATAAACCGCAGGCGTTTTGATGTGTAATTACCGTAGTATATAGGGGTTCCTGCTACCACGGAGGGGATTGTCAGGACAGAGATGACTGTTTGGGAACGCAAAGCGTCCCATTTATTAACAATAAATCTTTCAATCATTCAATCAAACTTTCACATCTTTGACATGGCGAACAGCATTCGTGCAGAGTACAAATAATACAACGGTGCAAAGTAATACAAAGTGCTCGCCTGTAACACGGCAGTAAAAGTGCAGTCCCGCGGCCGTTTACGTTATCAAAATAACCAACCATTCATTGATGTCAAGGGTACGTGCAGCAGCTCTATTTCCTTCTTTGACAGCCAGATCGATTGCCTTTTACTTAAAAGCAGCATCATATGCACTTCTCCGTTTGTTTTCCATGTTGAGGGTGTTTGCATGAACACTTCCTTTGCGCAAACTGTCGCTGAAGCTCTCCTACTCTTTGTTTTGCTCTCGTTACCTGGCGGCAGATGTCTGCCTCGGTCTCGCGCATCCTCGGTAGTGCGCGCCCCTGGTTACCGTAAGCCGTAGAAAAGCCGCACCGTTGTATAAGCCTCAGGGACCAGAACGAGGGAAAAAAGTAGCGGCTTATAGTCCGGAAATTACGGTAATCCGATTTCAGAATCCTTCCTTCCCTTTTGAACAACCCATTTTCAAGATTTGATCCAATCCGATAACCAAAATCCGATCGGATTACCTTTGAACAACTGGCCCTAAATGTTGGAAGTCCAGAACTACCTTCTTGGACTTCAGTTTACACACTATTCTGTTTGCTTTATGAATAGTCTGTACAGTAGCCTTTTTTTAGTCCTGAGGCCAGGTTGCTAGCATCAATCATCTGGCATGCTCTGTCTTGCAACCCAAAACATTTGGCCAATCTTAGATCTGAGCTGGTCCTTTTCTTTCTCGTTTTGGGGAGAGTCTTGTTCCACAGCTCGTGAATGGTCCAATGTATTGGCTGCAAATGCTGAATGTAGTTGTCCTGGTGTACTTGCACTCCTTTGTTAACAGTCCCAAAGTCCTCAAACACATTATTATGGTGCCAGTGTTTTATCTCCTGGCATTTTTCTGATCAAATGAGACATCTTTAAATAACAAATATGTTCTCACATACATCTGGGGTAATGGTCTCAGGAACATGGGTTTCTACCTTAAGATCTTCTACTCTCAACATATTGGCTGACTCGGTTGTCCCTGCAACATCACTAGGTTCAATATACTTTAAGTTGTACCAGTGTTTGTATTTACCTGTGGCTTTTCCTGCACGCCCTACAACTTTAGAGGTCTGTAAAATACCACTGTCTTTGTATTTCACAGTTTGTCCTGCCTTCAGACTGAAATCTGTTGCATGCTCTATGGGCGCACTCACACTGTCCTTCCGCACCGCGCCCCGGGCTTTAGGGTACTTGTCCCCCCCCTCCCTCTCCCCCCGCTGGCCAGCCCGTTTGTACTCGCACTACCTGGGCCTCGGCGAATGCTTCTTGCTGCCTATACGTCATCACACCGTAACACGTCACACGCATTGATGACGTCATGGCGATGCGTGGCTTTGTTTCCAGATCTTTCCATAGACCTCGAAGTTTTTGTGCGTCTTGTCCACTGTTTTTGAATATTTTCATCGACCAAATCTGCAGTAAACACTCCACCTTCGCATCACACCAACGTGAACCTTTTGCCGCCATTGTTGTTGTTGTTAAATGTCCGCGCATGGTCCGTCTTTTTTTTTTATATGTCTGAACAGCCGCACATAAATGACGTGAGAGCCGCCGTAGGCTTCGTGCTTGTGCTCGTACATGTGCAAACGCGCTCCACAAAAGCCCACCTCTCTCAAACCGGCTGTGGATGGCCAGCTGGCCCTAGCTAGGTGCGGAGCGGTTGCACTCACACTGGTCAAACGCACTAGGCTTTACCCGCAAAACCTGTTTTGGCCCGGTGCGGAAGGACAGTGTGAGTGCGCCCTATGTCACTTGTGAGATTTTCTTCTTCATTCTGCCCCCTTGTGGTCATTTCTGCAGGGTCTTTTTGCATGAACCTTTGTTGCACCTGAGAAAGTGTGTTCTGTGTTCTTTCCATTATTACCATCAGTCTGTGTCATTGTCAGCATCATCCTCTGTGACATGTTGCTCCATGTTTGCTGCATTCACTTTTCTCAGTCTGAGATGATGTACCTGGATGCAGGTTCCTCTGTGTCTGACAAAGCCCACAGCACCATCCTGACCGATGACAACTCCTGGCCCTTTCCACTCGTGGCAGTCCACTCGCTTATAGTACACTTTGTCTCCAGCTTCATATTTGTCCTCTGTATTACGTGTTTACGTTTGTTTCCTCAGCGCTCTATGTATTCTTTCTGAACACTCTGCTTCTGTGAAAGCTTTTCTTGATGCATGTAAAGCAGAGATGTGTTTTGCTACCCTTTTCACTTTTTGTTGTGCCCTCTAAAGCTGGGGGTTTATAAGTGAGCACAGAGGGCAGGTTGGGATTTTGTCCAAAGACCAACTGATGAGGACTGTAGCCATGAACATTTTGCATGGTATTCTTTGCCATGAGGGCCCAGCCCATAGCAGTGCTCCAGTCACAACCATTACTTGCCTTTACTTTCATTATGGTCTCAGTAAGCGTTTGATTGTGTCGCTCCAGAAGTCCATTACTCCATGGGCTGTAGGCAGTTGTCTTAACCTCCTATGTTAAAGTTATCCGCCATATCTCACTTCATCATTGTTAAACTCTCCTCCGTTATCGCTGAATAGCTTCTGAGGTGGGCCATGCACACTTATCCAGTCATGGACAAAGTGTTTAACTAGTTCTGAAGACTTCTTTGTGGTCAAAATGCTGCCTGCATTAAACCGTGTGAACTGATCAATAATGTCGCGATACCACACACCTGATATAAGTTCATGCAGATCTACAGCCACTGTCTCATAGTACTGAGATGCCAGTGGTAGACCGACAGCAGGCTTAGGTGCAGTCTTACTGTATCTTTGACATACATCACATTCACTTACATTTTTTTGCAGGATGCTGTGGCAGTGTGTGTATTGTTGTTTCCTGAGCTCTTTAAGAGCGGCTGTAACCTGTCAGCAGAAGCATGACCAAACGGCAAGGTTTTTTGTTTTGTCTCTGAACTCATTTGCTCTGTGATTGTGAGGATTTCATCCTCACAGCTCCTTTTTTCATACTCTTCTTTCTTTTCTGACGGAGTTTCATTTTATGTAGTTATAGACACCTGTTCATCCCACTCAATGCTCTTGTTTTTGTTGTTCATAAGGTTTACACAGTAATGACCACAGCTTGTAAAGTCGAGTCTTACAGGTTTGTTGAACATCACTGCTCTGTCATTTTCCATATCTAGTACTGTCCCTGCTCCTTTCATTGAGTCCTTACTTAAAAGTAATGGAATGTCAGCTGGGACGACATCAGTTTCAATGGAACATCCACTCTCTCTGATTTTTGCAGGTATTTTCAACTTTTTTGTTGAATGTATCACTTTTCCATCTCCAAATCTGAAGGGACTTTTACCATTTCCAACATTGTCTCTGTTTTCTTTACCTCATTTAACTCTCTCTCGCTTTGCTTAGTGATGTAGCTATCCAGCCATTGTTGACCACACGTGTGCATGCAGTGTCAATAATAGCTGAACCAAAATACTTTCACAAAGATTTCTGCTGCAGAGGGTAACTCTTTTGTTTACAGAGTGATATTGCACTCCTCAACTTGACCATTTAAACGGTCGTCGGTTAACTTGACTTGCTCACTTTTGTGTGGACAGACCTTGGCCCAGTGAAATTCTGACTGACACACAGCAGACTTTAATCTCCTGCCATATCTGTCCAGTGGGTTTGTGCCAGGCAATGGCGCTCTCTGTTGATCCTTTTGTGGCCATGACTTGCCTCTCTCTCGTCTCTGCTCCGCGATATATACCGTTTCTTGGTTAATTCCCATGCTTGATGCACCAGCCAGATTCCCTCCAATTATCCTCTTCAGTGCCGACTTCATTGATGCAAAATTAAGATCTGTGTATGCTGTAAGGGCTAACTGTCGGTCTTTGGTGTCCAAACATGCAGTATCCAACAGTTTAAAAGCCAAAACAGCATCAGGAAGTTCCATCTTTTACTTGCGCATCCGAGAGTAACGTTGTCTGATGTAGTCTGCCATAGACGTACTGCCGTCTCTCTTAACCCGGTCAAAGCTTGAATAAGCGTCATATGTTCGGTCTTTTTTTTCCATTTAAGAAACAAATTGTCAAGTTTGTCTAGCAGAGTCTTCATACCTTTATTCAAGTCATCTGCCGGTATCTTCATCCCCATTTCCCTTGCTCTCCCTGACTGCGCCAAAACGACTGCAAGCGCTTGCTTGTCTTTGTCTAGCTCCGTGACTCTAGTCCAAATAGCAACTTCATTCTTCCAGCTTTCATTCGGCTTTCCCTCGTCGAAGCGCGGAGGTACTTTGTAGTTACTAACCATCCTCTTCTACCAAGGTAAACGTTAAGAATACAAACTTTTACTGCGGCTCGACACCTACTTTATTTGCCATCATGGCTGGTCACCAACAACAACAACCCCTGCATTTTCCAACACAACATCCGGTCCCTTGACAATAAAGGTTCCTTCACAATAAACGTTATCTTTTCCATACAGGTTGATATTTGTCTAACTGAATATATTAGAATAGTACACAGTAAGCTAACATCAACATTGATCCAGTCGGATGTATTTTCTTTTGGGCACCAGCTTACTGTATAGTCAACCTGGAATTCCTTAAATGACCCTGAAGTTCCTAATCTTTAAAAAAAAAAAAAAATCCATATTTATTTATTTGAGGTCTCATGTTCCAATTTTTTCCAGATCCACATCAAGAAATTCATAGAGGTCCATTTCTGCAACTTGTTTTTCCCTTTTTCTATCCAGTAAAGAGAATTAAATAGCCTAACTGTGGATTATACATCAACAATCTCCTGGCCCTGATGCTCCACATTATTTGAATCTGATGTGCAGTGTGATTTAACAGAACCGTTTTTGCCTAATTAGATAAATTCTGATCCACCTAGATTTTATTTGGATTAGTTTCAGTAACTTCCTTTCCAAAAGTTTAGTATTCTTACTGTGCCCTCTGCATATTGTTTTCTCTAACATTCTGTAGTGCTTTGTGTAGTATCAGGTTTTGCACTGCTTTTACGAAAAATATTAATTTGATGCCAGAGGGAAAGTACATACAGTATATCTATATACAAATGCATATATACAAAACAAAACAAGGTCCTCGATCAGAGAATTGAATGGTTGCATATATTAAGAGAAATGTCTGATTTTTATATTTTCTTCTTTTTACCAGCAATAGTTCAACAGTCAACCTCTGAAATCAGCTCCCCTGGACACCCAGAGGAGCCAAAAGTGCTCAGTGCTGTTTTTGCAAATGAAAGTAATTGAAAGACACTAAGAACAACAATTCAACTTTTCTGAATTATGCGTTTTTATGAGCAGATCTTCAAAATAAAACAAAGAACGTTGTAGTTGAAGTCTGGGGTGGTTTTGTTTCATGTGACTGTTTCTGGATTTAAAGTTTAGAAAATTGTGCAAGTCTTGTTCCTGTCAGAATGTTAATTTAGGCTGCTGACTGTCAAGTCAATTTTATTTACGTAGCCCAATATCACAAATCTCAAATTTACCTCGAGGTGCTTTTTTTTTTTTTTTCTTACAGCATACAAACCCTCTTTCTCTAGACTTTCGTCCATATTAGTGTTTACAGACAGTACCAACATTCGATAGGTTGATCCCATTATGTCGGGTCTTGAAGACTCAAATTATTCGGCCTGTTTGTCTAGTTGTAATTAAATATTGTTTTATTGTATTGTTGCCAGTGCAGAACATTGTGTAAACTCCCAAATGTCATATTTAAATGAAAAAATTATGTAGGTATGGGCGTTATTGAAATTCCGCTAATGACGATATTGCTTCAAGAAAACTATATATGAGAGCGTCCATAGAAATAAATATGTACTTGAGACACATGCTGCAATACATGTAAGTGGCCACAGCCACCATGTATAGGCAGTAAGCTCTATTTTACAGGAGGGCATGCTGAAATCATTTAGGGCCCGTCCACACAAGGAAGCGTTTTCCTATAACCACACATTTTTAGTATCGTTTTGGCTGCGTTAACCCCGCGGCGTCACACAACAGTTCTGCTGCGTGAGAGGAGAGAGACGGATCCATAGACTGTTTACTGAACTGGACTCTAAGCCACATGCATGGGAATGAATTAGGCTGAGCACAGATTTCTCCCTTTTCCCTGATGCTCTGAATAAGGAGCTAAACTGCTCTCTCGGCTCTGTTTCTAAATCCAGTTCTAAGAAGGTGTGAAAAGTCTCTAAGGGCGCACTCACACTGTCCTTCCGCACCGCGCCCCGGGCTTTAGGGTACTTGTCCCCCCTCCCTCTCCCCCCGCGCCCCAGGCCCGTTTGTACTCACACTGCCTGGGCTTCGCGCAAATGCTTCTTGCTATCCATACGTCATCACGCCATAACACGTCACACGCATTGATTGACGTCATCACGATGCGTCACTTTGTTTACAAATATTTCCATAGACCTCGGAGTTTTTGTGCGTCTTGTCCGACTGTTTTTGAATATTTTCATCCGAGCAAAATCTGCAGTAAACACTCCACCTCCGCATCACACCAACGTAAACCTTTCGCCGCCATTGTTGTTGTTGTTAAATGTCCGCACATGCTCCGTCCTTCTATTTTCTATTTCCGAACAGGCGCACATAAATGACGTCAGAACTGCCGTAGGCGTCGTGCTTGTGCTCGTAGATGTGAGCACGCTCATGCTCGTACATGTGCAAACGCGCTCTACAAAATCCCACCTCTCTCAGGCGGGCCGCTGGCCGCAGTTATGCACGGAGCGGGTGCACTCACACTGGTCAAAGCACTAGGCTTGACCTGAAAAAAACGGTTTTGGCGCGGTGCAGAAGGACAGTGTGAGTGCGCCCTTTATGAGAGATAAGAAAGTGGCGCCTGTGAGTGCTTTGGGACGGGGAAGGGGCTCCCAGCAGCACCCTCTACTCGTTGAGGACACTAACTCTAGTGTGATTGGTGCACCAGAATCCAAAACAGCACAAAAGTCTCCATTAACACCAGAAACAGGGACACATTGGTCTCTAGGTTGGAGGATGTTTGGATTCTCCGCAGCGTCTCCAAGTCTCTTCTTCACCGTTGTTGGTGTATTTCTGTGGTAGTTGAAGCGCCAAGCCTGACATGTGTAGTACAGCGTCTGTGTGGACGGAGAAATTCTTAAGAACAATGAAGGAAAAAAAGGTTGTTTCCCATCGTGTGAACGTACCCTTAGTCAGACCAATCAACTATGATTGATCAGTGTTTCCCACAGAGCAGGTAGCAATGTGTGGTGCAGGGCCATACGGAGACCTTTCGAGGGGCAGGGGCTCTGACCTCTCCCCCAGACTCTGACAACAGATATGGGTACCGCGTATATCTGAATCATAACATGCAAATATACATAACTATATGTCTGTAGGTATAGCAAAGATATGTCTTTTTTTTTTTTTTTTTAAACTTCAGTGTTTCTTGGAACTTAATAATCACGATCCCATATAAAGTTTGTAGCGTGATGGGGCTGACATTTATGTGGTTAAGACATCTATTAGGCTATACTTGTATATTTATGTGGGACATATTAGAGCCACCCAGTCCCTTTGATAGACATTAGAACTCAGGTTATTCATCTGCCCCGTACACATGATGAATACCATTCTGTTAGCAGAGGGACTGTTTACGGAAACAAACCAGCGGCAGGAAATATGAAACATTTACTAAAACTTAACAACTTAACTGCTTATTTCTCCTCTGCTCCGACCATCAGCAGCTGAAGCTGTCTGCTCTGAGTTCATCCACTCTCTCTGTAGCGTACTGGGCTATTCTTGAAATGACCTACGTAATAACTTGCTCCGCACTGCTGCCAGCCTGTGTCACTGACAGCGCGTAGGACAGGAAATGGATGAAGATACAGTCTTTCACTTCCTAAAGACAAAACTGAGTTAGAACCTCCGATTATAACAGACCAGCGTGTCGTGCTGCGGCTGCACCATCTTGAGAGACTGACTAAGAACGTCAACAAACAAAGTCAAAAATAGATGGTGGCATCTGATTTATTTTTCATCTCAACCAATTTGAATTGTCACACATTTGAATCGTTTTCAAAATGCGTCTCAAAATGCATCGTTACATCCCTAGCTCAGATTTCAGCACCAACCAGAAGTTAGAGTGAAACTGTGCGTGCGTGTACTTGGGCGTCGTTACACATATACTGTAGGAATTTTACACACAAAACTTTAGTCAAAATCAGAAGGACCTCACAGAGTATATATATTGCGTAATTCAAATTCTACAGGAGGCTTTCTGGAGTCAGCAGAGTCGTTGGTAGTTTAGTTCGCCAGCAGGCATTTATTAGCAGGAGGACATCGGAATGATACAGACGTCTGGAGAAATGTTCTAGTCTCTATCTAGAGTTACTGTGAACACACAGTACCCGTGATCAGAGTCAAGAAGTTCTGATATCTATTCTAAAAACTCCAGCATTTATGCTTGTTACAAAGGCGTGGTTATGTGTCTGCTTGTGCATGCATATGTGTATTTCAGAAGTAGCCGCTGCTCCAGCCTCCATCTTCCTCCCTGCGCGTAGGAGTAGCCTCTGTATAGCAGGAGTCTTCTTCTTTATCTGTGAAGAAAGCACAACACGTACAGCAATTTCCCTAATCTCAACTAACTTTGCCAGGTGCATATTTGCAACATGGCTAGTTCATTGTCTTTGTGACCTTGACTGACTGACTGTTCGTGTGCTTTTGGAGAAAGCAGAAAAGCTTGAGTCAAAAGTTTGTGTGCTTTGCTGGAAGCAGTTTGAGCTTGAACTTATAATCACTATCACACTTTTAAATGATCATACCTAATAATCACACTTATCACATTCTTATTAATCATTACTAATACACACGTTAACATATGATTATTAATTCTTCAATCATTGATTATCACACTCTTATTAATCATTACTAATACACATGCTAACACATGATTATTAATTGAATCATTACTAATACACACACTAACACACAACAAATCCATAATCTCCACTAACTCTACCGGCTGAAGCAGGGATTTTAACAGACTACTCACACACGTCGTTTTTCACACACCTCAATTGTGTGAATGGCTGCTTTCCCAGGGGGTCTTCAAGATTGTACAGGGGCTATGAACCGGCTACTAAGGGCGTACTCACACTGTCCTTCCGCACCGCGACCAGGGCTTTAGGGTACTTGTCCCCCCTCCCTCTCCCCCCGCGCCCCAGCCCCGTTTGTACTCACACTGCCAGGGCCGGCCAATGCTTCTTGGTGTCCATACGGCATCACGCCGTAACACGTCACACGCATTGATCGCGTGTGTGTGAGTTTGTTTACAAATCTTTCCACAGACCTCGGGAGTTTTTGTGTGTCTTGTCGACTGTTTTTGAATATTTTCATCCGACCAAATCTGCAGTAAACACTCCACCTCCGCATCACATCAACGTGAACCTTTCACCGCCATTGTTGTTGTTGTTGTTGTTAAATGTCCGCGCATGGTCCGTCCTTCTATTTACATGTCCTAACAGGCGGACATAACGCTACTGCCGTAGGGCTCGTGCTCGTGCGCACGCTCGTGCTCGTGCGCACGCTCGTGCTCGTGCGCACGCTCGTGCTCGTACATGTGCAAACGGCTCCGCTAAAGCCCACCTCTTTTCCGCTGGCCGCAGTTATGCGCGGAGCAGGGTGTAGCCGTACTATCCGTACTGTTCCCAAGTCCATTTTACGGCTAAATTCTAGTTCGTTTGACCCCGGGCAGTGTGAGTACAAACGGGCCTGGGCCCCGGGGGAAGAGGGAGGGGGGACAAGTACCCTAAAGCACGGGGCACAGTAAGGATGGACAGTGTGAGTGCGCCCTTAGATAAAGCATCATGTTTAAAACTTTGTGCTCTAAAACAGAAAAGATGTCCCCACTTCTATCTTAAGTTTTGACCAAAGTCCCCTGTTTGTTTGGGGGAAAATGATATTGCAACCTCACACTCAGAGGTTTGTACTCACATTTGTACAGAAAAATTCATACTTTTTTTGTGTTATGTAACAAAGTTTTGCTTTTGTGAAGGTTAATTTTCATTGGTCTGGAAAAATGACTCACCCCACTCATAAATGATTTGGGACTATGCTCACATTACATGTATAGATTAAGTCAGAAAAAGACAATAAGTGTCTCAAATGTTCTCTCTAAGGAAGGATCTTTAAAATATTTAATGATATTTTTATGCTACTTCTGAGATGGTCTGGATCCCAGCTAGGGCCTTTCTGTGTGGAGTTTGCATGTTCTCCCTGTGTCTGCGTGGGTTTTCTCCGGGTCCTCCGGTTTCCTCCCACAGTCCAAAGACATGCACGTGTTAGGTTCATTGATGACTCTAAATTGCCCGTAGGTGTGAATGGTTGTCTGTCTCTGTTTGTCTCTATGTGCCCTGCGATAAACTGGCGTCCTGTCCAGGGTGTACCCCGCCTCACGCCCGATGTCAGCTGGGATCGGCTCCAGCCCCCCCACGACCCCGACAGGGACAAGAGGTTGGAGATGAATGAATGAATGTTTAGGAAATTATGAAATGTGTAATTCATATCAAGATAGACTTTATTTTTCTCTTCAAGGTAGAGTCCAGTAATTTAAGATTTTCCACATCATATACATGCACTTTTCTTTTATAGGCTGGTATACTACCTTACTGGTAGTGGGCCTTCTTGTACTATTCATCCTGGCAACAATAAAAGAATAGAATATAAATCTACCTAAGAAATAAAAAATACAAATAAGTGTTTTGGTGTAATACATCTTTAAAATTTTACTTTAAGAATTGCTTGCTTGCTTGCTTGCTTGCTTGCTTTAATGCTACACAGTCACTCACCCTGCAATAGCAACGTGCTTTCTTGCGCTGTGACAAGAGTGTCCAGATGAAGCTCTCAATTAGTGCTAATGGAGTCTGGTGCAGTCCTCACTTCACAGTGGGTGTTACATGCAAACTTCACTGAGAACAGCGAGGGCAAAACCGAATCACCAATTGGTTTTAACAGGATTATCTGGTTTAGCTTAACTAAAAACCTTGACTCTGTCAGCACATTAGTGTCATTCACTAACAAGCCTGTTTATAACCAATATCAATATCCACTTGCTGCTGTATTAAGGAAATTTCCCCTTTGTGGGACTAATAAAGGAATATCTTATCTCTATCTTTACACCTGTTCAACTGACTTTTTTTTTTTTTTTAGATAGCATACGGTCGACTATCCTGTGAACTAAACACTAACTGTTTTCTCGTTCATGGAGTCATATGAGGCAGTGCAGCGCTGCAGGATGAATATAGGGAACATCCTCTGAATTTTATCATGGCAGGAATGACATGATCTCTACATTGAAATACAGGCACTGCTCTTTAGAAGAGTATTAAACTACACAACTTACCCGGTCTGTTTTGTCTTTGCTGTAATGACAAATAATTTAACAGGAAATTTGTTTTTTTTTTCCACTCATAGTAACTCTTTTTTTCTCTCTACCCTGTTTTTATTTCACAGTAGTTCAGAAAGCCGCAAACGTGCTTATGATCACAGCCCATATGGACACCATGAGCAGAGTGGCACTTTCGACAGGCAGCGTCACTACAATGCTAATTATTACAGCGATCGTTCCACGTTTGCTGCTGCTGGCCCAACGAGCAGTGCTATTGGGGGAAGCTTTGAGGCATTAGATCCACATTTTGACTCTAGAATTCGAGACCCTTTTACTCTTACTAATTCTACACGGCGTGACCTATACAGAGATGACAGAGGACGGCGGGTTGATAGATCCTACCATCAACGTCGGAGCCAATCGTCTCATTCCTCACAGTCAAGGCACCCTTCCCCACAACGGACCACAGGACAAACCCCTAAACCTCCTCATTCCCCTAAAAGAGCTACTTTGTCCCCTGGGAGAGGTCTGCAAACCAGATCTCGCAGCAAATCTTCGAGCTCTGATTCTGTCAGCAGCACGGGCAGCAGCAGGTGTGACATTTCTTTTGTTATGCTATTGAAGCATCATGTTTCATGGGTTTATTGACTGGACTTCGTCACTGGACAAACCATCAAGTGGTATTGCCAAGTGTCTAATCATTGTTCTCTGGTTTTCTGCTTTTATTTATTTTTTTATAGTGACAACAGCGATTCAAACAGCAGCTCAAGTGATGGATCTCGGGCATGCTCTATTCAGTCGTCAGCAACATACGTCCCTTCCCATTCAATGGGGCTTGACTCGGATGAGCCACGCAGAAGCTTTGGGATTAAAGTGCAAAACCTACCAGTACGCTCCACAGGTATGCTTCTATAAGTCAACCTCTCAAAGAGTCATGCCAATAATCATTTTCGCTGTTTATGCTTGCTCAGAAGTATTGGTAAATTATGTTCTGAAAGGGATGGCTAACAGCATTTTGTCTGTAAAAGTTGTAAATTGCTCTTGCCAGAACTGGGATACAAAGACCCAACCTCTCCCATGAACAGATGATGATGGATAGCATAATGATATTCAGCCAAAACAAGAATGGCCATGGCAACAAATGCATTCTTTTTTTAAAATTTTGATTATCAAAGAGACCATGATGATGGTCAAAGAACTGCTACAAAACATATAAACACATTTAATTTCCCATAAATTCTTGATGATGAAAGTCCCCCAATTATGTTGTTATTTAAAGGCTTTTACTGTGAAGCAGCAACATCAGGAAATGTTGGGTTTTCCTCTGCAACTTAACACGTCTCCAAAACGGCTGCTCGTAAACATGAAGGTAAAATATAAAATATTGAAAGAAGAAAGAGAAAGTACGCCTGTTAACTTCAGGGACACAGGTTGAGTTAGAAGCTACAAGAGTCCAAAGGGCTGAACACAGGGACTTTAAAAAACCTCTATCTCTGTTGTCCTGCTGAACACACGTGAGATGAGTCTATCAAGGGGTCAGCTGCGTCCGGCAAGACATTGGTGGCCTGCTTTGAGGTGGGGCGGGGTGTTCTGGCCCTACTCGGCCTACTGAGGCATTCCTGAAATGATCTATGTTATAACTTCCTCTGCACCGCTGTCAGCCTGTGTCACTTACAGCGCATAGAACAGAAAATTAGTGGATGAAGCTACGCAACTTCTTTCATTTCCAAAAGACAAAACTGAGTTAGAACCGATGATAAAACAGGCCGGTGCGACCGACCTGCTGCAGCCGCCCCTATCTTTCCATCGCTGTCAATAAAGTCAAAAGTAGATGGCGCCATCCTATTAATTTTTCATCTCAACCAATTTGAGTTATCAGACATTTAAATCTCTCTCTCTCTCTCTCTCTCTCTCTCTCTCTCTCTCTCTCTCTCTCTCTCTCTCTCTCTCTCTCAGTAGTGCAGTCATTGTCACTAACAATTGTACATATAAGCTGTTGGAGGAAATTGATATTGAAAGTATCAGTATAGGTAAAGTAAAACTAATATCAAAAATAAAGTAATTCAAGAAGGAGGAAGGGTTTTCTCCTTACAAGCACTAGGAAGTTTCCTCATTATCAGGAGTACCAGCTCCACACAAGAAGGCCACAGGTTGAAAGTAAGAAAGGAGGAGGGAGCTCTTTTCAGTCAGTGTTCATGGCAGTTTCACATCGGTCTGTTGTCGGTCTGTTATTCTGTGGATATCCAACAACGACCCGGCCTTGGCGCCACTAGCCAGCAACCAGGGATCACTCACCTACAGCCGGGGGGATCTCCTGCAACCAAAGACCACCAGTTGTACTTCCACTGGAGATCAAACCAAGACATGGAGGCAGACGAGGTGTGCGAACCAGACTCCGGAGGTGTCCCTTCAGGCCTCCTCTTCCCTCCATCATACTATACTTGATATACTAACTAAGAACAAGACAGACCTGCTGCACGCCAAATCTTTGGTGAAATAAGGACGCCTGCATCACCACTTCCAGAGACCGAGGTCAGTCTTGATCACTTTTCCATCATAAGAGCTGACAGGACCCGTCAGTCCGGTAAGATGAGAGGTGGTGGAATCTACATCTACGTTAACAGATCCACAAAAGGATCTGCACATCAGACGTAGAAATGCTGACGGTGACTCTGCGTCCCTTTTGTCTCCCGAGGGAATTCCCCATGTTGACTATCAGCTCAGTGTTTACATCCCAACCAGCGCTAACGCTAAGGCAGCAGGGGGGCTAGTGGCCGAGAACACCATCACCATGCTAGCTGCCTACCCTGAGGCTCCAGCTTTTATTCTGGGTGATTTCAACAACTGTAGACTCAGCGATGTCATGCCTTCTTTCCACCAATACGTGGACGTGCCCACAAGGAAGGAAACATCCTAGACATGTGCTACGGCAATATTCCCAACGCCTTCAGTGCACGCTCTCACCCTGCCGCAGTACAAACCGGAACTGAGACGTATCAAAACAAGAACGTACAGCGCCACCCAATGGTCGGAGGATGTCATGACACAATTACAGGGCTCTCCAGACATTTTCCAGGGAAGTCTGGATGAAAAAGTGACACAAATCAGACTACATCAATTTCTGCAGTCACAGCACCATCCTTGTTAAAACTGTCACAAAATATCCAAATCAAAAACCCTGGATCAACCCCCACATCAAACACACATTTGTAAAGGAAAACGGATTGCATTCAAGCAAAAGGACGGGGCCACACTTAAGGTGCTCAACAGACGGACAAAAAAGGACATTATTCAAGCCAAAATGCAGTACAGAGACAGACTAGCGCAAGAGTTTAGCAACATGAACACAAAACAAACCTTCGAGAGAGCACAAATATTGACAGGACAACAAACAAGACAGCACAATCTCACAAATACAGACCCATTACACTTTGCCAACTCCCTGAACAGTTTCTTTAACAGGTTCGACACCCAGGATTGCATCTCCTTCTGTGAAGAGCTACTCAGTTCTCCCCCCTGGAAGAACCACAGTACCCACCCTTCAGTCAGGAGGATGTACAGCAGCAGCTGGCCAGGTGCAAAATTGGCAAGGCACCGGGGCCGGATGGCATCCCAGCAAGGGTGCTAAAGCTTTGTGCGATGGAGCACTCCCCAGTCTTCCACTCTTTCTTCTGGGAATCCTCCAGAACAGCTAAAGTTCCCACCCTCTGGAAAACCTCAACCATTGCACCAATACCCTGTACACTCTACATAAATGCCAGCAGCAGCCCATCTACCATCACCACATACTACAAATATGCCGATGCCACAGCCATCGTAGGTCTTCTTAGTGATAACAATTCCATTACAGCATACCAACAGTCACTAACACAGTTTTCACAGTGGTGCACAGACAACTACCTCCAGTTAAACATAGGAAATGGTCATACACACATCCAAGACACCCCCTGTCACACATCCATCAAAGGACAACCAGTTGCACAGGTCAGTCATTTCAAATACCTAGGACTCAACATAGACAACAAACTCAACTTTAACGAACATGTCATCACCACACACAAACGTGCACAGCAAAGACTTGACATCATATGCAAACTAAAATCACCTGATGTCCATTTGTTGTGCCTTTTTTTTTTTAAATTTTTCAAATGTATGCTGGCGTGGAAAAAAATAACTGCCATGTGAAAATGATTATCCCCTTGGGGACAATGAAAGAACCTAACCAGTACGACTATTACTAATAAGAGCCAGCAGTGGGTCCCAGATTTTGTCTGTGAAAACCTCAGACATTGTAAAATATCATGTACAGTATTCAACTGTTGAGTCAGTCGAGAAACATGTTTCCATTTAAGGAGAATGTTACGTCTGGCGAGCAGGGAGGTAAAGGCCAGGACATGTTGTTTAGTAATGGGCAGATTTTTAGACGGAGGGAGCCCAAAAAGAGCAATCATGGGGTTTGGTTCCAAATTTGTGTTAAGAGCCTGTTTGAAGGTTTGAAATGTATCAGAAAATTCAGTATAAAATTCAGAAAATATAAAACTAAATTTAGCAAGCTTCGGGCACGTCCAGAACATATGTGTGTGGTTGGCTGAGGACTTCTTACAGCGTTTACATGCATCACTGTGTCTAGGGATATATCTTAGCAAATTTTGCATGATGAAATGGGCCTATTACCTTCCACTGTAATAGGCCATGCCTGGCACAAATCAAGGATGTGTGGACCAGTTTTAGAAATTTCCTCCACTGGACCTCTGTCATGTATACCCCAGAATCCTTTACCCATGCATTATTAGGTGATACAGTGGGGACTGGGCTCAGAAGAGCAATCTTATTATAAATGACAGTGATCAGTCATGTGTGTTGTACGTTGAGAGACAGGAATTGGTCCATCTCAGCTTCAGGGGGGCGTTTCGGAAAATGTGGGAATTGCTTTTGGATAAAATGTCTCATTTGAAGGTTCCGAAAAAAGTGGCTATTAGGCAGGCTGAATTTGTCCGACATAGATGCAAAGGACGCAAAAACCCCTTCGTCATACAGGTCCTATAGAGTTTTGAGGCCCTTATCTGACCATATGGCGAACGCAGGATCGTTGCAGGAAGGAAGAAAAGCACAGTTATTCAAAACTGGGGCAAGTACTGCTTCCTGAACTGGATCCAGATTTGACAACTGGATTAGGTGAGACCTTGTGGACGGTTATGGGGAGCTGAGAGCAGGAGCAAGATGTTATCTCAGTATGAGCCCAGGGTGGGAAGACGCCTGCAACTTCACTGCGGAGAGCTAATATAAATGTTTATTAATGTTGTAAGCCCAGAAGTAGTGGCGGAAATTAGGGAGTGCTCGTCCTTCTTCAGGTTTAGGGAGTTGAAGAATGTTTTTTTTTTTTAAGATTGTTTTTTGGCAGTTTTTTAAGCCTTTTATTAGATAGGACAGACAGGAAATGGGGTGAGAGAGAGAGAGAGGGGGTAGTCATGCAGCAAAAGGCTGCAGGTTGGAGTTGAACCTGCGGCCGATAAACACCCCCAAATACTTGAGCCCCTTATCAGAATCAGAGAATATGGATTGTGGGAGTGATCTCGCCAAGTTGTTGACAAAAAATAACTCACTCTTCTGAATATTGAACTTGTACCCCAATAGGTGTCCAAACAGATCCAGAATTGATAGAACTTGGGGGAGGGAGGATGTGTGGTTTGAAATAAATGAGGTCATCGGCATATAAGGAAATTTTGTGGACTACACCAATAAGAGTGATGCCTTCAAACTCATTCTGGTTTCTAAGCCAGATGGCTAACGGCTCGATGGCTATGTTGAACAACAAGGGTGAGAGCGGACAGCCCTCTGCGGACAGCCCTTGCTAATGTGAGGACCTTAGCAAGGATCTTACAATCTGTTTATAAGTGAGACTGGTCTGTAGCTTCTACATGAGGTAGGATCCCTGTCTTTCTTCAGGAGCATGAAATAGATGCCTCATACAAGGTTGCAAGGTTACGCTGGCAGTCTGCCTTCAATAAAGGAGTCATTGATCATTATCAGAATCAGAAATACTGTAATGATGTGGAAATTATTTATTACAAGCAGGACCCTTTTACGAATGATGACTGCTGCCCCTCTAACTCTATCTGTAAATTTGGAATGGAATAACTGACTCATCCATGCCCTCTTAATACGGGTGGGTCAGCTGATTTAAGATGGTTCCCGCAGAAACATCACATCCCCCTGAAGGTGCTGTAACTGTGTTAGGACTAGGGATGAGCGAGCACAGCTGTATCTGTATCCTTATCCGTTTACCGTATGAATTATCCGTATCCATACTCCGGGCCGGGCCTAACCAGGAAGTGGGTGGAATATAACCCGGAAGTGGGTCGAGTTCTCTTGAAATGGCCAGGGCTTTAACCAGTATGTTGTTTTAAGCATGCAATTGATATGAGTTGATCAGAAACATATTATATTTATTGCTGATTCGAAAACTATTTCCAGGACAGCATCAGCATTGAGCTCCAGATCAATGGTTTTGATCACGACAGCAAACAAGTTTACAACAATGAATACAACACATGAATGTAATGAACAAGTTATGATACTCAACAGAACTTTCTTTTTAACTTTTAATTTTTTTATGATCAGTGTGATTTTAAACTTTTTTTTGGTTCTTTTTTACAAGAGAGAGCGCCAGAGAGCTTTGGTAATATTGTTTATATAAAACGTGTGTGTGTGTGGCTGACTGTTTAAAAAAACAAAACTCAGAGGACCGGCAGGGAGAAGGGTGCATGTGTGTGTGCAGCTTAATTCATTTGTAATATTTATACCACTACTACCTTTATTTTTTACGGAATACAACAAGAAAGTGTCAGACACTTCACAAGAAAAATAAAGCAAATCTCCGACAGGCAGAGATGCGATTCTACCAAGAAGCATGTCTGAATGAACCAACGTTTACAGAACTCTACTGTTAATAAGTGAGTACAAACCAAAGTTAAAACAAAACTCAAGAAGCTGAAGAAACTTAAAAGTTAAAGGAAAAGACATGTGAGTCTGAGTGAGGGAGAGACAGAGCAGGTGTGTGAGTGAGAGCAAGACACCGCAACACGGTCTCTATGTGTGTAGGGGAGGGGCGCTGTGACACACAGTTCGCTACCCTATGAGGATTTTCATTCAATCCCAGTACAGATATTGACGCGTGTTACTCGTATATTACTCGGCAAAAGTGCTTCATCCGTACCGGAAGAAATGAGTATCCGGCTCTTTCCTAGTCAGGACCTTACCGATTTTGATCGTGTTGTTCATTCCCTTCGTATTCCAGGAAATCAGACGCACTCCAGTACCTGTCTTTACAGCATTAGCCATAGGAACAATACTAAGTTAGAATGACACTGCATGACCTCAAAGCATTCTGCAGTAGTGGAGGAAGAGAATGGGAAGGAACGTTCAACGGAACAAACAAAACAAGAAAAAAGGGCCAAAATACACATAAAGTACAGTACAATTAGTGACCAATCTGAGGGCTACTCCCATAGTAAAAAAACACCTTCTGAGCTCTCCAGCTCGCAACTTTCGGCTAAACTGAGCTTCCGGGTCTTCTCCCTTAACTAACAGTGATTGACCCATTAAGTCACCACAAGAAAATAGAAAATACTGTATAATAAACTGAGAAGGTGTATATCCCAGAGCAGACCGATAAATAACATGTAGAGTAAATAAAATTAAATTAAATCAGCAAGCAGAGGGCGCCAAGATGCCGCAGGCAGGCAGGCCATGAGGGTATTTTTCTACATCAGATAAGATGAATAGAATGCCTTCCTTTATGAAACTTACCGTCTACCCTGTGTTAGAATGCACATGCTGTATCAATTCAGGTCACCTCTGTACATCAGTCTATGATAAGTATCAGGCTTCAGTAAAGCCCTTAAACCAAACAGAGGACAAGAATACTTCAGATAACCCTGTGGCGGTGGGTAATAAAAAAATTAAATAAAAGAAAACATAGCTGTGAAAAAAATATATAATAACAAACTGAAATCCACATGTGGACGAGCTTCCAGTACCGGGCACGAAAGCCGATGAAAGATAATCTGAATTCACAGAATTGTGTAAGCATGAACCAAAAGAAAAATGAAAAAACGGGAATTCAAAAAATATAAAACACTGGATCTCAGGTCAACATGTCCACAGTGCATTAAAATGTCCATTTAACGATCTCTGTTCAAAAATTTTTAAGAGACAGAATATCAGCAGCCCGTCAGGACTGTAACTATTAATGCTGCGGTCTAAAAATTAATGTTAAAGCACAGCTATACAGTTAGCGTCACATAAAATCGCAGTTATCCAGATATGACATTACAGCAGCTCGTCTGTGATTAAATCAAAAAGCCTCCCACGGTCATCAGGTCTCTTCTGTGTGGGTGGATGTTATGAAGGCTTTTGCCTCGGTGTTCAAAGAGAGCCTTTTCCTCCTCCATACTTCATCACGATGACAAGCCTGGCGGGAAACCGCAGCGCGGGTCTGAAGCCCAGGTCATAAAGCTCCAACATCTCCTCTCGGTATTTCTGGTGCTCTGCCACCACCTTTGGTGCGTAGACCTCGTAGATGGCAATAGGGAAGCCTCTGTACTGCAGCTTGCCTCTTCTGGGCCGGGCTTCACGTATGATTTTCTACTTCACCTGGTATCAGTGCAGCCTGATAATGACCGGCCATGCTCTCTGACCTGGCTTTGGCATCTCGGAGAGCGTGTGGAGAGCTCTGTCACATTCCGGCAGTGATTCCAGGAAGCATTCACCGAAAACGTCCTTGAGCAGCTCTGCAAAGAAGGCCGTCATCCCGCGGCCCCTCCACTGCTTCAGGTACACCAGTCACACTGAGATTATTCCGCCGGTTGCGGGACTCCAGGTCGCTGACTTTAACTAAGAGCTTAGCGTTGCTCTCTGTTAGTGTGGCACAGGAGGCCTCCAGCGTTAGCAGACGCTCGTCCTGTAGATCTGCATTTATCTTGAGGGAGCCTATTTTCTGAGCGCGGTCGGAGACTGTGGTGTATGCAAATTATTTCTATTGAAGCATCCATTCAGAAGGTGTGTAGACTTCATTATTTTTAATTCTTTGGAATATCTGGTATTTTTAGTACTCTTTTTAAAGATGGACTTTGGATAGTAATCCTTTTTGTCCCCTCTGCAGACACAAGTTTAAAAGATGGACTTTTCCACAAATTCAAGAAACATGGCAAAGTGACCTCGGTGCAGATCCATGGAGCATCATCGGACCGCTATGGTTTGGTGTTCTTTAGACAGCAAGAGGATCAAAAAAAAGCCCTCACTGTCTCCAAAGGAAAGCTGTTCTTTGGCATGCCTATTGAAGTCACAGCCTGGAATGGTCCTGGTAAGTGACGAAAAATATACAAAACAAACAACAAATACAATTTTAAATCATTATTTCATAAGAGAATATGAGCTTGACATTTCGCAGCATGCCAGTGTAATAAATGACTTAATTAAAACCTCTCCCATCCCCCAGAAACAGAGAGTGAAAATGAGTTCAGGCCCTTGGATGGACGGATAGACGAGTTTCACCCAAAGGCCACAAGGACACTGTTTATAGGCAACCTTGAGAAGACCACCAGTTATCAACAACTCCTTGACATCTTTCTATGCTTTGGAGAAATTGTGGTATTGAACCATTTTTACTGAGTGCAGGTAGTTGCAACATTTTATATTTGATAAGGGTCTCTAATGGTTCTGCCCTGTCTCCTAAAGGACATTGACATCAAGAAAGTAAATGGAGTACCCCAGTATGCCTTTGTGCAGTATTCTGATATTGCCAGTGTCTGCAAGGCCATTAAGAAGATGGATGGAGAGTATCTGGGGAGCAACAGACTAAAGGTAGTATTATTTCTTTTAATGCTAAACAGAACCATTTCTGATCTGTGTCAATATAATGTATCCCAGATGTATAATCTGCATGTTGCTCTCTTTCCCCTTGAAGCTTGGGTTTGGGAAGAGTATGCCCACAACGTGTGTTTGGCTAGATGGTTTACCAACCAGTGTTACAGAGCAATACCTCACACGGCATTTCTGCCGCCATGGACATGTAGTTAAGGTAAGGCTATATTTTCTCTGGCAAAAGATATTCTGCTTTTGATTCAAGTCAGTTTTTCAAAACTGTAAATGTAGGTTTCTGTTTTTAGGTTGTGTTTGATAGATTGAAAGGGACGGCCCTCATCTTGTACAACAACGCAGACTTTGCTCAGGCAGCTGTAAGGGAGACCAAAGGTTGGAAGATTAGTGGTAAGAAAATAAAGGTAAACAATTATCTGTTTTTCAATTGTTGAATTTATTAGTGAAACATGTTTTTCATTTGTGTATTAATTTGTGCTAACAACAATGTATTTATGACAGGTGGATTTTGCAAGTCAAGAGAGTCAGGTGGCGTTCTACCGATCAATGCAGACATCTGGTCAAGACATTAGAGACTATGAAATTCCCGCTGAACGACGGTAAATTGCCAATATTATTAGTTGCATTCAAGTGAGAGTGAGTGTCCACAACTAAGTATGTTTTTTTATGTCACAAATTTATCAGTTAATATAATTGATAATGTTGCTATTTTTAACAGTTCTTTCTAATTCAATTTACCCTAGTAAAATATATCTGATGTAAGGTTATCTTTAGAATCACAGTTCCATTCCAAAATATCTAACACTTCTTAATCTGAAACGTTAGTAATTTATAAAACAGAAAATGATTTAGGTGAATTGATTAAATTACTTTTCTCTTCTTAATCTCTCCATTCACTCTACAGAGAGGAACGTCGACCTCCATACCAGGAATTTACAGCAGAAAGGGCTTACTATGAGAATATACGAACCCCTGGCATCTATCCAGAGGAAGCTCGAAGACGCTATGCTGCTTACGGCAGAGACCGTTTTCCTGAACTAGAACACTATCAGGGGGATCACTTTGACCCACGGTATCATGAAGACCCAAGGGACTACAGGGACTACATAGACCCCTTTGAGCAAGATATCCGAAAATACACGTATATTCAAAGAGAGCGAGAACGTTTTGAGGCTGATCCCAGCAGGTGGAACCCTTCCCATCCAAGGCGACATGTTGCTCCTACGGTATCGCCTTCACCATCTGAGCGTGCTCCCAGGAAGTCAGAACGCCGGGTTTTCGGTCAGTCATCTGAGCAAAGTGGTAGTGTGAGCTCAATGTCACCACCACACTTTGACAAATCGGATAAAACCCTGCTGGAACATGCCTCAAAGAGTGAAATGCGCTGCCAACCAGATTGTGTCGCAGGTGGTGAGAAAACCAAAAGTGCAAAACGAAAAGAGAAAGGTGACAAAGGCAAAGCTGAGGAGTTTAAATCAATGAACGCAAAGGGTCAATCCCCATCCATCCCACTACCTGAAACAGAGCTCGAAACTGGCTTTGATGGAGGGTCTGGAAGAGTAAAAGGATCAGACCAGGGTTCTCATGAGAGGCACAAATGTAAGGAGGATGGTGAATCTCTTACAGGAAATCAGTTGTCAACTTCTCACCATGACTCTGTAAAAAGTGAAAGATCTGAGATGAATAAAAGTGCGAATTCAGAATTGGATGGAAAAAATAGACTCAAGAAACATCTAAAGCCTGACATTGGAAATGATGGGAAAGATTCATCAGTGGATTCAGATCGCCTTGCTGCAAGAAAAAGACGCTTTGCTGATTCCAGTGGCCGGACTATTCGTCAGAAAAAAAGGAGGCATGAGAAGGAGGACGCTATTCCATCCTCTGACTTTAGTACTAGTGCGTCATATTTGAAAGACTTGGACACTGACAAAAACAAAGATTCACAACGGCGAGATTCAAAACTCAAAACTGATACAAGTGGCACACAGAAAGATGGACAAGAGGACCTTAGAGGACAAAGAGAGAAGTCAGTGGGATCTTTGGACCCACTGGAGTCGAAACGACATCAAGACCACACTTCATCCAGAAGGTTTTCACATGAGGGAATTTCAGACCAAAGCAGCATAAGAGAACAAGAACACCATGCAACTTTCAAATTTGATACTCCGAATGCTGACACTGACAAAAGTGTTAAAAACAAGGAAGGCCATGTTGACATTGATGTCTCTCAGAGTTACCGAAAGCAAATGGAGCAAAATAGACTGTTGCAGCAGCAGCGTGACTCTGACAAATCTGACAATCCAGTAAGTCCTCAAGGAAGTGAAACAGAGGACATGGAACATCGCAGTCTTGTGCATGAAGTTGGTAAACCACCTGAGGATGTCACAGATAATTTCCCATCTCACAAACTAAAGAAATTAAACCAATTCGAAACTGACTCCGGAAATAAGAGGCACCGTGTCTACAGGAGCGTCCGACAAAAAAGTGAAGGTCCTGACTGGAACATCTCCTCCTCTCCAGGACATCAGCACTTCTGTCACTATGCACACAAGGACTTTGTGTACCCTAATCCAAAAGAGTTATGTAGAAATGAGGGAAAAAAACACCCAGTTCTGGAGCTATTAGTCAAAAGGACACATAACACACAGGTAAACAGGCCAAAACCTCCTTTACTTAGTTTGGAAGAAGAGCAACAAAAGAGATGGGAGAGCAGAGTTAAACAAGACTTGTTACCTGACCTGAACGTTTCAAGAAGTCTAAGTAAGAACATTCACAATTGCAATCGTTTGGATTGTGGTATTTTGCATGATTTGGAACCTGGGGAAGTACGAGCCGACTCTGAGGAGGACATAGAGACCAAACCCCACTCTCCTTTGTCCTCCACATCTATGCCAAGAGTTGACCGGTTTTCAGACCCCAAACTAGCAAAACTCGAAAGGAACAAATTCTACTCCTTTGCACTTGATCAAACTATCACACCTGATACAAAGGCTCTGCTCGAACGTGCAAAATCTCTCTCTTCTTCAAGAGAAGATAACTGGTCATTTTTTAATTATGATTCTCACTTTGCAACTTTTCGCAATAGAAAGGATACTGAGAAGGTGGAATCAGCACCACAACCTACACCCTCCTGGTACATGAAAAAGAAAAAGATTCGAATTGGATCTGAAGATAAACTTGATGACCGGAAGGAGGAGCCTAAACCAGAGGAACATGAGCGTACAGAACTTTTTGCCTCCCGCTTCCTTCACAGCCCTGTTTTTGAGCTGGACTCTAGGCGACTTCAACACTTGGAACATAAACATGAAGAACCTGAGCATACACAAAATCAACAACCTGCTAGGCAAGGCACAGTAGATGGTGAACTGGACTTGGGGCCTGTTGTCCTTTTCCATAGTCGATTTTTGGAACTCACACGACTGCAACAACAGAAAGCACCTATTCAAGACCAGCAAGCTTTGCAGTCACCTGAAACAACAGAATCTATCATGGTGCCAGAAATTAAAGCCATTAGTCCAGTTGAAGAGCTGATTTCTGAACCTAGACTCACACCCACTTCTGTCTCACAATCTGTGGCCAAGGACTTAACTCCTTCAGAAGAGAAATGTGTTGTGTTAAATCCAGCCCCTGATCCATATACCCCTGTGTCCGTCATAAAGGAAGAGGTAAAAGAAAATGAACCTGTTGTTCCCATGTACCCCCCATTAACTGAGATGTCACCTGATTCTGAACCTGCACCCAAACCCAGTTATTCAGTGGATAGATGTATACTTTCTCCACCTGAAGGGAAATTTGTTAATATTACTGAGGATGTAAAACCTCTATGTACAAAAAAACCATACCTTCATAATTCTCATGAGTTTGTTAGCATTTCAGAAGCAGAGCTGGACCCTGAGGCAGCACAACCAGAAGTGCCCAAAACTACTATTCCCATACCACTTCGTCTTCTAGAGGAAGAGAAAGAGACTCATTCTGTTTGGAAAGCAGTAGCAGAACCTGGGGTAGAGAAGACACTTCCAGCTAGTATGCACATTGATAATGACTCAAATGAGCCAGTCTCACCTCAGAAAGAGCATAAAACAAAAGAAATGAAAAATAAAAAGTGCAAACAATCTCCCGCTCAAGTTTCTCCAGTTCCCTTCATATCTACCTCTGGTACTGAGAAACTAGCAACACGCAAAAGTGAGCGCATTGACAAAGAGAGGCTGAAACGTGGATCATCCCCAAGAGCTGAATCAAAGACGACAGGCAAATCTCCTATTGATGGATCAGAACCTGATATGTCGGAGCCAGGCATATCAGCAGGTAGAGCAAGACGAAGAAATGTCAAATCTGTGTATGCCATTTCAGTTGAAGATGATGTGCCAGTTCATTCTGGAAAGGGAACTACAGAGCCACCGCGCTCTGCACGAAAGCGAGGTACAGACAAAGATGCAACACACCAACAAAATATCGAACAGGATCCGCCTGCTCCAACCTCTGCAACTAAACGGGGCCGTCCTACTAAGAATCGCAGACAAGGTGACGAAAGTTCAACACTAAAAGTAGAAAAATCTAAAATAGATATTAAAGACACAGATTCAAATGAATCAGAAGGTAGTGAACGTATCCCAATGGTATCAAAAGGGAAAACATCCCCTCATTGCTCAAAGGGTTCTTTGAATCAGATTTCCACAATCCTAAGATCTGGATCATCAAAAAAGGGGGAAAAAACTGAAGTGGCGGAGGATGATGATCAGGAAATGGATTTCACAGATGAAGATTCCTTGGCTTTGCAGGTTTCATCATGTTCGTGTAAACAATATCCATCATTAAAAGATGATCAAAAGAAAGAGGAGGAAGACAAACAAGGAAGAGAACTGGGCATAGATAGAGATGTTTTCCATGAAAAGGCTTGTGAGAGTAAATCAAATGGGAAAGAGACAGATTTCCCAGTCTTAAAAGAGAAACCCACCTTAATAAAAGACAGGATTTTTAGAGGAAAAACCAAGTTGACAAGGACACCTAAGTCTCCTGTTCTCAAGAACCTGAAAATCAGACTAAATGTGACAGAGGTGAAAGATCTTTTTTATTTAGGGGATGATGAACTTGGGAATCAAGAGGATTCTTCAAAAAAATTCAGACCTGTTGACCACAGGGATCCTTTTTCAAAGTGTAATAATACTAACAAAGGAGGCTCCAACAGTGAAGAAAATGAAAATGCCACTTTGGACAAAAAAGAGCTCCTGGAATCACCAAAAAGTTTAGTTTCACAGGAGATAGAATTGGAGCAGGCTGTGGAGAATATTGCTAAACTTACAGAGCCAGGATTACCAACAGAACCACCGACGCCACCTATTCCACATACAGAAGTAAAAAGTTACCCAGAGGAAGAAAAACCTTCTAATCCTGCTTGTGAGACCGAACTCATGGCTGCTATTGACTCGATAACTGCTGGGGATGGAACTGTATCCTTAACCCAAGCACCTCTACCAAGTGCAGATGTAGGTTTAGAATCTGAAATACAAGACTTGATTCCGCCTGCAAAGAAAGATGAACCTGAAACTAACACACCTGCTATACAAGAGGAGCCTGTCTTCCCTACCACACCCAAAAGGGGCAAGGGAAGACTTAAAAAGCCTAAACTTTCTAAAGGCAAAAAGCAAGTAAGAAAAGATTTAAAGGGAGGACCCTCAATAAGTAAGGAATTGATAACTTCTTTAGCAGATAGCCCACCTTCCAGTGTACAGACACTTCCTGCAACTCTATCAGCAGCAACTACTGCAGTTATTACTCCTACTACGTGGAAGCAAGAGCCTAAGCCTTTAGCTGTCAAGGCTACAGATATAAACGCAGAGTCAGAGTCCTCTTCCGAAGAGCAGATTCAACATCATAAATGTGTTCCCAAGTCCAAGAGTCCAGTATGCCCAAAGCCTCAACAGGTGCCACCTGAGTGCATCTCCCCTTCCCTGTCGCCACTACCTAACAGGCCACGCATTAGACCCATTCAGACAAGCAGAATACCCGTTTCTCCACCAGATCGGCGCCACCAGTCTAAAGATACAGTAGCCTCCTCTTCACCTGTCATGCCGTTGGCATCCAAGGAAAACCAGCCTTTACTCTTAGACTCTGATAATGTGGATATTGATCATGGCACATGTGACTTGAGACAGATTCTTCTGAGACACAAAAATATTTCATTGCCAGGCAGTAGTTCTATTTATAGTTATCTACCCATCCTGCGGGATCAGAACCCTTTTGATAGTAATGCTGTTGTGCCAAATAAGTCACCACTACCCAGTAGTGGAATGGCAGCTTATTCAACTTCACCTATTGTTCGACCTCCAGCCTCACTACCATCGCCTGAGACAAAGTCTGTTATCTCTGTTATTGCATCTACTGCAACCTCTGTTATCAGTCGTGTTTGCAACCCCCCTGAGCCAGAAGTAAACATGAACATTAGAAATCCCTGTGTGGAAAGGACTTTACCCAAGCCAGCCTATACGCCAAGCAAAGATGATACTGGATCATACCATGGGCCATCTGTTGGTGATGACGATGGAGAAAGTGCTGCGCGCTTCATTGTTGAGAGCCTTGCTCTTTGTACAGGGTCCTGCCCAGGTCTGAGAGTTAACACATCTGAAGGAGTGGTAGTATTAAGCCACTCAGGCCAGAAAACAGAGGGACCACAGAGGATTAGTGCAAAAATAAGTCAGATCCCACAAGTGACAGCAGGTGACATGGAATCTCAGCAGTTGGTATCCATGCCCCAGATAAAACAAGAAATGTATGGTCATTCTCATTTAGGACTTCAAAAGGGGCCTTCATTGCAGGCAGCTCACAGCCATTCATGTAAGACACAGTCAACTTTGTCTTCTATTAAACAAGAAAACACTGGTTTGGAAAAGATGGCATCTTACCAATCTGGACCTCAAGGAGTTGTCAAGCGGCTCACACAGGGTAACCAGCAAGAAATGGGTTACCATCAAGAGTACATGCCAGTAAAACATCAAAAGAAAACGGAGAGTGCTGATCCTCGCAGTACAGATGGAGCTAAACCACCTTGGACCTCTGCTATAAGTCCTGCAATAAGTCCCCATTTGCCCTCTCCATCTGGCAACCATGTAGGATTTGTAACAGAGGCTCATGACAGAGCTCCCTCCCATATTAATGGGGTCAAACAAGAACCACGATCCCCTCGCAACTCAGGTCATCCACACTCTCCGTTTACTAAAGTGTCCTCACCCATAGGCTCTTCATCACCCAAAGGCATACCAGTAATGTTATCCAGTGGCCTTCCTGCCATGCAACAATTTATTACTGATGTGCATCATCCGGAGCAGTCGGTTATTATGCCACCTCACAGTGTGCCTGGAGGCTTGGGCCGGATGTCTCCTCACCGTGTTACCCAGTCAATTCCAGTGGGGAATCTTGTCCAAGGAGATGTTCGGGTCAATACTCCATCTCTCGCTGTGATGAGCTATGGGATGCATGTCCCACTTGCCTCTCTGTGGTCTGGTCCCATGCAGTCACGGCCCACCTCACCCCAGGCTGTTGGCAAGGAAAAAGTTCTCAAGGTAAACCCCGGTTCTGTGATAGGTCATGAGGGGAACCAGGAAGAAGTCAGACGCTTTCAACAGGCTCCAGGAAGACGATCTGCTACACCGTTAAAACCGGAGACTATGCAGTCAGATCCTTGCGGGCTTTTGCAGAGTAGTGTTGCATTCGAAACATACATAGCACAAAGAGATATGCATGTGCTCTTGAACCAACAGGGAGAGCGTTTGGCCCCAGACCCTCATTCTGGACAAATTCAAGAGACTCTTCCCCCCTCTTCAGCGCCCTCCAGCCTACCCTTATCCTTGCAACCAGGACCTGGTAGCTCATTCCCTGAGTGCTCAGGGTTGTACTCCAACCCAAGAGGCATCCATTCTCAAATACCAGAGACCTCTCCTGTTGTACTTAACCAGCCACCACTGAGTGTGACTTCAACCATGGTGAGTTCACTGTACTGAACACTTTACCACAGTTTAGTCGGTACTCTTAGCTAAGAGTAATCGAGACGTTCCGGCATCGTTTTTCCCCTACTGATATCTCAAGTTGCATATCAGCTGATACGGAGTACCAATCCAATGCCAGTGCGTACAAAAAAAGGTTTATTATTAACGGCTATAAACTGCAAACCCTCTGATATGATTGCTATCATTGTTGTGTGGCCTGCCTCAGCTTAAACCCTTTTGTAAAACATGAAAAAATACATAGAGAATGAATGCTATACAACTTTATTTTATCATTTAATTTGATAGTCCGTCATAACTAAAAAAGTAACACACTACTTTAAAGTAGGATACATTTTTTTCAGGGATAAATTACATGGTATGTGATCGATGCGTAGACTCGAGTACTTACTAAGGATGTAACGATACACTCAAATCACCATTCGATACTGTTCACGTTACCATTTTCTCACAATTTTTTTTTAATCAAAATGAGCTAAGACAAATTGTGACCAAATAAAATGATCTTTTATTTGTAGGAAAGAAAAATCTTGCTTTCTTTACAGAAAACTCTGTTTCAGTTTGTGCCCTCTTATAAAAAGTGCAACTAAAATGGTCATCTTAAACAACAAAATACATGAAAAATATCTCCTTTCTTTAGAAACAATAACTGGTGTAATTCAATCTTAATTAACAAAAGATTATAAAATCTTGACCAAAAAAAGAGATCCATTATTTACAGAAACACTGTTAAACACTGTTTTTGTTTCTGTCTCTTATTAATGGATTTTTTAAAACAAATCCCACATCAAAACATCATCATCTCTAGTAATATAACGTTGCGTGGCTCTAGATGTCCACCCGTGGGTTGTGATAGACACAATATCAGCCCTCTGGAGAACCTTAACATGTGCACTTACATCCTGGTAGAGTTTCGGCACCGCCACCTGACTGAAGTGCTGTCGTGACGGGATGCGGTATTTTGGCTCCAGCGTAATCACCAACAGAAGAAAGCCCTCATTTTCAACGACAGAAAATGGCCTCAAATCTTTTCCAATAAAATAACCAGTTGCCCTGGTAATTTCTTGCGTTGTTATGGGGGAGAGGAGATGAAAAGCCTCTCGTCAGGGTGGTTTTCGCTCAGCAGGTGGCGTAACGTTCCTTTGCTTCTCACTATGCATGTTGCCCGTGTTGCCGGTATATGTTAGCAGTCTCTTGCCATATTTCCATGCTATTTTGGTTTTGTCTGTCCATTTCTCACCGGTTGTATTTGTGTATATGGGGAATCCAAAATGCCGCCACACAGGTGATTTCAAACCGCTCTGTGCATCGTCTATTTCAAAGTCGTTGACTACCGTCACCATGTCTTCCCTCGTTCTGTGCCCTGTAGCATACCTACGTAGTGACTTGACGTCTGACGTTGATCAAATGAATCACCAACCAGTGACTTTTTTTAAGATGACGTAACCTATTTCTAAAAAAACAAAAAAAAGGAATAAATCCTACTTCTCTCGCATTCGCAATTATTTTTTTCTGTCAACCATTGCGAATCTTCACTCATTCGTACCAAATTTATTTGTGTCATTCATTCTGTTAGAATATCTATATTTCTATCTGAACCACTCTTAAAAAGTTATGTAGTTATGTACAATCATCCCATGATGGTTATAATGTTCAGTGTTCAGGGATGCTCCGATCAGCATTTTTGGGGGCCGATCCGATCACAGGAATCATAAATATACCGATCACTGATCACAGCATGATTGAGGGAATAATAATAATAATCCTCAATGTCCTGTATTTACAATCTAGCCTTGTGCACCACTTAAAGTAGTAAAACCATTTCTACTAAAATAAATAAATACAATCAAGATCTTTATCTACTTTTTATTTGTCCAAAAATGACATGCCCTGTCATGAGCAATATATGAAATAAAAGAAAAATAAATAAAATGTACTTAATTTACTTGCCTTACTCCCAATATGAGGCAAAAGGGCCAGGACTCAAACATAAGTCCGAAGGCGCCTGCTAAAGCGTCGACTGTGTGTGACCCTGTGAATTCGCTGTTAAGTTTAACATCGACATGGGACATGTACTCGAAGTACAAATATCAGTTGTGAAACTGATTGATGTGACATTGTCTTTCAAAAGTCTGTTGATGTGTGTGTGTGTGTGTGTGTGTGTATACGGTCTCGTAAAGTTGAGTGAGACATACGGTTGAAACCAGAAGTTTACATACACTGTGCAAAAAGACACAGCACTTTTGTTTCTCACTGTCTGAAGTTAAGCCAGACTAAACCTCAGGTCAGTGAGGATTATCAAAACTGTTTCATTTTGCTAAATGCCACAATAATGAGAAAGTATATTTTAGATAATTTTTTATTACTTTCTTCAAGGTCAAAAGTTATATATATTTCCTTAGTATTTAGTAGCATTACCCTTGAACTGCATAACTTGGGTCAAACGTTTTGGGTAACCTTCCACAAGCTTCTGACAGTACTCTGCAGGAATTCTGGCCCATTCCTCTTGACAGAACTGGTGTAACTGAGCCAGGTTTGTCGGTTTCCTTGCTCACACGCGCCTCTTCAAATCTGCCCACAAAAATGGGATTCAGATCAGGGCTTTGTGATGGCCACCCCGAGACATTGATATGTTGTCCTCAAGCCACTTTTTAACTATTTTGGCAGTGTCCTTAGGGTCATTGTTCATTTGGAAGACACATTTGAGCCAAAGTTTTAACTTCCTGACTGATGTCTTGAGATGTTTCCTTAATATTTCCACATAATGTTCTTTCTCCATGATGCCATCTATTTTATGAAGAGCTCCAGTTCCTGCTGCAGCAAAACAGCCCCACAACATGATGCTACCACCTCCATGCTTCAAAGTTGGTATGGTGTTCTCAGGTCAACAAGCGTCCCCCTTTGGCCATAATGACCACTGTTACATTTGAAGGAAAAATGGCTCCAATTCAGTTTCATCAGACCACAGGACAGGTCTCCAGAAGTTGAGATTTTTGCCTTGGTGTCTTTTTGCAAACTGTAATCTGTCTTTTTCTTCAGGAGAAACTGCTTCTTTCTTGCTGAGTAGCCTTTCAGCCCATGTCGGTGCAGGACTCGTTTCACTGTGGATGATGACACTTTCTTACCAGCTTCAGCCAGCATCTTTACAAGCTCTTTAGCTTTTGTTCTGGGGTTGATTTGCAGCTTTCGGAACAAAACACGTCCATCTCTGGGACACAGAGCCCGTCTCCTTCCTGATCGGTGTGATGGCTGGACATACCCATGATGTTTATACTTGCGTATAATTGTTTGAACAGATGAACGTGGCACCTTTAAGCATCTGGAAATTGCACCCAAGGATGAACCAGACATTTCAAACAAAGCATAGTGTTTGAGGTGTGGCCTTAAAATACCTCCCCAGGTGTGCCTTCAATTAACTCACATGTCAGTTTACATATCAGAAGCTTCCAAAGCCATGACCACATCATCTGGGCTTCCCCATGTTGTTTAAAGACATAGTACTTTTTGAGTATGTAAACTTTTGACCTCAAAGAAAGTAACTCAAAAATCTTCCACACATTATTGTGGCATTTACCAAAATGAAATAGTTTTGGTAATTCTAAATGAACTGAAACCGGAGAGGTTTAGTCTGATTTTAACTACGGATGGTGAGAAAAAATGTGTAATGTGTCGTTTTGCATAGTGTATGTAAACTTCTAGTTTCAACTGTTAACTGTCCGTTAAGTATTTACATCCGGGGGGCATAGCGTAGCTCCAGGAATAACATCAACCGTCAGAAACACCGTGTCTTCCACCACAGAAAGAGGCTGATCGTCAAGTCCAATGAATGCCATAAGCTTTGCTGTTATATCCCTCCACCTTTTACTGTCCCTGCTGTGAGGCTCCAGGCGTCAAAACGTTTCACTTACAGTGAGCTGAGTGACTGCTGTCTTTGGGGTTTGTTTTGCCCGGGCTTGTATCTCATACTCGCCGTATTCTGTTGTGTGGCGCGTTCTCAAATGTCAGATGAGGTTAGTTGTGTTAAATTGTCGACGTTGGTTACCACCTCTTTGAATTTTGGTGTTGCATGTCTTGCAAACAGCAAGTTTTTTCATCTTTTTCGGAAACTGTGAAAAAATTCCAGACTGGAGAACTCATGCTGCCACTGTCGGCCTCATTCATGATTGTGGAATAACAGTCGCGGGTAAAAACATGATCTACACTTTGAGAGCCCACTGATTAACCTTTTAGCAGCAATGAAGAGGCTGTTTGTTTTGTTTCCATTATTGGCACAATCTTTTATGCTGATAACTTCAAAATCAAACTTAAAGCAGACTGACTTGATAACTTCAGAATCAAACTTAAAGCAGACTGACTTGATAACTTCCGAATCAAATTTAAAGAAGACTGACTTGATAACTTCAAAATCAAGAATCAGGATTATGACCTGCAGTGGATAGACTTAGACTTCTCTTTATTGATCCCTTTGGGATGAATTCCCACAAAGAAATTGAGATTCCAGCAGCTTACAAAAACACAAGGGTGGTATAAAAAAAAAAAGAAACAGTATGGGATAACAAACTAAAAAAACAAACAGTAAGCAATAAACTATTAGTCAAATATATATGATGTCGATGTTAGATTACAGGTAAACTAAAATTCACAGAAAATTAAATCAGACAAGTTAAATGTAGAGGAAATGTATAAGATCAAATATGTTTGACTGTATAGGACGGAAATGAGCAGCAAGATTAAATTATTGAACTTAAGTGGTGGATTAAGTTATTGCACAAAAAAAGAAGATAAGTGTCCCGGTATGTGAGAGTAGATTAATTGCACAGTGAGTGGCTCCCACTTCCCAGCTGTCCTCTACTTCCTCCTCCCCCACCCGAGTGAGGAGTTGTAGAGGATGATGGCCTGAGGGACAAAGGAGTTCTTGAGCCTGTTGGTCCCTGAAGCCTTCCACTGAACTGATGACGGTGTGCAGGGGGTGGCTGGCATTGTCCTCCCAAAATCAATGACCAGCTCCTTCGTCTTCGGTGGTTAGTGTGGCACCAGAGAGCAAAGTCCCCCACCAGACTCCGATACTTCTCCTCTCTGTCACCCCTGATACATCCCACGATGGCTGTGTCATCGGCGTACTTCTGTATGTGACACAGCTCAGAGGTGTACAGGGTGAAGAGAAGAGGGGCCAGCACTGTGCCCTGAGGGGCTCCAGTGCTACTGACCACTGTGTCAGGCGTGGTGTCCTTCAACCTGACTTACTGTGTGGCCTTTGAGGTAGTCTCTGACCCAGTTCCCCAGATAATGGTCCACTCCCATCCTGTTCAGTTTGTCCTGAAGTATAGGGGGCTGGATGGTGTTAAAGGCACCGGAGAAGTCCAAGAAGAGAATCCTGGCTGTGCCGCATCCCTTATCCAGATGGGAGTGGACTCGGTGCAGCATGTAGAGGATGGCATCCTCCACACCAACATCTGGCTGGGACGCAAACTGCAGGCAGTCCTGGGCGTGTTGTACCTGGGGTCTGAGGAGGCTGAGGAAGAGCCGCTCCGTCTTCATAGGGTGTGAAGTGAGTGCCACCGGTCGGAAGTCATTCAGCTCACTGGGCCTGTTCTTCTTGGGAACAGGAACTATGCAAGAAGCCTGTGAATATTCTCATTTGTCGAGATCATCGTTATCCTCAAAGCAATTTCAGTCAAAAGCAACTGGACTTGGTTATTTGCATGGCCCAACACAGGAGTGCAAAGATCTCAACATTGGGGAAACAAAACAACCACTGCATAAACGCATGGCCCAACACAGGAGAGCTAACTCCTCAGGCCTGGACTCTGCTGTCCACTTACATCTCAAGGAGAAAGCCCACTCCTTTGACGACAACAATGTCCATATCCTGGACAGAGAGGACAGATGGTTTGAAAGAGGAGTAAAAGAAGCCATCTTTGTAAAAGTAGAGAAACCATCGCTAAACAGAGGAGTAGGTCTGAGACACCACTTATCTTCAATTTACAATGCGGCCCTTTCATCCCTTCCTAGGAGATTCAACAATCTAACCTCAAAGAACAACTGTTCACAAAGGGCCTCCTGTGACTCCGACTGTCGTCAAGACTCAATAGAGCACTAACAAAGTCAAACCAACTTCCCACCAACGACTGCCACTCTAACGACTGTCGTTGGCACTTTGGAGCACAAAAGGTCCCAGTGACGTCATTGGCCTTGTGAGAGGTTAAATACTGGGATCTCCACACCAGTTAGTTGGACCAGTCCAACCTGGTCAGATGCGTACATGAACTGATGAAGCCTCTTGGATGAGAGGTGAAATGTCTTCCTAGACAAATAACCAAGACCAGTTGCTTTTGACTGACATTGCTTTGAGGATAATTATGCAAGATGTCTTCCAGAGGGTAGGCACTCTCCCTAGCTGCAGGCTAAGGTTGAAGATCCATTGTAGTGGTTCCCCCAGTTCTGCAGCGCAGGTCTTCAGTAGTCTCGGACAAACTTTATCCGGGCCTTCTGCTTTCCTGGGCCAGAGCTTCCTCAACTGTCCTCTGACCTGGTCTGTGGTGATGTGAGGCGGGGATTGTGTTGAGGTGAAGGAGGAGGGGGTTGTTGTTGTGGTGTTGGGGGGGGGGGGGGTGTAGAGGGAAGAAGAGATGGGTGGGGTGGGGGGAGACAAGGGCTGGTTAAACCTGTTGAAGTCATTCAGCTCGTTCGCCCTCTCCATTGTCCCCCCTGTAGCTCTGTTCTTCGTGTTGTGACCTGTGATGGTCCTCACACCTTTCCAGACCTCCCTCATGTTGTTCTCCCTCAGCGGCTGTTTTTGGACCAGGGGGGTATACAGTGGCTGTAGGTGAACGTGGTTCTGATCAGACTTCCCCAGTGGGGGGAGGGGAGTCGCTCTGTATGCATCCCTCACATTAGCATACAGGAGATCATTTGACCTGTTGTGTCTGGTGGCACAGTCTACAACCTGGTGAAAAACAGCCAAGGTAGAGTCCAAAGTTGCGTGTTTAAAGTCCCCAGAGATGATCATAAATGCCTCAGGGTGCTGTGTCTGCAGCCTTGCAGTGACTAAGTGGATCTTGTCACAGGCAGTGGCTGTGTCTGCTCTCGGAGGGATGTAAACACAGACAGGGATCACGTGACTGAACTCCCTCGGCAGATAATATGGCCGCAGGCTAACAGCTCGAGGTCCCGGCAACATGAGACTTTCTTTACGGAGATGTGTCCTGTGTTACACCAGCGGTTGTTCACATACATGATGAGTCCCCCACCTTTGCTTTTTCCGCTCGCTTCTGTGTCTCTGTTGGCTCTCACAGCAGTGAATCCCGGCAGGTCCACATTAGCATCCGGTACAAGGTGGTTTAGCTATGTCTCCGTGAAGGTGAACAAGCTGCTCTCACGGTAGATCCGCTGGTTGCTCAGCACGGACAGCTCATCGATCTTGTTTGGCAGCGAGTTCACATTCCCCATGATTACGGGGGGATCGATGGCTTGTAGCGCCTCTGATTCTCCGGCCTTGCACCCCCTTGGTCTCCTCTTCAGCTCCGCCTGGATGGGATGTCGTATCCCTGCTCGTCCCTTCGTGCGTAGAGCCAACAGTTCCTCTCTCTTGTAATTGAGAAAACTGGCTCTTTGTTGCATTTAAAGTTAGAAATATCCATAGGATATATATAAAACACACAATCTCTTCACAAGAAGAGTAAAAACGTAGAAAGAAAGAGGTCAAAATAGGGTAAAAGAGCTAAAAACCGGAGAGCTACTGGAGAGGTAGCCGTCTCCTACAGCACCAGCGTACATATTCAACCCGGTCCACTTGACATCGGGTCGGTGCATGTCAGTTTTCTGAGGCTGTAGGCTGTTCTAATGTCTCCTTATGCTGCTGGGGTCTGTGCTGACATTTCCTAACAGAAACATTAACCTACTCAGTTTACTCAGCAGACCTGCCCCGACGGGAGTCATGCATGACCATTGGTCTTACCTTCTCAAACTACGTTACAATTGCATGTTCATCAGCCCAATTCCAAACCCGAACCCCCGTCTGAAAGGGACTCTAACTTGTGGGTCCTGCCCTGAGATGTGACAGCAGGAGACCGAATGTGCCTCCCCCTTATGAAAAAAATAATAAAAACAGTTACTTTTCCTGGCTATAAACACACGGAACATTAGTAAGACTTAAAGAGTTCTCATTTTGAGTTTGAATAAACAGTAGCAGGTCAACTCTCTAACTTTTTAACCAGTCGAAACCAACTGCTTCTGTGTTTCCAGTGTTGTGAGCTCCACTCTGTCTGACTCACTCATTTACTGCATAGTTTCCTCACTGAGTATTAGATACTTAAATACACACATCTATCCCCATTCTATGGAGGTTTAATCACCTTACACATAATTGTTATAACTATATTGTTTAGGAACACGGACAAGTGAAGACTTAAGTACAGAATA